>NC_031476.1:6108399-6753744 GCF_000006565.2 Toxoplasma gondii ME49
TCCTTTTCCCTGCGTCATCTCTGTCGGTTTTCCACTGCTTGCTTTTCCGCGGTTCTCTGTATAGCGTGATCGTTCAGTCATCTTCTTCTCCCCATTTCCCCCCTGTGCGGGTGATCTGCTTTCTCTCGCGCTCGCGCCTGGAAATCTCAAACGCGGGGACCGCGCGCGAAACAGCCTTATGGCATGTGCCTTGTCGCATGTACTCAAAAAAACAGCTTCTCTCTCGCAGCATAGCCGCAGGCAAAGAGCCGCCCTTTCCGCGATGCAAAGCACAAGCACAGCCTTGGTTCTCGCGGTCTCCTTGTCTCTCTCCATTTGTCTATATACCCAAGCATGTGTACATGTAAATAGATCTTTTTCAACCATGCACACACTCACATGTGCATATGCATACATATATAAATATATATATATATATATATAAATACATATATATAAATATATATATAAATACATATATATAAATATTTAAATATATAAATATATATCTATATACATATGTGAGTGTTTGTGTGTCTATGGGAACGCGCTTAACGGAGAGAACGTGTGTGGTGTTGTATTCTTTGCTTGTGCATGCATGTAGGAATCAGGGTCGCTGCTGTCTTGAGAGAGAGATCTTTGTTTTGCGCTAGATGGTCTGCCGTCTCTGCCCCCGTAGTCTTGGAGACTTCTACGCAAATGTTCTCGCAGGTGCTTCGACTGGTCGACTGTCGACCGCGGCTCGTCTGCGTCGATGAATCCTCCACGGAACCGCCATTCACCTTCGTTAACGTAGTATGCGTTGAGCGCGCGTTCGACCTCTTCCCGGTCGACATCCGGCTGGTCTTCGTCTTCCTCGAGACGCTGCAGCACCGCCTGAGGAAGAAGAAATGTCGACGCGTAAAGGGCACAAATCGCGACGCAGAGATCCCGACAACGAACGGTTCTTCCTCTCTCTGGAAATGCTAAACAACGACCCGCTAACGCCCGGCCTCGGTTGAGAGATCCCTGCACAACTCGAGGGAGACAGAAGTACGTTTGGGGCCTGGCCGAACATCTGCTGATCTCTGCAGAAATCTCTGCACTCGCTTTTGCAGAGGCGTTCTCCGTTCCTAAAGAATTCTTCTCTCCTTTGACGGAGTCGACAGGCTCTCACCTCCATGGGCAGCGATACCTGCACAAGTTTCTCAAATTTTGCACCCTCTTTGAGGAAGGCTGAAGCCTGACAGAGACAGAGAACAGGAACGCAGCGCGTGAGCGCTCATGTGGGGAGTCTCTCGCGCTGCCTCACGCATCGACTCTCCGGTTCTCTTTCTTCTGTCGTTCTCTCTGCTTCTTTCTCTTCCTTTCGTTTCTTCCTCCTTCTCTCTCGTTCTTTCTCTTTCTGACGCGCGCGCTTCGTGATTCACAGGAATTGATCACTCGTCGTTAATTTCCTTTTCTTCGCTTTCCTCTCTCTCCCCATGTCGACAAAGACTGTTGCAGTCCTTTTTTCCTTCACTTCGCTTGGCACTTGAGCCTCTCTCCATGACGTTAGTCGTTGCCCTTCTGTGTGTGGCATCTCTTTCGCTCTTCCTGTTCTCTTTTCTTTTTCGCTCTTCTTCTCCTCTTCTCTCCTTCTCCGACCTCCCTCTCTCTTTTCTTCCTGCCGTTTCTCTTCTCGCCCAAAGTCCTTCTCTTCACTCTGTCGCTCGTTTTCTTCGCTGTTGTTTTTCCTCCGCGGTTCCCCTTTTCTTTCTCCATGTCGTCGCGGTGCAGCGCTCTGCTCCACTCTCTCCCAACAAAAAAAAAAGCGAACGCGTTCGCACGCGTCCATCTCTTGTGTGTGCCGGACAGGAGACACAAGCGCCGCGAAGTCCTTCGTCGCGCTCTCACCTGCGCGACTGTGGCTGGGTATCCGACGAGGAGGCAGCCTGGCGCCGCCTGGAGTTCTGTGTCTGCTTCGAGAATCTTTGCGAGAACCGCCGCGAGGCGTTCTGGACTGTCGAGAACCGCCTTCAGCTTCTTCTGTGAAAGCTCGGGCATCTTCGCTCGAATTAGCGTCTCTGAGAGAAACAGCGCAGTCACTCGAAAAGCGCGCGCGTGAGGCCGAGAATGCCGCGCAGACGCGGTGCCGCGGGGCCCCTGCCTCAAGCCTGCCAAGTCGAGCAACAAACAGTCCTGGCTGTTCGGGAACCTTTCAGCTCCCTGACAGAAGACAGGCGTTTCCCCTTCCACCGTCCACGCGAGGCGGCAGAGCGAAGACGAGGTGCCGAGCATCCAGCCGAGAGAAAAGAGACGCGAATGGAGTTGTCCGAGACGCGAGGGAGACGACCCGCGAGTCTTGCTCAAGGAGAGACAGAATAGAAAAAGACAGACAACACAGACGGACATCCCGTCCAGAGACGGCGGCCAATGCAGAGACGAGGGAGACCGAGCGAGGACGAGACGACAAGAGAGCTCCTGACGGCGACCCTCCAGCTTTGGAGTCGAGGAGAGCGGTCAGAAAGAAAGAAAGACGTCAAACAGACACCGGACTCACCGACATCAGGCAGAAGCTTGTAGCGGCAGGCATCGCAGAGGCTCTTCGCGACGTTTCGCATGTCGACTGTGGGCGGTGCTGCGAGCGCGACGACGGCAGGGCGACTCTCTCTGTTGGAGAGGAAACGTCAAAAGGTCAGCATGTGTGTGTCGCGGTTTTTTCTGCGAGGCAGGCTCGGCAGCGCCAGTCGCAGATTCAGCAGCGATCTCCCGCCCAGTGTTCCAGCCCAAACGTCCGCCTCCAGAAGCAAGCCTCGCTCCAGAGGTCGCTCACACTGAGTGTGCGGCGTTGCGCGCGGCAGCTCTTGGGTGGATCGACGCACGAATACCTCTTGCAGGACGTCGACGCCTGCGATGGCCCCGCAAAACGAGGAGACGGCTCTTCCCCTCTGTCCTGCCGCCTGACCATCGGAGCTCTGCTCCCCTCCTTGCACCTTTCAGTTCTCTCCAGGCCGGTGGCCTCCCACAGACACACAGGTAGGCTGCGGTCTCTTTGCTCCTCGGAGCAACGAAGTGATCTAGAGGACTCGCACAAGTTCCAAACGCTTGGCTCCAGCGGTGGACAGCGCAGCAGACCGGTCCAGAAAAGAGTTGGCCTAAACCTGGAACGCCCGGTTTGCAACGGGAGACAGGGCGTTGCGCTTCACGGGTGGTGCCCCAGATCGCCGAGCCGCGGCTGAAGGCCTCCAAGGTCTTCAGAGGAAACGAAAGAAAAGGCGAAGAGATCAGTGAAAAACCGACGTGGAAAGAAGGCGTCGCCTACCTGACGATCTCAGTCGCGAGGTCTTCAGCGCTCCTCTCGCTCTCGTCTGTCACTTCGATCACTTTCAGCTGCGTTGAGACAGAAGAAAAAACACAAAGACAAGGAACGTAGAGAGAGACCCGAAAAGACGAACACAGCAACACTCCTTAGAGTTCCAGCGAGATGGATAAAGCATGCGAGAGAAAAAGAGCAGGAAAGAGTAGCCTTATTACTTAATCCTAAAATTTAGATAAATGAAAAATTTGAATGCAGGTGAATAATATGGTTCTGAAGTTTCATACGCAATGTACCTTTCCATCCGTTAAATCGTAAACAGAATCAGAAATCGACAGCGTAAGACAGAAGCACAGATGCGAGAAAGAGAAAAAGGGGAGTGAAAGAATATAGATTTGGAGCGCAGCAGCGACCCGGTAGCGGTGGGAGAGAAAGAGGTGAGGTATGCAGCTGGTCAGGATGTTTTTTTACACAGTGGCGCGGATGATGAAGTCAGAGGAACAGAGAGACGAACAAAAGCAGAGGTCAACGGTAGCGAGAGGCAAACAACAAACGAGAAAACGTGGATGCCAGCAGCTAGCAAGCATGCGAAATTTCCAGGACTCTCGGTCTTGGTCTCACCTTTCGACTGTAGAATTGCGTCAAGGATTTCACAAATCTCACGTGGAGTTCAGGCTCCTGTGTGCGGGAGAGAGGATCTGATTGGACACAAGAGAAAACAAACACAGATGCAAATGGCTGAAAATGTGTCTTTGTATGCGCGAGCGCATCATTCAACAGATGTTTTTACGCAAAAACGTAATTGTTTCTGAAAGATGAAGCTGAAATGCACTGTTTATCAGGCACATACACTATTCTGTGACAAGTGGAGGAATGCAAATATAAATATATATATATATATATATATGTCTGTACGTAGACCTGTGTTTGAGCATGCATTCTTGCAAGTCGGAGACTCGTTTTTTACCACTGTTACATGACCGAAAGGCATTTCCAGTGTGCGAGGAAACACCGTTGCGTAGCGTACAGTTGTTGATGAGGGGATCTGGGGCACTGTCGCAGCACAGGGGCAAGCATTGTGCAGGGGCGCTTGTGTGTTCGACGAAGATTTTGGTATGCATTCGATATGTCTACAGTCGCGTTCTTTCAACGTCGACGTCATTTTGGAGGCAAACGGAGAGCTTCTCGACTCGTCCAAGAGAGGGTGGGGGGAAGACGCGAAGCCATGGAAAAAGAGGTGACAGAAACAAGTTAGGTCCTCCAGAGCTGTCTCCACGAGCCTGCCAGCTCCACGCAATCAGGTGGTCTCCTCTGTCTCCTCTCTCCAGAGCTCCCTCACTCTCTCGCTGCCGTGCATGCATGACTGCGCGTGCACAAATGCGTCTAGTCCACCGCGAGACCGAGAGCGACTGTCCAGTTGACAAGGCCCCGAAGAGTCAACGAACGGAGACGCACATGGATGGTGGGTCGCGGTGAAGTCTCATGCATCAATACACGCATGCATGTGGTTTTGATCCGAGCATGCAGGCTTTTGAAGAGGGTGACGCACAGCGAGGCGGAGGGACGAAGCCGCCGGTTTGCCGGACAACGGCCAGCGCATTTAGACACCGCCTTCGGTGTGTCGGAGTCTACGCCTCAGTCCCCGTCTGAATTCCAAGTCTCCGGTTTTCGAGCTCCAGCGCGGCTGGAACTCTGGACCTTTTCTTTTTCTTTTTGTCGACTGACCAATTTGAGGAGCTCCGCGCACACAGACGACTCGCTCGACGGTGACATTCGCGTCGAAGAGACGGAACTCCGCGTCACTCCACGTCCGCGGCAGATTCACCAAAACTGCGGATGTTCTGCGGGTCCTGTGCAGCGCTTGTTGAACGGCGCCTGCACAGAACCGCGAGTCTTCCGTCTTTTCCTCCTGCAGTGCAAACATCCTCCGAGACCAGACGAGAACCTCAGAAACGAAGAAACCGAGTGCACGCCGCCACAGCGACGGCGGTCGAACTCGACGAAGGGCGTCCCGAGTTGAACGTCTGTTGCAGTGTTTTCAAATGAAAACGTTTCGAGAAACAGCCAGCTGAAAGGGAGAGGAGTGAGCAACGCCTCAACGACTCGGACGGACTCGTGAGCGCAGAGACGCATCCGTGCAGGACGGCTTGCGCGCAAGAGCTCTCGAAAGAAACCGACCAACACACAAAACTGTGAACAGGCTTCTTCCTTACAGGGGTCTCTACCGCATTCCAACATCTTTCGAAACATATTCTGACGCACTGATACCTAGCCACGCGCGTGTACATACGTATATATACATATATATACATATTCATACAGTCAATTCGATACACATGTTCACACCGGTATGTATACGTCTAGGCAGGTACATCATTGGACTCGCTGAGTACCGACGGTTTCGCATTTGTGTCGCCTGTGGACTACTATTTTACAAAACCGCACGTGGATCTGTATACCACCACGGTGCGTTTGCTATCTGAGCTGTATATGTAACCGTACACAAGCAATATACTACATGTATATATATATATATACTTATATTAGGTTTTTCGCGCGTGTGCCATATAGATGCCTATCGGCCTCTATATACATGTATACATATATATATAAGTGGAGACGAAGTATGTTTTGATTCTGTGTTTCTGCGGACTGGAACGGGAGTGACTTTTCTGGGTCTCACTGGCAGCTTCTGAAGGTTTCCAATCTCGAGCGCATGCGCCTTCAAGGCGGCACAGTCGAGGAAAAGCAGGTCGTTGAATTTAGAGAGAGCGAGGGCGAGTGGCGTTGTGTCGTAGCCGAACGGGCCTACGATGACCGTCGCACGAGGACGAAGAGGAGACAAAAGGTCGCAGAGTCTCTTCCCCACAGATCGGTTGGCAGCTGCAAGAGGACAGTCTCGTAGCATATCGCAATCGATCGTGTGGAGAACTCCTCGAGCCTGAGCAGGTATACCGAGAAAATGAACGCACTCGAGAGGAACGTCAGCCACAGGTTTCTCCATGCACACAATTTATGTGGAGTGACACGCCAATTCGTATGTATGTATGCATATATATATATATATATATATATTATTTATATGCATATACACACACGCATCCATATATATATATATATATAGGCATATATTTTAAGCAGACAGACAGACAGATAAAGAGTTAGATAGATGGAAAGACAGAAAGGTGAGTAGATAGAAATAATTGCAATTGTGTGTGGCATTTTACTGGCTATCTTTCAACATCCATAAATCTGAAGACGCACGGCAAACGGTTGCCGATTGTCTCGCGCGAGGTGCAGTGATTTGTCGGCGGTCATTCGTGTAGGCAAGAGGTGCATCACAACTTCAGGCTCGCCACTTTGCGCTGTGAGTCCATCAGACACACCTCTAGACACATAGACCTGTATGCATGTATGAATGTATATATATATATATATATATATATATATATATATATATATATATATATATATGTGGATTTGTGTAGGAACATTCTGACTTGTTCGTTGATGTAGACGTGCGACTTCAGCTACCTCAAGGTCAGCGAAGACAGCGTTCATGTCCTGAGAACGAAACGCTTTTCTTCGCGTTTCCATAGCCATTAGCGAAGTCGTGTCAGAGATTTCCAAAGACTTCAAAGTGGACGCCATCGTCCGAATGCGAATGGCACGGACTGTGCAGGAGACCTGCAGACGAAGCAGCGACTGATCTGACCGTTACAGGCAGGCGTTTCTCTTTCTGGAAGACAAACGGCCAGCACCCATGTCCGTCAATCACCTCCAGGAATGGAGGCGGAAACATACGAACATACTCACGTTGTGTCCGCCGCAAGAACAGAAATGAGAGTCGACATGCACATGTATGTAGGGTCTCTGACGGAAGTCATTTAGGTTTCACCGCTTGCAGATCGAAAGGTGGAGGTCCTCTCAGGAATGCATGCAGACGTCTAGTCCTAATTTCACTGACTGAAGGTTTTGTTTCTCTTCAGCATCTGTTGGCACACAGCTGCATGTATCTCCACCGACAGAGCGGCAGCTAACCGTTGCACAGGGAGAGATAGACGGGGGAATATCTTGAAGAATACCTTGATATGTAGAGGCACAAGTATATGCAAAATTGTGGGCACTCACACGCATGACTGAATATCCTTCCATGGCTATCTACTTTCATGAGTTTAGGCGTTCGTCCACCTACAGAGCAAGTGCTGTTCTCCCCTGTCTGTGAGTCATGGATCGCTGCACGGAAACTGGAAATAAAACATGGACGAGATCAGGAAAAACTCGAAAGCAAGCAAAGCGGAACCTTCGCGACGGCTTCATGGTACACAATACATGGAATGAGATTCCAGGTTGGCCGGTGTCAGAGCAGGAGACCAGCACAGAGACGTCCGTCTCAGATCTCGGATAGAGTTTCGCCCCGGTGCTAGAGAGTCAGAGCGATTGAAAAGGGATTTCCGTACTTGTTCTTCGACGAATCGCATTTGCTTGAGAGTCATTGGGAAGTCGGTGATAACGAAGTTGTCGACTCCTGAAGAAAAACAACAACGTTCTTCAAGGAACGGGTGATCGAGGCTCCAAACCACCAGCCGGCCATCACCACCTGCCCTTATGCATGCAACATTAACAGACACATACATTCATGCATACATACATACATATACATACATATACATACATACAAGCAGATACGTATATTGAGGGGTGTTTATGCTTCTGCTTTGAGGCACCTAGATCAATGAGTTTCGTATCGTTTCAATTCACACATCCACACAGACGAGTTCTTGCCTGTCGAGAGCATGCCTGTCGCCATCTCTCTTCCTCTGCACGAGGCCGCGTCGAACTTGGACGCAGACGCATCGCCGGTACGCGACGACCGACACAGCGAGAGACGGCGATGCAAAAATGTCGAGAAGACGAATTACAGACAGACGAGGGCATGGTGCAGGAGTCACCGAAACGCTGTACGGATATACTGGATCAAGGAAATGTAGACCGTTCCCCCAGCGGCAACACAACTTCCCCAGCCGGGATCCAGTCCCCAGGTGTATAGAGATCAGAGATGCCGCCCGGCGGAAGAGTCGAGTCCGCTCTCTCTACACATGTCTTTCGCGTTGAACTCCCGACAGTGAAGCACTCGCCTTGGTTCTGTAACGTCTTCAGTTTCTCGACCAACAGAGGACAAACGACGGAAGCCGGAGGAGCAGTTCCTGAGGCCAGCATGTGCGTCAGAGAGGTATCGGCTCGCGCGCGGTCTCTCAGGAGGCTCTGCAAATCCACATGTTGCGCTCTTTCGCCTTCGAGGTTCTTCGCAGCTTCACAAATGGGCAGGCCGGGAGCAGCCAGCAAGTAGGTCACCACCGGAAGAAAGAGATGCTTCACTTGTTGAAAAATCGCCTCCGGAGACAGGGATCCATCGACGACATAAACCTGGATGTCGGGAGCACAGGCACAAGCCGCGCGCAGACCGTTGGCCACAGGAGAAAACGCTTGAAGAGCTACAGCGTCCACTCAAACGTACGTATCCGTAGTACCTGATACCCCTGCTGGTGAGACTGTGTGTGAGGCGAGATGTTCGGGAAAAACTTTCTCGCAGACACGGTTGACGGCATTTGAGGGATGCATGCAAATTCGATATCCACCGAGGGGGAGGGCCTCACACACAGCTGCACACAAAAATTTCCAGATGTGAACTCCTGCATCCAGAATTCGGTTTCTACGCGCGTACATGTGCAATAACCTACCTGCCTAGCTTTTGGATATCGATTTCGGACTGAGCATCTCCAAAACGCTATGTATTTCACCTCTAATTATACATATAAATATATAAATAAATATATGTATTTATTTGCATATATATATATATATATATAATTGTATGTACATGTGCATGGCGTGGGTATGCAGATCTATGAGCTGAGGGCAATGTGTTGAGAGGGATCTGCGTTTGACCGAACCTTTCCAAGGCGTTGGTAGTAGTCTTTGATGTGCGTCATTTGTTGAAGACTCTCGTCGATCTTCTCCTCAAGGGGAAGCGCGCCTGGAGACCGACGCAGAGAGACGCATTTCAGCATTCTTGTTTCTCTCCACACTTGCCTGAGAGGCGAGGTACGAGGTCTCTTCTGGGGTGTTGCAAACCACCTGGTCCTTCGTCGACTGTGTTTGTCGTATACTCCGCCACAAGGCGTTTTTCAGTAGAGAAACGATTTTCAGCAGTCGCTCTTCCGAGAAAGAAAAGAGGATGTCGACTGCACCAGCGATTGCGCGAGATGCTTCGGAAGTGTGTCGATCCGCTAAAGAGATGCTGCACGTATTTGGATCCCTCTGAGGTACAAAGATCGCTAGAATCTAGACATCAAAGGAAAAAAGAATTCAAACTTCGAGCATGCCGAAAACGGACAAAGCGTGTGCCGAGTGACCCTCTGCCTGCTCCAGAGCCTCCGGCGACAGAGAGTTGGGCTGCCAGACACCGCGCGTATTTCTTTTCGTCTGCGCAGGTTGCCTCTCCCTCAACTTCTGGATCGTCTTGTCTCGTGAGTTCTCTTTCGTCCCCTCGACAGCGACTCACTCGGTTCCCTCCGCTCCGACTTTTCCTCTCGACGGCTGTCGATGTGTGTGCATGCAAGTGTGTGTCGTGATGCCTAGGCGCAGCTGTTTGGCGCTTCTCAGGAATTCAACTTTCCAGACAGCGCCTCGTTCCTTTTTCAGGAACCCGCAGACAAGCGCGACCTCAAGTAAAGCGCACGGACTTCTCCCCGGAAGCCGCTTCGCCGCGTTGTCTCGGTTTGAGGCACTGACTGCTGCTGAGGTATCGTCACGACAGTCGAAGCTCGTTTCTTCGGGAACACAGAGGCAGAGCCGCGTCGATGGAAAGAAATGCGTCCCCGTGTGTGCACAGGCACAAGGATCCTGCAGAGCGGACGCCCACCGAGAGCCAAGAACAGACCGGGCAGTTAGACGCGAACCTGGAGCGCGCCTAGTAGGTGGCCTGAGGAAGAGGTTTCGAACGTGTGAAAGAGCCGGTCTTTCTCTCACCCGATATGTTTGTCTGTGAGCCTCGAGAGAGGAGAAGGTCGCGTGGACAATCCAGGAAGACGACAATCGCTGGAGCCGCGCCGAGTTCCCGGTCGACCTTCTTGGCGTATTCGACTGAGAGAAGCGAACTCGAGAGAACGAAGCGATTGTTTTCGCTGTTCTCCAGAAACGCGGACATCCACACGCGGGCTTCGACACTCGCAGACGGAGTCTCTCCGACATGCGCCATCTGCTCCAGCATTTGTCCAAGTGCAGACTTTCCAGCGATCTCCTTCGCCGCCAAGTCCTCTGAGACCCACAGCAGAAAACGTCAAACGCACGCCAGGTGCTCCCCTGGCAGCTCTCGGCCATGTCTCCAAAGTCAAAGTCAACAGGTCTATATGTGTACACATAAAGGCATCTGTAACTGTAACTTGTATATATAGGTGTATGTATGTATATATATATATATATATATATATATATATGCGTGTGTATGCACGGGAAGGTCACATTTGCCTGGGCGACAGGGCGTTTGGCTGTGTTTCGCGACAGCTGTTCGAAGAGCGTGGTTAGGGCGGCGGCGGTTTGAAGGAAAAACAAAAGTTCAAAACTCTGTTTACAAATTGCTTGAATGTGAACTCTGCTCCGTTGAAGCTGTTTCCTGCTGAGGTGGAACTCGTTCTGTCAGAACGCAAGCAAAGGTTCTCCGTGTGGTGCCGAAAGCATACGCTCATCAGATCCCCCGCAAAAACGCGGCAAGACAACCGTCGTTGCCGCACAACCGTGCGTAGCGTATATATATATATATATATAAATTTACGTATATATATATATATAAATTTAAGTATATATATGATGTGTGTATACGTAGAGATGTGTGTGGTTGTGATCGTATGAGGTTTGTGAACGAGGTGATGCTCTCCTTTCTCTAATATCAATTGTGGGACCTTGGCTTCTTGGAAGATACTGCGCGTCCGACGTCGCCTTAAAACGATTCTGTTTACAACATTTTATCCTGCCTTTTACAGTTTGTAGTACATTAGTTTTATGTATCCTTATATACCCTGCAGGTATGGATGCTGCGCTTAAAGTTGCCAGCATGGTGTGTGTGTCTCTGGATTTTCTTTCGTTTCTTTTTCGGAATGTTCAGAGAAGAGTCGCAGGGGCACTTACTGAAACTGAGCGCCAAAAATCCAGTTTCGTCCGCAATTTTCTTGCCAACGGTTCGCTTTCCCGAGAGAGGTCCGCCAACGATTCTCACGAAGAAGGGTGGCCGCGGCAGCGAATCCTGCAGAACGTGAGGCATTTCCTTTCCTTCTTGGACTCTGATGAGTTTTCTTTTCGGCGGTTCTGCAAGCAGTCAGAGATTCCTGGGAACAGACTCTCGTTCTTCTTCGCCTCTCACCTTTGGAGCGCGACTTCCGATACTCTCAGGCTTCTGTCGATTCTCCGCCTTCTCGTTGGACGCTTCAGAGCCCCCATACGCAGCTTCTCTCGTGTGTGCACAAATGCGCGGTCACTCTCACCAAGTAAACTCACAATGCGTCGGCATTCTCGAACGCATTCCAGTGCACTGCGATACAGGATAGATTGACAGAGGTAGGTAGATAGGGAGGTACGCAGAGTTCGACTCTCCATTTGAGCGAAACGCCCTGGTGAGTATACACAAGAACCGAGGTAGACGCAAGTCTCCGTCTATGTACCTACACATATTTGGGGCGTTGTGTCGAGACCTCCCACTGCAGTGAAGTTGTCTCTGTTTTCCGACGCGCAGTTGCCCGGTTCTTTGTGTTCTTCGCGTCCAGCTCCACCCGACCTGCCTCACCTGGAGAATCGATGAGCAAGTGCTTCGCTCCTTCGTAGCGACGGCAATTTCCTTCCAGCCAGTCGGCCAGCCACGACACAGCGGCGAGACCCTGCGGTTTCACGGCGCACAGAGCCTCGAGACTCCTGCCGAGAACACACCCCACGAGGCTTCCACTTTCTTCGTTTGAACAAGCGCGCAATACACGATGACTCATACATGTTGTATATATATATATATATATAAATATATATACATTTGTATTATATGTAGATAGATATGGTATATATATATATATATTTGTGCGTATACATATATATATAGTATATGTTGTGCATTCACGTATCTATATATACTGTATATATATATATATATATGTTTTGTATATACATTGTTTATATATATTGAACGTGTCAATAGGGATCTACAGTTTTTCTCGGGAGCTCTGCGTTCAGGTACATGGGGAGATAGGTCGAGAGAAATACACATGATGGAGTAGGGTGAGGACGCTGTATCGATAGAGCTGCGCTTTCATGAGCGAAGGCGAGACAAGTACAGATGAACCGCGATGCAGAACTGTACACCTCAAGTCGACTAAACAGTGAGGGCAGGCAGGCTCGGGGAATCTGGGAGTTCAGCTAGAATCTTCCAGATTCTTGCGGTGAATTTTATACGAAACAGAAACGCCACAGCGCTGACCGACATGCACATACGCGCTTGCGCTCCGTTCTCTACGCACCAGCCAAATGATTGAAAACGCCAAGGGTCGCATGCATGTGCTGTTCAACTTCAAATGTACATATATATATATATATATGAAAGGATGATGCCTGTATATACAGAGGAAAGTGTATATGTATGCATATACATATATATATATATATATATATGAAAGGATGATGCCTGTATATAAAGAGGAAAGTATATATGTATGCATATAGATATATATATACATATATATATTTTAAGGGAGCTTTGGAATTCGAATTTCCATAGAAGGGGAGAACTCAGTCGATGAATCTGAGAGACTGTAGGTGTCCTTGTTCGAGAACTGTTCAGAAAAGGTAACTTGATTTGTGAGCTGTGTCACGATTCTGAGAGTTGTCCTCGTGTAGCTCGGAGATTGCCACTGTGTTTCAAACTCCGCTTGTCAGTTTTGTTCGGGAGACTGTCGTGCACAGACCGACTTGGAAATGAGGATTTGCAGCGTCGGGGGAACTGGGTCACGCTCAGAAGACTCGCTGCGAAAGGAAACAAGAAAACGCCTTGGCCGTCGTTTCCGGTGTGCACATTATGAGGGTCGCTGCAGAGTCATCAAGATACTGGAGAAGCGCGCAACTCAGCAGCGGATATACTGTCGCTACGTCGATCCTCATCACAGCTCCCCAAAGTGAAATCTCGTTTCTACAGGCACAGTTCAAACGGCCTCCGTGAAATGAATACATGTAGACATACACGCGTATGCTCTTTGATACATCCCTGCCTATATATATATATATATATATATATATACGTTACTTCTTAAGTCTACATGTTTGTGTTCTCTTGCAAGTTCGTCCCAGATACCTTTGTCCGCCTATCAGTTGGTGTCCAGTCACATGTATTTTCATGAACGAACCGTCCGTGTAGCTGTGCACGCAGTTATTTGTACAGTGAATGCGTGGTTTTTTGTTTCTTAAACGGGTCGCATCTGTTTTCGTCTCCGCAGACATTGGCCTACAGTTCAATTGTTTTTCCGAAAGTCGCCCGCTTAAGGAAGACGTAGTCGTTGATGGACTCCGCATTGGGGATGGGGTACATCGGCAGCTCTGGGAAGAAGAAGGCAATCGCCTGCTCTGCTTGGCTTCGCGTCTCCGACGCGTGGACTACGCTGCGCAGGCGGCTCTTCGAATATAAGCCGCGCAAACTTTTGCCTCTTGGCAGAGCCCCCAAGTCCGTTCTCGCGCCCACGACGTCCCGCCACACTGCCACAGCGCTGACGCGCATGAGGACGAGCGCCGTTACAGGCCTGTTCGTCATAAATTCCAATAACTCTGGAAAATACGATTCTCCTCGGTGTTTCTGCAAATTCCGCAAGCAAAGACAGAGGACAAACGCTGGGGCAAATGCAGAGGAAAGCCCGGTAAAAACGTATTTAAAGACGTATCTGCCTGGAGTGGACGGACAGACGTAGGGAAGGAAACAAATGTTGAGAGACACAGAGCGTCTATATGTACACGTTTCCATATATACATGCATGCGTACAGACATGCATACATACATACATAAATGCATACATAAATGCAAAGATGTGCGTATATTCTACACGAATTCACATATACAGAACATGCTCATCTGGACGCACGCGTTGTAGATCCATGCCCACACATAGAGGGTCTTATGTATATCTACATATATATACATACATATATATATATATATATATATATATATATAGGATTTATAGGATTTATAGGAGTTAGTTGTTCATATGTGTGTCTGTGTGCAGACATATGTGAGTGCAGATGTCAACCTGTGTTCTTCCTGTGTACAAATCTCGTATCGTATACGTAGAGGACGTAGATGGCCTCTTTTCACAGCTAACAACCGACGCATGTTTACAAGTGTGTGTTGGGTGTTTTACAGCGTAGAGTTGCATAAAGCCTTGTTTGTCCAGCACGATCTCCTTTCGACTGATGATTTGGAATCTCTTCTTTTCGATTTCCTCGAAGATCGAGCGGCGAAGTGTGGCGTCCATTCCATCGGGCTTGATCAGCGCGAAGGTTCTCTCAAGCGCGAAGTTTGCTTCCGCGAAAAAGAGGGAAATCGCTTTCTCCACATCCGCTGCGCAGCTGGCTCCGTGCTAAAAAACGTCCGACCGAGAAATCGAAAAGTGTACACTTTCCATGCAGTCCAAGAGAGACCCTTCTCCACACACAAGTCGCATTCCTGGTCAGTCAACAGAGCACCCTCTCCTACTCAGAAATGAAGGAATACATATTCAGATGCGGATATGTATACCGACATGCGATCTTTTACTCCTACATGCATACATGCATACATGCACAATATACATATAGATACTTCTGCATCTATGCCTTCAAACACGTCTGTAGATACATGTGTGCACAGTGCACACTTCCATTTACATATACATATACATATATATATATACAGATATATACGCATATACATATATACAGATATATATATATATATACAGATATATATATATATATATACACATATATATATATACAGATATCTGCAGATATGCCCATAGGGAACAGCGTGCAGCAGTCGGTACAGATTGGACGACCGAGACCCCTGTGGACAGAGATCTGCATGTAAATGTAACCTGAAGATATTAGAGACGTCGTCGCGTCGTTTCTGGATTTCTGTTCGTGGTTTTCTTCGAACTCTTAGCAGTCTCGCGGCTTCCCTCACCACGGCGTTTCGCGTTGCATCTGCACCAAAGCGAGCGCGGAGAGTCCCTTTCGCACTCTGCCGAGCTTGCATGCTGTCTCGGGGTCCACAGAGAAGCTTCCATCTTCTGCATGCCGCTTGGCCTTCGAGAATCAAAACGACTGCAAGAAACGGCAAGCGACACCCTCGGCGTAGTTGCTTTCTAGGCAGGTTCTCCCCTGCTTCTTGCTTGTTCCGTACCCCAGAGACGCGGAACGTATCTCGACCTAGTCTCAACGACCTAGTTTCAACGACCTAGTCTCAACAACCTAGTTTCAACGACCTAGTCTCAACGACCTAGTTTCAACGACCTAGTCTCAAGCGCGAGAGATCGTAAAAACGGTTTCAGCACACGGTCGCCCGGTGAGCTCCGGAGAGCGTCTCTGATCTGCGTCGTTCTTTGCAACACCTGTGGTGAGGTTCTGTGCTCTGTTTGCTGTTTTTCCGCGATACACTGCCGAAGCGAGGGGAGCGACTGTTTTCATTTTGTGGCGGAGACGCAGAAGCGACCTCTCGTTACCATAATTCACTGAGAACTCCTGGAGACGCAACAAGCCGTCTTCGACCTCACACTGTTTCGGTGAGCTCGCAAGCCTTTATATTCATACAGATGGAGATAAACACGAGACGGGAGGCGTAGACTGCCATTTGTGGCTCGATGGACCTCTCCCACCCAGGGAACTGAAGAACTCAAGGAACGCTCAACGTCAAGCCACACCGTACTGGATTGGAAGTCGCTAGCACCGGACGCGTTGCTGAAAGAAATGCCATGCAAAACGCAAAGTCCGAGAAGGCGGTTCTACGATGTTAACAGAGAAACGAGTTTCGTAGAAATCTACCGAGCGATTCGCTGGCCTCTCGCGAGGAACGAAAGCTGCTGTCGTACCGACTCCATCCGAGCCTGTGAGAAACAGGCGGAGATCGTCGTAGAAAGGCTGAAAGAAAGAAAACAGAATTTCACTGCAGAAGACTCGAAACCCAGAAACGACAAGAATCCGGAAGGTTTCTGTTCGCCTCTGTGGACGAACACCTGTGAAGGTTTTCACCGTCACAGAAAGCCAGAAAGAACGAAGAAATGTAGAAAGGCGAAGAAAGGCACACTGCACTCGGAGCCTACAGAGTTTCAGAGAAATACCGGAGACGAAAAGCCTCCAGCTGTCTCCTCTGTTGAGACAGACGTCGCTGCTCAACAGCTACCTATTCACATGCTTAGAAGACTCGCACGTATACCGCCATTCCCCTACACATGCACATAGGTGGACACATACACAAACGTGTACGCGTCTCTATTCAGATATTTATATATATATATATACATATATATACATATATATATATATATAATGCATGTGTGTGTATAAGTACCTATTCGTATACACATACATAGACAAGTATCTATTCATCTGCAAATATATATATATATATATAGACACACGTTCCTGCCTGTGTATGTGGTGTATTGACAACAGGTGCACTTGGAACTGAGCTTAGAACCGCATGGATTGGCAGGTGCGAAGGAGCATTCTGTTCGCATAGGCCGCGCATGCCTGTTTTGATGTGTTTCGTTTAATGCTTACTTTGTCTTTATGTTCTTCGTACACTGCATCGACGGCGCTTTCAGACAGGCGCAAGTGGCGCTGCCCAATGATGTCAAGTCCAGAATCGAGGATGGCGTCTCGGATCTGCTCACAGGCTCCAGCGCCCACGGCGTCAGGTTTTATCATCGCGAAAGTTCTCTCTACAGGGCATTTGTCGACTGAAGAAGGCAGGAAGAGGAAACAGCCGCGTTTGACACAACCATATGCGTCGCTCTACAGCCTCAACTGTCTTGCACTCGGAACAGTGCACCTTTTCCATCTTTTTCGTGAACGTTTCCGGTGCATGTTGGGGTCCTGCCACCATCTCAATCGAGTCGAGAGACAAGGCAGAAAAAACACAGGAAACAGAGAGGAAGGAGAAACCGAGAAGACGGGGGAAACGGAGAGGAAGGAGCGACCAGGAGAATGGAGTCGAAGAGAAGGACAGCAAACGTGGATACAGATAGAGAGAGGAACGGGAAGAGAGCTCGAGAAACGAAGGGAGACAACTGAAGAGGCAGGACCGCATGGAGCAGCATCTTCGAAGCTCGGCGCACATAAGGGGAGAGACTACCGCGGGAGCAATCACTCAGAGACAGAAAGGTGCATCCATCCTCAGAGTGAGTTCAGGATCGGGATACGAAGGTCGTGACTGAACGCTTTCGGAAGGTGTGGTAGGTGCACACGCAGGCATCTCATCTTGGAAAAAAGAGAGAGTCGTTTCCAGTCAATTTGGTTTTTTGGTGTGGCACGACTTGCATATGAAAGTGAACAGAAGAGTCCAGCAGACCAGACTGACGCGGCTTCTTCCGGACTTGCCGAGTCAGCTTCAAGCTGTGTAGCGCGAATGCCTGAGGTGTCTATCGAGCCCCGTGAGAATCGCAAACAACAACGATGGCGTCAAACAGTTTCATGCGTCGATACCTCGAATATCTGCACACGCACATGCACCGCCCTCTACAGCTGCGTCGTCTGGACTGGCAACAAAGCAAGCTCGACCACAACCCACAACGAGAGATCGTAGAAGTTTTTCTTGCTCTCTAGTCCCTTGGTGCGAAGTACGCAGGCGTGAGGTTCGGCCGACGGTATGGTGAACGACGCGGCAGGCGCGCTGGCTCGCGTGGAGTCTCTCCTTTGATTTCCATGAACACCACGGAGGGGAGACGAAAAGAAGGAATGTCCAATCCTAACAGCAAGAAAAAAGGGTGTAGAGTGCTACGATTGGGACCACAGCTTCGGTGGCAAACAGAAACCCCCTTGTTCCCGGAACCGTTGTTTCTCGTTTCTTTCGCCTACGACACGGAAAGAAGAATTCCATGTCTCGCTGGAATGCCCAGTCGCAGCTACTGCAGTAGAAGCCGGCGCCTCCGCCTTCCGGGAGAAACATTGCTCGTAAACTGAAGCAGAAAGAGAACAAAGAAAACGTTCTCTTTTCTGAAGCCACCCCGACAGCTCTCTTTTTCCCAACGGACGGAAATCTCCGACGGTGGAGTTCGCGGCTTCAATACCTGCAGGGGTGCTACAACCAATCACGCGGCAGTGGAAGGTACAGAAAGCTACTCCACACAACCGATAAAAGGCAAGATAAATCGTGATCTACAGAAGTTTTCAACGTGGCGTCAGAGAGGCAAGATCAAACACAAAGAACCTCTTTGCTGTGACGTCAAATAGGCACGATTAAAAAAACAAAGAAGCGTTCGCATGTGACAGTATCTACGTAGTGTCCTCCCAGGAGCCCAGATACGAAATAGGGAACTGGGAAAAGGAGGTGTGTAATGCCTGTAGGACCGCAGAAACTCATTTGTCCTCCTCTCCTCATGGTGGAACATATCCAAAAAAGGGGGATGTTCGGCCTTCTGGGGCCGCATGAGGAGACGCGCCGTCAAAGGCAAAAGTCGCAAGCCGTGAGACAACATTTTACTTCCGAGTATTTGGTTTTTCAGGCTCTCTGTGTTTCAGAGAACAACGGATTTGAAGTCACGGTTTACACGCACTTTGGCCTGCCAGTTTCCTGGCACTTCTTCGCCTCCTGGAGATCCTCCGGCCCGAGTAAGTCGAGAAGTCGAGAGACGGTGGACCCCTCAGGGTGCTGAAGAACTTGCAGGCGAACGAGTCCGGAGCAAACTTGAGAAAGAAAAAGAGACCTCTCGGTCCACGCCGGAGTCGCCTCGAAAAAACGCTCTGCTTCATTCTGCACAGAAATGGACAACGCATGTCCAGCCACAACACACATTCGTTACTTCCATGTACACATGCATACAAATATATACAGATATATGCATACATAGATATATATACATATATATATATATATATATATATATTCATGAATATACTTGCAGGTACATATAAATACATACATACAGGTAGACGCATAGGGTTGGCACAGGCGTGAGTTTGCACGCAGGCACATCCTTGTCATTATTTCTGTGTATACGCAGGTTGGTAAGCACATACAAATATGCATTTACGCATATACATATATATATACATAAACATATGTGTTTATATACAGCATGGTTGAGTTCGAACAGATGGAGAAAAACAAGTTCGTGAGAACTGCAAAGAGGTGTATGTGAGGTAGCTGAATTCACCTCTGTGTAGAGGCATGTGCTGGAGTTTCGGAAACCGTTGGACTACCGCAGGCTGTCGAATCTCGTCGTTTACCACTGCATTTGATTCGTGAGGGCGCTACGATCTTTGCTCGCTCTTGTCTGAAATGCCGGTGCAGGGGTATTAGGGGCAGCACGCGAGAGAAAGTTGTCTGAGTCGAAACTTCTTCTTTTCAAACGAGAAGGACTTCTTCCGTGGTGCGTTTTTCAGTTGAGACCCATCTCGGTGTTACAGGCAGTCCGATCATCTCCCGATCAAGAGAGACAAGGCTGCAAAGACCTAAGTTGTTCGTAAAGACGACCATTAGGAAGGGGGCAGGCAAAGCGACTATCGTGGTATTTGCACAGCAGCCTTTTCGAAATCGGCTTACGTGAGTGAAGCAGAATTCTTTTTCTCGAATGATGTCAAAATCCTTGTCGAGGAGAACATCGACGATCGACGGGATCTGGAAGCATCGACAGGACTGAAGCTGCTTCTGTGTTCCTCACGTCCTTTCTTTCAACGGGTGTCTCAGTTGTGCTCTTCCTAGGTTTCCTTGCGAATTAAAAAGTGGACCTCTCTGTTTCCTCTCAACACCAAAACGCGGTGTGTAGCCCAAACAGCTACCGCCCCATGCAGGCGCAGAAGAAATGCATCTGTTCCCAACTTCCCAACGAGCACGAAGACAAAAAAAAACACTCGAAACAGCTCACCTCGAAACAGCTCACCTCCTGTGGCTCATGCGCATAATCACAACTATAAATATATACATATATATATACATATATATATACATATCTAGAG
The DNA here is from genome assembly GCF_000006565.2 of Toxoplasma gondii ME49. Classification (NCBI taxonomy): domain Eukaryota; phylum Apicomplexa; class Conoidasida; order Eucoccidiorida; family Sarcocystidae; genus Toxoplasma; species Toxoplasma gondii. The sequence goes on from NC_031476.1 coordinate 6,128,891, forward strand.
TATATTGTTGATAGATCGATTTACTGTATAGACGTGTGCATATCTGTGCTGCGGAGAAAAGTAAGTTCCCGTCGCATATCCGAAGATTGCTGGGAGCTTGTGTGACGGCGGCATATCTACACAGCAGTCCTTTTCTCGCGAGAAACAGAAGAGCGCGCCTCTCTGTCTGTCTACATAGGATGAAAATAACGAGGGCGTCTACGGAAACCTCGACGGCAGTGGTAGAAGTTGTTTCCCACTTTTTCGAACTGTGTGGCCATGTCACCTTGTTGACCGCCTTCGGCCCTCCGTTGCTTGCATCAGGGTGATACGGTTGGAAAAATGGCGTCGGGAGAACCTCACCTTCTCCGTTCGGACGACTTCGGGGAAAATGAGGAGAACTGCTCCCTCTCCCCGGTGCGTCACCGCCATTGTTTTCTGTCACATGGCAAAGAACGTGGAAGTCGAACAAGCCAGACCGCAACGTGAGCGCTCTTCTTTCATCATCCAGGATTCCCTTTGCTCAGATTTACACCACCGTCAGGAGACAAAAAAACAGAGAATCCCGAGCACACACATGTTTACGTAGAACACCTAAGACGTCTCTACAGTGTAAAGGTGAGACGTCGATGGCTGACGAAGCGGGAGGAAAAGCAGGTGGGAGGCATCTCTCAGGCCCCCATACCGAGAAAGCGACGGAACGCGAAGGCGGTCCAGCTTCGATTTCAAGGGATCCAACACACAAAGAGCGTCGGTTTCGCGCGTTGCTTCGAGGATTCCGCGGTGAAACAGGTACAGGTCAACTCTGCTGGGATGCGGCAAACATCAACTCTACAGAGAAAGCATCTCCTTACCACGCGACATCTACAGGACGCGTCGAACTGTTTCCACTGCTGAGGCATCCAAGTCCTCACAGCAACGCGAAGACACAACGCCGCTTGCGACCCGCAGGAAGAGCGAACACCCTCACGAACAAGCGGGCAGATAAAAAGCGCTCCAAGAAACAGAGGCTGGAAAAGCGAGTGCGCCAGGGACTCGGAAAGAGAACGTGGGCAACCAAGAAAGAAAAGAAGAGAGCGCTCATCAGTGACAACAAAAAGTAGACCAAGAGGGAAAGGCAGAGAGGACAAGGGCAGGAACAAGATGGAGAACAGGAGAGGGAGTAAGAGAGAAAACAAGAAACAGATCAAGAAAAGGCATATAAGAGCGACACAGTGAAGGAACGGCACGGAGATGAAGTCCTTGTTTTGGTGGTGAGTGTGTCGTCACCCACCTCGAGAGATAAAGGTTCCGTTGCAGGAATCGTTCTCCGTTTGTCAGTTCGCGAAATGGGAGACGGTGGTTCGCCTTGGCATTCCAGGCAGAAATGTGTTGACTTCCACCTCTGTTTCGATGAAGGACAACAGCTGCGAATTCTTCTGCGACCTCCTCTTTGTCCGGCAACGCAACGCGCGCCTCGAATCAGTGTTCGCTTCCAAGAGACCGAACCGTCTTCCCCTTCTGCTGCCCACGCTCGTCCAGCACCAGCGGCTTACTGAGACGAATCCAACGCCTCTCTACCGATCTGTCCGGATGGAAGTAGGTATGGACGCAGAGGCGCTTCTTCAGTTACATATACATATAGGGGAAAAACGACGAAGTCTGCCTACACAAGCACGCACACAGATGTACATAATACTTCTTTTTGCCAGAACGTATACATATATAAATATATATATATATATATATATATGCGCAGTTGCGTGCGGCTCAATGGGAATCCCGCAAGGTAGAACTCGAGAAAGAACTGTGAATTCGATCGAAGAAGTAGAGATATGTAGGTATGCGGGGTGCTGGACTTGCCGTGGCGTTCAGGGCTGTTTGCCCTGAGAGGTTACATCGAGAGTTGTCGCACGCTTGTTGGAGAACGAAGGGTATTCTGAGCTTTCTGAAGTGTTGAGAAGCCAAGGAAGAAAGATGTGCGAGGCAGGGGGGTCGCCGAAGCTTTCTGCGGAGAGAAAGTCGTCTCTGGAGTCCTTGCGGAGCTGCAGCGGATCGTTGAGGTTCGCAAGTGGAAGCGACGGAAAAAGCATAAGCCACTATAGAGCAGGACGCCTTTCCTGTGTATCGGGCAAACAGTTGGTCGGTGTTGACGAAGACGCGAAGCCCACAAAAGTGCAGTTCGGTGTGTCTGTTGGACTGTTCAGATGGTTCTCCAACAAGAGGGACTGAGAAAAGCCGAGTGTGAAACTCTGCAGTGCCTGTCGACCATCTGTGTAGGATGCGAGTGTGAGAAGCAGGTGCTACTTATTCTTGTGAGGCACATAGCGGAGGAGTATCGGGGACAGCGGATGCAAGAAGTAAAGAGAGTCTACATGGGCAGGAAAGGAGTTCTACTGGAAGGACGCGAGCGGCAAAGACTTGTTGTTCGCTGGCGTTTCTCCAGTGCCAGTGTAGCGATTTTCGCCTCCACTCGCGGAAAGCGGCGCGCGTTCCTGTTCACGTTTTTCTCTCCGCTGTTGAGGAAGTCTCTATCTTCTGTTTGTTGAGAGCCGTGTCTGTGTGCCGACAGAATCGCCGCAGGAAACGGTCCGCTTTCTGCTTTCTCCGTTTTCCGCGAACAAACGGTTCACTGCTAGATGCTGCAGAAAACGCGTTCTCGCTCTCACCCCACCCACTGGCTTTTGAATCGCGAGTTCCAGCACACCTTTGCGTGTTCTCTCTTTCTCTCCACAGTTGCCAACAAAGGCAAGGAAGCAGAGCTGCCGTCGAAAAAGAACTCGAAGATTCCAACCTCTCCTTTAAGAGCGCATTTTTCACGCGCGGTTTCTCGTTCGGCTCTGTGACGACAAAGCAGAACCGGCACCGCCGCGGAGCTTCTCAGGAAAAGACGCCTGGTCTCAACGTTCTTTCACTCCGCGAGCATGCAGTCTCGTGAAACTCGCTTTTTTCATAAAAACCTCTTCTCCACGATGCACACCTGCGGTGCAGCTTGCACAGCGACACCCCCTAGAGTCGTCAGCGCAGGGCAAGTGGGGACGCCTGTTCTCTGAATGCTGCGAGCGTCGCCGCGCGCTAGTTCGCGTCCCTTCATGGAGACAAAGCGGAAAGAGAAACCTTTCCGCATGTGTGCATTGGAAAGTGGAGAGCAGACGAGGGAAGTCGAGTTTTTTTCGTGTCTGGTTGACGGGAGGCAAGCGTTTGTCACGGCTCCCGGAGAACCACCTCCGCTGTCTGCACGTCTCTCACTAGACTTTTGCAAGGCATCTTCAGATTTTCCGTTTCGCCTTCGCCTCGCCGGCGCCAGAGAAGTCCTTTGACACTTCACACGGAGGAAAGGGTCGCGCTGCGTTCCCTTTTTCGGCTTTGGCGGGGTACCGCTGCCTTCTCCGGCGCTTCGCGTGGACATGCAGCGCGAGCTCCTTCGACCTTCGACGGCGTCAACTCGGTTCTGAAGGCCTTGCCTCTCGCCACCCGGTCTTCGATCGGCGGTCTCTCTGCTCTCTTTCGGCGCGAGTCTCTCACTCTGCTTGCCCGCGTCCCCCGTTCTGTCCGTTCCGTCACCCGCCACTGCGGCGAGGGACCAGGCTCCAAGACGGCACAATGGGGGAACCTTCGCCTTCCGACTTGCCTGGAGAGACAGACTCCCAGAGGCGCCTCCCCTCGCCTCACCGCGGACGTGCTCGACGCCAGGAAAACAGCGGAGACGAAGAGAATCAGCGAGAGTCAGTTCGAGCCTTCCTTTGCGTGAAAACTCAGAAACCGCATGTGCAAAGCCATGAATGTCTTGTCCCCTTCTTCTGTATGTGTTCGCATTCGCGGAAATATGGCTGCCAATTCATATATACCTATATGTATATATACGTATACATATATACATATATATACATATATATATTTATTTATATAGGCGTCATCGTTTGTCAAAATATATGTAGTTACGTGTGTGTCGAGAGAGAGACGGATTCAGAGACATGCATCGGTGGTCAACGCTAGTGTTGCAGCGCAGTGCACATGCATTCGCGTCTGTTTGAAGAGATAAAGGAGTCCAAAGAGTTTTAAAATCCGTGGACTCATGCAAGTACATAGAAGAGGGGTTTCACACGTGAGTTTCGAAAAGAACTCTGTCCATGGAGACAGGTAAAAAGAAAGTCTTTCTTGGTGATAGACAGCGAGCTTATCGGCTATGCTACTTGTGATCTTTAGGAGAAGTTGCTCACGAGTGCAACGAGACACGACTCTCTCGGCGCTTCCCGAGCAACCTGCCTCACTTGCCTCCTTGTCTCCCCGGGTCCGCCGACTAGCGTCTTCCCCTCCTTCTTCCTCTGCTTCATCTTCTTCCTCTTCTGCACCTTCTTCATCTTCTGCACCTTCTTCCTCTGCTTCATCTTCTTCCTCTGCTGCACCTTCTTCCTCTCGCTGTTCGTCTTCTCCCATGCAGAGGCGAGTCCTGACGTCTGACGGCGGCGGAGGGAACACTGCAGGGGCGCTCGCGAGCGCGAGGCGACGCGCTGGGCGCACGGAGGCCTCGAAAACCGGCGGAGATGAACAGCTGGACGACGAGGCTTCTCGCGTACATACAGCCGGCGAGCAACCACAGGAGCAAAGACGACGAGCCCGCTGTCGCGTGGGGAGCAAAGGAGGCAGACGAAGAGGCAACAGCTTGCGTCGGGTAAGCGGAACAGAGGCCGACGGTGCGTTCGAACAGAGAGGAGGGAAAGATGGCGAAACGCAGCAGGGCGACGAGTGGGGAGAATGGCGGGGGGCGATGCTGAGGACAGGGGCAGCCCAGACGGAAGTGAAGAAAGCAGAAGACGGCGCGAAGAAAAGGAGGTGGAGACACCACAGGAAAGACGCAAAGTCCATGAGAGCGGCTGCTGGGGAACAGGCGGCAGGAGAAGAAGCGAAGGACGTTTCCTTGCAGGAGAGAAGAGGGCAATGGCTAGCTGCTGCAGTCAAAAAGGCACGCGTGTGGTTTCAATTGACGAAAGAGCGAGGGTGGACGAAGGCGAGTCCATGGCTACGAGACAGAGAGGTCTTCCTGCGTTTTTTTTGACTCATGTCTGCTGTCCATAGCGTTCGTTGTCTTTTCTGCTGTCGCGTTGCCTGTCTTTCGTCTCCAGGGAGCAAGGCGACACTCCGAAGAACGCCATTGCATGCCTCCGTCCCCGTCCTTCGCGTCTTCGTCTCTCTCGCCGGCTGAAGAGAGGCGCCAGGCGGCGACGCCCAGTTCCCTGCCTCTCGCTTCCTCTCCTCTCTCCAGCTGTCCTCTGTTCCTGCGTCCGCTACGTGTCTCCTTGTTGATTTCACTGCTCTTCGCCCTCGGTCTCGGCGTCCTTCTCTTCTTGGCGACCCCCCTGACTCTGCGGAACGGCGCCCGCGACTCCCAGCAACTTTTCCTCCCCTACTGCAACAAGACAAGGAACCTGCCCCTTGCCCTCGTCGACAACTCGCCTGCGCCTCCTCCGCCTGCGCTCGCTGCCCGCTCGCGGGATTGTGTGCCTTGTCCCGCGCATGCAGTTTGTTTGAACGGCGAGATGCGTTGTGTGCCGCCCTACATTCAAGCCTCGACGCGCTCGGCGGCGCTTGAGAGTTTGTTGGCGCGCTTCGGCGTGCGCGCGACGTTTCTCAGGAGTTTCTTCGTCCTGTCGGGCCTCTCCCGCGGGGAAGACGCGTCCTCCTGTGTCGAGGACGAGGCGGCAAAGGAGACAGCGAAACGCGTCACAGACGCCGTTGTTCTCTTTCTCCGGAGCAAAGCTGGAAAGGCGCAGTGTGCCTCCTTCGCTCCCCTCGGCTCTCAGCAGTCTCAGCAGAGTCCGCGGCCTGCGTCGGCGCCGCCCTGCGAAGAGGGCGTGGAAAGTGGACGGGGCGCGAGACACACTGTCGGATGTCCAGACAAGAGCGTTTTTCAAGGCCGAGACCGAGACGCAACGTTCGCGAGAAGAACCGAGAAAATGTTTGCGGAGACTCGCGGGACGGAAGACATCGAGGAACACAGCGGTCGCAGCAGCCTCTCTGGCAGGACATCAAAGTCTTCTGGGGCGCTCTCAGGCGAGAGGTCCGCGCGCGAGTCCAGGCCATCCGAAAGCGCCACGAGGTGGGAGATCATTCAACTTGCCCAAGTCAAGGACCTCCTCGAAGACGACAATGTCTACGCGTATGTGTTCAACCACTTTCTCGACGAGGAGACCGCGGAACGCAACTTCTCTGTCCGAGTAGGTGCGGGACAAAGAGGAGTCTCGTTTTGACCTGCAACGAACGGACTCAGAAACAGCCCAGGCAGACGGCGCGCTCAGGTCCGGAGGCTTTGAGCCGTTGTCCGGAGTGTATGTACAGACACGCGCGAGTCGCGACAGCCATACAGCTGGTGGCTGCAACGTGATCGTGGGCCGGTTTGCGTGGATACGTGTATGTGTGTGTGTGTCGACGCTCTTCTCGAGGCGTTGTGATGACGAAGGTAACAGTGTGCTCCTGAATTTGTGCAAGCTCTGAACCAGCAACCTGTGTCGCTCGTGTTTTTGCCTTGTCTGCTTGCAGGTTGAACAGACTTACTCCTTCCAGTCACTTGACTTGGTTGTTCCGACAGAGAAGTCGGCAGCTGCCCGTCACGAACAGACGGAGGCGCTTCTGCCTTTGTTTCTGCGCGAGCAGCGCCGGTCACGCGGGATCACGTACACTTACACATACACTGGACTTCACGCTCTGAGGCCTTGGTCTTGCACTCTGTACATTGCAGTGATGTACCGTTTAGCTCCAGCCGTTCTAGCTCTGCTTCTGCTTCTGCTGCTCTCGCTCCCGCTCGCCTTCTGGCTCCGCCGGGTGTATCTACGGCACAAGTTGCGCGAGGTGCTGTTGAGTCGCGAGCGAGCGGAAGCGTCAGAGTTGTTCACGCTGCAGCGAAATGCGTTGGCGACGGCTATTTTCCCGGGCACTTCCTCGAAAGAGCTTTCGCACTTGTTGCTCCGATCGCTGGTGACCTTGCGCACGGGCCGTTTCCTTCGCTGGTGGCTGCAGAGACTCGCGAGAAACACAGCCGAAGTAGACACGCTTTGCCACGACCTGCTGGTAGACAAATACATTCGTCTGCACACGGCACGAATCGGGGAACAGAACTTTTGGTGGGCAGAAACGGAAAGCCCTCCAGAGTCTGCACAGCCTAAACATCCTTCGAACCCTGTGTCGCCTCCAGGCGCTTCCGGGGCAAATGTTGCTGGTTCATGGGATGCCCATTCTCAATTTTCCTCAGCGGGCCCTCCACACGAGGGAGTCGTGACTGGCTGTGGCCCACAGGAATTGGATTTCCAGCAGTCTGCACGGCCCACACTTTTAGAGATGTGTGGTTCCAACGGGCCAACTAACTGGTGTTCCTATTCGCTACGCGGCGACGGGATGTGCGGAGAAACAGATATGTTTGCCTCCGGTGGAAATCGAACAGTGGCGGATGGGTGGCTGGGCGAAAGGGTGCGGCGTTCGAGTTCGTATTTGTCTGCCTGTCGTCTCGCGGATAGTCTGCATGCGGAAACCAGTCTGGGGCAATCCGGGAAAAGTGAAATGCGTCGTCCTACACTCGGGGGTTCAGCAGATGCGTCTTGGAGGGAGCAGCGCGGTTCATACTCGCAGACTGCTGGTGACACTCTGCGACAGAGGGCTACCTTATTAGGAGGTGGAATCGATCAAAGGCTCGGTGTCGGCCTGCTGCGAACTGAAGACACCTCTATCGAACCACGCACCACGTCGGGGCTGAAGGCTCTAGCCACGCTCATGGGCGGGGATCAGCGGGTGTCACTGGACCCGGGAAGTCGAAATGTGCGCCGGCTACAGGGGAGTTTAGTGTCGAGTGAGGGTCAAGAAAGTGGCACTGTTTCCTCGCGTCAAAGTTCTGTCAAGGAGAGAGCAGCGCGAGACTACTCCCACGCTGCTTTCTTTTCCAGGGCTAGCCGCAGACGAGAGGGAAGCCGCGGTGCGACCGAGCAGACTGACGGTTATACTGCAGAACGTGGCCGCGACGATTTGAGTTTCATGTCAGGAGAGGTGGCAGATAATCACACGATTAACGGGGACTACAAGGGCACTGGTCCTTACGGCCAAACGCATTTGTCTTCGCGTGCAAGACGTCGGAGTGAGCGGAGGCGGTCGTCAGGGATGCGGCGGGTGGACGATGACGTGGAAGACCACGAAACGGGTCACTCAGTTCTTTGCTGACATCGAGATGTCGCCTTTTCTCGGTTCGCGTGCTTTGCTTGCCGAGGAGTTTAAGAAAGGGAAGGAGAGTGCATACAAGACGATTGAACATTATTCTGGCCTAGCGCTTTCGAGCGGGCGGTCGCTCTTCACTTTCCTGTGTTGACCGCTGTGTATCATTTTTCCACTTTTGGCGTCTTGTTTGCCTAGCAGTTGTTGCTCCAGGTTCGAGAAGGGGCACACGTCAACAGCACAGGAGACAGAGCACCGATTGTGACCTGCGTCGAAACCTGTTTTCTTCGGAGAAACGTTTCTCCAGAACCACTGATAATCCTTCAGGTCATAGAAAGTATTAGTGGTGCCGTATTCCGTAAGCCGGATTTCCCGTCGCCGATGGCATTGCAGCCGGTGTCCAGAGATACGTTAAGTACCTTCCGAGATCGAAACGGAATTTTAGGTTAGGACACGTGTAGCCCCGAAATTCTTTTTGCAAATGTAAAGTTTGGAGAAGCTGTATACTGTTCCAAAGCCGAACGACACTCACAGAGTGCAGGAATTTTCGGATGCTACACGTCCACGTAAGCAGGCGACCACGCTCACGGTGGCTCCACTGCATAGATCCAGTTACCGGAAGAATTTCGGCTGCTTGTCGGAACGGTGAGAGTTGTGATTGCCACGTAAATCTTCCCAAGATACTCCGTCGTCTAAATGACGATAATGCAGTTACCCCTACCATACTGCACTTACCTTTGCGGCGCGAAGTCACGGCATTTCGCGTTTGTAGGGGAGGGATGAGTCGTCGTATCTCATGCGTCCCCAGTCCTCTACACATCCACGTTTATTACGAGCCATGGCCGAATCTGATGTAGTTCACTCGGTTAAAGCCTAAAAAGTTCCCATGTGGTTGGCCACACAAAACAGGTGTTGTTTTCTTTTGAACGCGACGCCTATGATGCTGAAGTAAGTACGACACCGTTTTTTTTTATTTAACTGTACAGGCGTCCCCCAGTCTTCTATTCGTTTAAAGTGACAGATGTGTAAGAAGCAAAAGTAGACAAGCGGGCAGAAATGTGAAACATGTTGGCGAGACACCCTGGAATCGTGTTTCGCCAAAAGCTCAAGCAACCAGCAGGATGTTTCATTTTCACCTATCGGAATGATGTGTTTAGATGAGCTACCTGTCACAGGAACCTGTTACCTAGGTGAAAGCACCGTGCCACCACTTGGGCATATCAGAAAAGCGACACACAGCGACGTGATGAAATATCGCAGGATAAACGAAATTCATCTTCACCGCCCTGTGGACGACTGGACATTCCGGCGGTGTCTCACGTGCTCTTCATATTCATCGTCAGCGGAACACAGTCTGATCATCCTACACGACGACACCATGAATCTCATTTCCCTACTCTGGGCAGGATACCGCAGAAAAGACATTCTAAATGAGCGAATTTTTTTCGTTGATTTCTGCTGCGCGGTGGTGTTGACTACCTGTATCACTTTTTCTGTGAGCCATCGGGAAACAGCCTCACGTAACAGACAACAAAAGTGGATGTCGCATTTCGCCTCACGAGACCATTACGTCTTTCCGAGCGGTATAGTTCTCAGCGAAGATGACAACAGCTCATGGCGTTTCGGGGTTCGTCGAACAGTACCACTAACGGAGCATGATCCATTTGTGGACTTTGCACACGCGTTACCACAATTCGTTTGATTTCTTTCGATATTCCTACATTCTCTAATTACACAAATGTTCGTGTGAGCGTGTGACGCGATTTTTAGCACCACCCTGCGCTTTCGACACATTCCCCCTTTGTCGGGCATCTGAGTAGAGTACTAGGAACTCTCACTGGACTTAAAACGACACCGTGCGAAATGTTTGAGATGTTCTTTTTGAGTGTTGTTTCGACTTTCGCTCGCAACGTATGACTAACAACCGTATCTACGATTGCTCAAAAAAAAACACGGCAAAACAATCAATCAATGCGTTCCGAAAAGGCGACTTCCCCCTAAGATCACTGAATCTGTCCGTTGCGCACAACCTTTTCCAAGAACTCTCCCCACTGGTGGCTTCGACAAAAAGATAAGGAACTCGGGATGTGTGTGCGGGCACTTTAGAACGCCCCGTTCCAACGAACTTTGTGTGTGTGTGAGTCTGCCCCAGGCAGACCCCAGATGGCTGGTATTCCCGTATGTGGCGGTGAAGCAAGCTGTAGCACAACACTCCTCGCGGTGTTTCTCGTGCAGTCAGCCGGGGACACCAGAAACATTGATCACCTGTTTCGTGCCGCACAGACGTCGTCCACTTGCATCTGCACTGTGGATAAAACGAACGTTCGGTTGAATGTTTTTTGATGCGCCTTCTCACTCTTCCGTCTGCGGCGTTCGAGACTTGTATAACATCACGTTGTGAGAAACTCGAGGCGCCCCTGGGACCGGGTCTTCATGTTTTGTACTTCGTTGTGGCTTCTCAGCATCACACCGCGCACGATGTTTCTCGCGCGGCTGGGTCGTGAGGAGGGTAAGAGTTCAGACACGAGAAACTAAGAAAGTCTGAGATTCGCTTGTCTGGAGACATGCGTGCGCAAAAATGACGTGTGTGATGGGGAAAAAATTTCTCCGGAGATGCATCTTCTATGGTGAGACGTAGCCAGACCTGGAGGCAACTGGCAGCGCCGCCGCACGGCCGCTTCCTCTCGCGTGCATTTGCCCGAAAGACGAGGGCAGACAGCATTTTGTGCGTTTGTCACGAAGTGAAGACAGCAAAGCGCGCCTCGAAGCCGCTACCCCCAGGAGCGGCCGATCCGCAGAAGGTGTCGAGAGTTTGGTGACGAAAGACAGCCTGGTGAAAACTCTCATTTCGTGCGCGAAAAAACGGAGGCAGCTTGCTGCGTTAGGTTTTGGCGGGCCGCCTGCAGCGACGCTCGACGATCGGGCAAACACTATTGGCCGACCAAAGTTGACGATAGCCGAGACGGGTTTTCTCGTCGCATGTCATCCCGCCGGACTGGCAGAAGGTAGCAAGCGGTTTCGTGGTCCAACCGTCAGGTTCAGTGCGCGTAACTCGGTGGGTGGGAGAGTAGTAGAAGGACGAGCACGGCAGACCGGCTCTCTTATCTGCCGAGCGTCGCACGCCGGGGACTCTCTCCACCACCGGTATCCACCAGTTTTCCATCCGCCGCAAATCCGTGCCTTTCTCCGGGAGACATTTTTCGCTTCTCGGAATTCGTCTGCGTTATGCTTTCCGATTCTCGCGCAGGGCACTTTTGTTCCAAGTCCAGCGTCCACTGTTTAGATATTGCGTTTCAGCCAGCCCAGCCAGCCCAGCCAGCCCGGGTCGTGCGCGACATGTCGCCTAGAAAGCGACACTCCCCTGAACGAAGAAGAGACGGTGGACAGGCTTGAGGAAAAAAGTGGTGCCTGCGTAGCCGATGCGTAGAGCCCCCGGTTCGGATCTCAGTCGCAACTGAAACGCGAGGCAGTCGAGAAAAAACGTCACTGTCGTCGTCGGAAACACCTGAATTCTCTGAGATTCGAAACCTGTCCGTGGGCAGGCGCGCGTGCGTGGGGCGGGTTGCAGGCGCGCGCTCTAGTGTTCCTCAAGTTCGTCTCTCCGGAGTGGAAATGCCGTACGGGGGGAGCACAGCCGCACCGAAGGTTCGCGTCGAGACGAGTGTCCAGCACAACGCTTGCTTTTCCTAAACGTTTTCTCACGACGAAGGGCGTCCCTCCCCGCGAGGTTCTGTGTCCATTTTTCTGCCCAGAGTCGTCTCACCCAGTGAAACGATGGCGCGGGCAGCAGCCGCTCCTCGGGACGAACGTAGGGCCGACTGCGGGGGGGCTGGCCCTTCTGCTGTTGCCGAGTTCAACGATGCTTTTCCTTCAGTCTCCAGCTCTCACGACGAGAAACCTTGCAAAGAAGACATGCGGGTGGCAGAGCCGTTTGGAGAACCCCTGCTTCCGGACGACCATTGGGCCGCCGCAGTCACCACCACGGCACCTGGGGATGACCCAGGCGAGCTTTCTGGAAAGACGGCAAAAGAACTCAGTGCCTTGCCTTCTTCCCGCAGACGCAGAAGCCAGTCCGCAGAGCGGGTCTCAACTACGAGCGCTGCATCACACGCCTCAGACCCCTCCCAGAGTTTCCTCGATCTTCTTCCCCCCGCCAGCTGCGCCTCTTCGCTCTCGTCATCTCCCGGCGCGGACGGGAGTAACGGTCTCCTCTCGCCGGCAGGTGGAGTGGGGAGACACTCCAGAGAAGTCACTGACGACGCGCGTGAGTCGCCAACTTCCGGCGATGCTCCTCAGGCGCGTGATGACCACGGAAACCTGGCTTCACCGACTGCCCTATCAGAGGTCGCCAACGCTCTCCAGACCGCGCCCGCGAGCTCTGCGGGCGGAGGCTCCGGGCGTGGGCGAGCCGCAGGCGCTTCTCAGAAGAGAGCATGGGGCGCCTCGGCGGCCAAGCGCGACAACGCGGCGACTTCCGGGACGAGCAAGCCCTCTGGAAGTCTCAGCCACGGCGCGTTTGTCGTGCCAGCCAAACTTGCAGCGAACGAAGAGGAAACCGAGAACAACCTCCTGTCTTCCGTGGCAACTCAGGCGGGCTGGCTATCTCTGGAAGGTGACAGCATGCGGGGCCGGGGCGGCGCGGCCTACCAGGGCAGCGATGAGCCGGCGAACAACGGGGCCTCACGCGCCAGCAAAAACGCGTGTGGGTCTCTCTCGACAGGGGCAGCAGCGGCTGCAAGTGACAGGACAGCACTACTTGCGGGTGAAAACGCGGCGCCTTCAGGTCCGTCGACGAGACGCGGAAACAGTCTTGGCTCCGGTTCTAATGGCGCCGCGACGGCAGGGGGGAGCACGGGGCGTCGAGACCCGCGGGCCTCACCGTTTCCAGGTGTGAAATTCTGTAGCTCCCGGAACGCATGGATTGCCCGGTGGTCGGAGAACGGCCAGGAAAAGTGGAAGACGTTTCCAGTACGCGACTCCACCTTCGAAGAGGCGCGCCGTCGCGCTCTCGAGTTCAGACAAGGCAAGGACCGCAAGAAGTACGAGCGCCTTTGGCAGCAGCTTAGTGCGGATGCAGAGGGCGGCGGCGGACCGGGGAAGAGTCCGGGACCGAGTGCACGCGGGGGAGGCACTTCCCCGAGCGGGGGCGCTTGCGACCCGTCGGGAAATGCGACTGCAGGGGTGGAGGGGTTCCGCAGCCCCGCAGTGTCTTTCTCCCCAGGCGGGAGCGTGCGCGGAAGTGGCTCCAGCAGTGGAGGTTTGGGCAGTCCGTCGGGGGCGGTATCGCAGGACATTTTCTCGCGGCTGAGTCCCGCGACCTACACGGGAGGTCCTGGCCTTGACGAGGCTCTCGAGAACAGCCGAGCGGCCGCAGCGGGCCTGCTGTTCAGTGACCTGCAACGGCATCGCTGGTTGGAAGAAGCGTTGTTGGGGTCTGGCCCCGACGGCAGCCCTGCGCAGCTTACACCGTCGACCGGAAAAGCTGGCCTAGACGCTGCACTTCGAGATCGATTTTCCCGGTGGCCAGCGACCGGCGCCGGCAGACTTAACGGGGTAGACTGCGGGAATGGAGGAATCGTCGAACAGAGTCAGGGCAAGAAACGGAGCTGCGCAGCGGCTGGACTTGCTGGGTTTTCAGAGTTCTCGGGACTCCTTGCTGGCGCCTTGGAAGAAGCCGCCACCGGGACCACTTCCCCCAAGAAGAAATCCAAAATGCACCGCAGAGAACTCCGCGACGGCCTCGTCCTCACCGGCCTGGATGCTGATCTTGACAGACAGAATGTACCACCGTGCGTTGGCGGACCCGTTGACGGCCTCGGCGAAGATGCTGCCGAATACGTAAGTGGAGTAGAGTTTCGGATACACCCCAAGGCAAGGCGACGAGCTTCATCGTTGCGTCCCCTCCGCGTCAGTGATGATTTACACGCGCTACAGGGTTTCGCACACACCTAGACACACAAAATTCCAGCTTTTTTTGCGTAGATCTTGCCACATGTGCGTTCCGGGGCTCCGGGGGACAGGCCTTGTTGGCGGAAAAGGCTCTCTGATGTGTGCATGCGTGACTCGTGTGAGAGGCGATGCGATCTTCATATTCGGTTTGCCTGTCCTCGTGTGGTCCCGTGTAGCTTTCTGCGGATCCAACGGTGAACTCGCTCCTCGGAGTCGGATCTCTCTTCCAGTCCAGCTTCCCCTTGGCATGCAAAAGAGAAAACCGCATCGCTGGTGAGTTGTTTTCCGAGAGTGCAAAACATTGTGTTTTTGCGGCTTCAGAACGTCGTGCATGCTTGTGCCATTTCAAACGCACTCGGTGTACTTGTGGTCTGGCAACTTGTTTGTGTGTGCTTGTCTGCTATGATGTTTTTGCAATGGAATGTTGTGTCTATATCCTATCATGTACAATACTGCCCGAGTCTCGTATGTCTAGGGAGCTGTGCGCATAAGGGGGATAGATAACTGAACACACACGTTGAGGAGGAGGATGAGTTATTTCTTGTGTCGTTTGGGGGAGGGCGATCGTGTTGGAACGGCTCTGCGTGAGAGGCTCAGATTCGAGCCGATGATTTGCAATCGCGTCGTGCATGTGTGTCGTTGCTGCAGAGATTGGAATGGGCCTGGACCGGTGGCAACAGACTTCTCGAGGATCTTTTCTAGGTGACCCCGGTGCAACGGAAGATGCCTGCAGGAATTTGTTGAATGCCAAGGCACTGGGGATGTACAAAGATGCCCTGATTCTAATTCTCGATGACCTGCTGTCTCATGGGATCTCACTTTTGAGTCCGCGGGGGGAGAACGGGCCGTCCTCAATGTGCGGGAACGGCATGGCGTGGCGGGCGAAGCAAAAGGGTGCAGAGAGACCTATGCGGCGGGTCGTAGAGGCTTTGCGTCGCCGCGTGGCGGATGCGTCTGTGTTCCGAGTAGTGTCGCCTTTCATCAAGCTGTTTGAGGCATGCATTCTGGAAAAGAAAGTTCCTAGCCAGTTCGATGCTCGGTCGCAAATCCTCTATCTTAACGCGTTGAGTGCGTTGTACGAAGTCGCTATCCCGGCGTGAGGAGGACTCTTCAAGCCGCGACGGTGACAAGGGTCGGTGACGCTTGTGTTGCTACCGTCATTTCCAGACCAGGGACCGAGAAGTATTTTGTTTTCTCCGTACTTCTGTGTAGCCGCGGGAGTCTTTTCAGAAGAACGTTGTGCGCCTGCACGGGGCTGGCGGCGGGGGGCCGCGCTGTTCCCCTGCCTGCCTGGCGGTGACGCATGGCTGTAGTCGGGACTCTTCTCAACTGTTCACATGCCGGGCTCAAGATGTCTCATGCAGTTTTGCAGTGAAATAATGCGGAAATTTCTCCACCCAGGGATTGGTTGTCTTGCTCGAGACAGCACTTACGTAGAGGGTTAACAGGCAAGGTTCTGTTCCTATTCATGTTCACGTACCTCGTTTGATTCGGTGGGAGACAGGGACCTGCGGCTTGTAGTTCGCGGGATAAATTTAATTTCGTGTATGAACTTGTGGGAAGTTTCCGCTCGACTCCCTGTCAGTTTCGACGCAGTTGTTGCAGGGAGAAAAGCGGCCCTGTTTTTTCGGTGCGCACGTGTTACTCCACATTCGCTTCCATTGCATTTAAAGGAGTTGATGACCAACAGTGAACCCCTTCTTCCCAAGAGGTGATGCGCCGTTCGCTGTCGGGATGCCGCAGGCACTGTTTCTCTTCATTGACAGTCTCGTGGTGACGGGTGGCGGACAGTCGGGGGAGGTGGTGAGAGGGTCGGTGGCTTTCGAAACTGACAATAAAGTCCTGCTTCCTTCGGGTGCGTGTCGCTGTATGTGTCCTGCGGCTTGCGAGTTCGTGCTTCGGGCCATGGAGTGCTACCTCGTTGTTTTTCATGCAAACGAGCACCTGCACAACGGGCGTCAGTCCTGCAGTCTTTCGAACGCGTCCCCCGAGCAAAGGTTCCATCCAACTGTAGGGACTGTCCTGGAAGCGGCAGATCGGAGTCGCCTCGTTTCGCTCACCAACTTCGGCGATGACCCCAGTGTGCGTCCGTGCGAGCGTGTACCCAGCCAACTGAGAGATCGACATGCACACAGTGACGTGGTTTGGGCTCGGCGTTTTTGTCGGCATGCTCTCAGCGGGGTTTAGAATGGCTCCAGGAAGCAGCTTCAGAATGTTTAGGGAAACGTTTATTTCCTCTTCTTCTAGGAACAATGGAGGCATGCTGCAATGACGTTCACGTATGTCACGTGGCTGCCGTCCACGTGGATATCTCAGTTCGTTGACACCCGCCACCATGTTTTCGCTTTTTTTATTGCCGGAGAACTTCTGTTCTCCGTGGCTGGAAGATTCGAGAAACGAAGCCAAAGCAGACCGCGGGGGACTGCCCCGAGACAGCGAAGGGAGTGCGGCTCGGCCGCAAGTGTGTATTCTCTTCTCTCCGGGGTATCCGTGGCCAGGACGATTTTCAGTCGCATGCCTACGTTTCTGCTGGCACTCTTTTTGTATGTGTGTGCCGATAGTGTGTACACTTTTAATATTAATGCATGCCTCGTTTAAGGTGTGTGCATGTGTCTTGTGACTGTCTTTTCGGCGTCCTGGGAAAGGTCCGGCGCGCGAGCGGCAACGAACGATCGCTTCCGTGAATGCGGAGGTTCGACAGAAAACGCACTGGGACGTGACGGCGCCTGCGTCGCGTTCTGGCACAATTCTTCAAGCCCGCGATGCACGTCTGACGTTCTCTTCCAGAATGTCTTGATGAAATTTTGGAATTACACCCACCGAATATTTATCGTTTGTGTATAGATACACCAGGAAACATGTAGGTGCACGTATCCGTCGCGTGACGGAACAATTCAGCGGGAGCGAAGTGAGGGATTCGTGACATGTTCGTGTGTTGGAGGGCTCCGTAAATGCGCCCTGCTTTGCTCTACGGCACGCGGGGTCGGGATCGCACCAGGGGAGTTTTTCACACTGTAGGTGCACAATGCGATCTTGTCAGTTTGGCTTAAATGTTTCTTTTTTTCCACGGTAGCATGCTGCATGTGACCGTTCCTGTGTGCAGACCAGTCGGCCTCGGGTCCTGTGCGGGGACTGGCGTAAAAGCCGTTTTCCTCTGTTGGTTCACGTGTACTGTAGCATCGGTGAATAAGACACGAAAGTACACTGCTTATTCATCGTAACAGAATTGTTATTCTGCTGCCGTATAGGACTTGTACGTGTGCACAAACCCGTCAAGAACGATACAATCGTCTTCGGAGCATGACACAGCGGTGGGATGACGGTCCGACAGGGAGCATCAGCAGATCGCTGTGCTCTCTGAATCAAATTTCTCTCCACAAAAGGAGGGTATCTTCACCTTCCCCAGAACTCATCAGGCGCCTTCGAAGAGGGGTGATTTCTGACGGCCAGATAGAAAAAGCCGTAGCTGACTTGCTCACCAGACCCTTGAGCGCACAATCAATGGAAACTGTAGGGTCACGATTTTGTGCAGGTTACAGCGAACGTTTGAATCTGACACTGTTCGAGGTACTTTCGATGTCGTCGGCGTCTGTCTCGAAACCACGTCATGCAAACAAAGCGGCAACGGTAGTGACATGCCTAGAAGAGTCTGAGTCTTTTGCAGCCTAGTAGAACCTGGAGATGCGGATGACCGCGGCAAGTGATGTTGACTAGCAACTCAACGAAACATCTGCACACAACGGGTGAATGTTTCTGCACGACGATGCTCAGCGTTACTCGTTCCGGTTCGTAACTGAATGTTCGCGTCCGTGAGGATTCCCCTTTGATGGAACGATGAACTGCAGATCTCCAGGGTGTGCTGCTGGTGATGGATGTTGCCTCTCCACTCCTTTGGCAGGCTTCTAGGTGTCGCAGCGTAATGAGGCTCTCTCTTGGAGCGTCCACTGCCTTCCAACTGTAGAGTAAGAAGCTGTGTTTCCACCTGCCATTTTCCGCACATACAGTAATAATTAGCTGAAACGGTTCCTCGGTGGCTCGCATGTTGACAACGGCCACTCCGCCTCTACATAGCAAATTCTTGTTCCCCGAAGAACACCCTGCCTATGATTGGCACAGCGGAGCCGCACCAACAGACAAACTAAACATGCGGCATTGGATTCGCTGCGCTGAATATCAAGCGAAGCAGTATTCCAAGATCTTGCAAAGCGCACTGGGTTTTTGGTAGGAGTTCCAGCCGCTCACAGAGGTCAAGCAGGTGCCGGGCTTCCCCCCTCATTGGCCAGTGAAACAGGTGATCTTTTGTCATTTTCTGTCAAACTGGGGTGTATGCGCTGTCATCTGTTTCAGGGGGGGATTTCTGCGGATCTAAATATTATGCCCACCACAGAACCGATGCCGAATGCCCTTCATGACGCATGGTATTGAAGTCCAGCACTTTTAGCTGTCTTAGGCAGTCCAGGGAGATGCTGTTTTGCAGCAAAACGGTAGAGAACTTGGTTCGTTGCTTCTCAAAACTGGAGTCCTAGTCAGTGTCCAAAGACATCACGATTTTAGATCGGCTGGTACCGAGTATCAACCCTAATACTAATTGAGTGAGTTAAACGTTACAGGGTTGAACTGTGTAAACATCATTATTTTATGTTTGCTGTCGCTACTACAATGTGTCTGTTCACTAGAGTCGCGTGGGTCTGCGGCGTCCGAATGTCCGCATCTGTCCGTCTCCCTGCACAAGTTTCCAGCATCCCTCAACTTAATGGGTTTCCTGCCAAGTGCTAGACGCTTCGTGCGTCACAGAACCTGTGTACAGCAGCGACAACCTGTTCGTTGATTCCCGAACAACCTATAAACCCTCCTCCCTCGGTACAAAGCACGTTACCGCCACTTCTGCTTTTCTCGCTTCTTTCTTTTTGCGTTTGCATGCGCCAAGACGATCACTAACTAGCACGTGCCACTGGGCTGTCTCAAGACCATCGTCTCTCCGAGCGACAGGAATCCAGTTTCCTCTTATTTTGCCGACGCTGTCCTTGTCAGGAGCCTTGGTCTTTTACTTTCCACTCTTAACCAGTCTAAGCACTTGCGCTTCTCTCCCTGTCGTCGAAAAATGTCGCGAGTTATCTGCGCTGCCTAGCTGCTGTGAAGAGTCGAGACACGCTACCGAGGTTTAGCCGTACGCGTTTAATACACGG
Source organism: Toxoplasma gondii ME49 (assembly GCF_000006565.2). Taxonomy (NCBI): domain Eukaryota; phylum Apicomplexa; class Conoidasida; order Eucoccidiorida; family Sarcocystidae; genus Toxoplasma; species Toxoplasma gondii. The sequence goes on from NC_031476.1 coordinate 6,148,177, forward strand.
ACTGCAGCGTTGCTTGACTTTTCCGTCCCTCTTTTGTCAGTTTTCGTTTTTTTGTTCACTTGCAACACTAAAGTCCAGAGAGGGGCTCGTTTGTCGTCTCTCTCTTCAGGTATACCTTTTTTGCTTCTACCTTCGCAGTGAACGCCACAAGCTCGACTGGCCGCACATGTACCACATGTACACCTGTGCTTCTAGCCATTATGCAGCCGCCCACGAGAGCCCCGTTTTTCCCGTTTTCTCTCTTGCGTGGAAGAAAAGCTCGAGAGACTTGCACCTGCCGTTCTGTCGCCAGCACTGAGGGGCCAAACACGTTCGGGCCGCGAGCTCGTCCCGGTTGTCACGCCCACCAGGTTGCCCCCTCGAAGGAGTCTTTCCATTCTTCCGCGTTTCAGCTCGTCTCCGCTTCTCGCCTCTCTCCTCTGATGAGTTCCTGCTTCGTCTCTTTCCTGAGATACCCTTCCTTTCGGCCTTCTGCACCTTTTTCTGCCCCTCCATCCTCTTCTACGGTGCCGATCTCGACGCCGTCCGACTTCTCTCACTCCGCTCCCGCGTCGTGGCGTTGCGTCCCGACTGCTCCTTCTGCTCTTCATGCTCCCTTTTCTTTCACCACACAGGCCGCCCATCTGTCTTCCTGTGTGTTCGACGGGTGCTCTCGACTTCCCTGCAGCGAACCTGGGAGTCCCCAGACGCTTCAGCGAGCTCTGGCAACCACCTCGGCTACGGCCTTCCTGCGGACAGCATGTATGTCACATCGCCTCAGGCGGCGGCCCGATGCTTGGACTTCTGGGTGCTCGGGACAGACAGACAATGCCACAGCAAGCCCCTGCGTGAGGCCTTTGCTGCGCCCACCCGTCGACACGGCGTCTCGAGCTGCTGCAAATGACAAAGACGCCCCGCAACCGACCTGTTTCTGGAGGAATGCGAGGACGTCTCGTGCTGTCCACCGAAACCAAACGGACATGAACTTCTCGTCCTTCAGCTGCAGCCTTCGGCCGTGCCGCCACACGCTTGCGAAGGCTGCTGGTCACCACGCGCCGCTGTCGAGACACTCCCTGCAGTCACTCCCAGAATCGCGGATTCGCGGAGGAACAGTTTCTCGAGGTGATTCACCCGGCTCACTCACCCTCTCGCCTCGAAACATGTCGTCAGACGCGATGCCTGTGCATCCCCTCTACTTCCCTTCTGCCGTTCCCTTCTCCACGACGTCAGGCTCAAATTCCTCTACCTTTTCTTGCCCTTCACCCTCTTCCTCGACTTCTTCAACTTCCTCGACGTCCTCAACTTCTTCAACTTCTTCAACTTCCTCGACTTCCTCGACTTCTTCAACTTCTTCAACTTCCTCGACTTCTTCACCTTTTCTTCTGTCTCGTTCCCACAGTGTAGACTGTCGCGCCTGCCCAGTGTCGCGGGCTCCACCAAATCCTACTTCTCTCCAACTTCTGTTTTCTCTGTTTCCTTTTCTCTGGCCCACGGCGCTGAAGGATCGCCTCCGCGTCCTGGGGTCTGTCGCATGTCTCGTCACAGCCAAGGTTCTCACGATTCAGGCGCCGCTCCTCCTCGCCAACCTCGTCGACGCCTTCCAAGTTCTCCCCCACAACTCCCCCCTCTCTCCTTCTGGAGCGTCCCCTTCCTCAGGAGACACCTCCCTCCTCGCTTCTTCTGGAGAGACTTCGTCTTCGCTGTCGCCTTCTGCTGCGCCAGCCGAGGGTGCGCGCGAGGCGGGGAAATCCGGGGAATCTGCGGGACGCGAGAGGCGAGACGAAGGCTCTACCGTGCGTCTGTCTCCTCTTGCGGAAGGTCCTGCTTCTCCAGCCACTGAGGAAAGAACAGCAGCAGGGAAAGCAGGGACGTCTGTCGGAGGCCGAGACGCAGGCGCTGTGCATGCGTTGGACACTGAGCACCTCAGAAACACTGCACAGATCGTCTCCGTACCTCTCGGGGTTGTCTGCGGCTTTCCGGTAGCCAGAATCGCCGCCACTGGTAGGTTCTAACAGAGCCAGATGTGTCTCGTTTCTCGCTGGGCAGGCCAGCAAGACAGAGGCATCTCTCAAAGGCGATTCAGGTTCTCTTCACTCGCTGCAATGCCCGCGAGAGCTACAAACATCTGTCGCAAGGTTGCCTAACAGCAGGGGCGTTGTTTTCGGTGAACGTCGCGTCCTCCTAGTGCACCTGTACAACTCCACAGAGGTCGCACGAAACCACCCGTGGATACACGACGTTTCCGTCTACGCTTGCGTTTGCATAAATACGCCGCAATGAGAACTCAAATGTTTTACCACGTAAAACAAATGTCTACCGGAGATACACGTGAATGGACAAGCCACAAATGCTCTGAACATATATATATATATATATATGTATATTTATATTTATGTTCAGGTATAAGATTTAGAGACAGTCTGAGGAATTAAGCCAACGAGAGTGGCACATGTTGTTCACCCGTATTCTGTACGAATATGTGAAGCGCGAGCCGCCGGGGATTTCCAGTGATGCCACCAGGTTCCGTTTCCCGACCGATTTTGCACCGTAGCTGTGAAGACAATGAAGGTTCGACGGAGGCGTCGCTGTGAGGTTTCTGAAGAGTTTTTTCTTCTTGCGTGTTTGTAGGATTCAACGAACTGCGATCAACTTTGTTTACGCGCGTTAGTCAAAATGCGAGTTGCGATTTTTCGTGTCACGCCTTTCTTCATCTCCACGCTCTCGCCCTGTTCCACGATAAACGAGTAGGTTCTTTAAGCGCGCCCCGCGAACAGGCGTCTTTGTGTTGGACCCGAATTCGTGCGTTTCCTCACATTTAGAGTTTAGTTGAAGTCCCCAGCAACAACGTTGTGTCTAGGCTCATCAGAAAATACCTGGATATATGTATATATATATATATATATATGTATTTGTTCTGTAATCCTCGTCGAGTTTCCTGGCATTGCACGCAGTGCGTGGAATCGACGTTCCGAGCCGGCGTTGATGTGCGACTGCTCCACCGAGGTTTTATGAGTTCGACCTCGCCATGGGAAGAGCAGCGTCTCGTGCTGACTTTGCGGAAGCTCTCCTTGCTGCATGAGCGAACTCCGATCGACTGCCTGAGATTTCGAGGAATGTTCGCAGCCTTCAACTGAGACACAGAACTCCGAAACTTCTCTCAGATTCTTTGAAGATGCACACTGGAGAGACAAGATGTCTTCGTTTCTTTGTGTGCAGGCCGGCGAGTTGTCTGTCCTGATTAGTCGCGGCATGAAGTCTGTCACGGCTCTTTTGAACGTTCTTCTTTTCCAGGTGCGTCCAGAACTTCATTTTTGTGGCCTGCATGCGCGAGACCGATCCACATATGGCACGGAGCATAGCCTCAGGATCAGGACTCTTGATGCCGGGACTCTGGATCGAGACGGGGGGGGAGGGGGGGGACTCAAGGGTGCGCCTTCTCTGTACGGTTCTGGCATTTCTTCGAGTTTCAGGTTTCGTCTGCGTGTTTCTCGAATGTCCCCTGCTTGGGATTCGGATTAAGGTTTATGACTTTGGCTGCGGTTTAGAAGTTTCAGTTTTGGACTTTGCGGAGGGCCAAGACATCGTCGTGTAGGTGTACCGTTCGGGGGTTCGTCCCCTCGTTCGAGTTTTGCCTGTTTCGGCCGCGTGCGTTTCTGAAGAGAGTCGGTCGCGTCGGTGCGCGTTGCAGATGGTGCCGACGGCGCTCGAGTTCGCGCTCGTTCTGTATCTCCTGGGCTCGAAAGTCGGCGGTCCTGTCGCGTGCATCACGTCTCTGACGATGGCTGTGTATGTGGCGTTTACGGCCGCGGTGACGGCGCGGCGCACGAAGATTCGGAAAGAAATGATCGCAGCTGAGCAGCAGTCCGTAGGTAAGGGAGACCGACAGACGCCGGGCCGAGAGGCATCATGAGGAAGACACATGGAAGGGGGACGAAGGGAAGAAACGAGAAAGCGAGGAAAGGCTTGCAAAGGCGCGAAGCCGGAGAAGTGAGCGAGAGAGCGAAAGAGACCAGCGGGGATAAGAAGAGACAGAACAGAAAGAGAGGGAGACGGAGAGACGGGGAAGGCGAACAGAGTGGAGCAAGCACGACGGGAGACGGTGTTGAGGAAGAGAGCTGGCAACTATACACAGTGGCAGAAAAAACAGCGAGGGACGCTGCACACCGTAGTAACCGGAACTGCGACAAAGAACTGAGAGCTCCGAGCGCAGAGGCGAGGCACATAACGCCCTGTGGGGTGCAGCAAAGATTCTGTTGTGGTGGCTGTGATATGTATGTTTCGCCGTTTGTGGTGGGGTGTCAACAAATGACTGCTCCTTGCTTGTGGCAACGATTTCTCCGCTCTTTTCACGATGGCTTGAAACGTCTCCCGCCCCCCGTCCATTCCTCTCAAGGATACAGGACAAGACAGCAAGGATCTCTGGCGCATGCGTGGTGTCTCTTGTGTTGACACTGGCGCAGGTTTGTTGGTGGACTCTCTCGCAAACGCAGAAGCCGTGCGCTTCTTCACTGCTGAGAAAGGCGAACTTTCGCGATTCGAGGCCGTCCAGAGACGCTACGCGGAGAAGCATGTCTCTGTAAATCAGAGTCTGGCGTTCCTCAATTTCGGGCAACAACTGATCTTCAATGTCGGAGTCCTCGGATCCCTCGCCTACACTGCCTCGCAAGTAGCAGCGGGCCTCTTGCCTGTCGGACATATCGTCCTCGTCAGCAGTCTCCTGCTGCAGGTGCGTTGGCATCCCAAGAAGAAAACAAAGAGTGACCCCCCCCCGCCGCCCGCTCAGGGAGAATCTCACTTGTCGCGCTCGCATGTCTCCGCTCTTCTCTTTAGACCTTCCGTTCCTTCCTCGCCGTCGACTGGCTCGTGCACCAGTCCTCTCTCTTGCGTCCTGCCCTTTGAGTTTTCCTTCTTTCCTTGCTCGCGTTGCGGACTTCGACCTTCTCTCCGCAAGTCTTTGGCTGGACCGCGCAGCTCGACGCGCTCCTGTAGGAGAAGGGATTCCATCCGAACCGGCGATGTGGTGCATTGTCTGTCCTCAAAGTGTGAATGAAAACTCGAGGAATCTGAACTGAAAAGATCACCATAGCAACTCAGAAGATCCGGACGCGTTTCGTGACCGTCGTCACCCTAATAAGAATGTCAATGCAGAGGCGCAGCTTGAGACAGGGAGGACTTGCAGGAGTTTTATTCCTGCTTGACTCTGCGCAGCCTTCACGAGCACTCCAAACTGGGCTGGCTGTGTACAACAGTTACCAAGACCGTGTCTGTACCTCGTAACTGGAGGTTTTTGCGGTATCCGAGGTACTGCGTCTCGTTAGCAGCTACGAAACGATGTCGTCTCTCGCCTTCACAGTTGGAGACGTATCTGTTTCTGTTGCATCCGCGGCACTTCGCAGGCGTCGATTCCTGTTACGATGCTTCGTCCTCTATCGTTTGAGACTCCCGCAGCCCCAGGTCGGCTTAAGCAAGGGATCGGTCTTTACAAAACGTATGTCTCTGTGCATCTGTAGAACGCTCTTTTGACTTGGACTCGAAAGTTCTTTTTCCTCGCCGCTCTTTCTAAAGCTCGCGTACCCTTTTGTGGAGTTCGGCATCCCTCAGGTCTCTCCACCGTTCCGCGTGGACGAAACCTGTGTTGTTTGCATGTGCGCGCGCTCCTCAGCTCGCCGTACCGCTGAACTTCGTCGGCACCATCTACCGGGAGACGAGCTTGAATCTGGCGGACCTGGAGAAACTGTACGAACTCATGAACCATCATCCACCGATTGTCAACCCACCAGACGCGAGGCCGTTTGTGCTGAAGGGCGGCGCCGTCGCCTTCGAGAACGTCAGATTCGCGTACCCTCCGTCGCCGCTGCGGCCGGGAAGCCTACCCTCGAAGACGGGAGACGACGAGAAGCCGGAAGCCTCCCGCATGCTCTTGGATGACGTCTCCTTCTCCGTCGACGCGGGCAAGAAAGTCGCGATTGTGGGTCCAAGTGGAGTGGGGAAGAGCACTCTGATCAAGCTGCTCTTCCGCATGTTCGATCCGGCGAGTGGCACCGTCCGTATCGACGACCAGGATGTGAAAGAGCTGGATCTCCATTCCTTCAGGTTCGCAAGAACCGTCCATTCAGGGCAAGAAAGCGAGGCTTTTCGAGGCGATTTTGCCAGTCGTTTTCGCTAAGGAGAGAGGTGAAGAAGCAGCGAGGAATTTCGGCAACTCGCGCATAACTTTTGTGCGAAGTTTCCGAGGGCGGCTGAGTTTCACTTGCTAAGACTGCAGCTCGGAAAACTCAAGTGCTTCTCTACTGGGTTTACATTTTCACAACCAGATTATCAAGATTACAGACGCCCCGCTTCGACACCAAGGCCTTTCGGGATATTTGTCGCATCTGGATCGACTGCACGAGACCCACCCTGCATGCACAGAGCTCAGTAACTGTCTAAGGAGAGGTTGATAGATAGAAAGATAGAGACGCAAATTTCCGATACATAGATGTAGAAGGATAGACAGATGTAGAGGGATATATATATATATAGATACAGTTAAATAAATACAGCTGTATGTAGACAGATATAGATGTAGATACATAGATAGCTAGAAATCGGTCGATGGATAGATCATAGAAATAGGTGTAGACAGATAGGTGTAGATAGATAGCTGTAGATAGGTATAGACAAGTATAGGCAGATAGGTACCGGTAGATACATACGTATAGATGGCCATGTGTAGATACGTAAGTGTGTAGATGTCTAGATAGATACATGTAGATAGATAGAAGGGTATAGATAGATATAGGTTTAGAGAGATAGGCGTAGAGAGATATACGATTGACTAGATAGGTAAGAATGCGGGTGTATACATCCAGGTTCACAGAGAAATATGTAGTTTCATTCTGAGTCTATCTGAGTGTGGATGTTGGGACCATCGTGTCTGTGAGATGCGTGGTGGAGTTCGACGAGTTCTGCTCCGTTTGGTTTCGTTACGTCTCTGTTCAGACGGCAAATCGGGGTCGTCCCGCAAGACATGGTTCTCTTCAACGACACGATCGAATTCAATATCAAATATGGCTGTCCTTCTGCGACAGACGAAGAGATGCGGGTACGCAGCGACAGAGTGTTCTGTAACGACAGATGGACTCCTCAGCGACAGCGCTGTCGCTGCTATCCTTATGGGCCATCCGTTGTATCAGTAGCCTTCTGTTCCCTCCCGAGATCCTTCCTTCTCTTTTCGTGTGTCTTCCCTCTTTTCGTTTCTCTCTCTCTTCTGTTCCCTTTGCCGTCTTTGCTTCTGAGGCCTCTCGAACGAGTCAGAGACAGAGACAACGCGGTCTTAGCAACTGACTGCGTGGTTTCTGAAGTAACAAGAGAAAGGCCTGGGGTTCTTGATACTGCATCTCTCCCGCTTTCGTCCCCCGTTTCCTCGTGTGCTTGCGTAGTCTGCATGCGCGTGGACCTCTCTGTCCATACACGAAGAGACGCAGATTGCCTCATCGAGAGCCTTTCGGCGTTTCCCCAACAAGGTTACGCGTCAACGCGTTGGGACGCAGACGCATGTGAGAAACAGGTATTAGGGTGGCAGAGGTTGTCCGGAACCTGGGAGTCTTCTGCGCGGCTTGGCGGTTTGTAGAGTGAGAGAGACGTCGCGTACCTTTTGTGAACCATGGATAACGTGGAAATGCCAAGATGTTCAATTCGAAGCGCTCGTCCGAACCTGCGCACAGAGTAGTCGTGAGTCTCGCGTTTCTCCTCCCGTTCTAGGCTGCAGCCAAGCAAGCGGAAATCGACGACGTGATCATGCGCATGCCTCAAGGCTACAGCACCGTCGTGGGCGAGAGGGGTCTGAAGCTGAGTGGCGGCGAGCGCCAGCGGATCGGCATCGCGAGGTGTCTCCTCAGAAATCCAGCAATCGCCGTTTTCGACGAAGCCACCAGTGCGCTCGACTCGCACACGGAGCAAAAGATTCTAAAGGTGAGAGAAGAGCAGAGGCGAGAACAGTCAGTGGGCGGAAACGAAGAAAAAGACACAGCGAACCAGCAAGGGGACGAAGTGACCAAAAGACGGAGGGACAGTAAATTCGAGAGAAAAAAACGGAGAGAGACGCAACCAGGAGAGGTTGCTGGGTTACGTCCGACGGTGGCAGGTGCTTCTCTGTCACTTCTCTGAGTTGGGCGGAACTCCTTTCCTCGACCTCGCCTGTACACGCGCGCGCGACGTTTTCGAACATGCACAGAGCGGTGTAAACGTGGAGTAGACAGGTGGAGTGAACGAGACAACACAGCGCAAAGGAAGGAAGGAAGGGTGGAATAGCAACTCGTTAGCCGTATCGCTCTTGTAAAAACGGGTGTGAGACGGCCTTCCCTTGTCACACCGCGTAACGCGCTGTTCGGAAGCTGCCCTCTACAGAGGGAACGCGACTTGCAGTCAGGGACGCAGTGCATCACTTTTTGCATGCAGAGACTGCGTCTCGCTGGTAAGAGAAGTGAGACGAGTGATCCACATGCAACGCCTCGACTGGGCGTTCACGGAGGTATTTTAAAAATGTTTCCCTCTGGGGGGGCATTTACCACGCGTTGGACGCGACGGGAGTGTAGATCCCGAAGGTCTTTGTTTTCCGGGTCCCCGCTGTAATGTGGTGCAGTCTGGAGAAATGTAGAAATCCCGTTTTTTACTACGCGTTGTTTCGGAGCATAGCTTCAGTTGCTGTCGGATGAGTTCTTCGCATGCGTAGCAGCTTGAACTAGAGTTTCCTCCACGGCGAGTGCATTTGTGTCGCTGTGGCGTCTCACTTGCCCCTGCGTCTTTCGCACCTCAGGCCTTTCGAGCGATGGCTAGAGGCCGCACGACGCTCGTGATCGCGCATCGTCTGAGCACGATTTCGGATGCAGACAAAATCATTTATTTGAAAGAGGGGAAAATTGCAGAGATGGGCACCCACGCGGAGTTGCTCGAGAAGGAGCGCGGCCTCTACCGGGCGCTCTGGGAGTCTCAGCAACACCAGGAGCAGGAGGAGGCCGTCTCGACGCCCGATCTGACGCTGAGCTAAACGGCGAGCGTAGAAGGAAGATGTCTTTTCTCGCGCCGCGAAACTCGGGAAGGAAAAGGTAGTACTCATTCACGACACACCAAAGCGGAGGTGATCACAAATGCGTATACACACACGCAACAACTTTTTCGACTGGAGGTATGGATCGTGCATCCACGTGTGGTGCTGGGGAAGAACCGTAGCTCTCTTCCACGGTTCTTTGCACCAGTCGACGCGGCAGCTACGTAGAGACCTCGTTCAAAGGTCGTATGGCGGCGCGCATCAGGCAAGCCACAGCGAGACGCAGAAACGCGACGGAAAAGAGAAAAACGATGGAAGAAACAAGAGCAACAGGCACGCAGAGAAAGTGGCCATGCGCCATGGGCTTCGAGAGGCCGCAGGCCCTTCGATCGACTTTGTGAAAACGCGTTCAGGCTTTCACCGCCCTCTCGTTGCATGTGAATGCACGAAATTCTGTATTCGTACATATATATATATATGTAGATTGATGCATAGTATGCAAACGCCTACGTCACTATATGCAAGTGTATTTGCAGGAAGCAAATACGTAAATCTACGCGCAAGTAGGTCTTTACCGTACCAGGAGGGATGCAGACAGGTAGGGTAGATATATGGTTGATTTTTCCAGCGAGACGGAGCATCTGCTGAGGAGCGTGGACCGGTGCATTCACGGCACTCGGCATTTTGTTTTGGACGGCGGAACGGAACTCGCAGTGAAACGCCAAGGTGACAACCTCAACGAGATGCTGCGGAAATAAACTCTTCCGACGGTGTGTGGGTTGTGAAGAGCTGCAGGGAGATTTTCTGTTTCTGTGACAAACAGCAGATTTTACGGAGACAAAATTCCGATTTTTTAAAAGTGGGCTGTGAAGTGCAGGGAAAATTGTTTTCAGACACGGGATTTTGCGGACGTCAACATGTCCGGTTCTCGATCGACGCACAGTGCCGGCAGATGTGTTTGTATTCTTTTCGTTCTAAATTTACCGCAATTTCACAGACACGAAAACTTTGAATTCGGGTCGAATGGAACACCGAGAGGTGCGTGTCTATTCTTTCCGTGACAAAGGAAACATTACGGAAATAAACACCGTTGATTTTCGCTGCGGACCGTAGAGGTGCTTATAAGCATGTAGAGGACCAAAATTGTGCCGTATGCATGTAGTATTTGCCTACCGTGTGACGCTGTGTCGCGTCCGATTTATCACCTATCACATAATATACATAAATCAGTTCTTTTCTTGGCTATCGAGGGGGTGGCAATTGCGGACTTGATCGAAACATGGGTTCGTTGTGTTGCATCTGCCGCCGGATTGAACCTCTTTAGCGTCGCAGATGCCGCACGCCGTCGTGTTTGTGGCTTTGCCTAAGAGAAGACAAATGCCAGCTGCGTATGTGAAGAGAATTCCGCGTCTGTGTTGTTGAATGCTCGCCGCAGAGCGCGAGTCTGTTTCTTGTACGCCAGTGGGCGAGGCACTCGAATGTGGAGTGGGACGTGCATGCGATCCGTGGAGAAGCGAGTTTTATGTGCCGAAGAAAGACATCCATTTTGAAAGACCATTTTTCATGAGATTTCTGCACACACGGAAGACCTAAAGTGGTGCAGGCGATTTTTTCTCCCGCGACTCGGTCGTGTGATTGACGGACCTGAGCAGCGTCAACTGATTTGCTGAAGAAAGCAGAGGGGAGATAGGAGATTCCAAAAGCCCCAGGCGGGCGCTGCCACAGTTGGTTTCAAGCATATCTTATACGCGCCTTTGCTCGCGTTGTTTGCCACACAATCCCTAGTCGATATGTGTGACTCCATGAAAAACACGAATCGATCGAGACAAAAAGACTGATTACCCGCGTCCTGTCGCCCGACTCTATCCTTCTGCTCCCTCGCTAGTTCCACGGTCCTTTTCTAAACTCGCCTCTGTTGAGTCGTGCGAAACACATCAGACAAGACTTCTTACCGGGACCACGATTTCTTTACTGCTCTGCTGTGCACCACGATTCACTGGACTGCTTAAGACAGCTTAACGTGCTGGACTTCAGTGTCTTACGCTCTGTCCCTTTGTCGACTCAGAGCGAGTGAACAGAGACAAGGTAGTACCTAGGACACTGCACACGCCTCCATTTAAGGGAGACAGACAACCCAGTTCTTTGTGAAGGCTGACAGTCTCTTGTACCTGGGAGATCCTGAACAGGACTTCAGTTATGAGATACAAACAAGTGCGTTGTGATTGCTGTACACCACCACTCCCGTGGTTCACTTAAGACAGCGAAAAGCGGTGGATGGTCACTTGTTTGTACCAAGCGACGTTGGTTCGGAAGAACTTTTTCTTCTTGCGGATTCGGCCTCCTGCAGTGACCCCCTCGCCGTCACCTTCCTCGTCGTCCAGTTCAGGTCCCTAACTCTCCCTCCATTCTGCTTTCGCACATCCAAACTTCGACTGGGTGTGCGTAAGCGTCTCCGCATAGTTCTGCTTCGCTTTCAGTGCCCACATCCTTCATTTCTTCCCCTTTCCTTCACTTTCTTTCGCATCTTCTCGCGCTTGCCGCATCCTTTCTGCCCGCGCCTGCAGGGCACACCGTACCTCACCTAGCACGACTTGCACAAGCGCGAGTTTCAGGTTTTCCTCAACACTCGCTTTCCGCGTTTGCGCTGCGTTTTCGCCTTCCTGAGACACACCCGACCCTCGCCCTGCAGGCACCAGCAGCTCTAGCTGATCTACTCCGGCATCCAAAGGCGATCCGTTTGTCGAAGGCATCTTCGCCGACACACAGAGGAGGCTCTGTCGATTCTGTGGCTCCGATGTCTCGCAAGAAAGCGGTTTTGTTTGCTGACTGGAGTCGACCCCGTTCTGGCGACTCAACAGAATGGAAAGCTCGATATCCACGCGCGTTGTTAGCTTCTCTAGCGCACGCTCCAACGCCCTTTGCCCTCGAGCCAGCACGGCGTCTCCGAACTGCTCGAAGGGTCCTTTGAAAGGCGAGGCTGGTGTCGCCTTCTCTGGAGTGTACAGACACAATTTGAGCCAATTCAAGGCCGTGGTGAGCCTCTCCGAGTTCTCCACAACTGTCCCTTCGGCCTCATCCACCAGTGTCGTCACCATCACTCGCCAGAGCATTTCTGCGTTCTCTGTTTGGGTTGGCGAGTCCAGACACGCTACCCACGCAGAAGGGGAAGGGGAGACAGGCGAAAACGACGCATTCTCATCGACTTCCTGCTGCGGTTTCTTGGGCTCATTGTAAAGGTGTGACGTCGTTGAGATACTCTTTTCCTGAGCTTCGTGTACGCATCGATTCCCCGCGCCGCTTTCCTGTCCGGCGCCTCCAGTCTTCTTCGCCTCTCCCTCCATCTTATCACTGCAAGACAAATGAAGCACACTCGCCGTCCACCTTCGCTTGAGCAGAATGAGAATTGCACCCACTGCGGCATCAGGCAGCGGCGGCGGTTTTCGAATGAGAGACAGAAACAGGTCCTCCTGTGTCGCCAGGTCGTACACCTGCGATGCCTGCAAATTCACACAGACAAAAAACGAGGTGCAGACGCGAGATATAAACGCGTAGCACCGAACGTTGGAGACACGTATCACGTATGTTTGTTTCGCTGCGAACATTCTTCAAAAACTCCACCTTTCTCCAGGTACGAGTCTACAGAGGTCTACGAGCACTCAACAGGGGCGCGAAACATACACGAGACAAAAACCTAAACCCATGTATATCAATATGCATACATATGCATGTATGTATATATACGGAAACACACACACATTCATATATATATATATATATATATATATATATATATGGACAGGCAGACTGAGGAGGGAGCACCCATAGGCGTCTCGTGATAAAAGGCAAAGTCGAGGGTACTTTTCCCCTGAATGTCCTTTCCATCTGTGTGGCTCCATGCGACCCTTGCATCACCTGACTGAAGCACTCGAACAGAAGCTGGACGTCTTCGGGGTCTCTTTGGCCTGGTTCGGCTACGCTGCGTCTGTCGCTCAGCGCGGAGAGACAGGTTGCCCTTGAGCCGTCTGCCTCGTCTTCTTCTCCTTCCGCCCGCTGTTCTCTCCGCCTGCCTTTTGCGGATTTCCTACCGACGCCGAGAGGCTGCGATAAGAGCACCGTCGACGCAGCGGTGCCGCCAGACGTGATCAGGGCGAGGAGCAGCTTCCAGTAAGCGAAGGGTGAGAAGCCCGCGCAGAGAGACAGAAAGCGGTTGGAGCGTTCGTGTTGCTTGCCAAACGACAGGAAATCAGTTCCTAGCAGACAGAGCTGCTCCGCTTTCCGTTCGACAAGCCACGTGTGCCGCTCTGGGAGCCCAGCTGTCTGGACAGCTGCGAGGGCGGCGAAGCGCGTGCTTTCGTCGGTGGGTTCTGCACATGCACATGCCACAGCCTTATCTCCGGACGTCCCTCTTCAGGTTCTTGGTCACACACAAGTCCACGTTTTCTATAGTTCGCCCGCGTCTGTGGCGTCTCGGAGTTGAGCTGCATTTTGCGTAAGCACGCCTCTGTGGGGTGGTGGTGTCCAGCCCCCACTCAGAACTTGTCTGCCGGTTTTTTGACTTTCCACTGAGTACGCTTCAATGATACCTTACCCTGGGGGTGTTCTTTCTCGGAGCCTTTAGCGACAACCGTTCCGTTTGTGTTCCCTTTTCGGCAAACGGCGAGGGATGCACTAGCGTGCGGATTTGCGTACGAGAGCAGCAGAAACGAGGCTCGAAACGCCATGGTCGCGCGCGAGAGCTGAGAGATCGGCGACGGCATAGCTGCGGAGCCACCGAGGCGGAGCGCGAGAAGGAGATACGAGAAGAAAGCGAGAGAAAACGGCGAGACTTCCAGGTCGCCCTGATTCGGAGATGGAATCGCCGTCGTGTTCAACAAACCTGTAAGAGAAGGCAAAAGCCCTCCCCGGTAACGCTCGTGCAGAAAGGCCCCACACCAAACGAGCGACTGCAGACACGAGAGCAAAGACGGAAGGGGAGAAACCAGACAGCGAGACGACCGAGACGAAGCGGGAGAAGAAGAAGCGCGAGAAGAAGACTCGCAGGACGAGCCGCACTGCCACACTCGGTTGCGCGCGTCGTAGAAGGCGTCCCGGTTAGCTTGCATCGCTGCGGCCCAGCCGTCGACATCGCTGGAGTGCGGCGCTCGAGAGTGGAGAGAAGACGAGCAAGGAGAAAGCGAAGAAGTATGTTTTCTGAACTCGACAAATTGGATATCCGGAAGCATCGGAGTGAACAGTTCGAGGACTCTGAGTGTGGCCGCGAGAATCGTCAGCGGCCCGACGCCGCGGGGGTCGGTGGGCTCCTCGTCAATCCTTCGCTGCGTCTCGTCGGTCCTTTCGCGCTGCTCCGCAGCCGCGAGGGATACACAGAGACACCTGACGAAGGCGACCAGGCCACAGAGTGTGACGTGAGCAGGCATCGGAGCCCGAGCAGAAAGGAGAGGTTCAGAGCCTTCTCTCTCCCTCTCTTCGCTGTCTCTCTCTGCCCTCTCTGTTTCCGTGTCTGAGTCTGTCAACCGCTGCGAACCGGGAGAGGAAGGCGCAGGAGAGGACTTTATCTCGAGTCCCCACTTCGCTGTTTCTTCCGCTTCGTCTTCACTGTCAGCTTCCGGAAAGACAAAGTCCCTGGCAGCGGGGGGGTAGAGGCGCCGAAAGGTCTGCGCCCACGCACAGGGAGCATGCAGTTCGTCCAACTCCCAGCTCGAAGCGCCTCCGGTCGCGGCGGCTCCGGGGCTGGCGAGCCGGTGAAGGCCCAAATGTCGCGCGCGAGAGGCCTTCTTCACAGTCGCATGGAGCACGAGGGATGCGGCCTGGACGACGAATTGAGTCCGGCGTCTCCCCGTCGCGCCACAGCAGGCCGCGAGGCTCGGGAGAAGCAGGAGGCGCAGCGCCGGCAAAATATGGACAGAGGACGCGAGACAGCCAGACAAACCTACGAACAGTTCCTTCGGCTTCGCGCTTCGACAGAGCGCAGAACACAGAGCAAGGATGGGCAAGCACACACCAGGCGAATGCGCCCGAGGCGAACATGAGGTGGAACGCGAACGAGAGGCGGGGCAAGAACAGGGAGCACCAGCGGCGGAGGGAGAAGGACTGGGAGTTGCAGCGAGCGAACAAGCAGAGCAGGACGACGAGCAGGGAGGCAGGAAGCGGGACTCAGGGGGAAGAGGCAGAGGTATCGTGACACCGAGGAGATTTGGGAGGCCAGGAGGAGGATAGAAGCAATGAGGAGCAGAACTCATTGCAGCTTTCAGGGTGTCCCGGTGAACAGCACTGGAAGCACAGGAGAGGAGGAGAAGAAAAGGATCTACCTTGCCGGGACTGTGGGGTGAAGAAGAGGCAGATAAGGAACTCAGGCATGCGTCGGAGGCGCGACTTTGTCTCTGTCGCGTCTCGTCGTCTCGCAGTGTCGGCACCTCACGCTGGATCTCCCAAAGAACCACAGAAGAAGCTTCGAGGAGACAGGAGAGGATGTCGCACGCGACAGAGGCAAGCGCTGGGGACGTCTCCACATGTTGAAGGAGAAAATCGTACAGGAGGTACACCCGAGTCGCGAGAATCGATTTCCCCCTGGCAGAAAGGCTACCGTCCTTGTCAAGCTCTTCGTCGCGGGTCTCTTCGCTCGCAGAGACCTC
Source organism: Toxoplasma gondii ME49 (assembly GCF_000006565.2). Lineage (NCBI taxonomy): Eukaryota > Apicomplexa > Conoidasida > Eucoccidiorida > Sarcocystidae > Toxoplasma > Toxoplasma gondii. The sequence goes on from NC_031476.1 coordinate 6,163,816, forward strand.
TTCTCCTTCATGCGTCTTCCGTCGAGGAGACGAGGAAGCTGAGAGACCGAGGGCGGAGCGATGTGTGGCAGAACGCGGAGAAAGGGTAGGAGCGGCAGGGAGATTTCCACCGCATGCAGCGGGGAGAGCTAGCCACTCGGTAGCGGCATTGAATGCTGCCTCGGCATCATCAGGCGACGAGACCGACAGAAGTTTTGTGAGTGCTGCAGGAAGGGTCTGGGGCACTTGCAGACCGAGTGTAGCCGCCATCGTGCTCGCGCCAGCAACGCCCCAAGATGGAAGACTGTAAAACGCTTTTCAGCCAGCAGTTCTCCAGAAAGGTGCTCCCATGAAAGAAGGAGAAACGACCTCTCTCAAATGGAGAGTTCAACGGCGACTCTGGACCGACTAGCTAACTTGAAATGTGCTTTTTGGCGGCTATGCAGACAATCGAGGGTCACGACGAAGGCGCGGAACAGAAAAAGGGAAGACAAGGGCAGACGGGAACTGCAATTCAACTGAAATTCACAGGCTTCCGTGGACGAAAAGAGAAGAGACGCTCAGAAGCGACTCGCTAGAAGAACAAGCAGTGCAACGCAGGATTTGGGTGGGTTTCCACGCTTTTGCTCACTGCGCACTTGTCTTGACAGGGCGTCGAGGAGTGCGATAACCTCACGCGCTTCACATGATTCTAGAGCAGCTGCCTTCTCAACTGCCACCGTCTAAAGAAAGCAAAAGCGGGACATTGTCCTAGGTGAAGTGCAACAAAGACCACATGAAAAAAGCCGTCCTTTCCGTGTGCACATACTACCACAGGGGTCGCTTGCGGTGGAAGATGACTGCCGATCCCGACTTTGCGCCGACACACGATGGCACTTCACGAATTGGCAGACGTGAAGAAGCCCAGCTTTTATTGTCGGAGACAACAGGGACGCGGTTATATGCGACCAACACTTCTTAGGGCAGCGGTTGTGTGTCTGGAAACTGTGCATGCACCCGCACGGTGTGTCGGACTGGATTTTCATGCATGCGACGGAAAGGAACACGCACGCAGAAAGAAGCAGCGGCATCATTTTTGTCAAGAAGCGGCGGCCTAGCAGCCTCCACTAAGGCGAACCGTTTCCGAAGGAAAGTTTTAGATCCATGGGTCGTCCAGGATCGACTGTGTACGTTCCGCATACACGCTGCGTGTGCCAGACTGGCAGACCCTGCACTAGCGCATGTTAAATAGTGACTGCATGTACATCACAGACAATTTTTTCCAGCACAGAGACGCGGCTACGCAAACTGCCTTATATAGGTCAGTAGACGAGTTCTTTCCAGATGGCGTGTAGTGAGCCTAGATTGAAGGCGAGAGAGTATGAGATGGACGGGCACAGTGGTCGAGTGCCCGTAGTTGTTGACTGCTGTCACTCACTCCACGGTAGAAAATCATTTTCCGTGGATGAGGTGAACCGGGGCACCCACGTGATTCCACATCTACTTCTTCAGAACGGTTTTTTCCACGTTGCCTAGTTGGCCTAAGACCTCGAATAGATGCTAGCAGAATCATAGTCTCATGTACGACCTTGCAGACAGATGGAAGAAAGTGTGCGTGTGACAGGTCGCAACGTGCCTCGTTTTGCGTCTTCAGGTTGATCCACTACCACAAGCCACTTTTCTTTGCCCGGAATCACAGACAATATGTAGACTTTCCGCGATATAGTTGTAGCGGAGTGACGCAGAATAGCTCAGAAAGGATCACTAGCGAAGAGGACAGCTGGTTCTTTCACCACATGCTGTCGAACCTTGATGGGCTTTGAGGTGTGAAACGTCGTCGCATCCGACGAGACGATTCGAAATCGGACACTCTACAAGAGCATCTCAACGTCAGATGTCACACCTGCTTCTCAGGTACGTCATATGCGTTGGCCGTGACTCGAAAGCGGTACGAGTCGCGCGTTAGGCCGTGACTGGTGGACGGATTCATTCCCTGGCGACCTGGAGGAGGCGATGTTCACTGCTGGAGACGTCGTCCTTCTGTCTGCGGGCACTTACCTCCACGTCGAACAGTTTCGTTGCCGGAGGTATAACCGTGAATAATGGAGGGTTGACACTTCTCCGCCAGCGGTTGAATTTGAGGAACGGAGAAGAAAAGCGACGGCAGATTTAGTATGCACGCTTGTGACCTTATTTTTATCTTGTATCGACAACGCGATGGACACGACGCGAAAATTGCTACAGGTACCAGTCAGTGTGACAGCCACGCGGAAGCCGACCGCTGATTGCCAAAATTAGAGGTCAACTGCTGATTTCCGTAAACAGCCAGAACCAAGATTAGCGATAGTCAGTTTGATAAACCCGTACCGGCGGTTTTCAGACCAAACTCTTTGCCATTTTTGTGCAGGGTCGTTTTCCATCCCCCTTTTTCCCTACCGCTACAACAACAACTAGACTTTCTGCATCAACTGGACATGGTGGCATTTTAGTCTGTCACACTGTCAGCGGGGTAGCGTCTCTTGAGAGCTCGATACTTCGCCAATGCAATGAACTGTTCCAGTTCTCCTTTCTTGTATCTGTGCGCCCACATCAAACATGTTCACACTTTTGCACATACTGGAAGTCGTGTGACCCACTCCCCGCGAAATAGTGGCCACGAGACAGCGGAAGTGAACTTGTTGGCATTGAACGCGTTCTCTGTGCCTGACGCATGAAGCACATCCGTTCCTATACTTATGCGCCGGTACAGTAACGTTGTGTAGCGAGTGGGTACAATGGATCAGCAATTTATATATTTATACAATTTTAAATGGCAGTTAGGGACCAAACTGTCTCCAGACGTTCTTAACCCAGCTCACGTATTACATCTGACGGTGAACTATCGAATAAGACTGCGACGAGCAACAGAAGTACGCATAACCGCGCATTTTGACAACATTTTGTACTACCTATTCTCTCCATCCACGAGCCACTTGTCAATGCATTAGTCCTCTAACAAGAGACGAATCTGCAAGTACTATTCTCTAAATCGTACCTCAGACCCGCCAGGACACGCTTCGCGTCGTCCTCGGAGGCGACGACGCTCTGATCGCGAATCCTACAGAAATGCATCATCAGATTGAATAACAGAGAACTGTGGGCGCAGAACGCTTGCGACCACTGGCTTCGACCCTCTCTCTCAAAACACTGCCCGGAAACAATACTTCTCTCTATGGTGAAAGGACGCAGAAAACTCCCATGGACCCCCGTTGTTCACTTGTTCTGACGCTGGGCACTGTAGTGGCGGCAGATGCATTTGGCCAGGAACGTCCTGCATACAGCAGGGGAAGATGTCTGATATAAGCAGCCACAGCCCTCAACAAAAAAAAGAGAAAGTTCAAACCCTCTAAATGTTCGGGCACTGGTGGTGTTGCGTTGCCATGCACGTGTCCTCAGCTCTCTAAGTGAATATCGTTTAACATGCTTCTCACCAGCGTTTGATGACACATATTTCGCGGTTTTTCCCTTCATCGTCCAGGGGGGTTTGTTTGACCGTATAACAAAGCTTCCTGAAAATGTCAAAAACCCGTGGCCGAAACTTCCCTGACCTCAGTATGTGAATGGTGTTCATGGTTTCACGGCGTCTCAAAGATCAACGAGCGAAAGCGAACGCTGTTTATGCGGTGCCACAACGCACAGCAGGGTGCACTACATCAAAGGCTGAAGAAAACAAACACCAAACAGGTTCCCGGGTAAAGGACATCCTTCAAGCGAACAGTTTGCGTTTATGCTCTGGAAGCATATATGGAAGAGGCTTTTGACCAAAGCTACTGTTGTCTCAGCTACGCTGGAACAGAAGCTCCGCTGTCGTCGTTGTCGTGTTAACAAGTGGTGAGGTGACTTTCACATTTCGAATCCTGAGAAATACTTGGATATCGTACTGGCGCTGAAAGTCCGAAACACTGCAACTTTCTTCCTAGTCTTCGTTTCGCCGCCAGAGCTTTTCCGAAACCCTTTCACACCACAACAAAGAACTGTGTCAACCGTTCCGTTCGACGTTTCGGGCTAGACGTCCCAGGAGCTTTCACCACCGTTCCACCATCAGGAATCTTTCCAATGAACAATGTTACCTTCTTGGATGCCCACATCCTTCTAGCAAATTCCACAAACTAGACGAAGAAAGCCTCGTCCCTAGTTCTTCTGAGCGTATCTGAACTGGAACGGAGCAACATATCACTTCTCAGTAGTCAGCATTTGCTGCGAGCCTCGCTATTGTTTTTTTGATAGTCCGGTAGCTACAAATCGCACTCTAGCAGGCCACAGAACAGGCTCATTCTTCGCAGACACTCGCCACTACACAAACATGACCCCAGTACAATGTACTGGTTGGTTGAGCGGGCGATATTCTGGAGCGGCTGAGCTTCATCTTGTGCCTCAGTGGAAACAGATGCTGTTAAAAAAGCGCGCTGCCACAAAGCAAAACGAATATGAACCACTAAACTTGAAATGTGGCTATCAAACGCACGCCAACTCCAATCCAGCGTGCCCGAAACGCCAATCGACATAGTTGGTCGGAATATACCAGAAGCGTATTCGGCAGATCGCCAGAGCACGCTAGTGAGAAATTCATCAGGTCGGAGCGATTCTCGAGTGGTATCGGTTGACTGATTTTGCAGTGCCGAGTGCTGCGGTCTTGTTCTGCGGATTCTCCCGCATACGGACACGCGTCGACCTCGAGTCGGCAAATCCATACATTTCGGGCAGGACCAGCGAGCTTCAGCTTCAAGAAGCATCCTTAAACTGCAGCTATGACATCAACTTCCGTGGTTATCTTGGATACAGCGAAATATAATGTCACATTGAGACTTCACGTTTCGCACAACACCAGAAAGAGTAAAATTTTCCGATCGCTTGCTCTAATCTTTGCAAGTGCAGTCCATTCGTCTGCGGAATCGGGACTTCTCCTGTCGTCCACACGGTTGAAGGTATCAGAACACGTGCGAGCTTTCGCACCGCGAAATCTGACCTACGCCTGATTTGCGTGTCCCAGTATTTCATGTCAGAGGCTCATGCTCCAGTCATATAACCTATGTGCAATGTCAAATCAAACCGAAGCTCAGCTCTCCCTCTGGGCACTATGGCGATCAGGTCGCAACCTCTTCGTGCACGTTTCCCTGGCTACCGTCGGTCAGCATCGAGTTAACGCTTACCTTGCTCAAACGGTCACGTCGATTAACAACAACTCGTGAATACTGCTGAAATAAAAAGTCTCGACTACGGCGTATTGCTAACCTAGCGTACGAGCAGTCCCGTAGAAACTGACCAAGTGGTGCACAAAAAACAGAAAACAGCCGGTTTCCCTCGTGATGTTACTTTACCAACACCAGCCGGCCACCAAATTATACACCTACCTTAAGCAAAACGTCACCGGACTTGCTGTTTGAGAGAAGAGTGTTGTTCTCAGGGGGTTCCCAACACTGCTTGAACGATTCAGAATCACCGTTTCGTTAAACGTGTAAATATATATATATATATATATGGCATAATATATATATGGCAGGTAGCACTGCTGAGAAAAGGCCAAATAAAGGTTACGGCATTTGTTCATAGCCCTACTGAACGGCCCCATCCGTGCAACTAAGCGGCAGAGCAACTCTGAACCTGCTGAAAACAGGGGTCTACACGCGTTGGCGAATATGGCCCAATTAACGTGCTCTTGTTCAATGCCGTGCAAAACGCATTTGCAGCATTCGTAATTGCTACCACCTGTCACATTTCTAAGTGACAGAGGGATAGGACGCCGTCACAAGGTGAGACGCTTAATCGAAGACGTGGCGAAAAGGGTTGAACTTAGAGACCATGTACAAAAATTTCACGTATACAAAACGCCCACAAATGATTTTGCACATCCTGTTCCCTCTCTAAGGTTGCTCGTTGATCGAATGACACACCTCCCGGCCAGGAAAAGAAACGGCTTGGGAAAGTATATGCTCACGAGCTTTGGATCAAATCCCGCACCACGCGCCATACCAACCCACACTTGGTCGCCTGTTGCCATTTTTAACTCGAAGAAATCATCCTCGAAGAAAACCACATACATGTCCCTAATTTCTGATAACTGTCCTGGGGGGAACGCACTGGTGAAAACAAGATGCCGGAAGCCCAGGAAACGTTTCCAAAGCAGATCCAGCCAAACGATGGGATAAGGAAACATGAGTTGTCCGCCACCTAAACATCCCCTGTCCAAACTCGAGCCTTTGACCTCCCTAGTACGATAAGATGAATATTTAAGAAAATTCAACTCGACTGAGTATACGACCCACACAATGTGAGTCGCGCCTGACGAGTATTGTTCTTGAACGAGACACAGACTCTGTCCCCACGTAAAATATGTTCACAACATCCGTCGTTTGGAAATACTCATTTCCTCGGGGAACGCCATGCGAAACGCGTCTCCACAACCTTTCAGCTTCGACGGTACGAGGCCAACGCAGCAACACGAAACAGTTTTTGTTCACCGCTATCTCACGTCATTTTCGGCTGATTCCCAAGTTGAGACATGAGAACTGTAATTGTGCTCTGACATGAGGGGTACCTACGAAGTTACAACTGCTGCTGGTTTACCAGCGGCATCGACTCCTGCCTCTCGCCTCTGACTTGTATTAGATGTGGTGTATGCTTCTTCTCGTCGGACGTTGTCTGATTGATTCGACTCCCCGCGGATTCTACCTGTCGTGCTGGGGCCCGCAGAGGGTTCTGCTGAACTCATTCTTGAAGTTCTCCCAGAGCCAGAATTACCATGAAACCTGCTTCCTCTGGCTGAAGAGAAAAACATGTCATACGTGTACTTCGTTGGATCTGTGTAGTAGTGATATGGTCCCGCCACAGACACAGGTATCGCGGCCGCGGCTGGAGAAGGAGGGACAGAGATCACCGTGTCCGCAGACGCTACACCCCCTTTTTTCGTTCTCTTCTTCTGGGTGGACGAACCTGAAGAGAAGAGAGAAGAGTCACCAACTGGTCAATTTGGATTCGCGAGCGTGCCCCACGGTGGTATGCAAGTGCAAAAGCAATTTTAGTACACAAGGACTGTGTGACAGCCAGACCTATCCTACACTCTAACCATCTTACAATGGACGTTCACACAGCCGACCCATCGAACAACGAAACAACCGCGAACATACAGCACTGATAAGTGCCAACGAATGAAGGTCGGTTGATTTAGCAAGTGGGAAATCTAGAATTCGCGTGTTTAAGTGGCATTTGACCAAGACATTTCAGGTAAATATTCGAGCACTGCTACAGGCGTGCTCAGTTCAAGTTCATAAAGTAACAGAACACACGTCCTACATTATGCGCCGTCTTACATGCGTCGGCCTCTTGCATCCGCGCGACGGTGTCCTTGTAGCATTTCTCTCGCGCTGCGTAGTGACGAGCCCTCCGATAAAAACACACGGCAGTCACAATGACGAATAAAAGAAAACATCCTCCTACACCTGCGAATACCTCTATCCAAAGCAGGGAAGTCATTCTGAACGATACTGTCAATTGGTTCACCTTCACAGCTGCGGAGAGGCACCAGATACTCCTCAACCGCCTTCGCACATCGCCACACCTGTCTGCTTCGACTTTTCGTGGAGTTGTTTGACTGCAGGTTAAGCGACGGAAGAGTTCCGGTGTAGAACAAAAACAGCATCTCTAGCCTCTGTAGACCCAGCGGCGGGTGCGTTTCGCGTTCCAGCGTCAATTATCGGAGGATCTTCGCATCCCCCCTGGAACTCTGCTGAACGCAGCAGCGGCAAACAAGGAAGCGACCTTCCTGTACGGAATCAGTACAAACAATTATGCTCCTGTAGTACAACAGACCACCGCATCGTTTGATTCCAGATACAGATACAATCACCGTGTGTACGGGTCCATAATACACGCATTCTTCTCCCCCCGAGCGGCGAACAAGGCAAGACAGTCCGATAGAAACGGTAGACCATTCTCTGACCATAAAAGGCCCGTCAAATATATATCAGTTCTAGTCTAGCTAGTCTAGAAATGTTATTACACTTCCTTATACGTGTCGTTGCGTCGCAAAGTTGTTGCGCTGCCACTTCGGGCTTGAATGCTCTACCCTTCCGTATGGATCCCCAGCATGGAGACGAGGATATCAAAAGCAAGAAGCTCAGCGTCTCAATTTGTGCGTGCCGCAACGCGTCGACACCGATGCAAAGTAGAGCCAACCACAGATGAAACCGAAATGCCTAAGACTTACTGGACATACACAGCTTAGAAATACCTGAAGAAGGATGGAGCACCTCGTCGATGTTGCGAGGATGTCCCCATTTGCCTACGCCCGTAGTATGGCACTAGCGAGCTGCCCCCTCTCCGGCAGCGAACGCTCGCTGAGGAACAGTTTTCGGCGGGTGACAGCTCGTGGGTCACTTCCGTGACCAAGACCAACGTAGTGCCAAACACCAATGAAACCGAAGTGCCTAACACTTAATAAAGACACAGCAGTTGTAGAAATACCAAAGGAAGAATAGAGCACCTCTCTGATGTTGCGAAGATGTCTCCACTAGCCTGCGTCCTCAACGTGGCACCAGCGAGCTGACCAGCCTCAGCGAACGCTCCCTGAGGAACCGCTTCCGGCGGGTGACGGCGTGTGGCTCACATTTTTGCCAGCCCGGCTCGACGAAGATGTTCGACTACTCCCACTTGAACCGACAGGTCGGTAATGAATACCAACAGCAACTCCTTGAGAATTAACCGGCCTACAGCTCAGAGACGCTGTCAGAAGTCTAATCTTCTGCCATGCTGAATGTCGCGTATGAGCTTGTAGGTAGTGATTCCTTGTTCAACGCGGTGTTCTACACAATGACGCCTGTAGGAAACCGCCACATAGCACGTTTCAGAAAACAAGTCATGGCCTTCGGCGCCATTTACATGGTGTAATATATATGACAGGAGATTATCTTCTAATAGTTGTTCATTCCTGAAATTTGCCTCCTTGGTCCACAAGTGAGAACAAAGCGTATGATCGTCTCGAAGCAGTGTCGTCCTAAAACTGCTGTGGGTAAATCGACGGGCGTACACTGATGAAGAAAGATGGCAGCACAGACTACCGTGAGCTTGCTGTGACGTATTTGCTTTCCCACCGTCACAGGACCCGCTAAACTAGTCAATTAAGCGTGCATGAAGTCCAGCCATCTCATTACACACCAGTCTATTACAAAAAGTCGTTGCGCTGAAGAACTCCGGGGATGCGTTCCTCGCGTGCAAATTTCGTGCAGGTTTCTGGCGACCTCATCCGCGGAGCGCCCACTACTAATTACGGTGATACGAAGGAGACTAGCTCGACCTTTCTTCAACGCCGCTCCGTTCTTACGACTTTTTGGGTCCGCTCATACGAAGTAACTCTAAGTGCGGTCGTGGCCCCTATAGGCATGAGAGATTTTACTCTGATTAGCTGAAGACCTTCGTGTCTCTACATCGACATTGTTTCCTTTTCGCCGAAAGCACCTCCACAATACCGTTGATGTTCGGCATTTAGCGTGACTTTTTTCTCTCTGTTGGCTTCAATCTGGTTGGTGCGGGAGGCGCTGCCCCGGACAACAGCCGCTCAGGCCTCGCCCATGAGGCGTTACACTCTCAGCAGCCGGAAGGTGAAAGGAGAAGATTCAGAATGGTGAATGGGTTAGCAGCAGTTGTCCTCGTCGTGTCCTGGAACGTCCACCGCCACCTACCACGTACGCCCACGCCTCAGGTGACGAAAGTGCTCCATCCCTTGCCGTAACTCGTTTCGAGGTGTTTTGATAACGCGTCACGGACGCAAAAGCTGATTCCCCGCAAGGTCTTCACCGAAAGCCTCGGTAACTAACCGTGCTCGAACTATATGTGCCGGTGCTTCTGTCGTGTGACAGTGAAGGACAAAGACGCAAGGCCTCAGAATCTCTCCTTGCTCAGTAAGGAGTGTGAGTCATATGTCAGAATAAGCTTATATTTCTTCGAACCAGTCTTTTTCCCCTCCACAGACAAAATTGGTACAGCTGACGCAGTAGGGAGATATCCAATGATTGATGAATGTATGCTTTCGTGTGCTGTTACGGTTTCCACCTGACTCTGGCACCAGACGAACCATGCTGCAGTGATGTCAGCCATCACATATCATTCCAAAGCATGTTTCACACACCCTCAGGATCTAGTCGTGCATATTTTTAAGGGATGACGACGGGATCTACCTCTTTTGAGCGTACCGTTTTCAACGGTCTGGTGAGGCTTCACAGCAGGTAACTCCACATTGCAGGGGAAAGAGCTTCTATCTAAGGCATCACCACAAGATTAACGTCGTGCTGCCTGCAGCGGTATGGAATGCAGTTGCCAGCGAGAGAGACGCCGACAACACTCCTCAGTGTACGAGGAGGAAACGCGGAGCTCACAGGTAGCTGTCGAAGTGTTGGGTAGAGATTCCTTTTCCATCGCTCTCCCCTCAATCACAGTTATCCCGGATAACAGAATAAATCAATCACAGTTGCCTTGCGCTACTCGTTAAGCCCCAAAGCTGGTTCAGCATCGAAGCAGTTTTGTCAGGGTTGACAGCTTGGCGAGTCGCGTTCCTGCATGTGGTCCAAACGACCCCTTTGCACATCTCCTTCCAAATAGTCCACAACGGTAAGCTGGTCACCTGTACGTCTAAATGGTTCCAGTTGAGTTTCTCCCGTTGCATTTAGCAACCGCACAACCCGCCATGGGTCGCTGAAGAAATCAATCAGTCCAGGAAAACCCGCCTGACGTGCGCGCAACCCCTTTGAGTATATCCCTGGTCTCGAAAACGAGTAATACCAATCCGCGGTGGTCTGGAAAACCACAAATATTCACAGCGAAGAAAATGACTCTTGCCTCAGCGTTTCTTCGAAGAATTCGTCGGATGGACGGACCCTCCACTCGTTGTTCTGTCTGGTCGCTCCCCCCGTCAATTTCGCTAGAGACGGCTCTTGTACGGAAGCGCCGTCGAGACTTCACTGAGGAAGCGGGGACGTAGCACTCTGCATCCTGCTATTTCGCACACTCTCGACGCACCTGGGGTACAGATTAAATTGGAAGTGCTTCTACAATATCCTCTCAGAACGGGAAAGTACCACATTAATTTCGCCGGGTAAAGATGCCACACCCGCGCATGCCGCTTGCCGTCACGTCATGCCGTTTGCCGGTGGCACGTTTCGGGCCCGCAGTGAACTTTGGCCACAGTCAAACGGGGGTAGCAGGGACTCTGTCGCAACCAGAGGACGATCCCCGTAAAATTGACACTGTTTGGCTCCGCCGTAAAAACGGTGAAGAAGGAAGCGTCATCTTCTCTTGTGGAGGTCTCTTCAAGGATGCATTTAAACAGCTGACGTGCAGGGTGAATCCCGATACACGATCGCGACAGTCAGTTGGGCCCGATTCGTCAAGACCAGTTCTTTGGGTTGTCCACGGAAAATCGTTTAAAATTCCGTATTTTCTCATACAAGGTCTACACGCTCGTTTCGACGGACGCTTTTTTTCAACCCCTTTTCAGTTGAGAACTTTCGATCGCTTGTTCTTGAACGGAGTCGGGGGGGCGATTTGAGTGCCACTTCTTGTACTGGTGGCAGAAGAGTCAAGTCACTCTACTGTATCGGAGAAAGCCGTATGTTCCCCGTCCATCTCTATTGGAGGCTGTCCGCTCTCCCTAGAGTGCTGTGACATCCATGAAAAGAGACTACTCTTCTTTCTCTGACTCAACTACTTAGCCGCTGCCAACATGAGGCTACTTTCTTTGGGAACCAAGATTGGCCTCGTATGCCACTTTGTGGTAACTGCTACCCACGGAGGGGTGGAGGAGCAGCCGAAACGGGTGAGTGCAGATGCACAGAAGAAACAGTCAGCAATGGTCACCGGAAACGAGGAGTTTGGGGTTCACCTGGACGAAGCAGTGATGCAACATCCGCTGCGAGAGCTCCCAGGAGCTGAAGAAGCTCTGCTGCTTCAAGTCGATGAACTTGCGAGGACGGGAGAAGGGAGGGCAGCGTTGGCGGATGAGAAGCTTGCAAGAGCGATCGCCTCAAAGGCGATGGCTATAGGTTTTCTGGAAACCGTTTCTGCGGGCCTTCGTTTGGAACTCCCGAAACTGCCGCCAGTTTGTGCGGACACCGTCACACGCATCGCCGATATTGTCTCTTACCTTCAAACGCGCGAGCAGCTCTTCCGAGTTAAGCGGTGGTCGGAAAAAGCGTTTCATGGCTTAAGGGTTTTTGGCAAGGCTGTTGGAAGCATAACCCCAGTCGCGGCAGCGGCAAAAGCGCTGGGGCTGACGGCAGACAAACTTCACCCTTCTGCCGATCGGGCAACGCTGGAGCGCCTCTTTGTCGCGCTGGAGAGAGAAGTCTCAGTGCCGTTGGTCCGATTCGGTGCCATTATCGAGATGGAAATGCAAAATGGTCCCTCCGAAACTGTGAAGCACTACAGCGAAGTCTTGGAAAAGCTGAAACGCGTCAGCCTTGCCCTCGACGCGTGCATGGCTTTCACCCTTCTACAAATCTACCGCACTGGCAAAAGCAGGAGGATCCCCGAGATGGTCTTACGTAAAGACGAAACCGCTGCCTTTCAGACTGTGTCGCACCCGGAAGCAGAAAACACAGAAAAGGAAAAACGCAGGGGGGAGGAAATCGCTAAGAACCCGAAGGTAGCTGGAGCAGCCGCAAAGGCTGTCGGAGCTGGAGGCGAGTATAAATCCTCTGCATCAGATGATGACACTAAGCAGTAGCTGAATATCTACGGCGATTTACTCAGAAGGGACTCGAGTTCACGCTGCGGCGAATCAGTGGTCACTGTACCACTTTATACGCGACTGTATACAGGCCTAACCTGTCAACGCTGGGTTGCTAGAAGGTCGTTTATGGTGCTGCTGTTTTTGACTATTTTTTCGTTTTTCCGAACGAGGGACACCCCTGGGTCACAAAGTAGCACCCGTACGCGGGAAGTAGCATATGCCCGAAATGCTTTGTAAAGAGGAAGTCAATCTCGCTGTGCTTATGAGATGACATGTTTGCTATCGCGGACAAACAGGAAAGTAAGTTCCTGCGGTAGGGGGACCTTGCATTCTTGGAGTTAAACGCTTTTGATCAGACGCAGATGGCATGGTGACACTTAGTCGGGGTTCTGCCTCCGTATAACAGGCAGGATACAGAAATTCTGTTCCATGCTTTTGTGCGTTTCCATTTTGTGGAATGTGGAAGGCAAGCTTGAACTGCTAACGCACCATCTAGTCGTGAAAATGTGCACGGTTAGCACACCAAAGGTAAGGGTTTGCGTGTTCGTTCCACGTTCGAGGAGCCATTTGTTTGAGGCTAACGTATTTCTCCTGCGAGAAAAGTAGTATATGAATATGTCGTGTCTCCAGCGTGGCAAAGTGGAAGTCTACCCGAACTCATTCTAGAAAGAGAAGAATTTACTGGCACCCGCTAGGATAAGTTTTTAAATGGTAACTTTCTTCTTGTAAAAACCGGCCACGCGCGAGCTTAAGACCCCGCGGTACGGCTGGACTCCCTGCTCCAGAGCACGGGGGGAATGGCACAGACACCCAGCACCCACTAGCCTCATTTCCGTGATACCTTAGAAGGCCACCAATTTGATCGCTTGACGCCAAAGTCAACTTCCCGCTCCCCGTTTCCACAATCACGTGCACCCACAGCCCACACGTTGTGCCCCATGCTTTTTAGGAAATTTGGATACTGTGGTAGTCCTGTCGTTTGAAATTTCTCAAGTGAAACGTGCTCTGTACGCATTGCACCGTTGATCTCCCGGAAAATTGTCCACGCCGTCTGAATTTACATTCGAATTCACATCGGTACCGAAAGCCACTCGTTCCGATCCTCCAACTCCACGGAAATATGAATATGGCAGCCTATTGCTCTCAACTGTCTTCCTTGCCCGGGAGTTGGTCAGTATGCTAGTTTCACCTTAAGTGAGGAGGCTGGTTCTGTCCTTCGCTGTCTTCCTGAGTGTTACACAGTCCAAATCTCTGCAACCGTCCTGCCTTCCCAAGAACGGGTGAACACCAATTCCCCTCTTCGCTGACATATATACATATTCCTTCTGCGCCGGATTTATCCGTGTGCCACCGTGGTGTGAAGAGCATGACAAATGAGAGTGCTGTCTTCATTCGTGCTTGTGAAGTTACATCCGCATTCCGCCTTCCTCTGCGTTTGCAAAAGACACTACATTGAATAAAACCGGCTGTGCCTTGTTCTAACTGTTGAGGGTTTTGTGACGACTGCCTGCGACCACATATCCTTCTCTCACACACACTCTCACACTCGTCGGTATTTCGAGCACATACTCTCCGAAAAAAAGAGGACGTTTGCAAGAAGAGTAATCCAGGTAGTAAGGATAGCCACGTAGCATCTGTTTGTCGAGTATGACCACATGGCCCAGCTTCTTTCAGCTTGGTCAGGAAGACACACTTGGCGTCTCTCCGTCTTCCTCCGCGAATTCTTCTCCACTTTCCCCCGCTTTCGCGGCGTCTCCCGGGGACCCGCAGAAACTATCCACAGGTTTGCGGTTGTTAGTCTGTCCCCGAAATACCAACAAGTTTGCCACAGCACTTGGGCATGCGGCCGCAATGATAGCAGCTGCCTCAGCTTCTGCGTCTGCCTCACGGTCTCTCTCTGCGTCACCTTCCTCGTGGGGCGAGGCGAAGGGATACAGAGGGTTTACTGTCACATAGATGTATGTGGTGTACCTGTGTAGAGCACGAGCACAGAGGTTGAGGCAAGGAATAACGAAAATGATTGAAACCCCGTTGCACCGCAATGTGTTCCCCAATATACATGCGAATCGACGTTCTTAATTCCTGTGTGTGTGTTTAGACGTCCGCGTTTGCTGACAGACAACAGCATCTTCGCAGAAGGTGCACTACCATTCGCCCAAGAAAAAACGAAAAAAAAAGATACGAGGCACAGAAACATCGATGGAGGGATGTTTCAACTTACCTCTGTCCCGAAGTTGGACGAGCATTGTCGATTTGCCATCGGTGCGTTGTAGCGATGCAAGACGTGTGTGAGCTGTACGGACAGCACAACAAAAGAAAGTGGTTCATCGCCTATATGAGTCTTGGAGCAAAACACTCGCCACCGATTCATGAAATCGAGAGCGACTGATACGCAGAACACGGCAGGCAACACCGCAGTGTTCATAAGTAACAGATCCCCAGGCCACTTGGTCAGCTCCGCGCTCTTTCTGCAGGATGTGCTTTAGCAAGAAATGGGTGCCTCATCGAAGACTCCGCGACACTGCGCAAGTGTCGACACACGAGAGGGTCCGTCGCGAACGTTCTGCGTTCCTCGCAGCCGAAACGCCACTGAAAAAAGAAAAAGACACTTACCCGAAGACAGAAGGCGACAGCGCGTCGTGGAACAGGTGGTTGGCCAGACAGTGCAGGGGGACGCCTTTTCCAGGTTGCGGCGGTGGATCTCTCGCCACTTGCGTGCTGCGGCCCACAGAAAAAGAGAAAGAACAACGGTGCATGCAGAAAATCCTAAAACACCGTGACTAGGAACCGGCAGTCGAACGATAACCTGTTGACAGCAAGAAAACCTATGAACTCCAAACCCAGGACAAACACATCCTCCAGCCTCTCTCCACTGCCCAGTCGAAACCCCAGAGCACTTTCACGGGGTTCACTCTAGCTGCAAGCATGCGGGAACGAAGACACCAGACACGCCACTCCTACCCGGACCGGCAAAACCTACATGCAGATACATTGGTAAAGATCTTCTCTCTCCGTCGCCCGTCCTTTCGACAGGACGGAGAGGGGAACATACTTTGTCTTGCGACTTGAGGTATCGAGACACACGAAAATAACTTCTGCAGGAAACGCTGTGCACCTACACATCGTGTACCTTCCGTCCTACCGCGCCCAGCAAATGGGTTGATTCAGTGGACCGAGGAGGTATCCATGGATCGTACCAGCATAGACAAGGATACACCTCAGGACAGAGGCAGCATCTCTTGTACCACACAGGGTCCTTCTGAACGTCTTCACCGCAGAGGAACGCGAAGGCTACCAAAAAAACGCTCGCGATGTGCTCTCGGTGTTCTCACCTTCGACCCAGAAGAATTGGAATTGGAGGCGCATCTGAGGAGTACTCCGACGGCTCGGGAACGCGTTGGTGATACACTGCTCGTCGCGCCTGCGAAAAGCAAGAAGCAACGCGGCACCGAGCATGACAGCGAGAAGAAGCGAAGCCGGCATTCTCAGTTGAAATCGCAAAAGGTGACACCCACACTGGACATCGGCTGGTGCACAATGCCAAGCCTCACGCCAACTCCTTCAGTTGAATCAGTGAGAGCAAGAAAGAGGCTCGGCCTTCTCACTCTGGTGCTTTTTAACTCTTACCCCGCGTATGAATAGGGCGGGGAAACGGAGAGTCGAGACGCCGGGCACCTCTCCCTCACTGTTGTTTCCCCGAAAACCAGTTGAGAAGGGTATACATCGAAAACGAAAAACAGAACTCCCTTGCATCGCAACACGCGGCGTTGACAGCGAAAACTTCCTCTTGCGTTTATCGAGGCGCCTTGTCGTCCTCGATGGGCTCCACCGACGCACGCACAGCCGCGGTCCACCAGAACCCATTTCCACTGTGTGCTCAAGTGTTCGAGAGCATGCAG
This sequence comes from Toxoplasma gondii ME49, assembly GCF_000006565.2. NCBI lineage: Eukaryota > Apicomplexa > Conoidasida > Eucoccidiorida > Sarcocystidae > Toxoplasma > Toxoplasma gondii. Next base: position 6,180,430 of record NC_031476.1, read on the forward strand.
GTTACTAAACAGTCGCTCACGGAGCTCGACGCTGAGCCTGTGTCATCAGACTTGCCTGCTCGTTTTCTGGGAGAACTTTGAAGTTGAAGTGCGTAAATGAAGAGATGTCTAAGACGTTGTTAACATTGCCGTGCTCGTCCGTTTGTGTCTGTTGATCCGGCGCATACTTCCACTGGTCGTCGACTGCTCAAAAAAGCAATTCAGCGAGATGGGAAGTAAGCCAGCCAGAGTGAAACGTGCAGACGCGAACTCACTTGCCCCAACGCGTCAACGCGCTGCGTCCACGCCAAAGAATTGCAGGGGTCACTCTACTTCGAGAAAGATTCTTCAGAAACATTCTGTGCAGCTGCGTTCGACAGGCAGCTAGAGAAGTACCAGCCGCACTGGTACCGGTCTGAGGTCCCCGGAATGACGCTTTCGTCTGGGCGTATGCGAGGGTGGAGAATCAGGAAATGGCAAAATGCCACTACTCCCACCCAAATATATATATGTATATATATATATATATATATATATACGCGCACATGCAGATAATAACAACGTATATCTATGTACATATCCTATAGATAGGTGGACAAGTATCCATATATATATATATATATATATATATGTAAATGTATATGTAAATGTATGCATATAGTGACAAGTTCATGGAGGCTCTCTTTCGTCGGGCACGCGTGTTGTTTGTCTCCTTCCTATCGAGTCTGTTAGTTTAAAGAGCCTTTACGGAAAATTGAAAACACGCGTCTGCTTGTTGGCCTGCGAGATGCCCCCTGAGACAGCTCGGCTGGAAGAACGAAGCACGAGTTGAGCGTCACTGTCCGACTTGGCGTCGGCTGTTTGCCCTTTTTTCGGCTACATGTCGCCTCTCAGTTTTTAGCTTTCAAGCTGAACATTGTTGGGCGCAGGCATTTTCCTGGGATCTCGCGCAGGAGGTAGACTCTGCATTTCCTGGAGTTGCGAGCTCTTCTGGATACACACCGATGAACTTGTAGTGGTGGACGCCTCGCGGAAGGTTCTGGATGTACGAGAACTCGTGGCCGCTTCTGTTTAAACGAATTTTGTGCTCCACGCTCCAGCCATTGAAAGATCCTGTGAGAAAGACGTTGTGTCCTCCGTGTGTCCATCTGTCGAAGGACGCAAAACACGAACGCACAGCCTGGCAGACCTCGGGTTGAGTTTGCTTGAAGCCCCTTCACTCTTCCACAGTGCGTTATACTCGTACGAAAAAACTCCAAAACCAACACACTGTCGCAGGCCTTGATCTGGACACACGGTCGGACCAACCTACATATATATATATATATATATACATGTAATTGTAGATTTATATCTTATGCCTCTTCGGCAGTACTTTTCTCCAGCGTTTAGTGTTTCCACCGTTTGATGCAGAGAGAGATCCCCTGTGCATTTGCTGCAGTCGAAACGTAGAAACGCTTCGGCGTTTCTTCCGGGTTCCCGCGCCTCCTCTGAACCCTGTGGTATCGCATGTTTCATTTCTCCACCAGACGTAGAAGCACGAGGTTTTTATGCTTTTATGCAGAGTCACGAAAAACTTGTGCAAGCACATTCACCTCAAGCTACGGTAGCTGCTGTGTCTGAACTTCACTGTCACCAGCCTGTGGATCTAGGAACGCGGCGCGTTCGTCTTTTGGGTCTGTTCCGCAGGGTCGCTCATCCCCGTCGGCCGCCGCCCTCCCCCCCTCAACTTCCGATTCTCAGTGTCGGAACCGGATGAGTCAGGCGCAGCCGAGTCAGGCGGCTTCGCCGAAAGTCTATCTTCTGCTGGGCAGAAAACGAAACAAGTCGCTCACGTGAAGACGCATGGCGTGAGTTCCTCTGGGGCACTGTCTTGCGCGTCGTCGCCTTTCCCTCTCGCATGCTCCGGCCGCGAGTACAGTGGCAGAGTGGACGCGTCAACGGCAGCCGCAGCTGCGGCCGCAGCAGCCGCGGCGGCCGTGAAAGAAACTGATTCCCCAGAAAGTCCTGTGCCCGACTGCTTTGACATGGTCACTTGAGGAAGCAGCAACTCTGGCGTCGCGTCCGACCCCAGAGACGACGCGCCCAAGGCTTCGAAACCTGGAACGCGAAAAGTGCATAGACGCGTCGGGACAGCTTTCCCCGGATGAGCGGTCATGTCTGTGTGTGAGCATGTGAGCGTGTTTGCGACATGGAAAGCTCCGTTGTTCGACAAGAGTCTCCTAATGACAGGCAAAAACATCACGGCCTCGTAGTACCTAGGATACTGAATATGACTCCAGTTATGAGATACAGACAACCAAGTTCTTGTAGCCCACGGGGAGGAGAACGGCGTATGAAGCCCAACATGTGCAGGAGACGACCTGAGGGCGGTGCTGAAAACGACAACGAGTGATTCCCCTTAGTTCCAGTGAAAAAGGCGAGAAAACGAGCGTGTGTCGGCGTACCTATCGACAGCGAGGGAAGTGAGGAAAGCGAAGTTACGCGAGTGAGAGTTCGAAGGACAGCACGGGATGCAAGAGGAGATACGCAAGCGCTTTCAGACAAGCCATGCAAGGGTGCTGAGAGATAAAGGCTTCGCGACAAGCAAGGGCTGAAAAATGACCAACTGAAGTTAACGAACAGCTGGAAGTGCAGACGCACCTGAGTAGCTCGACTGATCAGCGTCCCCAAGCGCTTCGTGACGACTGTTGCTCGTCTGAGATCCCATGACGCTCTGAAGCTCGAGCGTCCCGATCTCCCGGCAGCGCACCGGGCGAGGAACGGCGAAGCGAGAAAACAATTGAAGAGACAAGAGAAGAAGCGGGGAAAAGAAGAATAGAACGGCAGGGACCGAAGAAAAAAGAGGACCAAGACGACAGGATTAAAACGGGAAGAGATAAAACGAATGGGGACAAGGACACCGTGGGACAAATCAGAAGAAAGGTCGCTCAACAAGCATCTGAAGCTCTCCGCAACATCAGGGTAGAAGACGAGACAAGATTTGCTGTCCGGATAGTGGAGGGAAGACCTCGTCTCCGTCGAAAAACGCGTCACAAAGAACGAAGAACATACGGCGGCAAGACTGACTAGAGGCAAGGGCAGTTTCCAGTGAAACAGACGGGGAAACGCTACCCGTGAAACCCGGTTTGGCCGGGCTTCGAACCGTGCCTGTCGACAGGGTAGGAGGAAGGCGGAACCGGAACAGTGCAGACAGTTGCTGTCGCATCGATTACAAATTGAAAGAGTTCAGAAAAGATAAAAAACAACCTTTCACTGTCTCTGCTACATGAAACAGATCCACAGAAAGCAGACCCAACCGCGCGAAAGTCGCCAAGAGACGAGACGGGCGAAAACAGGTCTATACAAATGTGGAGTTTCTCGCCTCTTCAGAGACCACGGAGGAGCCACAAGAAGCAAAGACACTTAAAATTTTGTCTTGCGAAAGATTCAGAGAGAACTCGACGCCGCCGGGAAGAAAAAGTTTTTCCTCAGGAACAGCACAGGTCCACCCCCCTAGGTGGGGAGGGCTCGAACTTTTCCATTCTTGACAAAACCCTGGGGAAGTTTGCAGACACAGAAACAAGAGAGGCTTCTCTCCCACGGGAAAACACGGAATACTTAGCCAGACCAGGGACGTCTGAATCGCACTCTCTACCGCGATGCGCTTTCGATAGGTGCCTCCTTCAACGGAGCCCGTGCATGCAGTGCTCTTCCACGTAAAAAGCCAAGGTTTTATTCTGAACAAGCACCGCCAGCATTTCTTCTAGTAAAGGGGCAAAACTGAAGCTGCTGAGAATTTTCTCGACCATCTTTCGCATCTATGTTCCACTTTAACCTGCTCGAGAACCCTGACGTCATTCAGCTGCCCACTGAAAAAAGCGCAGTGTTCGCGTTCTGGGCTTGGCTTTCCCCTTTTGCAACCCTGGTTACACTGGCAGTTCACTTGTAGAAGAAGTAAGGCATTTTGTGAGGAACGGCACTTGGTTCACTGGAGTGGGCAGTTCGATAGACACGCAAGTTACGTTCCTCGACCTGGAATCCGACACCATCCGTTTGTTAGCCTTTCGCGTGGAGATCATGTTAAACCAAAGCACACAGGATCAATTAAACATGCCATCGAACCTGAGAAAAGATTCGGGAAAATTGCTTCTCAATGGGTGATAGTCAGGGGATCATGCAGGAACAAAGTACGAAAGCCAGATGAACTCCGTTGTTGCAGGAAGTGTTCCTGGACAGCCAGGACACAGAAAATCGTCTTTTGTTCTAGCAAAAGCATGGTACGCACTCTGCGTTTCCTTAGAGAAGTAGCCTGAGCATCTAAAACGTTTTTGTAACCATTGTGGCGAATAACTTGTTTGCGTTTGTGCAGAATAGCGCTGCTCCCCTCCTCGTACGGCGAGTGGCCTGCATTTCGTCGACAGGTACCGCCAGATTTGAAAACATCCGCATCCGCTATGCGAGGGCAGTCGGGTTGTTTGAAATTTAAGAGGGTATAAGCGTGATAGATATGTTTTAAAGTGAAATGTATAGCTCGGTCTTCCAAGAAAAGCTTCCGCGCCACGAACAATAAGCGAAACTAGAAAGCAACGAAATATGCAGTGATCCATAGAAGGGGCTGGGGTTTTGTCACTTCGAATCGAGAGTCGACCAAGTTGTCTTCGACGGCAGAAAGCACTTTTACTTTTCAATGGCCTCGACGCGGAAACGAGGAGAGGTTTGGTGCTGTGAAGAAAGAGTGGAAAACTCGTATTCTTCTCTACACGTTTTGACTGAATCCTTCCCAGGGAACGGGAAAGGCACACGAGACAAGAGAAGCGGGTTCAGTGCGCTCGCCTCGACACGCACGCGTTCTGTGTACACCTACAACACACGTTTGCCATGCTGATCTCTCTGTTGGCAGCGGAACAATTTAGAGTCCCCATGTTTAGAAAAGTGTAGGCAGAGCAAGGAGGAAATCTGCAGACCAGGTGCTCCTTTACTTAATCAAAAGGAACTCCGAAAAGTCCAAGCGACACACAAGGCGTGAGAGAAACAATCGGGTATATCAAGTGTAGGTTTTCCAGCGGTACGTTTTCCAGGGTAGACCTAGAAAAAAGAGAGGCATCTCGAAAGAGAAATGTCAACACTCGACCTTTACAAATACACGTGCGTTTGGGGGTTGCTGTTTGTAGATGTCGCAACGAACACTAGCCTCGACCCCGGACTCTCCGAGAGACGTTTTCCCAGAAGTGTTCCATTGAAGTGTCGCCACTGTTAGCCTCTCAGCACATCTCAAAGAAATCGAGAAGGCTGCAGCCCCAGGTGTAAGCTACGCCGTCTGGGATTCCACCTTCGCCTCTGCGATCTGCGCACTGTCCTCAGCTGCCGTTTGACCCTCTTTGGGCGCTGTCGCAGCAGGCTCCGCAACAGGACCGTCGTTGTTCTTGTTCGACTCAGCACCCTGTTTCTCGTCTTTCTCACTCGTCTCTGAAGACTCCGCAACTGCAGTCGCCGCGCCAGTCACTCGCGCAGCTTCTTCACGAATCTTGCGCCTCTTCTGAGCCTGTTCAGCTGCATGCGCTCGCTGCTGCGCGACCGACTCGTAACGCTTTCGCAGCAACTTGTTCAGTTCCTCCGCCTCGCAGGGCGGATCCTTTGCCAACTCAGAAATGCACTTGCTCACGGAAAAGTCCTGCACAGTACGTGCAGCATACACACATGCCCCACGAGATAGATGATATATATACATATATACATATATATAAGTATACAGGTATAGACCGACTAGCAGGTGTATGCATGTACACGACGTCTAGATGTGGCTACGGATGGATAAGTTCACCTACGCAGAGAGGCAGATAGAGGCGTGCAAATCTGTTCAGAAGCATTTATCCCTGCAACCACGCACACGTTCAGATCCCCACCTACCTGCATCTCTATCCGCCCGTTCATGCATATACAAGCTCCACGGACAGGGGAACGCTGCACCGCCGATCGTCACGGATGTGTACGTCGGCTCTTTTCTGTTCGAACGTTCAAGACATCTGTTTAAGGGACGAGAAATCTGACAAGCATTCGTCGATGCTTGTGGAGACAAAACGACAACGCGGTTCGACAAAGGCCCAGCAGACCAACAGGTTCTCACCTCTACGTCCTCTTCGTCCTCCTCTGCACCTTTCTTTTTGCGGACGACGAAGAAGCACTTGCTGCGCTCTCCAGATTGGCTATCGCGTTTGTCGTGGAGGCCGACTTTGATGCCAACGACTTCTCGGTCGCGGCCGCCCTTCTTGATGTACGCTTTTGGGTGGTAGTCCAGGAGACCTTTGACTGCTTTTTCGGCTGCCGAGTTAGGTTTTAGCGCCTGGTCTACGGGCGTCTTCTGGAGAAATTCTGCCATGCACATGCGCAGGTGTTCGACGCTCTTGAAGGGGATGCCTCCGAGCGACAGCGGCAGTGCAGCCAGTTGCCTTCTCAGCGTCTGCAGATCTTTTTCGCGAGCGGTTCGAATCCTGGGTGGAAGCTAAAGGAAACACACAAGGCACAGAGAAAGAACATCGCCAACATGGGGTCGAGGTCGAGAGCCGTGGACGGACAAGTGAGGGCGAAACGCGAAACGAACGGCGCAGAAAAAGACGAAGAACTGCGTCGATCGACACGCCTGTTCTAGAAGGTGGCAACGAAGACGACAGGCAAAAAACAATGCCGATCAAAACGCCAGGTGGTGTAAAATAACATGCCTTCGCCTTCGAGAGCCTCCCGTTCGTCTGTCGCATGCAGCTTCCTGAATTCCGATCGCATTGCTGCTTCTCTAACGGTATGTTAAACGCGAGCAAATGCACAATAAAACAGTTCCACTGAAATATATATCTAGACACCAACGGGATGCAAGTAATTATTTGGAGTCAATGTCAGACACTTTGACACCAACACAGGCAGAAGAGCACCGAATTATTTACCCTGGGAACTGTGCTCACCTCAATGAAACCACAAAAGGTCGCCCGACACGCACTCCCAACGAGCAAGGTGAAAATCACGATATTATCGTACAGCTTGTAGACATGTTGGCTTCCCTGACATACGACCCCTCAGACAACTGAAGCGACACATCGCCATGTGCAACGCAGAATCCCTAGGTTTCGAGAATCTGCCTCGTTCTGAAAAGTGTAAACTACGAGCCTTCTTGTAGACAAACACCCAGTGGCTTCAGTAAAGATGGAAAAGAGGGGAAGGCACAGATCTGCGGACTCACATCTTGGACGCAAAGGCGAACCTCCTGGTCAGTCAAAATGTATGCCTCTGCCTCGCCGTCACCGAGAGGAATTTTGATCGGCTGCATCTTCTGGAGAGTTTCGCGATCGTCCTCAAACGAGCCCAGATACACCCAGCACCGCCGCGTCTTCTTGTCAGCGGAGACAGACACCTCCTCGATTTTCGAAACGAACTTCACGAAGACCTAAAACAGAGTCACGTTCCACACGGCCATCCGCAAACGGGTGGCAAAAAAGCAGCCAACGATTCCGCTTCGCCTCGACAAGCGCGCGCAGTCTCTGTCTTGCGAGATGTTCCTCGCCGCACTCCGTCTTGTGGCCACAAGCACACAATGGAAGGGTGGATTTCAGAACCTGGTCTGTAACGGCTGTTTAGGCTCTGAAAACGACATCACCCCAAGTCCCCGACTAGATGCGCTTGAAGAGGAAGGTCTCAAGCTCTACAACTAAATACATCAGGCGAGTTCGTTTGACCCCATCCATTAGTGAGGCATAAGAGAGCAGCTCATCTGCCCTACAAGATGTATTCGGCCTGTGGACTAGCACTACTTCTCCTCACAAAACAGACCCCACCGTGCATTCAATGAATCCCCCATCCACAGGTTGCATTTAGAGTCTACAAACATCCGCATGCAAGCGTGTGCCTGTGCAGGAACACATGCGTACTCGACGGGGTTCTCTTTCAAGCAGTAAACTCTGTTTAGGCACTTGGATAATTTCTTCAACCCCCAACACATTGAACTCTGCAAGAAAACTTTTACAGGCAGCCATGTCGATCTGCAGGAGCCTACCTCCCCGGGGAGAGTCTCCTTGATGGCGTCCTTGACTTGTTGCCACTGTTGCACGCTTTCTGGAATGTCGCATAACTTGAGGAAAACGCTGAAAAGAAAAACCGCAAAGATACAGATGAGCAATCCGATACGTCGCATTCTGCCAATGAAAAAAAATGTTTTCAAGCGTAGAGCTTTTCATCTCGTCAGTCCGTTGTTTCGTGTTGTGCAGTTAGACTCTTGGAGAAGCCCAAAAATGCTGGAAACTGCTACATGGGCACTTTAGTGGAAATGACGTCTTTTGCGCGTGAGAGTTTGCCCCTGCGACCGACACATGCCGCGAGAACAATTCTCGAGAATGCCACAACCGTCATTCTTCCTACTTGCCAGAAGAGGCAAGAAATAAACAGGTCGAAACTAGAAACGGTGCTTAACGAACGTCGCTGAAACAATGAGACTGTGCACATTCAGCAGACGCCACTCCGGAGACATGTGAACAGTAACACACCGGTAACTCGAGACAGACACATCCACAGAGATTCGCGCCAAAAACAGACAAACCCACATCGACCTGCTTCACAGATGTAGTCTACACAGCCCGTACCACTTAAATATATCCATATACATATGTATTCACACATATACCATATATATATATATATATCCGTTTTTGCATGCAGATGTAGACCCATGTAGACATGGATGTAGGCATCAGAAGAACTTTGTCGATGTGGAAGTGACGAGAGGGCGTGACCCGCAGTGTGATGATACTTTTCTATTTATACAAATATCTATATCCACGTATGTATAAATATATAGATGTGTGCATGCTGGCTCGTCTGTGGGGTTCTTTGTAGATGCGAAGAGTGGGAGAACTCTTTCCATGTAGCAAGAACGTACCCAGCAGCGTGAGGGTCTCTGCCAACTCCTTGGGGGAGTCTGGAGGCTCCACCACTGCCGTCTTCCCTGCGGGCGCATGCAGTTCGCTGGGGTCTTTCTTGGAGTTCCGGAAGAGGCGTCTCGCGGTAAAGCAGCGTCGTTCCGTCTGCCTCTTCCTTCACTTTCACGGCCACTGAATCTGCGATGGCCGCCAGGATCTCTGCCTTGGTCAGATTCAGAGACTTGATTCGCGGGCTGCTCAGCACGAAGCGCAGATCCAGAGACTCCTGGGACAGAAACAGAAGGCGGGAGGCAGCGCAGAATCGTGGAAATTGGAGCAGCGCGAGAGGAGGTGAAGAAACGCTAGTGATGACGACGGGGTCGAGGAGAACTGGAGTGTCTTCTTTTGAGAGGAGCGAGAAGACCATGGAGTGTCGGTACGGGACGAGAAACGCAAGATCCACAAGCGTAGGGCAACCTAGACACGCATAAAATGACTGTGCGATCTATGAGGTCGTATGCATCGTTTGGGGTGACAGACTGAAAGTACACAGAAAGAGGAATTTCAACACAAAAGTATGGAAACATGTTGAGTCGTGATGCGACAACTCACTGAGAAATCTTGTCTGTCCCGTACCCTCAAACATGCGGCACGACTCCAGGTTAGCGAAATGGACGGAGATCCCCACTAGCAGATGCTTCGGTGAAACTTTGAGACGCTCTCTCACTGAAAACAGTTCTAAAACCTATGAGGGGAACCTCAGTGCGCTGTCGAGCTATCTCGCCATCCCGAGGACGCGGGCAGGGAAGCGACTCTATCCAGTTTGTTCAGGAAGCAAGTTTCTTCTTGACGTACTCCTTTTCCTTGTTGTGCAGCCTCGCGCATTTTGCTTTGGAAGAAGGCGTCGTACGCGAGACTTTCGTCTGAAAGGTAGTACTCCACCTGTCTCTTGATTCTTTGTTTCAGCTGTTCAGGAGTCATCTCCTCGCGTTTTTTGGGGAAAAATGAGTCCTCGTGTCCGCCTCTCTTCCGCTTGCGGCTGAGCTCTTTCTCCTCATTGCACACGTTCTTTCCTTCGTGCTTTTCTGGAGTCATTTCCGGCTGAGAATCTTTGCCCTGGTCCGCCGACCCCACAGCGTTCTGCTCGACTGGCGCCGCGGCAGCTGCAGCGTTCGCCTCGGGAGTTGCCATTTTGCTTTCAGTCCCAGAAAACTACGTAGAAACGACAAGAAGCAGGGAAGAGACAGCGGCGAAGTCAAACAGAAAAAAAAAATCAGGCGCATGCAGACGGATTAGCCGAGTCAGAGGGGGACGAGGACCGCGGCAATCGAGACACAGACCGCAGAGGAGATTCTAGGTTCAGAGTTCGGGGGCCAGCGCAGGAAAAATGGCGCCGCATGCAGTGCACGCACATGCGCGCAAAATGCCAGCTTTTCCGCGCATGGAAAATGGGAAATCTCGCTCAAGGAACCCCGCGGTCGTGTCACCTCGGAAACGAGACAGATGCCAGTAGCGCCGCGCCTACAGTCTTGTCCCTGCTGACCTTTCGATACACGACACGCAAATTCGATCTGGTCGTCTGCCTAGCAGGCGCTGCCAGCCCACAGCGATTGCCGGAATTGTTCTAACAGACTCGCGGCCACGTTGACACACGTAATAGATTAGCAATTTCTCCATCTTGAGCAGAGAGAGCTGTGCTGCAGCGACACTCCGTCGTGCGGTGACATTCGACATGGCGACGGCAGCCGGTGTCGACACACACAAGGAGTGGACTCAGTTTCAAAGTTGGAGCGCACGAACACTTTCTGCTTCGAGTGGGTAGATTTGACGGAGCTGTAAGTTCAGTCGCGGTGGAAGACAAGGAGGGGGAGACTAATGATCAGCTTATACGAGTTCTGGGAGAGCACTGGAGTCACTCCACATCGGCTATGTTCGAGGCGCAATTTTGGGATTACTGCGGTCACTCGTATTAACACGACTAATGTTACTCCTCGGGTTCAGTACAGTGCATGTAGATATTTGTACGCTCTGCTGTTTCCCACAAAGCTGGTGGCAGGCGCAGTGGCAAAACCATGAGGGCTCTTTGGCTATCAGGAAAAGATTCGACAAAAAAACTCAACAGATTGACTTGGCCATCATTTCCCCTGTAGCACGAACTGCAAGCAGCATGACGTTCACTGCTTCGGCGAAGACGGACGGGGGCCAGATGAACTCACAACCCACTTGTCATCGACTGGAGAGAGACTATGTCGTTGAAACAATTGTACACACAATCCCAGAACATTCCTTGGTGGCAATAACCACAACGGACACGCTCCGCTTTTGATAACACATGTAGCGGTAAAAGAGAAAACCACCGATACACGCGTAGGTGCATACAAAAAAGACGGAGTGGGAGTCCAACGGGCGTAAGCGTATACTGGACTACATATGGACCCCTACAAAGACTGCTGAGGGTGCAAGGCAACCAGGCATTTATGGGACAATTTTGCCTTCGTGTGCATTACACCAACGCCCAGAAAAAAACACGTTTACTCTCAGTTACGGAGTACGCATTTGCACCGGCAATTTTCCTGAGGTCTTGTTTCGATGTCTTCCTTCTAAAATCGCAAATATGGACCACGCGTCGGCGCCAGGATTCTCGAAATAGACAACAACTGTGTTCCGTCTATAAAGAAAAGCGTCTTTTCTTCGCCGGATTGACGTCAACACCGAAGAACCTAGCTAGCTCCTCCGTGACAGGCTCAGAGAGCTTGCCTCCAGTAAACTGCGCCTGAAGAAGAAACGCGTTTCACAAACGGTCGTTGAATAGCCTTCTTCAGAAGCTCAAACCCCTTCAGACGTAAGAGCCAAACATCCTTGCAATAAAAAACCGGACGCGTTAACTGCACTACCTTGACACACCGGTAATTGAAGCCTAGGTGTTCTATAAGCAGCGGACACCCTTGGTTGTCGAACGCTGCTCGTTTCTCTTAACAGAACCTGATAGATTTTGATGACTGCATTCAATGAAGAGCCCTAGATTGAGCGATTCTCAGTCTAGCGTGCGAGAGAATGAGGAACAGAATAGTTGTCACTTGTCTGCAGAGAGAGTCAGGTGTTACTATTATGTACTAGAGGTGAGCCTGCTATACGGCCTGTGGCAATGCTTTTAACATGGCAGAGCCGTTTGTGGCAGCGACCTAATCAATATCTGCACGTGCACGATACACAGAGTTCAGAGAAATGCACCCATTGACTTTTGCGCTTACTTTCACGCTTTCATTTGACGCGGCATATATGCAGCACGGGAGCCGGAGCAGGGCACTGGAATGACTGAAGAAAGACACCGAAAAATTAGGAACGATTAAAAGGGGCTCATCGTCGGCAAGATGGCAATCTTATCGCTAGCGTCCTCGAGACGAGTTCCCATCTGTATGGTGCTTCGCGTTGCAACTAGCAGTCTATATTTCTACGTCTGCACGGGCATGGAATCAGGACCTGATGCTTAAGTGCCAAGCACAGGGAAACAGATGAAGCTGAGATTTTTCTTCATTTCCTCTTACGTAATGGAAAAATGGCAAAACCGGTCGAAGTTCTGAGGTGAAAGTCGCAAGTGAATGTGGTTGGCAAGCACCTCACACAAGTGCTGCACCTGGTAGTGGTCCGCCAACTCGAACAAGTCCAGTAACTGGTCGTCAGTTGGTTCCTCTTCTAAGCAGCCTGGGGGAGACATGCATAGAGAAACCATCTGTGCAGCCACCTCTTTCAAATACTATTTATGTCTGCTTCAAACCACGTGTGTTTCGATGAATGTGAAACACGGGATACGCAGTGTCACGCAGGAAAAAGACAGCTGGAGTTGTGCACAGGGTGCTTAACTCCAGATGAAGCGTGTGTGCAAGACGATTTGTCTGTCAGTCAATATTTCAGTGTAAATCTGTGCTTTACTCTGAGAAAAAATGACTGAACTATGTCGTCCTGCACAGCGGACCAAAGCTGAAGTCTCTGAGCGTTCTCCTTGCCAGCGCTCTGAAGTGGCTGCGTAGTCAACAACTCCCACACCCTATTGTTCACACTTTTCTTTCATGTCGGGACACATATTGATGTAGCTACACAACTCTAGCACAAATGTGTATGTATACATATATATATATATATATATGCATTTACTGGCAAGGTTTATACCGAAAGATTCCATGGAGGAGGAACCAAGGGAACAGTGTCATGCATGTGCCAGCCCTGCAAACTTCCCTGCATGTTTGTCACAGGAACTCACCCTGATTCTGATGGGTGCAGGGGAAAACGGACAGTTCCTCACCGGTGTAGAGTAGATTCTTGAACTTTTGGAAATCCTCAATTTGGATGTGGGGGAGGTCGATGGCCATGTTCTTCTTTTCCAACATATCGTGCGTGAACATTGCCTCGAACTTTATTTTGACATATGGACAGCACTCGGTTTGAATGGGAAGGTTATCCACAAGTTGTGCGTACCGTCGATGTGAGAGAAGAAATGGCCTCAGCAAACAAGCTGGAAGTCCCCACATGGTGGTTTCAAACTTAGTCGGAGTCGGAGTATGTGCTTTTGAGACCTCTTACCCCCCGAGTATTGCAGTTATAACCTCAACTGACGATGCGACTGGAGGCAAGCTTATGGGTGGCCAGGTGTCGCAGAGAAAATTTTCCGTAGGAGATTCTCGAGGTTCACTGGAACACCTGTGCATCTTCCGCATGCTTAATTGGTATATGCGGATGGGCTTCCTTTTTGTACGAGCTTAATGTGGACAGTAAGTAGAATCGTTCCCGTGTACCTCTTTGTCTCCGCGTAAGATCTGAGGAATGCTCACTGTCTTGGAAGCAGTCCTCAGTACACAGGAATGAAGTTTCACTGTTCCGTTGCAGCACATCACGGTCACGTCAGCGGTTTCGTCGTTCATCATCACTTTTTCCCAAAAGCTCACGACCTTCTTGTCAAGAACCACCTTTTCGAAGCTATCTTCCTGCACGCCCATGACATAACGTGATTTGTGGAGAAGTATCAACTACTTGGTTCGCTGAGTCATATTGGAGCACCCATGAGAAATACTACATCCACCCACAGAAGTAAGAGGAGATACAGTAACAGCAACAAGCGGTATATGATCCCTAGAAAAGCTCAATATCAATGAGCTGCGTACTCGTAACCACGGGTTTGCTTTCCGCTTGAAATAAATTGTGTGAGCCGTCTGTGAAGTTCCTATATCCTTCCCTAGCGGCAGCCACCTTGGTTAGATCGACGTCAAACGTGCTATGAAAAAGGTAATCGTTTTGCTGACCTTCCCGTTCGGTTCAGCGAAGACGCTGACTAGAGCTCGGCAGCGTTCACGTTCTTGTTGCCAGGCTGCAGTTGACGGAAGTGAATCCTTGATGTCATACAGAATCTGACAGCCGACATTTGCGCAAAGCAGATAAATCTCATTAGCAGTCTTTACGGGAACGACTTGTGTAGTTTGATTTGCTTCCACTCATGCCACCCAGCCTGTCACCTTGGATCAGCTCCATACCAGTTCCACATACCTGGAGAGCATTCTTTTTGGAAGCCAGGACACGCTTCGTCTTGTCATTTTCATTGTCGCGTTTCTGGTAAGAAATCTGAAGAGTGCATGTGCTTGGGGTCACCGTTAGCGGATTTGCTCCTCGCCTATGCTCGATTGCACACAGAAGACAAGAAAAACGTGTACTAACCACAGGAAAAGAACAAGTCCGGGGATGTCAATCATGCCAATTACCGTGTAGAGCAAAGCCCTCCCAGCTGGCAACAGTGACCTAAGCGAAAAGCCACCGCTACAGGCACCTGCCGACTCCCTCATGTATAGTGCAAAGTGCAAAGCTCAAAGATGTTGTGTGTAGTGAAGGACGCGCTGCACACTCTCCAGAAAGGATATAACCTTTCCCCGTGGGCAAAGCGGTTCGTGCTGTATTTTGTACTGTAAGTCATAAATTTCTTTGCGTTCCAGTGCCTCGTGATTGATGTAGGGGCCGTGTGTATGTAGAGTCATAGAACCAAGGACACGCTTAGATTGATGGAGAGTGCGTCACAGGAAGAACGTGTCCTGTACATCTATTGCACTCTGCACTTCGTTTTCGTGTAGTGACGTTAAACGTGAAGACTCTACACTCGGAAACCTGATTTCCCTTTGCTGCTTTCTTACTTAAGCAGCCAGCGAAAACAGCTCAAATACTTTTCCTTTTCGTTGTTCGGGGACTTGAAGATGAATTTGTCGATCAGCGTAACGAGCGGTGTGCCATACACATCACTCTTCTGCAGGTAAAGTGGTCACAGCTCGATTTGCTATAGTGTCTTGGACTTGCGTTTTCCAACACCTGCAAGCACTTCCGTTTTGTTTCAAGTAAGGCCATGCCTCGAATATGAGCCAGGTGCAAAAGGTTGACAGCTGCTTCAACAGGCTTGTCACTCTGACGCAGTCGAAGCTACCTACGGTTTTTCGCTGATGGGTTACAATAGTTCTAACGCGAGTTCCGTATTAACTAGCCCTCGACCCATTTTTACCAACTCTATGACTTCCTATTCTGTCGAAGCATACAGTTTGCGCAGCATGCATGTATACATACATCTGTACGTTTATCCATATATGTGTAGCCCACCTGATCTACGTCTGTGACGCCCGTGTCATATTTTTTCAGTAGGGCATAGTCACCCGCTTCGATAGCTTTCCATTGCCACTCTTCGAGGGGCAGGCGTGGGGCTGGTCGCCCTCCATTCTCTGGCTTTTGACTCTGACAAATGAGGCTCGGTGGCATATCTCCTGCCTGAAGGTCTTTCATCTTGGCTGAGAAACTGACGCTTTTCGACGACTGTAAATTGTTGTAATGATCAGCTACGGGAATCCCTGTCTCTGGGGAAACAATTTGGTGTGTGCGGTTGCAGGAAAAACCAAACAATGCCCCGAAAGTCTACTGAGCGCTGACCTCCAACGGAAAGGTGCTCTGCCCCCTCCCGTGGAAGCTACACGCAAACGCGAAACAATAGCAAAACAACGTTCCTGTCCGACCGACAACTTGGCTTTAATTTATCAGGAATAGTCAGTTTTGAAACAAGCGCTGCCTCTACAGTTTTACTGCTGTTTTGCAGCCACTCTGGCAGCCATCGAGAACTCTACGCCGATACACACTCATAGCATGGGGCTAGAGCTTCGATTTCTGAGCAGTCGATCGATGTGCGCCGAGAAGCACACTCAGGACGAAAACAAGAAAGACGTTTCTTCCACTCGTCCAACAGATATCCACGTTGCGATCTCATTCGCGAATAAATACTGCCGCAGAGCTTTAGCAGTTTTTCGTTGACGAAGCGTTGCAAGACTGCCGCTTTCCGCAGGGTGCCTTCGGGCATGCTGCTAGATGGTGAAACCTGTTTGTTGACGATGGCAGTGTGAAGTCACTCTTCGTTAGTTGGAATGGAATTGCAAAGGGAACAAAACACGCAGTGCTTGCGGTTATTTCTTGGAGTAATCTGCGAACAGTAACGGAGACGCCTGACATAGAATTCGGTCGAAGGTACGTTTCATGCCATTGTGGAAGCTAGCGCATTGTGGGAGTCCGTTCATGGAGAAGGAGGCGCTCTTCTTAGAAACCCAAGATACAGGGTGTATCGCGAGTTGACGACAAACAAATGTGTACACCTGCCACTTCTGATGCTTCTGTAGACCAAGCAGGCGAGACACAAAAGATAGGGCCCTAGGGCTGCATGCCATCGCTTCTCTCTTCCCTCAGCAGATCCGCTGCTGGTGGGGAAAGGCAACAAACAGAAAGAACTCTCTCTACATTCTACAGAAATGTCTGATCTGACGTCAAATTGATTAGAAAACACTGCCGTCACTGAAAGAAATCGACTGTGTTGTCTATTTTGTTGGCAGTGTATGTGATAGTCTGCAGAAAAACATGGGTGTCTGTAAGCATCGCGTATGGCGAAGCATGTACGCTCTTGCTCTTGCGGCAGCACATGGAAGTACCGGAATAGACAGTCTAACTGTGAAGAGTCTTCATTCTTACATTTTCGACCAATATTTTTCCACACCCTATAAGCTACAGTAAACGGTCAAAGCCGTACGTCCCTCTCTCGGTTAGTACTCGTCTATGAAGAGATGGTTAAATAACGACTGTTTTCTTGGACAGGTATGCTCTCATAGAGAAGCAACGGCGAAAAAAAGGTAGTGCTGTTCCAGGGGAAAGCGGAAACTCTATCCTTGCCACAAGAGTGTCATTCCTCTACCAACTAACGCGCTGCCTGCATTTACATTCCGCATCAGTTGCATCGCAGTAAGACCACATCCCATCTTGCCCCTGGCTCTTCTCATCTGCGCAACCTATGTTTCCAAAACCGCAGCTTCTCTGAAATGGCTGGCTGGTGAGAAAATCTCTTCCGTATTGGGAGCAGATGTTGTGTCACGGGTACCCCACGCCCTCTTTCCCCTGCAGCGGTTATCGGGTTGCAGCCCCTGGGTATGTTCCGACAGCTGCGCCAGATTAGCTTCTTGCCTTGCTGTTTTCTTCGAAGCGTCGTGCCGCTAGTTCTCCATGGAATAGAATCTATAAAAGCGAAAGAAGTTATCAGAGAAAAGACAAATCACTCACTGGATTCATCTGCAGCAGAAACGCACGATTTGCTGCACAGCAGTGGAACTGTCTACCGCAGCATGCGCCCCGAACGAGACACCTGGTTCTCTTACACGGTTATCGTAAGTTGTCAGTTCCCCGTGACTTATTGACAGTGGGAAAGCACGGCGCGAACAAACCCTACGTTGGTCAACTGGTCAGCCGTATTCATGCCTCATGTTTTATGGCGCTCTCACAGCATCTTTCACTGAAGCGGGTTGACCCTTTACTCTCTAGAACATACAGCACAGTTTTCAGGACAAAGCAATTCTTACGGTATAGATTCAAGTACAATGGGCACACTATGGTTCCTTGGAACCCTGGGAATTAGAGAATTATGAGTCTCTGCTCTCTCTTCAGGCATTTTTTCAGTCAAGTCAACATGTCCCGCAGCGTTGTAATGAGATTCAAGAACGGTCCGCTTCCCGATATCTCTTGCCGTGCAGTATTTTCTTTCTCTCTGGAAAAACTTGTGGAGTGACGCCCAAAAATGGGACTGTCTAGCAAACCAGCCGCGCCAGCACCGACAGATGGCACCATCATGCTGTTCTGATCGAGCTGAGGGTCAACAATCGTTTTGTCGGTAGCCGGTCCCGTGTTTGAGAATATTCCGCGGAGAGTTGGCGTCGGATGAGCAGACGGTACCTTCTTGTCAGTGTACGCCATAGCCTGCAAAGGACCACCAGGACCACCAAACAGCCAATGTCTTGGTAAATTCGGACATACCAGTTGTGCTAGAGAGGTCGCTACCACCACAACGCTTTGCAGTAATTCTTTCCAAAACCATCCAAGCTGTGAATCGAGTAACACTTGTTTGGTTGTCCTCTCTGTGGGTACACGCACCTTGAGCGACGTGTCCTCGACTGCTCTGGGCGTCTGAACTGTCACGGTCTGGGACAAAGAAGATGAGGGCTGGAATTCAAATTGGCCTCTAGTCGTCCTCAAATCTGGTCCGGCCTCAGGTTGCTGCACAAACCGCCCTATATATTGCGACTGGTTGACAGAGGTCGTAGCCGTAGTTGTGGCGGAGATCAATCGCTTTTCCAACGTGCTCGGAACTTCTTGCCGCGATTCCGAGTACGCAACCTGCGCCAAAGGCATCTGAACATTACTGTACTCTATGCTCTGTGCCTGTGGTGGAGGAGGTTGCCGGTATGTTTGAGGCTGGGCAGGGGCGCTGAGTGCAGAGCGTCTATCTTCCGTTGGTCTTCCATAATTCGTGCTTTGTGTTCCTCCTGCTGCAAACAGAGGTGTATTTTGTATTGTTAGCGGAGGTTTGTGGCTCGGTAGTGTCGTAAACGTTTGGTCTTCGAAGAGTTGTGGGTACCGAGACGCAAGTCTTTCTAGCAATTCGGATGCCTCAGTATCGTCTGTGGTGTCTTCGGGTACCGGCTGGTCATAAACCTGGGGTCCCAACTGATTCCAGAAATCCAGCCACTCCTCAAAGGCGACGTCCTTCCGAAACTCCTCAATCTGCTTGTTTAAGGCCAGCTGCTGCATGAGCAGCTTGTGCTCTAAGATGGCCTGCTCAATCTGAAGGTTCTTTTGTATCTGTTCTTGAATTTGAACAGGTAGTGAAGTTACCAGTCCCTCGAATGGAAGATTGAGGGAAGCGTCGGCGTCGGAGAGGCCACTTACACGCCCAACGAAAGAGGCGCTTGACGCCTGCTGAATCAGCGAGCCTTGCGTTCCGCTGCTGACGTCATTGGTACATCCGCGAGCATTTGGTTGCTCGCTACACAGTACCTTTGAGACTGGCACAGTGGCACTCGCAAAGTTGTAGGATCCCTGGAAGCCCTCTGCCAGTCGTTCTCGCAGTCGTTCCAGCTTGTCGTGTAGAATCCCATATAATGCCGCATTCTCAACGCTATTGGGGAGATCACTGACTGAGGCAATGTCTTGAATCGTTTGTTGCACGCGTTCCCAGTCTAGCAGCTTCTTCAAACTGGACTCTGCATCCACGGTTTGTCCCACAGACGGCGGGACGCTTACCGAATCCATCAGATTGGTATATACAGACGAATCTTCTTCACCAAGGTGACGGACGGAAACTGGAGACGTCGCTGCAGTCTGGCCGCACCGGGGAACGGCTGAAGAAGACCGCAGTTTAGGAGCACAAAAAATACAACACCTGCACACAACTACATTAGACCAAAGACACGCCCACTACACATGATGTACTCACGAACGGGTAAGTTTCAACTGTTCAGTGACTGTTGCATGAAATGTTTCATGAAATGCACGTCTCAGAGGCACCGTCGCTTAAAATGTTCCGGAAATTTTACGTCCACGGAAGCTCTATTTCCTCTGCTGCACCTTTCCCCCAGAGCTTCTGCTTGCAAGGGACACATCAAAAGCGATGGAGAATAATAGAGACATTTTGAGTCAAATGGAGAGCAGGCAGACGGCACTTTGTAGCAGTGGCGCGGCTCCTTACCTGTGTTGGCGCTGACGTTGTGAAGCACAAATAACAGCGAGACTGCAACGCGCAGCGTTTTCCCGCGAAGCAATGGAGGTGGCCAGTGAAGGTCATATGTGTGGTTTCGAATAAAGTCAACCATATCGGATGCACGCTTTCGTGAGTGAGGAAGTCCAATGTGGTCCTGCTGCTTGTTAGAACAGCACGCATGTAAGCCCAAACGATACGGAAACAGAGAGACCGATATTAACTTTTTCACACCGACACTGCACGATTTTGGCAAAAACTCAAACGATTTCCTTATGAAGGGCAAGACCAAAGGCGACTTTTACATCGTCCTTCTACGCCTATATCGAAACAGCAAAGCAGCCCGTGGCTGTAAAAACGCAAGACAGCGAGCTTTTACTGTCTTGCTCCCTGTGGGTACACTCCAGGGTGAACTCGATGGCGTCTGTAATTGATTATTCTCTGCATACGCGACGCTTGCCTCACTGACAATACATGCAGTCTCTTGTGTGCCGTCCCGTGGGAGGCAGAGAAAAGGCGAGAGAGCGGCTGCAGCGCTTTCGTGAAGGTGGTGGTCTGGTCACTGTCTACCTTAACAGCACTAAATTAGACAACAACGTTATAATTCACTCATAAAGAAATCTATCGGTGCAAGAACTCAAAAAGCTCAATCGATTATCGTTTTCTTCGGTGAGTTGTGCCGTTGTCTGAGGGAGCGTGAGCGGCAGACTACGTGGAATACCCAAACATCTCGAGGTGTATTACACGAGTCTGTTAGCTGCTGTGTCTGGTCTGAAAAACGCTGCTGCCATTGAGTACCAGACGACCTTAGAGGCACAAAATAACTAAAACTGTAGGACAATCGTGGAAGCGGACCTGTGCTTGTTCAGCATAGCGGATCACCCAGATTCGTTCTGGTTTTCCCGTGTCTACGGAGATGTAGGACGAAGTGTGTCAACACCATAGCAGCGGTGTGCTAAGAAAAGAAAGGAGGCTGGTCACAATCTAGGTCATGGTAGAGAACTGCTTGTCGAACGGGCTATCAAAGAAAGGCGACAGTCCCGGCAACAGAGCGAATTATTTTGCTGGGTGTCTACCTCGCGGACTACACCGATTCTCCACCGTGACGCATTATCGAAAAAGAATTGGGGATATCAAACAATTCCGACTTCACTGTCCCGTAGAGCTGTGATGCATTGCTCTGTGTCGACACTTTGACCACGCCGAGCACAGCGTCTGTGACATCCCGTGCAAAACTCCTTCGCCACGGTCTTCTTCGCAGCTGCTGGAACGGCATTACTAGGTACCTGTTGCGTTTCTTTACCGACAAAGTAAAGGTTTGAGTAGCACACTTTTGGAAATCACTTCTCCGGTTGCTGTCCTCTCAAAGATATCGGCATTGCGCATCAGCACCCGATGTGCAGCAGTCGATAACAGGGATGCTGAAGTCGAGGGGAGTCCACACTGTTAAACCCGCTCGTTTGTGTGAGATCAAAGAATGAAATCTCATGTATTTTTCCGAGAATCAGACGTGAAAAAGGTAGAACTACGGGAAGGTAATGTTTTTCTTCGTCTCCTCTGAAGCGCATGCAGTGGTGCTAGGCACACGCTCGAGTATCAACGCCAGCGGCAGATGTGCCGCTGCTTCCACGACAACAGGGCTAAGTGAGACTTCATAGACATTTCAGACCCCAGTTCCCCGTCTTTTTGGGGGACATGGAAGGTCAGCAAGAGCAGCGATCCATGCTCCTTTGTCTTTCCCCATTTATGTCTCGTCGAAGGAGATGCGCGAGTCCGCTCCGTAACCGCTCCCGTCCCGTGTGCCGGATTGGCGCAGATGTGTGCCTCTTATTTGGTTGCGGCCGTTGAATATCCTTTTCCCCAAATGTCGTGATTCAGGCTGCAATAGTTTCAGTGTTGGACTTCTATTTTGGGCGATTGCCATGGAAGATCCAACAGCTGAACCGTCAGTCTCTAGGCCAGCGTTTTTGCCAGGCCCCGGAGTACACGCGTCGATCTCTGCTCTTCCTGGTGGTCACGTCGCTGCTAGATGTAGTCATGCTAGGACTTGGCCTACAGAAAGCGAAGCCGAACCAGGCAATTTGCATGCAATCCTAGCAGGAGGCCATTCGAAGAATTTCCAGTTCTCACGGGACGGGTTGCACGTCACGAAGTGGACCAACCCCGGTGAGATAGTTTTCTATCGTTGGCTCTACGGTCTTGCTGGCACGCCTCTTGCCCAACATCCGAGTATCTGTCACGAGGAAAACGGTAGTGTCTCCATCGAAAGTCACTTGTGTGACCGCTCACAAAACCAGGCAATGTGCAGGAACGAAAAGCCATCGTGGTCACTCGCGACTGCACGGTTTTCCGGTGAAACTTCGGGCGCTAATGAGCAATCCCCTCGCCAGCGTCGGGTTTCCACTGACAGGGAATTTGGAATTGCGTGCTCACACAACTCAGAGGAAACGGAAGACGCTTCTCACTTCTCCGAACGTGCTTCTCTGGAGAAGGAATGGACCGGGAACGCAAAAGTGGTAGAGAGACAGGCGCGAGCTCTGAAACCGTGGATTCCTGACGCCGTTTGTACCTCGTTCGCTACTGAGGAAGTTTCAGGTGGAGTCCCAGATGAATCAACTGACACTGCAAAAGCCAAACTCCGCGGTGATGGGCGGAAACGAGGGATTCTCGTCCTCGCTAACATTCTCCAGGGCATGCGACGGCCTGTTATTATAGATCTGAAAATGGGTAGGCAACAACGCGACGGTGACTGCAGTTTTATTCGTGTCCTCAACATGGCGTTGTTGAAGATAGTTTATCGTGGGTCTTCGTTTGCGTTGAGGCTCAGAAAGGTGGTCCGCCTGTTTCGGTGTACTAAGAGTGGCTGTTACGTACGCCAGCACGTCGAGAATTTGGTACGCGGTGGTAAACAGAAACGCGGTACTCTATCCCACTGCACCTGCTGACAGGGGCCGCGATCCGGTCGTGAAGATGAACGTTTCCGCAGGGCGTCAAAACTCACTGTTCGCTAATCTTTCCAAAGTGACACAAAGTGGCTGTTTAACCGAAGCGCATGCATGTGCATGTTTCCGTTTGCCAGGCACCCGGACCTACAGCGATAAGGCTTCGCCCGAAAAGCGTGCGCGAGCCAAAAGGTATGCAGAGGAACGCGGGAGTGCGTCACTAGGCATGGCGTTTTGCGGCCTTTCTGCCCAACGCGAGGACGGAACCGTGGTGACAGTTGATGGCGGGTCTCGAGCAGCAAAGAACTACCGGCATCCGAAGACGCTCGAAGATTTTGTGGCACTCCTCAAGTCGTTTCTCAGTTTCGTGGGCGTGGAAACTCTTAGAAAGGACGTTGCCGCCTCGCTGTTGTGCCAGCTTGGGGAACTTGAGTCGGTGCTTGAGCAGTTCACGATTGCGAATTTCTACGGGAGCAGCGTTCTGCTCGCCTACGACGCTATAGCCGCGGCAGACAGCTCGAATGTAGGTGGCGGGGTGGACGCGCGATCCGCAAGGCCGCAAGTGAAACTGGTCGATTTCGCTCATGTGACAATCATGCCTGAGAACCCCGATCTGGCTGGACTCCTCTTCGGGCTGAGGCACCTTCAAAACGCACTGCGGCAGGCCGCCGCGAGCTCCGCGTCAAAGGACCATTTTTTTCTAGAGGAAAGGGAATAATAAGTGCCGACGCAGCGTTCAGAAGCAGAAATGTACAACGAGTCGGTATACATGTATCACCAGTTTTTGTCCATTGCTCAAGCTTTGTTTGTGTCATTGTACCCCGAAGGGAACATCTCACCTGCTCCCCTAGAAATGCGGTGCAGGCAGGGTCTTGTTGCTCCACACGTCCGCAGGAACGCATTTTTTTGCTGAAGGTCTCGGTGACGCGCAGACGGTTTCCAAAGCGCACTTCTCCCCCAATATCTTTTGAATAATTTCAAGAAGTTCTCTCTTGTGTCGAGCAGTCAGGTTGCAAAAAAACAAGAAAGCGACGCTCCGGGGTACCCCACGAGCGATTTTTCGTGCCTGCAAGCGCTCTCTCGGCGGGAGGCGGAGCAATTTTGTCACACTGTTGTAGGTCACTCCCCCCTTTGATTTTTTTATACAACACAAAGTGGCTAGTCACTAATTTGAGTGAGCTAGTGATTGTTGCTAGAGAACGCATAACACATCTGTCTGTGGCCAACTCATAAAACGCCAGGACCGACCAGATGCCGCTTGTTAGTGAAGACAACGTAGTCAACGCACTTGCACAGCTGATCAACGCGGACCTGAGACTCTAGATGAAACCAGAACACACAAAAAAGGCCCTGCCTTGCTAGAACAACTCTCGGTAGTGTCGTCCGTCTCCATAAATTCCCCTCGAACTCTACTGTAGCCGGGTACGACCCATAAATCCCAAACGTGTAAACTCCTCTTCCCAAGTGACCAAAACACCTGCATTTTTGCATGCGCGGTACCCAGTAGGGAGACGTATTTGTTGATAATTACCTGTAGCGCCATATGTAATCGGCAAAAACTGCAGTGAATTACCTCTGAAGAAGATCTCTATTGATTTTCAGTGGTCCTATGTTGAAAAACGTACCATATGCAAGTTCGACGTATTTGTAAAACTGCGATTGCGTGACCGGACCAGTAGATCGTGCATGCACACAGGTCTCGGAAGACACATGCGAACGCTTCTCAGTAGGCGATATTTCAACGAAAAAACAAAGCGAGTCCTTTTTCTGCAGCAATCTCTCACAACTTTCCGTTCGTACGGGATCTCTGCACAGAACTGGACGGTCGCCAGAATGAAGGTCTCTTCCTTTTCGCCGGTGGGGCGCGAAAGGCAAGCAGAGTTTTGCCGTGTTGCAAGTCGCGTTCTCGCGGTTTCGGTGTGAAAAACGAGGAGTTGCTTCGCGTCTCTTCCCTTAGACGATTAGATTACCGAATTTCGATGTACCGCACTTTGCCTTATAAGCGCGGAAGCTCGGTCGTCCGCGACCCTGCGGCTACCATACAAATTCGTTTTCCAGTTACTTCTGTAACCGCAAAGTCGTGTGCTGTTCATTTCGACTTTCTACTCCGTGTCTTGCACTGTCGCCCGTCTTCGAGTGTCTTAAATTGGCTGCGCGACCTTCGTCTCTCATGACCGAGCAAATATGTGTAGGTCGCGAAGCGCCGGATAACGACACTTATGCAGGGCACTCTTAAACAGCGGACGAGAATGGTTAAACTGTGGCAAGCGCCTCTGATTTTTACGTTTGTAGTTCCAACGGACCCTTTCTCTGCGGCCACTAGTCAGTGGCAGTTGTCCAAAGTTTCTTTCTTCACTTCCCGCGTACTCTGTGTCGCGCTCCTCGTTTTTGGGTCCTTCGCTCCCTGTCTACGGCGTGAGCACGCGCCGAGCCACAAGGCGTTTTAAACAGTCAAAGCGTGGAAAGACGCCAATAGTTTGTGTGTAACTTGATTCCTTCTCCGCGGATGTGTTAGGGAGCAAACGTAGACCGCGTCGATCCCTGAGTCGCGCTCTTCTCGATGGCGACATGCAGAGACTCCTTTTTTCTCGAGGTGCGCGATCACTTTGTTCTGGGCGGAGTTCTTGCGTGATCTATCCCACTCAAGCAGAGGCCGGAACAGCGATCTATGAAATGTTTGATGGACTCTTCCGTCTTTAACAATTTGGCTTTTCTCAGCGCGAAAAGGAGAAAGAAATGTGGCGGCAGCTGACGCGATACTTGAGGAGGGTTCCTCGGCCCGCTTGGTTGGTTTCTCCCCGGAAGCAACGCGGAGTTCCTTCCAACTCAGAGATCTCGCTTCTTCTGCAGGATGCATCCAGCGTCTTCTACGTCGTTTCTCGCTGGGCAGTTGCCGTCTCCCTCTGCTCCCTTTGTCAAGCGTACCTCGTCTGGATCGAGCAGGTGAGACTCGTCTCACAGTGCGTCAAACCCCTTTGTGACATTCTTCTTCATGCCTCTGGCTTCTTTATGGATCGCCTCCCCCTTTCCACATGAGGTCACTTCCAGATACATTTTAGCTGCAGAACAGAACTGCAGTGCAGCTGTATGCGTCAACATAAACATGCTTCGGCTTGTGTAGGTGCGTCCGTCGGGCAAGAAGATAATTTACGTTTCCGGGGTATAAGCACCGAGACGTCCGTGTTTCCGTTCGCAGCATCTCAAGAGAGAGAGCGCTGGCGCCTAGTTGTCCGTACACGTTAATGACGGCTTCCAAATGGCTACCACCCACTTAACTGGAGTAGTCTTCGTACACCCTTTCTCTTGTGGAACTATCACACCGCGTTGTGTCTGAACTTTGTAAACGCGGCCTTCTCCATGTCTGGCCGCGCTGCGTCGACCCATGCGTACCCCTTTGGTTTCCGCAGACTCGTGGCCGATCGATGGAGCCGACGCTTCCAGCCGCTGGTGGTCTCCTCGTCGTGGAAAAACTCCGTCGACGACTTTACGACAGTTCTCTGTTCAGTGGACACCCGCAGTTTGAGCGGGGCAGCATCGTTTTGTTGATTCCGCCAGACGGTGATGGAGTCGTGTGCAAGCGAATCATCGGGTTGCCAGGCGACGTGCTCGAAGTTGCAAGACCTGAACAGCGTTTCGTCGCGTACGAACCCGTTCTTGTTCCTCCTGGCCACGTTTGGGTTCAAGGCGACAACGGCGGTAGGTTCGAGTGAGACGCGACCGGAGCAAAAACTGCACCCCACGCTCGCTCATCAACAGAAGCGACGGGAGTCGTCGAAAAGAGTGTTTCGCTTCTGCGGGGATTGCCGTCCACCCCCAGTAGGTGGCCGGTGTAACGGCATATCGGAGCCAGCCCTATCCCTATGCTTATTCCTCGTCTAAATATGTGCGTTCGAAGACGGAAATAGATTGAACATCAACACCCCTCAAGATATTTCGATGACCGTTGTGGTCCCTATTCAGTGCACTTCCGCGACTACGCATGCATAATCATCCTTGTTTATATATGTGGATCTGTCGTTCGTCGGCCGTGGAATGTGGTCAGCCTTTTCATTTGGCTCCAAGTGGTTGCAGTTCAGATGCGTCGGCACTCCGGTTAAAACACTGCATTTCACCTCCGCAGGGGTTTCTGTAGAAGAGTAGTGAGCAACCACGACTTGCTGTAGTCTTGACGCAATATCAACTAGTTTTTGCCAGGGATTATGCCTCGAATGATTTGTCATACTTCGTGTTCAGTGGTCATTGCACATTTGTGAATTCTGCCCGCCCGCTTGCCTTTGTTTTAACGGGCAGCTAGTGTATGCTTCGAATCAGACCCTGTTCTTATGGATGAAACATGGCGTCGGCGTTGTCTCGTGCTGCATGCAATAGAGGACTCTACTGTTTCACGTGATCGCTAACTGGTAATATATGCGGGCTGCCTGGATGAATATGCATGCAACCGGCGACCAAACTCAGCGAGGTGTGTTCATGTCACGTGCCTGTCCTGTGGTCGGTTTCTGGTACTGTGCAGAGGCGTCGCTTGACAGTCGCACTTACGGTTGCGTCAGCCAAGGTTCCATCATCGGGACTGCGATGTTCAGTCTGTGGCCGCTGAAGTTTCTGCCTCTTGCGCCGCCTTCGATGAACGGAACTCGCATTATCGCGACACTCGGCAGTTCCTGAGTGAAGTTGAGCCGAAATGTTGTCGGCCGTCAACCTCCGCTAAACAGGGACGCTCAACTATGTCATAGCTGCCACGAAGCTTTGGATTTGTTTCATGACATCAATACAGGGAAATGAAATCTGTATACGAAGATCAACCCTTGCACCTGCATTTAAATACATGCATGTGTATTTATACTGGTACACCCAACTATATATGCGTGTGCAGAGTACGTGATTGCTTATAAATGACTGCAAACGTGCATCTGTGGGCAGGAAAAATAAATGCCACATTGCGCATCATGACCCTCTGCTACTCCGGCAAAAAAGCAGTTTGTTATAACAATCAGCATCACTCGCGCGTGAAAGGCTTCTTGCCTTGCGCATGAGGCATTTGGTACGTTCCGCGTGTAGTTCCTCAGCCGCACGCGATATGTTCCAAAATACGCCCGTAATCAAAAGCTGCCTTTCCTCTTCTCGGTATACCACTGGACCAAATAGGACGCACAGGCAAGAAGGTTAAAATTGGCTTGGTACGCTTTGGGATCGCGGAGATCTTCCCAGTCATCCAGCGATATCATCTTGCTTGGGCACCTTTCTGCCGGCGCCGAACAAACTCTTGTTCCAGTGCGCACACACTGCTGCCAGTTGAGCCGCGACTGCGGCATTTTCACAGGCACAGATACGTTGTGCAAGTCCCTGAAAACGGTTCGCCTCTCCCTGTCGCCATTCGCGCCACGAATGATCCTCTGAGGTTTCCATAATCTCCACTGATAGCCAGATCCGGATAATATCTGTCCTTGCATCGTGCTACGTGACATTTGAGTGGAGGCCTCGTCCCCATCATAAACACATGCTCATGAGGTACTGGAGGGTTGACGAGGTTTTGACTTGTATCCCCAGTATCATTCAGATCAACCGGGCACCATTAAAGATAACTGGATAACCATAAGAATAAGGGGGCGGCGAGCCGGCAGGTGGTGTCTGAAACAGTGGCAAAGGTGGTGCTCCCGCATATGGCCAGCCTCCTACCCCTCCGGGAAAATGTCCTGGGGGGTACACGGGATACGCAGATGCGTTGGCGGCATTCTGCAGATACGCATCATACCAGGCAGCGTACATATCGACCATTGCATTCGTGAAAGTGTCATAGGGCGCTCTTTGTTGTTCCGTGGAGCTACCAGCACCGCGCAAGGCGGTGGGCTGCCCACTGGGGGTTCCGGAGTTCGTGTTAACAGCCTGCAGTGACCGACCCGCAGCAGCACCAGAAAGCTGTGGCGGCACATGCACAACTACACTAGCAGTGCCGCCTTGGTGTTGAAGTGTTGTCTGAGCCGTTAGAGGAAGCGTGTGGAGAAGGGCGCCGACGCCTAACAAGAGCACAGCCTGACGCACAATCTGGCGACAAAAGATTGGACAGTACATCATGTCTTCAACTGTTCAAGAGAAAAGGGTTGAAGATGGACTAGAACACGAGAAGAGAACAAAGGAACAACGACAGCGACAATAATTCAGGAAGCAACAACGGTCACGGAATCGCGAGTGCGGACAGCACTTGCCTTGCCGCGCATGTACATGAATGGTTTCCCCAAAAAGAGACTCTCAACAAACAAGCATTCCAAAGACTCGCGTCACAAATACATGCTGTTCTCTTCTGCCACAACACACCGATTCCTGCCTTCAGGAATTTTACGTAGCGGGACCAAGGTACGCTCTTGCGCTATTTGGTAGGTGTCGCTAGTAAACTGTAAGTCCAAATTTCTAGTAGATACGTTGTCTCCGGATAGTCTTTTAATTCTTCACGATTGGGGTTGATGTTTTGGAACAGAAAAGACACGCCCATGCTTGGCGAGACCTGTATCTGGTAATGGAGAGCCGGCGCGCGCCCAGCTGCGTCTTCAAATTGCAGACGAGCATACGCTTCTGTGAGCCCTTCCTTGGTTCATTATTCTACGTTTCAGGTCCAATCTGACTTTTTAATGGTTCCCTTTCTAGTCTCTTCTCAACATTTATATTAGGACTATTCTTGCGTATATTGCGGAGATCCCCAGAACTGTGAGAGTGCTACTCAGATGTTTGCAGCAAAAGTGTGACACGAGGTCGATCACATTTTTCTGTCGATTCGAGAAGCTGCAAACGGACAGAAGAATGACAAAAAACAGTTCATTCAAACAAAACTAATCAAAGAATAATATTTGCGGATAAGCAGGAAATAGCAACGACTTTGGTCTTGCCATCCAGGAACTTGTGAGATATTGATGCGCGCCAGAAAACAAGTGATTTCCATGGCGTACCTTCTTCTTTTCTTGAATAAGCTTTTCCCGCAATCTTCCTCTTTCCAAAACTTGTGCGTAAGCAGCCGAGCATTCGTCGGAGCAAAATTCCTTCGCCGGTGCGACCACGTCTGCTAAGGAACACAAGTCAAGACCAGAGGCCTGTCGGCAGCCAAGTGACGCAGTCAGACGTTGTTTATCTCGTTCACTGCCGTGAAAAAGAGTTTCCTTCGAAAAACAAATGAAATATGGTCGAGAGGACGCTCAGTTCTTCTTCGTCACTGCTTCAAAAAACAGCGTGTTGGAAATAAACGCAAACTCGTAGCATAGACTCGCCAACAAGAGCTGTTAAATAATCATGTCTCAGTAACAATTTCTTTCAGCTGTCACGTTTACCACTCGGTCTGCGGTTCACGCACACATATCTGAAAAAGCAGAAAACGAGTTTGCATGACGGCTCACCCGTTTCTGCCTCCGATGCAGGCTTGAAGAAGAGCTTGTAGCAGGAATAGCAGCACACCTATGCAGAATGGCAGCTGCCAACACTCAGAATTGTGCACTCTGCGAAGACAACTTATTGTGTGATGTTGACCATTCTAGAACGCTTGTTACAGAGCTCGCCGCGCTGCGACTATGTTTATGACTACCGGATTTGTACTACAGCAATATAATGCATTGGTGAGTTGTCAACATGAGCAAGCTACATAAATCCACTGGCAGCAAACTGTCCCATGCAGAGTGCAGTCAGACGTGAGATCTTTTACTCTGTGTACTAGTTCTGACAAGTGTTCTGTCCAATGTCGAGATGCTACCTCTCACTCAAGTTATGTTAGAGGGCCATATGTGCCTACGAGCTATGAAAAAGGGTTGAATCAACAAAAGAGGCACACCCCAATGCCATGTTTGAAGTTGTATGTGTGTACGTTGAGAGACAGGCTGTCTCATGTGTGATGCCAATTCGTGAGGTACAGCCGTGCCCCTCCCCCACCCCGCCTTCAGAGCATACCGTTTGATTCGCTGCTTCTGGGCCGCTACGGTCATTCATTATGTCTACCTTTCTGACAGTCAAACTGCCAATGGATGAAGCACTCAGTGACTCATTCTACTTGTTCATCAAGCAACCGTATCTACGTACTTTCACCTTTCTGTGTTTTTCTGCCAACATAGAGACTGTTGAACAAGCAGCATCCGCCACCGCTGGTTCCGAAGGAGTATCACAGAGCGTTTCAGACGATATGAGGCTCGGCGTCGTTCTCTGCGCCAGCATTGACGATTCGCGAAGCTCCGTTAAACTCCCATTGACTTCCCACCTGTTTTTCAGCAAGGTGAGATCACCGTAATTGGCTCCCCTTCGTTCACCAATTTCTCACCAACTTTTATTTCGATATGTACGCAGGGATCGCACGAACGTTTCCCTCCATTTCCCGTGAACTGCGTTGTCTAGGCGCAAATCTGCTAGGCACAAACCAGACTTGCATCGCTTTTCCCGTGTCTTCGTAGACGTCGCAAAAGCAGAGACAACAGAGGGCCACCAGTTTTATCAAACCCCTGAGGAGGCAGCGATGTGCCGGAAGCTGCCATGAAAACGTATGCCGAGAGGAAACGGGATCCACGCATAAGGCAGCAGCTAGTTGCCAAAGAAAACCCAAGTGTACCCTCCAGACTTACTAGTTCGTTTCCTTGTAGAAACACCCGCAGGTTCTCCGGTATTTCTGTTCCAAATGGACGCTGAGTGCTCCTAGAACTCACCTGTCGCCAACCAGCGCGCTCCATTGACAGGGGCTTCCATGGTTCTTTGTACGTCGTTTTGGGCTCTTTTGATCCTCATGTGCATTTCTGTCCGGCAGGGACATCCGCGCTACACTTGAGTCTGACACGGATCTGTCGGGGGAACGAGCTGCAGAGTTTTTTGGCAGGCTGTTCCGCATTGACACTCCTGCACGCAAGATTCAACGACCGAGTTCAAGCTCCTGTCATAAAGCTAAATGTTTTTCCCTAAGAACATCTTTCAGCAAGTGTACTTAGGTGTATAGATATATAGGCGGACGCATTTGGATACAACTGCGACTATCTGAGGGAAAACGTAGTGAACGCAGACGCGTCGGGTAAATACGCGACGAGCGATTCGCTTTTCTAGAGGGAAAGTGCTCGCGGCTGAAAAGAAACATCTGTGGTGACTGCAGACTTTTAAGAGTCACTGAGGCGAGCAGGAATAATGTCATCGTCCTTCATCACGCGTCACCAGAAGGTAAAAACGCCCAACGGGAGAAAAACGTTCGAAGCGCACTTGATACATAGTGTGCTGACCGTCTGGTCGAGAGCAAAGATGGTTTTGCTTTTCGTATAATTGCACTTGCCCCTACTCAA
This sequence comes from Toxoplasma gondii ME49, assembly GCF_000006565.2. Classification (NCBI taxonomy): domain Eukaryota; phylum Apicomplexa; class Conoidasida; order Eucoccidiorida; family Sarcocystidae; genus Toxoplasma; species Toxoplasma gondii. The sequence continues at coordinate 6,212,588 of NC_031476.1, forward strand.
TAAGCATTCTATTCACCGAAATAAGGGAGATTCTTCAGGCAGTACGATACGCGGCAAGAGATCTACGTCGCACCTGCGCCACTGCTAGGATGTGAAAGCATGGCACCGCATGAACTACTCGACGTTGCCTCGGTCTCCGGAGTGAGCAGTGCTACCTTCCGAAAACGTTTGTACTCCCGAATCTTCTTTATCAGCTGCATGCCGATCTCAGAGGGGGGACACAAAGTAGGCGATCACCCACCACCGTAGGGGAGGCGCCGATAGTCTCGGCAAATCTGTCAGTATAAATATGCGTTCTCTAGAAGGATAAATTTTATGCAAGTGGCTTTGTATCAGTTTTTAGACATGCATATGTATACAATCAATTACCAAGGAGCATGCATAACTCGGTTTTGGCATTTCACAACAAGCCCATCAATATAATGGCGCTTGTCGAAAAAGAACGGATGGATAGTTAGTTCGTGCGTGCGTCTGCGTTTCTATGGAGTAGATATTCCGGTACAGTTCTCTGGTCTTGTGGAAGTTTTAAATGCAAACGATTGCGGCAATTCTGGATATAAGGGGTGTCGAAACGACACAGCGAGGGCAGTGTGTCTTGCTTCTGGCTCCGTGACCTGTCTGATGCTCTTTGTAAGGTGAGGCAGTCGCTATCTCCTACACAAGTCGCATATTTAGGGGCGCAAGTACAAGCTGGCCGCGGAACCATTAATTCGTGTGGTGACTTCTGACAGCGCCTCTCACCTTCATTTGATTCTCCAAATTAAAGCCCAGTTTTGTGTGTATGTCTCTTTCACTGATCCCGCAAATACGATCCATGGAATCGTAGCCATGAGCCAAAAACGCGTCATGGTATTGGTCGAGCCCAGCTTCCTTGAGAAATCTCTCTACTTCCGAACTCGTTGCCCACGTGTGATGTTTGCAGCTCTCTGGAGCCAGTTCTCTCTCTATTTCAGCTGCTTCTTGAAGCAGCTTGAGTTCGACTGTTCTCATGTTAATGCTGTCTGCGGGCAACTGACTGGCGAGAAGCCTGACGTCTTCAGGGGGAACGAAAGGCTGTTTCTTTTCTACCTTTTGCCGTGACTTATCCTGTTCTCCTAAACAATAGGCGCAAGATGGAATTATGACGAGGTTCATTTTCAGGGAAAAAGAGAGCAGTTTCGCGCTGGCAATAACAAATGAGTTCTGCTCATAGGGACAGTGAATGCACACACGCACAGACCTCTGTATGGACATGCATGTATGCTTCAGAGATCTAGATCAATCCACGGTGTGGAATGTGACCAGCATTGAATGACTGAGCAAGCCTGCCCCTCTCAGGTGTGTTTGGGCAAAGTATTGCAGTGTATCGGGTTGTTTCATGTGCTGGAATATACGAAGATGGAACTGTGTGGACTACGTGTCCAGCTTTGATTCCACGAGGAGTTATCCATGATCTGGTGCAGAAAAAAAGAAGACCAGGATTATGCACCTCTGTGGTGTTCATATGTAACTATAATCTTGGTTACACAAAAACCGGGGGTCATTGGGTCTGCCACTTGCTCTTTTTCGCTCTTCTTCAGCCTTGCCTGGACACGTAATTCGATTCTTCACCTTCTCTCTAGATTGGCGAGCCGGCTGTCCAAGGACTTCTGAGACATAGCCTTTCGCAATGGGTGCCTGTCCCTCATCGTTGGCACGTACGCATAGAACAAACTGTTGTCATCGTACACCATGACACGGAATATCAAGTGCCTTTCCGACCATTCCACGCAATAGGGCACTCCCATGTTGGTGGCTGGAGTCCCGAAATGTGTAACCATTGGAAAAATCTGGCCGACGAAGAGGCAGCAGTTTAACTGAACGATGAACAAAGAATGAAGGCTGGTCAACTCAGCGCTCATAACGAACTTCTGACGTCTGGGAAGGAATTAGATCACCTTAAAGCGGCTCGGCTCAAGGGTGATCTCTTACCTCAGTGCCTCCGCTAGCCCATCGGCTTTTCGCAACCCTGGAATGCAAGCACGTGGGTGGCAGAAACACTCCCAGGAATAGCCTCCGCCTTCCTGGCTCGTTTCGAACACACATTTGTTCGAAAAAGAACCTACAATTAAGGCTGCAGTTTTCCACAAAAGCTTTATTTTTCTCATTCCTAATTTTTTGCGGTTTTGAGAAGAACGTGATGAACGTCATTGTTTCTATGAACATGTGATAAACCTCTGTGGTAAAAAGTGTCTGCAGTGTCCGTTTAAAAAGACTGCCAGAAAACTAGTTCTTCTCGTGAATAGTCCCGACACAGATCCTCACTTCTGTTGTGATTCTCTTCTTTGCTGCTGCATTTTGCGGAGCATCGAGAGCTGGCCCTCTAGCAGAAGTGTCTCCTGCTCGAGTTGCTTTGACACGCTGTGTCGCAGACTCGAAGATTTGTTTGGCAGCATCATGAAACATTAAGTAGTTCGAGAAACAATATGGACACGTCTTTTCTGAGTTCAAGCTGATTGACACGTGGGAGAGGAAGAAGACGCCAAACTCTCAAGGCATGGTTGTGTTGTTCCCTTCCCTAATGACCAATGTCTGATGTCGCCTTGGGCCGCCACCCGTGCACGCGATATGACTTGCAAAAAAATCCTTTTCTGCTTGGTTCAGTTCAAGTATATGTGGTTCTGTTTCTTGAGAATAACAGATGAACATCGCAAGCGCCTGCATGCTGCAGCTTTTCATAACACTCCAAATTCCTTTACCCATCCGTATGCGCAGAGGGATACATTGTGTGTTTTTCAAGTCTCGCTCTTCAACAGGCATTTGCGGAGTATTTTATGATGCTTTGCCTGATTGGCATTTGGCATGGTGCCTCAAAAACAGGCAACTGGTTAGAGGACGGGAAACAACAGCATATTCCAGGAGCTTTCTGTCTTGTCTACAACCTGCCAACTGAAAGAAATGAAATTGGCCATGTCATGGGGTGAAAGGTATGCAAGGACAAGCGGATCGAAAGTGAAGCTGTCGGGATGCAACACGATTCGATGCGTATGCTAAATGACCCCTGAAACTGGTAACACCTGGGACCGAAAGCCCCGTTAGCAGTGAACCAAAAGAGAACCTCTCAGATGATAGTGGAAATGGAACCAAGCAGCTGAAAGGATATCTGTATGGAGCTGGGACAGACGTGAAATAGCTTTGCGGCATAATTTGAAAGTGCGTCCTTTTCAATGAAACCACGGAGATTCAGTCTGTGTTTTGTTCTTGCTTTTCTCAAAGGCATGCACAAAAAGCGGGGAGTGGCGGCACACTTGCGGGGCGCGTGAGTTTGGCTGAAGCCAGCATAACTATTGAGGCTCTGATACGGGGATATTACATTTTAGATCTATCATTTTGAAAGAACAGACGAGACTCTCGGCGAAGAGCAAAACGGAGTACAGTAGCCATCGCCCGTCAGGGGGTGACCTGCATGCCGTGCGTTGCTGTATCAACGAAGCGAACTTTTCTCATCATTGGTTTAAGAAAACATTCCCTCCCAGCAATAACGTATCATGTAATTTGCATGCACCCCTTCGCGTCTGTAGAATTCTAACCAGAAGTCAAACTTGGCTCAACGCGTCAGTGATGCCCAATTGCTTTGTGTAAGAATCAGCATTTTGGGCTGCACAGAGACACGCATACCGCTACGGGAGTTCGCAAGGTCCGTTGTCGGGTACTGCAGACAGAAAACCAGAAAAAAACTACGAATACTCTTGGTATGAACCATCAAGACGCCTGGAACTTCAGTCCAGAGCGCCTCCTGAAATTCAGACTTGCAGACGCTTGTATATATGCACACGCTGCACGTATCTGTTACCATTATATTAAGCTGGCTGTCGGTCCTCACCCGCGTATCTATTTAGAATCACAAATTTGTATCTAAAGCAGTTCATATAAACGTGTCTACTCTCTGAGCCCCTGTCTCTATTCTATCTGTACCCGTCGGGCTCTGTATCTACCTCAGACAGGAACTATGTGCACGGTACTACACGAGTCTGCAGAGCAAGCCATCGGCTGGTTTGTGTAAGGGAAGCGAGCGTTTCCCTGCGAACGCCTGGGTTGCTTTTGGAAATGGAGTATGAAAGACGACGTTCAAAGGTCTCATTCTGTATCTTGAGTATCGAGCACGACTCCCATCTCTTCACATCCGTATCAAGTATTTTACATCGATAAAGTTATCTTCAACAGTAGCAGGTATATAAAGGAGTTTCTCAGTCAATTAGGGTAAAATAATATTACAGACAAGACACTGTGGCCATCAGACAGGCGTTTCCCCACCACCTTCAGGTTTTGCCTCGGCACCCGGAATCTTTGCCATGGTGTTTTCCTCGACAACGCTGCACGTTTCGATGACAGAATTGGCCCTTTGCGACTGCATGGATCCTGTGTCCTGAAGAGGGGAAGAAAACAAGTGACAGTTCTATGCTTACACTGGACACCGACAGAAATAAGCTGGAACTGAGACGGACAATACAGACTTCACTGCACATCCACGTACATGTAACACGTCTCCCGGCCACAGCTCCCGAAAAGGCAGCTCACTTGTCGTCGTGCGTTCATTAGTGTGGCATCGCTGACGGCGTGGACACGTATGTATGAGCATCATGCTCATCGGCTCTCTCACTGAATCCAGTGAAAAAAAAGGTCTCCAACTGTCCTGCCATTTATGTGTCTTCATGGTGCTTTTGTGGATCTGTAACAACCAGCGCGCGTGGAGGTTATACACGGGAAGCGTCACAAAAGCTGTTTCCTTCCAAGCGAACACAATTGGAGATCCGACGCTAACTTGCGACTTGAGGAAGACATTCGAATTCTCCTTTTTGTACACAATCTTCACCGGAACCAAGGAAATAACCTCGTTTTTCGGGAGCAACTGCCCTCCTCTCGACACTGCCGCGCGTAATCAGTTGACTAGTGTCTCACGGACAAACGATGATGAATACATCAATTAACTAATTAGAAGCATTACAGTTGTACACGCAACTCCGGCCAGAATACAAATACACACATTTACCTAGAGTGGCTCGCTGAAGTAAATAGGCTGTGGCTGACCGCTGCACAGCCACCCTATGCCTGTCCGTTGATTTGTCTCAATTTGAAACACTTTTTGATATCTCTACGGTGTCCCTCTTTCCGCTGTCTAGCCTCGCGCAGCGCTAGCCACGTCCACATGCGGTCTTCACCTACAACGGCCTACCTTGTTTTGGGTGGTATCGGTGTCATTTTTGTCGCCTATGCGTGATATTTTGAGCACGGGAGGTACACGTGGGAGAGCTCTGCGGCCCGCACGCACGCGGGAGCCAGTCGCGTTGGCACTGTCGGGATCGGACAGTGGTTGGCGTGTGACCGAAGTTGCTGCGTTTTGAATTGACAACGCTTCTGTGTTTGTGTCGACCGCAGGCGCATCTGCACTCATGCACCCCGTTCCCTCTTTCTCCGCTTCCTCACGTACGCGGTCGCACCCGTCGACTGGCTCGTCACTAGGAAGGGTTCCACTACCCGTGCTGTGGCTGCTGACACTGTGCTTTCCCCGTTTCTTTTTGCCTGAACGGCGTCTCTTCTTCCTAGATTCAGGTGGAGACTGTGTGTAACCGCAGAGTACCATGGCTCTCTTCTGCAGCCGTCGAATGTGCCGAAACTGCTCTTCTGTGAGAAGGGGAAGCAACGCACAGTACCCCAAGTACGGGTTGCTAGGCTCGCCAGGATCGCCACGCAAACCCAGCGACGGTGGCCCCAGGCTCACGGGGATGCCAAACACACCTGTCTCGAGAGCCTTCCTCTCGTCACCGAGAGATCCTGGCAGAGACGCCCCCCGAGCATTGAAACTGATCGACACACCATCAGACGGGCCTCTTCCTTCGGACGATACATCACGTTTCTCGACAACTGAAACACCATTACCAGATGAAAGCGAAAAGCCCGATTCCCCCACACTGCCCGGTGGAGGCGGCGGAGGCGGAGGCACGCGCGACCCTTCTTGGCCAATCCCGCCGACGGGGACGCCTTTCTTCGGCAGACCTGGAGTTGCAGCAGCTGCAGAAGACGTCTGAGACGCTGGATGTTGCCACGGTTCCGCTGGTCGACTCCCAAACTGAGCATAGTCTTTTATGCATGCGAGGACTTCCTCGTACTTGGCCGCCTCCACAGCGGCCTCAATCATGCCTGCGCCCGCGCCCCCGAACACTTCGCGCTTCAGAAGCCCAGGAACTGCAGGTACACCAGACGCGTTGCTGTGAAACTGCCGTCTGTGGGCACCCAGCAGACTGCACAGAGGCTGCTTTCGCGAGGGTAGCATGGGCATCGGATTGAACTTGTTGTCCCACGATATCCTGTACACGCCGAACGCGAGTCCGGCCCCGTGTCCCGGCAAGTTCGAAGCCCGACCCGAGGAGCTCTGCCACTGCTGCACGACAGTCGCCGCGGCACTGTCGGCCTCGGGGTCTACCTGCCTCGCGCTGTTGATGCGAGCAAAGCCCGCTATTGAAAACGACGTTCCTCCCCCCGCGGAACAGAGGGGCACCACAAAAACCTCGTGATCCGTGTTTTTACTCCCCGTGGTACGCACTTGTTCCTGCTGCTCAGTCTCTCCCGTCGCGGTTGTGGGTCCGGAGTTCCCTGTGCCATCACGCAAGGCGCCTTCCGCAGGTTCCCCTAGCTCTGCAGCGGCATCAGGGTTCCCGCTTCCGCCTCTCTGCGTGGCTTTTCTCACCAGCGCGACGGCCAGATTCGAGGAGCTCTCGACGACCATCATGTCGTATTGTCGCATGAGTTTCAGGTTTTCCTGAGGCACCAAATACACAAAGTGGACCCAGTCTGCCTCGCTGCGGAAGCTGTCACTGGCTCCTGCGCTGTCGCCTCTGCTCCCGTCCGCTCCCACGTCGTCATCAGTCTCTCTATCTTCGCAGACGTTTCCTCCAGAAACCCGGTCTGCTACACCCGCCCCCGTTGCACTGTGGCTCTCTCCGGAACCTAGTCTGCTCGCGTCAGACGGTCCCTCTCGGCAAGCGCTTCGAATCAGGTCCGTTGATCTGCTGCCTTCTCCTGGCGCCACTGCACTGCTCGCAGGGTCGCCTGCCTGATACGCCTGGACCTGGAGCTGCGGCACCGCGCATGCGGCGCCGGGTGCCGACTCGAATTCCGACAAGTTCGCGAGAGCAATTATTTCTTGCAGGCGTTTGTTGCGAATCGCCTGGCGAAAGGGACTGTTGCAGAAGGGGCAGATGCGATTCGGACCGAGGTGCGCCTCGAGACACGCGTGGCAGGCAGACTGCGCACAGTTCGTCGCGCATCTGACCAGCACGGGGTTCGTCATCACGCGGTGACAAAGGCCACAGAGCCACTCGGGAGGCAGCCGCTTCAGCCGGCTGCTCAGCTTCCGCTCCTCTGCAGTTTTCCACTCCTCCTGAGAGAGCTCCGAGCGCGCTTTGTGCAACACACTTTGCCCGCTCCCGCCGTATGTGATGGCCACCCGCTGCAACACGACCTTGGAGTACGCGTGGATCATCTGGTTCTCGTCCACGATCTCAGTGAGCTCCTCAGCCTCCGCAGCACCGCCTGGCACCTGACTCCCCGCCAAGAAAATCCGAAAGTCGATCTTCCGACCATACTCGTTCGCCAATCCGCAACGCGCCGCGAGGAGCTGCTTCACTTCTGCCAGAGACAGCGCGCTACACGACAGCGGGCACTGCCGGTACGACCCCGCGTGCTCGCTGCTCAGCCGGTAGTACAGCAGCATCATTTTTTGTAGGGAAGCGATGAAAAAAACAAGGCGAGTCACACAGACCACGCGGCAAGGGGCACCCACTCGCACTCAGCCGCAAAAAGGCTACGCGGTGCCCGCGTCACGGGTATGGACACGAAACGAAGTCTGCAGACTACAGCCAGTGACCCCGCAAAAAGTTCACGTTCCCGGGATAACGGATAACCAGTGACCGTTCTGTATATAAATGCATATGCATGTATTTGTATGTATGTAGATGTATATGCATGCGTGACCACAGATTTGACAAAGTCCTTCGGCAGTCACTGGGGTTCGCCACAGACGCGCTGCATCAAGGCCGCCTAAGGCGGGGAGACTGCGTTACGGACAGGCCATCATGGAGCAGTCCGTCTCACAGTTTTCATTTGACTGCGTCCTCTCCTGTGAAGAGGCACTATCGACCTCTTTGCGGCTTTTTGCTCGCAGAGTGTCATGTGCAGACTCCCAGGAGAAAGTCAAGGGCGCCGCTGGACGGAACTAGAGAAAAATCCTCCAGGTGAGCGTGTGTTTCCTAGAAACCCCTACACTACCGCGAGTGTGCCATTTATCTGCGACAATCAACGGACTGCAAACTGCCACACCCTGGGCTCCTCAGCAGACGCGATCTACAGCTTCTCATGAGACAATGCTAATTGAGTGATCGATCGCCTACAGATCTGGACGCCAGAGAGACGCTGACACACTCGAGAGTACTCCTTTGTCAGGCTACTCGTATAATTACGAATGTGAATATATACATATTTATATATGCACATACATGTATGTAGCCTGATGTAAGCCCCAGCGTCTCAGCAATCCTGGCTGGTACGGCGGAAACCAAGTTCCACTGGACTTTCGTAGGTCTCCAGCAAGAGCCTCGCCGCTCCTCGTGTGAGGCCACCCTATCTGTCGAGAAGCAGACGAAAAACAGCCATTTCCTCCTCAGCCTCTCTACGGTATAGAAGGAATTTGATCGTGAGACATGAATCTTTCCCTACCAGCCGTGGTCTCGGTGTTCCGATGTACTGCCACTGTGAACGAACTGTAAAACCTGCCAGTGAACAAGGCAAAGAGAGGCAGAAATGTGGTGGCAAAAAACCGTTTTTGTCTGCTGGACGGTACGGTGGAAACGAAAAACACGCGCATGCACGAGGGTCACTGTAGAGTGGCGGCGCAACACAGCAACAATGCATGGGTAGATGTTAGAAGAGACGCTGCTTCCCCGCGTTGCAAGCAATACGGAAGTTCCCCTGTACTCGGAGTTGGCGAAAAAGAGGAGGCGGTCAAACGAAAAATCCCGATGGATTCACACTGGAAACCCTCGAAGCCTTTTACCGAGAGTTGAATCTACAGAGCCAGACACGACAATGCTGCTCTGCACTTCCCACTTCCTCCCACCGGCTGGATTTTCAGTCTCCTCAGTGAAGCGACAACCGAAAACAGAATTACTTTTACGAATGTTGACAGGATGGCATCAAAAACGAGAGGCCGGGGCACTGACCATACGCCGTCTGTGTAAAGACGTTTTTCCTTCGTACAAAAACCTTTCTTTCGAACTGAGCGGACAACCATAAGTGCAACAAGACTCCACAGAAAATATCCACCTTCTCACTTGTGTCCATTAAAATAGCATTTCCAGACACAGCCGCTCATTCCCTGCAGAGTTCCGCAGAACGCCATCACCACACGACGGTGGAAAGCACGTGCCCAAAAAGCCACGGCTGGTGGTGAGAAGGAACTATCAAAACATCGAAATGCAACACGGATGTAGACAGCACCTGCAAGACAGGAAAAAAGAATCATGGTATTTTCGCGTTGAGTACGTCAGAGTTGACAACGCCTTCTTTGCAACCGCGAAATCTTCAAAAGATCAGCTCAGCTCAGAGTCTCCGAGTATAAGCCGACCCTCGCGCTGCTCGAGTTCGTTCGTCACCGTGTCCTTTTTTGCCAGGTTTCTCGAAGCAACGAAGTCGTTTCTAAAAGCGAACTGGAGTACTTCTGCGTCGGCTCTAGCGTTTCCACTATTAGTGTGGCACGAGTCAAATTGCACACGGTGTCAGCTGCGGATCTTTGTCGAAAATTGTGCGTTGGATCTTTCCGTTGCATGCGCATGTGTGCGAGTTGCAGGCGTTCTGGTGCGCTGATTGCTGCGGCATTGTCCTCGCCTGTCTTCGTGTGTTCTTTGCTTTCGTAAACCACGCGCGCTCGCTGAGACTGCGTCTTCTGCACTTCTTCCGGACTTTCTCCCTGATTTTTCGTAGAACCCGAGCCTTGCCGCCCCCATCTTGAGGCGTCGGCGTTCCAGCTGTCGAGCCTGCTGCACTGTGTTGCTACCGCGCTCGCGAACCGCCTCACCTGACCGTGAAGGAACGAACTTTTCGCGTCGAGCATCACCGGCTTTATTCTGCCCCAGCTCCCGTCGATTCAGGCCGCCTGATCAACTCAAGCCCAGACAAAATGCTCCTCTCACGCCTACGCGACACTGCAGCTGCAGCGCTAGTCCTGCGGACAAGCGGCTCTACCGCGCTGTCCCCGCCCTCTTTCCTCTACCCTGCTTCGCTCGTCAGGCCAACATCGGGGAAAGCGCCTTCCCTTTTGGCAGCCACGCACACGAGTCCTTTCTCCGCGCCCGTCTGCGCCGCGGTGCAGAGCAAGAGGCTGCTGGGGAGGAGCCAGTCGCTCTTCCGAAAGAACACCGCCTCTGCTTTGCGCAGCTTCAGCTCAAGCGCGCGGAGCGTCTGTGGCGGGCTCTCCAACGCAGAAGCGCGGGCGGCTGTCGAGGCGGCGCTCGACGCGCTCGCCGAAAAAGTCCAAGAAGCAGCCGAACCCAAACGAGAGTTGCTAAAGACCCTCCGAAAGGAACACGGGACCGTGGTCATCAGCGAGGCCACGCTCAGCACCGTCTGTGGAGGTGCGTGGAAAGCGAACAGAATCTGGCGAATCAAGCCGAGACAGCTGTTGAGACGCTAAATCGACAGAGGAAGCACATGCAAACAAGGGGAACATCTCTGTTTGTGCACTGCATGGCTGGTGACTTAGACTACACTCTCATGAAGGGGAGCTTAGTTTCCTGAGTGTGCACTCCACAGCTGCGCAGATGCCGTTCTGTGAGGTGCATGGAGTGTCTCGACGGTGGAGTTGTGAACGATCCGTGTTCACAATGAATGACGGCGAGTCTGAAAGTTCCTACGTGCAAGGATGCTCCGGGCCTTCCGCGAGTCATCGCGTTGGTGGACTCTTTGGGTCTGCACCTCAGTCCTGGGAGGGGAAGCGGTTCGTTTCTGAGTCAGGATAGAAACGCGTACTGAGGGCGGACGCTCGGACTTCTGTCCCGTTGTGTTGCTTCCTCTCAGGCATGCGCGGCTTGACCGCCATCTTGACTGAGACTTCAACTCTGCATGCAGAGAAAGGAATTCTTTACCGTGGGCTGACCATCAACGAGTGTCTCGCGAAGCTGCCTCGCATGCACAAGGAAGAATACCCCGCAGTCGAGGGTCTCATCTGGTTCCTCATGACAGGTACGCCTTGTTCGGGAAACAGCGTCTTACACACTAAAGCAAAGTGAACGCGTTCCGTGACTGGGGCGAATCTGAAGTCCCCGAGTTCTCTACGCGTTCTCCGCAAAGTATGAACCAAGACCAACAGACAGTGCACTCTTTCCGGTCATCCAGTGGAGCTCCTTCCACGTCGAGTCCCCGTCGCTCCACTTCGAACGACCCTTGTTGAGCGCCGTCCTCTTCTCTGTCTCCCAGGTCGTGCATGCGTTATTTTTACGGGGGATACCGTGCGTGATTCTTGGCCCGCTTAGAACGCATGCGGCCTTGTGGGTGGAGCCGCTTCGCTCCAAAGAACGCAGCCTCGAAGTGCTTTGCTTCGTGTAATGCCGGCCCTCTCTGTGTATAGGTTCGATCCCAACCGTGAACGAAGTGGAGCTGCTGTCGAACGCACTGTACGCTCTCTCGCTTTCGTCTGCTTCCAGTTCGCCTTCTGCTCCTTTTATTCCCCCGCATGTCGGCAAGGTGCTGGACGCCGTGCCTCCCTCGACCCATCCCATGACTCAACTGGTGATGGCCGCAGCGGCTCTGCAGCCCACATCGGAACTTGCTCAGGCGTACAGACACAAGACTGTCTCGCGCCACGATCTGTGGAAACCTGCGCTCGCCGACGCGCTTTCACTCGTAGGTCTCCGTTTCAGCGGTTCTTCTCGCGGCCAGAAAAACGCGGGTGTAGATCTTCGAGGACTTTGTTTTCCGGATCCAGTGCCAGTTCGCTGTTCATGACCACCGTGAGAAGTGGACTTTGTGGAATTCAGAAGACGAGAAAAGTGGAGAAGGGGGAGTGCGGCTTGCGCACTCGCGATACGCGGACAAGAGGAATTCGAGGAATGTGCGCTTGAAGAAAGAAGAAAATCGTGGAATCCCCGCAAGTAAAAAGGACGTCTGCGACAGCAGCGCAAGCGGCTGCTTTCTCCGAGTAGCTTCTCTGTCGCACTGTTAGGGAAAAGAGCGAAAACCCCGCTTCGAGGGAGAAAACTCCATGGAAAGGCGTGACTCTTTAGAGCGTTTCGTGGAGTGCAAAATGCCAAGTTCGTTGTGGCCGGAAACCGTAGTAGCTTTCCTAAACTGTTCTGGAAATGCCCACTTCCATGGACATGTGCGCATGCGGATATATGGAGAGGACCGGTCACTCGAGAACAAAAACAGACACAGGACATAGTAAATGGAGAATCCAGTTTGTGGCTCCGTGGAACTCAACAGAGCTTCAACGCCATCTATACTGCCTTCCGAGTTGCTCAAGGCAGATTTCATCCTGTCTACCCCGACATAGAAACCCATATATAAAAATATATATAGGTACTTATGTATATATATATATATATATATACATATATATATGTATATATACATATACATTTATATATGTTTTGTACGTGCGTAGAATTGTGTATGTAACTCTGTGTACAAGCATGTGTATTTATAGTTCGAAGTCATTTGAGCGAAGACGGCTCGAAGGTGGAGCATGGACTGTTTTTTGGGATTCTTTTGCCCCTCTCCAGATTGCAAAGAATGCAGTAATGGCAGCGCGCATCTTCCGGCGCTCGTTCCGCGACGGCCAAGAAATCGACCCTGTGCGAAGTCTAGACTGGGTAGGAAAAACTGGCTTTGCAAGTCAAAAAAGGGCATCCCTCTCCAAAGTGTGTCTCAAACTGGCGTGCATTGATGCAGAACGATAGTCTCATTTATACACATATGTACATGTATATGTACATATATATCTATATATATATCTATATGTATATATATGTATATATATATATATAGGTTTATTTGTATAAGTGCTGCTGATTTGCTTGGTAGTGGCTGCAGGAAGTGGATATGAAACTACGCCAGACATTGAAGGGGTAGTTAAATAAGTATCCATCCAGTGATTAAACTATCTTTACCGATTTAAATCGTGGTGTGTTTTCTGAAAAAAAGTGGAAGGCGGTGTGTTCAAGGCTCGTGTGCATGCATGTGATTTGTAGCGCATCTGAAACGCTTCGAAGCAATCTGTAAACGCAGAGTGCATCCATTCTCAGTCGCTCTTTCGTTTTGCGAGCATGCATGCGTGAACGCGTACACGCTTGCCTGTCGTTTTTCTCTCTGCTGTGTTTTTCTTTCTTCCCGCAGGCTGCAAACTTTGGACATATGATGGGCTTCAACTCGAAGGAGCACCAAGAGCTCTTCCGTCTCTATCTCTTCCTTCATGCCGACCATGAGGGTACGCGTTTTCTCCACTCTTTTTCTGCCGCCTCACTGTTTCGCTGCGCGTCTGCTTATACCTGTCTGAGGCATACAAAGACAGTTACCTGCCCCTGCATGCATTCCCGTACAAATAAAGATATATATATAGCGTTATGTAGAGATGCACGTTTGTGACTACGTGTGTTTTGTTCGGATCTGGCCACCTCAGGAGCTGCAAGTGCGTTTGCAAGTGGAAGAAACAGGGTCCATTTTATATGGTATTCTAGCTACGGTCTTGCACCTGACTACGGGATACCGAGTGTCAACTCGGATTCACAGATGGACGGACGTTTTTCTTTTCTTTTCTCTACAGGAGGAAACGTCTCAGCCCACGCAGCCCACGTCGTTGGCTCTGCTCTCTCCGACCCCTTCCTCGCCTTCTCTGCCGGCATGGCGGGTCTCGCTGGTAAGCCGAGTCTCTTCCGACGTTTTAACTCTCGTGTCTTCTTTCGCTTCTCTACATCACAGGTGAGCACGCACTCATCCGCTTGTGTACCAAATAGATATTTTAGATACATACTTATACATATATATATATATTTATAGAGATATATGTGTAGTGTGGTGAGAGACTCAAATAGATCTACGCGTCCATGAGTAGCTGTATGAGGACATGCCGTATTCTGTGCGTGTCTTTATAGAGTGCCTCTGTGCACTTGCATTCAGACGACTGACCTCCAGCTGTTGTGATCCTTGCTCTGCTTCGAGGCTCTTTTAATATGTGTAGGGTACGCTTTTTCCACGTATGTAGCTCTTCGCACAGAGATCTGTATGTGTACGTAGTTGTGTGTATATGCATGCAGCTGTGAACTTTGTCGGGAGCCTGACTTGAATGACTCAAGAGACTTGTGTAGAACTGATGGCTTGTCTTCTGTCTGTGCGTGTGAAAGCACCGAGACGTCCGTGGTATCCGGGTGTTCACGCTTTTTAGATCTGAATTTAGAGCGCTAAATACTTCGCGAAAACACCAGCCACTCTTTGTAGAACTAGTGAAGGGGACGACGATTCCTCGTCCGTCGCATGCGCCGCACTCAGGTCCTCTCCACGGCCTGGCGAACCAGGAGTGCTTGAACTGGCTGCGCGATGTCCACTGCAAACTCAACGGCGCGGCCCCGACCCGCGAAAACGTAAAAAAGATTGCAGAAGTGAGAAGGACAAGCGAAGAGAGATAAGAAGAACGGAAGACGAAAACGAAGGAGAAAGAGCGATGCAAACGAGGAACGAGAACAGACAAACAACGAGAAAGAAAGATGAAAAAGAAGGGGATATGGGCGCGCGAAGGAGAGGGACGCCATTCGGGCATGCAGAGGATCAATGCCCGCATGTGATAGTGACGCTTGCAGCAGAACCCTGCACAGACCTCAGCCGAAGAAGAGTGACAGACACACGTAGAATGACGTACCTGAATATCGATGTGCATATGCGTATGAGTGTGCGCAGTCATCTACGGACATATGCATGCAAATGCACGCGCATATATATATATATATATATATATATATATATATATATATGTATGTATGTATGTATGTATGCGTATATGTGGGTCTGTGGGGATCGCTGTCGAGACAGGAGGAGAGTAGGATGAGCCGGGAGAAACAAGTCGTAGGCACTTTTTCGGTAGCGGGTATTCTCGCTTGGTTGAGGAAGTGAAAGACTTGGCAGACTTGTTTTCTCGGTGGCAGTGCATTTCGTCAAAGGTGAGGTGTCTCTTTTGCATGCACTGAATCTGCCACATTTCTGCTTCTTGAACTTTCCTCAGGATACGCTGGCGAGCGGCCGAGTCATTCCTGGCTACGGCCATGCAGTTCTGAGAGTCACAGACCCCAGGTCAGTCTTGGGTTCCTCGTCTGCATTCTTCTTGTGTTTGTTCGCTTCCTCAAGCACACAAGAGTCTCGAGGCTCTGGGCGTTCCGGCGACTTGCAATTGCCTGCGTTTCCCTGCCTGTCTTCTATTCTCGTCCCTCTCCCAGCTGTTCTCTCTTCTTGTGTCTCTTCTTGTCTCCCCTGTTCTTCTCTTCTCTTTTCGCCCCTCTCTTTCGCGTTTCAGCTGGTCTCCCGTATGTTGGATGTTGCAGACGCTGGCCTCTCATTGTTGCCTCCATCAGTCCGGGCAAATGCCCAAAAGCTGCTGTGCTTTCCGCAGCGGCTTGGATTATTCTCGACCGACGCGCTGTAGGCGTGTGCTTTTGGTTCGTTTTCTTCTGTTGGCTGACGCAGATTCACGGCGCAGAGAGAGTTCGCTCTGAAGTACTTGAAGGACGACGAACTGTTTCAGTGAGTTTCGACTTTTCCTCCGACGGCTGTCACTTTTTGCCCTGAAAGAGACATGCACGGAGTTACACGTACACCCAACGTCTATGCAAATATAAACGTACACATCCATGCATATATACTTGTATAATATATATAGATATACAAATATATATATATATATATGTTTATGAATAGGTATAATTCCAATTTTTCCTGAGTTTTTGCGACAATTCGTTTCTATTTCTCCGGTGGTGTTTAGGTCCTTTTCCTAGTTTTACACATAGCTTTGAAGGATTTTTCTTTCATCCGTCATTCGTTCTGTTGTCGCGGAATCACATCTCCAGGCTCCTCAACGTCGCGTACAACACGATTCCCGACGTCCTACTTGCCACAGGTGCGTTTCCGATTTGCCACTGAGTCTTCGCAAATGCTTCAAGTTTATTTTTAGATCCGATTCCTCTCCAGCAGGCAAAGTGTTAGGACCGCCAACTGCCCATCTGCTGTTGTCACGGTTACGTTTCTATCTCTTGGCACTCCCCTCCCGGGGCGCTGTACATCTTCCCGTGCACGCCTCCCATTCAGCTGAAAATCTTGCAGGACCTTCTGTTCCCTCTGCTGCATGAATTTACGGTCGTCGAGACCCTACATATTCTTTCAAGCAGGTGCTCACTCGCTTTCCACCGTGCGTAGAGGGAAAGAGAGCAGTTACCCTACTGTGCAACACAGCGTTTTGCCCATGATGTTCTCCCTGCACACACAGACGTATTCAAATACATATATTATATGTATCTATTGTATTGCTTTCGAGTCCTTGTTGGCTGCTGCTCCATATCAAACTCACACACTCATATATATATATATATATATAGACCATATCTGTATATGTATTTGTATGTGTCGACGACTGTAAGCGCATGTGCCGTTATACACGGCAGCCTTGCTCATGTGCATTGTCGTATTTGTATCGAAACACATTGGATCTCTTTTTCGTTTTCTTGGGCTCTCGCAGGGAAAGTGAAGAACCCGTACCCCAACGTCGATTGCCACAGCGGAGTTCTTCTTCAGCACTTTGGAATCACTGAAGCGGATTTTTACACGGTCCTCTTCGGCGTGTCACGAGCTATCGGCATTGCTTGTCAGTACGGTAAGGAAGAATCAAATCTCCTCTCGAATTCGCCTTCCGCTGCAGCTGTGGTAACTGCTGGTTTGAAGTGTCTTCAAACCATTTTCTGCATATTTTCAAGGAAACGCAAGTAGGCCGGAAAGAGACAAGACGCATGTGTCGACCTCGCACTTGTCTGTGCATATCGGAGCTTGTCCACGTGTAAGAAAAGGAGGCGACGCAACTGCCACCGTGTCTGCCTGTTTCTGCGTGTGAGACAAATGGTCTTGCGCGTCTTGTGGGTTGCTGGTATCATCCACATTTTCACGGACTACTCAGATGCTCGCATGACAACAGAGCCACCGTATACGCGGAGGAGTCTATCTGACACGGGACTATTTACAAGTTTTTCTACAGGTGCTACAAGGGTCGCTGGATTTCTCCCATGTTCGGCATCGGGGAATCTCAGCAGCGTAACACCACCGAGAATTTCTGAATGTTTTTCACTGGATCGGTGTTCTTTCTCTTCAGGCGCGTCTTGGCGCCGCTTTGTTTCCTCAAGGGCGCGCTTGCATGCTCTTGTAGACAGTTCTTTAGTGATTGATGTGTAGATCGAGAGAGAGAGAGTAGACAGAGATCGATCGAAGAGAGGGGGAGATGTGAAGAGATCTCGATGTGTGGAGTACGACGAGATATGCATGCGTCGCAATAGAATGAAGAGCCACATACAGTCGAGATAGACATACACGACAGAAGAACGCTAATTGAAGATAGACACCTGCATGCGTGGTGAGAAAGAAACACGAGGACAGTGCGAATGCCTTTCAGTTACGGTTGTTGTGTCCACGCTGTAACTTTGTGCGGGCTGCGCAAGTGCGCCAATACTTTCGCACTGTGTGTTCACCTCCCTTTGGTGCATTTGGATTGTGATTTCGTTGACCTTTGAGTTCTCGTCTTTTTCGAGATATGTGAACTTCGTTTTTGCAGCTCTCTTCTCTGCTTGTGTCCGTGAAACAGAGGTTGCGCCCTTGGTCCAGTTTTCTCGCTTCCACCCATCTTTGCTTTCTTCCCCAGATTTGCGCCCCTTCTCATCTGCGTCTGTCTTGTCTCCCTCTGCTGGTGAACAGTCTGGGACCGCATCCTCGGCTTGCCTATTGAGCGACCAAAGTCGACGACGCTCGACCTCTTGAAGGCTGCATGCGTTGAGAGGAAAGGCAACTAGCTGTTCGCATAGGAGAGAGAGTCCAGCGAAACGTGTGCAAGGCGAGCATACACAGCTGTTCTGGGCGAGAGCGGCCGCAGCAGTGGAAAAAGACTGGCGGATCAACCGAAGGTGTTCGAGATGGGAACCAGCACTCCAATCATTTGAACGGCTCGGCAGATAAGGTTGAATTTCGTCTTGTTTCCGAATTCTCGCCACAGAGACTCCTGTCGGTACCGGCTGTAGCAGAGAGGAGAGGTCTGGACCCTCAGAGGCTAGCGAAAACTGCGCCCATATTGTAGAAACAACAGGGAAGAAGTCGGACAGCCGCTCTCGACAGGTGAATCCTTGATGGTTTAGGGTTTGATTCACTTGTAGAAAGACACTAAAATCAGTGAATCCAAACACCGTTCGGAACCAGTGTCTCGCGCTGAGTCGAGAGAACAAAGTAACTCACAGGATGTATCGAAAGACTGTCTGAATCGATCTGCTTCATCTGAGGCAAACATGGACAAACTAATCATGTACTTCTCGTACGTACTGCGAGAGTGGTTGCGCAACTGGGTTTGACGTGGACGAGTGTCGCAGTGCACGAAAGGTGATACTCCTTTCTACTTTTTACTGGCGTCGTCAGAGGCGGGCTCACGACGTGTGAACCGCCACGAGAAAAGATACAGTAAGACAGTACTTTCTGAAGGAGAAAGCGGGGATTTCCCGACACACACAGAGGTACAAAACACGACTCGAACCGCCAGGGTGCAGGCAGGCTTCTGTACACTGGATTTGCGGTGCTTCAAAAAGCCGGTCTTCGGGTTTCTCCGTAATTAACTTTTCCCGAAGGCTACGACGTACTGCCGCCCTTTTCCAACTCGCAGTTCGCAGAATACAGTTTAGGCATGAGAAAAATTGATAGGTAATATCCAGACACAGCAGCCGTTTTCTCTGGGGCTTCAAATCCATGAGCGTGAGCATTGGGGCTCTGTAGTCCTCTACACAATTTTAAGTGATAGGGAACGAGCTGTTGTGAGAAACACGCAGGAAAAGGCCTTTCGACAAGAGTCGTCCGAGATAACGCCGCCGGCAAGAGTTTTTTTCCTGGTTCAACTTTTCGGAGTTGTCTGGGCTATGTTCTTCCATCGTTGATCGTTCTAAAAAAAGTGTTTCACATGTCGAGGGAGGTAAGCCGACTGAGAGCAACCCACACTGAATTTTCGCGCGTGTCCACTTCGTTTTCCTCCGATCGCCTTCGGTATTCATTCGCACTTTGCTTTTTGTCAGGAAAAAGGGCACGGTTAAGACTGAGCACGAGTGTAGGAAGAAAGTGACCGAGTGTAGCGGCGGGATGCACGCTGGAGGGCGCAGTTCGCGGGGCTCAGCGGAAAAAGGATGCGATGGGGGTGTGTGTGACAGCTATTCGGCTTCTCGCCAAACTTGGCAACGCAGAAGCCATACAGTTCCTTGAAAACAGAAAAAAGAGGCGTTGTGAGTGTTTCATAGCACTTGAAACAGCGACGCTGTTTCTCAGGAATCCACTGACAGTCGCAACCGAGTCACATAACGTGTCGCCTTTCGCTTTCCCCGTCATACAAACCTTTTTCCATTCAAAAAGGATGGCGGTGGTTGACCGGCGCACGCCTGTATTTTACACGAGGAGTTGTAAAAGTGCATCATAGAGCTAAAGCAAGGGTGTAAAAAAAACATCTAGATTAGTTTGTACCCAAATCATACACATACATACATGAGACTCAGAATGCATACACTGATGATGCGAGATGCATTCAACTGGACACATATGGATGTGGATCTTGCTGATTTGAGCAGAAAGTTTGACAAAAAAGAGATTATAGCCGAAATCAAGTGACATGAGCACACAACTGGCATCGCCTAACGCTCTTGTGAGTCCTGTGCTCAGATGCTCTCGAACCGGCTCTACTGGAGGATGGCGCTGAAGTCCAACAGGAAGGCTGAAGCGAAACGCAGTCAAAAAGAGACAAAACGCCGCGTGTTCACTCTCACCTGCACGCCTCGCACATATTTGAGTATACATGTGTAGCAGTGCATACATCCACTTCGACAGATACAGAGATCCAACTAATAGGGGCAATCGCGACTTCGGCACCTTTTCTTTTTACCGCCAGTTTTTTTCTGTCGGTTTGACTGTGGTCGCAGCAGCCTCGGAACGCAATCTCTAGGGGCAACGCGTTTTGTCGAAATTTCCAGAAAGCCTCCGCAAAAGTTCTTTGTTTTTCTGCTGCCACGTAGAAGGACTCAGAACCTAAGTCATGTGTATTAGACGCATGGGTATCAATACTTAAATAAGCACCTTCACATCGAGCCATGTATGTGCATGTAGGCACATCTTCCTCCGCTGTTCTACTGCTCGCTGCGGCCAGAACCAACGCACAAAGACAAGACCACTACAGATGCGCTCATGCAGAAACCGACACACAAAATGCCTTTCGGATGGATTAATCTGTCCGTCTCTGTAGATGTATTTGTGTGAAACCGAATGTGTGTGGATCTCTGCAGGTTTTCCTATACTTTATCAGCAGCGCAGACTCAATGTTTTCCCTTATTCGAATCCAGAAGTCCAGAAGCCGGGCATGAATAAAGAAGCTCGTCTGGGGGTGGCGGATCCACATTGACAAAGTGTGGTATTCCAAGTACGGCTGCAGAGAGATGCAGAGTGTCTAACGTATGTGACCGAGTATCGACTCACATGCTCAGATGGACGTAATTCTTCCCCAGGACGATGGTACTAACCATGCTAGTATTTGAGAAGCCGTTTCTCTCCCTGTTGAAACGTTTGCTCACGGTCATCCACACAGGACGCCTCGAACATAAGCAATGTGGAATAGAACCTGCACATCCACATCAATTTGCTTTTTATGTCGCACAGCCTACCCGTGGCGATCGAAGGTTCTGTCGGTGACCACTCTTCGGAAGAGGGTGAGGCCGGCCCGCATGTGACGCTTCTCTGCATATCTTTAGCGGAAGGAAAATAGCCGGACTTTTTCCCAGTGGCAGCGAAATCCTGGAACTTCGTCAAAAAGCTGTAGAACGTCGGCGTCTGTTCGTGGTTCAGCATCGTCTGCTGCGCCACAAGGAGTGCGACTTTCTCGCGTTCAGGCAGAGGCAGCATGCGCATCGCGCAACCGGCCATGTAGTGAAGAGTCGTCCAAACTTGGATCAGAGTATGGTGAATCACCGTCCACGATTTGCCCTTGAATGCCTCTTTCTCCCGCAGGCAGTGCCCAACGATGTGCGCGACTTGCTTGTCGGAATTGTCTGTAAATTCGTCGAAAGATCCATTCATATGCGACGCCAACGCAGTCGGAGGAGACACCGTTGCACTCGCCGGCATCCGGTAGTCCGCCGTCGTCAGGATCGAGTTCACACGATCCGCTGCAACGCATTCCGGCCATGCAAAAAAAAGAAATAAGCAAGTGAAAAGCGGAAGGGAACGAAAACAGAAAGTATGAGAAGAGTAGGAACCTTTCAGGGACAGAAAAACGCGGAACCACAAGCAGGTGATGGGAACAAAGGACGCAGACGATTGAGGCAGGGAAAAGTGTTGTAGACGGACTTTTCTCGAAGAGACACGATTCGTGATTCGAGTGGACCCGAACCAATCAAAGCTCAAATAGTATGCAGCACTGAAGTGTTTGAGTGCTAAGTGCTCCAGAAAAACCAAGTCCAGGTGCCGATATACCGGCGTTAAAAGCGGCTGACTCACTGCAGCTGAAGGATATGTATAATGCTTATATATATATATATATATACATGTAGATATATGTATAGGTAGACGAAGGCGGACCACGTGCCACATTCACATGAATGCAAGCAAGCACATATCTGAATCGACCACCGTTACTGAAGAAGTGAGAGAGTCGACTGAAATATATAACGTTTCTGAACGCATATGTATGCAGGACGACGTTTAGCCTTGCGCTTCAGGTGACTCATCAGTGAATCTCCAAGCCGTGTATGTTAGTATCTTTGTGTCCAATTTGAATGCCGACTCGGGCGCCGTTTTCAGCGAAGCTCTACGAAGAGCATTCCATCCCGTTCTCGCAAGTTCGAGGGCCGGCTTCCCTCTCCCGCGTTCTGCGACCACGTCCGTCGCTTACCGATGAACGAGCATTTGTTGTAGAACGCCTTGGTCCTCTTTGTTTTCTTTCCCGTGTCCCCCTCCGACTTGAGAGTATTCGCAAACCACTGACCAAGCGGAATGGAGACGCCGGTCTCGTCGGCAGCATCCGTCGCGCCCCGAGACGCCTGCCGCATAGCGCGATAGGCGTCGGTGAAGCCGACAGCCAGGGTACACATGTAGATCAGTGTAGCGTCATCTCCACCTTGTGCGGGGCGTCTGCCGAGAACTTCAAGACCCTTGTTCAACACTTTGAGCACATGCAGTCGCACGTCTGTTGTGGTTCTGTGCAGTCGCACGTACGGCTTCTTGCAGACTGGAAACACATCCGCCCAGAAAGACTCAGCCTCTAACTTCCAGATATGGGAAGCTCTTTCGCAGCTAGAGGGAGCAACGAACACAGTTTCCGTAAACTAGTTTTAAGAGGCATTTATCCTTGGATGATTCCGTGAAGAGGCACGGGGAACAGTGCATGCATTTGGTGGCTGGTAGACAACGTTACAAAAGAGGCTCGTTGAAGGAACGCGGTGAGTACGCATACCGCGGTTTGCTTCGCGTGGCTATGTTGGGATACGTTTCATTGTCTAAAAACATCGTGGAGCATTTCTCACGTGTCCTGAAAACAACATGCTTCTTTTTCTTGTTTACTGAGAGGCGCGCGCGCGTGAATTTTGACGTGCGACCTCAGCGTGAATGCTTTCTGTGGCTAAAAAGGTCTTCTTTTCGTGTGTTGGATGACCCCTTGAAAGTAGGCCGAAAAAGCCGGCACACCTTCTAGTCTACATCATTTGTATGAAGAGGCCTCCGCACATCGTTTGATTGGATTTTTTTCGCCCAAATCCCATCGTGAACAATTACCTGTGTACGTAAACCACCTGAAATCGAAGGACGAAGAGGCCACCACTTCAGCCGACGTCAAGGAAGGGCGCGGTACAGGCACAGGGTCGCTTGGATGCGGTTGGGGTGCTGGTTGAGATGGTTCTGATGGCTGTGACTGCTCGGTTGCCTGTGGACGAGGTGGCGTGTATGCGGGCTCGTCGATCTTCTTGACGAGTTTCAGCGTCACGTCTGCGTCTGTGTCATCGGCGACGTGACTTGCGGATGTATGCGCTGCGAGCACGGGGCTGCGCGTTGAGAAGGCGAGACAAGTGGCCGAGAGAAAAACTAGAGAGAAGCGAAGGCACCACATCTTGTCCGCTGGCCTTTGTCAAAAAGGGGAAACGGAAGGACCCGGCTAGACAGGGTCGTGCGAGCGACGCCTCCTTGGTCTTGAGCAGCTGAAAAGCAAGGAAACGCAAGCTGAAGAGGACGAGTACAGAGTGTATTTCGCAAACACACATCTCGTGGACAAGATGGAGGAGCGTGAATTGCATGTCTGGGGTCCTAACAAACGAACATTGACCGGTGGCGTACACCGGCGCATACCCAACAGTGCAGGAAAGGAATTAGGAAAAGAGAGCCACAGTTTCTTTATTTCAGGAACAGGACGGGCGGCAGTCATTCCGGTAGATCGTGATTGTCGGGAAAGTGAACTATCCGGGAAACGCGGCCGACACACGATGTGAGGTAGGTTTCATCTGCGTGTTTACATAAAAGGCCTACAGCTATAATAACTTGAGCATGAACACAAGCAGACTCGCACCTAAAAATAGTAGAGTTCATACCGACGAGTTTCTAATGCACAACGTAGAGGCTGTTTTACTCTTTCACTAAACGCGGCTTTTAACATTGCGCGACACTTGTTTTATCACGACATTTTCACCGCGTTCGCGGGAAAGACCGACCGGTGGACAAGATCCGTCACATAACCGTATCATGGGTATCTATAAGGCATTCGCTACATTCACATGGAGCTTCCCATGGAAGAACGTGTACTGCAGAGAGAGGAGGCCGCGTTTTAGCGATGAAAAACGAAAAATTCAATCCTTCCCAGGCTCGATGACAAACTCGAATTTCAAGGCCCCGCAGCACGCATCCTGCATTCGAGGCTGGATATAGTTGAAAGAACGAAGTGCAGATGCCGTCATGTGGCTCCTTTTGGACGTATCTGCATTTCCACATTCCGAACAAGACTTCCTGGCTGCAAAAGAAAACGGAACCGGGATGTCGACCTCGAGGGATAGCTGTCTACAAAAGAACCGTTGGAGTTCCACGCCAGGGTAGTGGACGCAACCGAGCACGTCGACACTTCTCTGACTCTTTATCAAAGTCATAAATACACTCATAGAATGCAATCACACAACTCTCTACAAGCCGTCAACATACATCAAGAAAGGCACGGGGACGGGCTGTTGGGCTGGGGGTTTTCCAGATGTCTC
The DNA here is from genome assembly GCF_000006565.2 of Toxoplasma gondii ME49. Taxonomy (NCBI): domain Eukaryota; phylum Apicomplexa; class Conoidasida; order Eucoccidiorida; family Sarcocystidae; genus Toxoplasma; species Toxoplasma gondii. The sequence continues at coordinate 6,237,130 of NC_031476.1, forward strand.
TCAGCGCGCGTTGAGTCCCCCGGGAGCGCAGACACGGCCCGGACAAGACTGGAAAAATTTGATTAAGGGCGGGCCTTTACCCTTGCCTGAGAAACGCTCCAGAGTATTTGTATTCAAATCCTGTTTTAAAAAAATACAAGGAAAGGTTAAACGGGTGCCTTTTCCAAACGACCGCAGTGCCGTGCGTACTGCAGCCGCGGCCACAACGCGGCTATTCGAGTCTGCAGAAAACTGATGCCCGATATCTGGGGTCTCCTTCAGCACCACAACTGGCCTTACCCGAGAACTCAGTCGCGGAAACAAGGGTGTTTCTCCTCGTTTGAAGAAATAAATCTGCAAAGGTACCCAAAGATTCCGAATGTCTAGCTCCTCTGGAGCTGAGCGCGCGGGCGCGGACCTAGCACGGAAGACCTCGCAAGACCGGCTGCAGAATGAGAGGTAAAAAATGAAGATAGCTGTTTAGAAAGCGAGAAGTGGGCATGACTCAAGACCCTACTCATTGGTTTTTTCTCCGTCGTTTAACAGTTTCTTGAAACATGAAAAACTCCGCGAATCACAGACATAGAAGCCTTCCCCGCTTCTTTAGAAGAAAGACTCTCGCGTTCGCGGACGTGCACGCTCGCCAGAGCGCGCGCGCCCTGGGTGTTCTTTTTCAAAGATCTCTCGAGAGTTGTCCGAGCGCATTCAGAGACTGACCGAGCACTGAGACCGTTTGTTTCCTCTCTTTTCTCTCTGCCCTGCGACTTTAATGGCGTAGAGCTCTCACCTCTGAAGTTGTGTGGCCGCTCTTCTCCCTTCCACTCACGTTTTGTCTTCGTAAGTTCCAGTTCGGGCTACCTCGACTAGCGCTCTTCTCCCGCCTTCTTCTCGCCCCCAGCTGGAGTCACAGTTACCCCCGAAGTTACCAGTGCACAGAGTTCCTCTGGGTCCGTGTGGGATGACGAAACCCATCTTTCAGCAGACAGCTGATGCTTTTTTTCGGACTTTCGCTCCAATCGCTTTTCTGCGGTCCTCCGCCGCTGTTTCTGCCGAAAGAAATGCGTCCAAAGGCTCTCGCCGTCTCTGGGCAAGACACGCGTCTTCTTGTCGCGGCTGCTCGCGTCGTCGCTGGTCCCTCTTCTTCCGCCGATAGTATTGGCCTTCTTTAGTTTGGAACGGCACCCAGCGCTTCACATACTTTGTCTGACAAGATATCGGAAAGGGGAAGGAACCCCGTATGGTTGAAAGCGCCGGACTTTCCGGTCTCAAGCAACAGCGCGCACAAAGTCCCTCGATTTTGGTCTTTTCAGCAGTTCTCTTGCAGCGAACGTTTTCCTCTTCTCCGGCACTCAGCTACTCCGTTGCTACCAGTCTAACTGTAGACCTAAAAGAATTTCTGCCTCGTCTTTTGCCGGAGCCCCGCCTGACTGTGTCTTAGTTCACAGCCCCCGCTCCGTGTCTCGTAAGCGACTGAGGAAAGTTTTTCATGCTGAGAGTTCGGGTTTGAGTCGTGAAGACGGGAAGAAGCCGGAAAAGGCCGGATTCCACCTTTTGTTTGGACCGCCGCCCTCCATCGCATTGTTTCTCCTGGCGTCTCGACTGCCGTGTTTTAGGTTTTTTCTTGCAGAAACGCGGCATTCTGTGTCTCTGTTCGTGCACATTCCTAAAAGAAACGCGTCTGAGCGCGACTTACGTCGGGAATGTTCATTGGGTTTTTCCCTCAAAACCACACCAGTCTGTTTGGCACGGTCGCTCACGGCACGCGACTAGAAAACAGCGAATCGAGGTGCAGAGGAATCCCGAGGAAAACGCTTTTCAGCGAATCGTAAATGTGTTTTTCTTTTAGGTCAAAGTGTCCGTCGTCAATTTCGTGTTGGCCAGCCGAAGCTGAAATTCGGTTTGTTTTACCGAGTCACGTGTCTGATAATCCTCCACTTGGCGGCCTGCCCGGATGTGTAGCGTATGCGATCCTCACAATATCTTTTTTAAAGGCTCCTGGCTCACTTGCTCCCCTTGTGTTTTTTCTACCCCGTCTTCTCTTTCTCCCTGGTCTACTGTACACCTTTCTCCCACGGTCGTCCTGCCCCCACGCCGCTTCGAGCTCTGCTGACGCGAGTCCCTCAAGAATCCTCACAGTTTGAGTCTTTTTCCCCACTTTTTTGAAGGCAAGGACTTGCTGCTCTTGTCACCAAACGGCTTTCCTGTTTCTCCAGAGATCGGAGACCGACATTCACCCCAGATTGTTCTTGTCACTTGGAAACAACATTATCCCGATCCACACATTCACGATGAAGGCCGACACAGAGCTAGGGAAAGCCTCCGGCAAGGAGGGATCTGAACAACCTGCAGCATCCCCTTCAACTTCCTCCCCGTCGTCCTCCGCCTCTTCTTTCGAAGGCTCCGGAATCGCGACAGTTGGCGGCGAGGCTCCGGTGGAGCAGAATCCGGACGAGAAGTTTTGCGTAGAAAGGCGCGTGCTGCTTTGCGAGTCGGTTTTGTGGGACATGCTGGAAAATTACTACAAACAAATGGCGATCACGGCCTGGGCACAGGACTACGTCCCGAGCTTCGTGACGAGCAACTCACGACTCTGTCGCTCGTACGCTCGCGTGATCTTCAACTTCCTCCAGGATCTCTTTGCGATGCAGAAGAAGGCGTCCAGCGTCCAGGGCGAGAGGGCCGGGTCTCAAGCGGCAGCAGAAGATTCGCTGGCGACTCGCGTTGTCATCGTCGAGATCGGCGGCGGCCACGGCCGATTCACCTACCTGCTGCTGCGTGCGCTCTTGAGATATCAACACCTCTTTCGCGACCTGGGGCTCCCGGAAAAACCTTTTCTCTACGTCTTCTCGGATGTGGCAGAAGCAAACGTCGCGTTCTGCTCCAAACATCCTGCCTTCCAGGAGTTTATTCAGCAAGGCTGGCTGGACTTTGCTGTCTTTGACGGAAATGACAAGGAAGCCCGGATCCATCTCACCTGCAGCAAACGCACTGTCCCCATTGGCACTCCAATCGTCGCAGTCGCGAACTACGTCTTTGACTCTCTCCTCACCGATGGGTGGAGGTGAGTTGTTTTTCTTCACTTCAGGACGCGTTGTCTGGCCAGAACAGGGGATCTCTAACGCGTGTTTGTCTCTCTCTACAGAGAAACATACATTAAAATATAGACAAACCTGTGAATGAATGTATTGCATGCTGGAAAGAGTTCAGCTGTCTCACTGTAGCTGCGCGTGTGCGTTTGTCGAGTGCTTTTTCGCTATTCGCCGTGTAGAACACAGCTGTGTTCTGCTACCTCAGAATTTGCATTGCTGGGTTCCCAAGACCCCTTTCTCTCTTCAGAGTGACTCCCGGCAAGGAGGTCGAGTTCCACCGCGCGGCAGTGTCTGTCTACTCGCCGCAAGTTGAGCCAGACCCCACTGCGGCAGACATTATGCTCCGCATGAGTCTGGGCTGGGATTGGTTCCCCGTCGACTTAGACGAGGCCTGCGCCGCTTCGGTGGAGACACACGAGGGCGAGAAGCTGCGAAGCTCGCGCAGGTCTCGATACCTGTGCGAAGACCCGACGATCCGACAGGTGCTGGAAAAGTACCGCGAGCTGAACAAGACGCTGTCATTCGTGTTGCCGGTCGGGGCCTTCTCGCTCTTCCGGAACCTGCTGCGCCTTAGCGGCAACCGACTCTTCTGTCTGATTGGTGACAAGGGGTACCCGACCGCCGACGAATTCGCAGGCGAACGCGACCCCCACATTGCGATTCACGGCTCCATCTCCTTCATGCTCAATCTGCATGCGGTGCGACTCTACTTCGACGCGCTCGGTGGCTTCTCCCAAGCGACGCCGTATAGAGACACCTTCCAGATCACCGGCCTGTGGTTCTGTGGACAACAGAGCGACATGCCTCGCTCTCGAGCTGCCTTCCTCGACGACCTCGAAGACATGGCCCCCGACGGACTCATTCAGTGGCAACGCGCTTGCCAGGAACTCGTCGCCAGCGCCGGAGAGTGAGCGGACGACGGGAACGGAGAAGGTCACTCGAAACAGACTTATAAAAGACCGACACAGTGGTTTGGCGCGGAGGCGCGAGTCTTCTGGAAAACACATCGCACGCACACACACACACACAGACACACGTAGAGATGCGGTGATACTTTCAAGTGTGTGTACACATGCGTACGTATCTCGATGCAAATCGCTTTGTGTGCTCATATGCATATTTACATGTATACATGCAGGTGTATATATATCTGCGTATGTAGGTACATAAGGTACATATATATATATATATATATATGTATGCATGTATACGTGTGTATACGTCGAGAGATAAAGGCGTCTGTGTGAATGTGTGTGTGTGCATGGATTAGGGTTGCTTGACATCTGTTTTCCTTTGTGACGAGGCGAGCAGAAAAACGGTCCTTTCCGGTTTTGACTTGTCTCTCAGCACGGGCGTCAAGATCAAGGAACTGATTTCGCTGCTGCGGTACTCGGGCCACGACGCAGATGTTTTGCTGAACTTCCACTCCGCCTTCACAAGCCAGTGCGTGCAGCCACTGATCAGTTTGCGGACCGAGCAGGACCTTCTCTTCGACATTGACCAGGTGTACAAGAACTGGTACAAGTTGAAGAAAGGTGAAGACGTCGCTGACCTCTGTGCACACATCTGCATGCGTCTGGGTCGCTGCGACGCAGCCATCAAGTACCTCAAGGTGAGAAATAATTGCGAACAGAAAAACCGACAACAAGAAGGGAAAGAGAGGAGAGGAAAACTCATGAGCTTTACGCAAATTGCGGAGCCTAGGGGAGAGCTGCTCTTCTCTGTTACCCCACGCAAGGCCGCTGGACAAGATTACAGTTCGAGAGACCTCGCTGAAACCGAATAAAATCCGAATCCATAGTTTTGGATATGCAGCGACCTGCCGAGAAAGTGAATTGCCCCACCTTCGACGTAGACAAGTCGTTCCTCGTTGCCAACTGTTCCGGTGTCTCTTTCTTGCTGCAGGGAAGCATCGAGGCTTGTCCCGAAGGCATACACAGCGCAACGTTCGTCAATCTTGCGTCTTGCCACAAGGTCCTTGGAAATATCGAAGAAGGCATCGAGTGCTGCGAGAAGGCGCTCGCACTTCACCCAGACTACGCGCAAGCCAAGGAAATGTTGGTGACTCTCAAAATCTGCCGAAATCCAGTCACCGTCGCTCTCGTCGGCCTTGGATACTGGACCAAGTCAGCGAATTCACACACGCATTTCCAAAATGTTGACATTAGTATATACATATCTGTATCTACAGATATGTGTGTTTGAATGTTTTCTCACAGACTTACGTCACGTGGTATTGCCTGTATATCCATACACTATATACATGCATTTTATAATTGGATTTGTACATGTCAGATAGTCATAGGTTTCGGGGAGATTGAACATGCGGAGGAAGGCTGTGAGCGTGAAAAATCAGAGCGGTTTGGATTAGAGCTGTCTTCCGCAAGGCATCTTGGGTCGAGCAGTGGCTTTCTTCTGTTTCTCCTTCGTTCACATTCCTTCCGGTTTCTCTCTTCTTATACAGGTACGAAGCGGTGCACCTTCTTCGGCGAGATCGTCGCATCCGAATCGTCGCGGTCTATGGCTTCAAACAATCTGAAGCAGAGGCCTTCAATTCGTGCCTGGGTCTAGATGACGTCGCCGTTTACTCGGGTTCCTCAGGATTGAAGGATCTGCTCCAGCGCAATGACATTCAGGCCGTGGTCCTCGACGTCCATGGCGAATTAATGGTGCGCGAGAGCAGAAGCATGTATATGTGTGTGCTACGAGTTGGAATACTTTTTCCAGTGTGCAAGTCTTCGAATTCAAGTTCTGTTGTACTTTTTGGGACTACCGTTTGAAGCACAAAGACTCTCGATGGGGGTTTAGTAGCGCCGCCAGCGCTGTCTCGTGTTCTGCGCAGTTTTCGGGATACACAACCTGTCCGGCAGTATGTACGTACCCAATATTCGTGTGAAAGAACAGTATTGCCGCGAGCGGATCTTCTGCTTTAGTGCTCACCTCCGCCGAATATTACGTAGACAAAAACCGCACAAAGCTAAATGTTGTCCATCTGTGCATCACCTTTGTTGATTATCAGTCTTTTTTCCATGGTCCAGAAGACTCATTCCTCGCTTCGATCCCCATCGTGTCTCACTTGCTAGGTTGTGTTGGTCTCTGTCGGCAGTTCTGTTTCGCCTGTAACCCCCCAGCTTCGTGTAATACTTTTGGGGTTTCGTCTGTTCGTTGCGCAGCCGTCGTTCTTGCCCAAGATGTTTGAGGCGGGGAAGCACGTCCTGTCACGCTCGCCGCTTGGTTTGCGCGTCGAGACAGGCTGGAAGTTGATTGAGGCCTACAAGCCCTTCGCCTCTCGTCTCGTCTGGCACGCTGTGGAGAGCGCTCGCGTGGAGGAAGCTTTTCTTGAAGCTCGCAAAATCGTTGCGGACTTGGGAGCTGTGACAACCGTCTCTGTGCATTGCGCCACAGACCTCTTCATCAGTGCCGCGACCAAAGCAAGCGACGGATCCCCGTGCTTCCCCTACGACGTCAAGGGTACGTTTTGAGCATCATCCCAGACACAGAAAAGAGAGAACCTCTGCACGTACGAAGCAGACGTATGCGTTTCTGTGTGTGTGTGTGTTGAAATCTCCAAGTGGTCTTAAAGGAAAAACGAGAGGATTAGTCTGAAGCTCTGTGTATGTTTCGATGCACATGTTCTGACACTCTGAGTTCCAGGTGCGAAAGTCTCTGGGTGCTTTCCGCTTCCTGGAATTCGTGTCCGTGTGTGGAGTGTGAGACACACCGTGCAGGGCTCCACGTTGACGGCAGATGTCTCGTAAGAGTCAAAAGGTAGCAGACGTGTAGCCACAGTTTTGCGTGAAAGTGGGTCCGATGCTTCGCGTATCGTTTCTCGGAAACCCAGGTTTCGTAGGGGGGCACGCCACTGCGACTGTTGCAGTATGCCGCCTGGGAGGCCTCTGCTCTCTCGTCGTTGCGTTTGCTGGCTCTCAGACCACTTGGCCCTCGAGCTTCTGCGCTGCATCGCCGCGATCCGAACCATCACGGGAGAACAACTCGTCGGTGTAGCCGCGTTTTTCGGAGGCGACTCGCAATTGCCTGCTCGCGTCGATGGAGAAGGGACGGCGGAAGAGGACGACCGCGAGGCGGACCCTCAGAAGAAGGCGACGAGACTCCGGAGGGACGCGCCGCGTCTCACGGGATGGCTCCAGTTTACTGGGAAGAACTGCTCGGACTATGGTAAGACTGAACTCGAGAAAAAAGAACAGGAGCAGAAAGGTCGCGAAACTGCCGAGGCGGACGCAAAGACGGAAGAATGAGCTGCTTTTCAGGTGGAAAAACAAGAGATCCCCCTGGTGTCACATCGCGTTTTACTCATATACATATATGTATATATACATATGCATGTATGCATCTTCGTGGAAGGGTGAGTGACTTGACGGGCACTATAGACACTCTGGTGGAAGCTCTATTGATTACAACGGACATAGTCGCGCTTCAGATTTAATCAATCCAGTTATGTCTGATAGACATGTCTTTAGCATCGGGCATCATCATTCCAGGGTATGAGGCTCCAAGCTGGAATATAGGATTGAGGGTTCTTGGCGCTGTTCGGATATTGGCGTGTGCAGCGGAGGTGCCAGCGACATTCATGCTGACGAATTCTGCGGGGGACAACAGCCTCAAGTACACGATTTGTTGTATCCGCGGCACTCTGGAGATTTCCAAGAGCATGTCAGGTAAGGAGAGATATCCCTGTACAGTTGAATTGCTTTTTTCCATTCTTATTACTTAGCGATCCGCGATTTAGAACTCTGGAAGTCAGATGGAGTAAACAGACAAATGACACTATCTAGGATACTCAATGTGATCTCAGTTATGAGACAGACAACCGAATTCTTTGCGATTGGTGTCCGCCGCCACCTCTGTGGATCGTCGATAAACGAGAGGAGGAACGTGACGACAAAGGCTCAAAAGGGAAGGGCCTTTGTGTTTTCGTGGCCTCGGGAAGAGCGCCTTACAAGCTTGCAGTTCTCACTGAAGAATCTACTGGGTCTTTCTCTTCGATTTCTCTTCTAATATGCATCTTTTTCTTTCTTCCACTTTCAGGCTTCGTGCTTTCCCATGCGTACCTTACGACCGCTGCATAGTTTAGAGAGTGTAGCGCGGATCTGAACCCCTAGTCTATCGGCCAAATGTAGATGAGAATTGTAAATGGGGGAGACCTCACATTAGCAATGCGCCTTCTCATTTACTCAATATTCCAGTGCTTTCTGGCGAACCTTACAGCTTGGCAGTTGAGGACAATCACGGACGGATGCTCGTCGACCTCCCATGCAATACAGAGTATCGGTCATCAAAACAGCCACGACGCTTGGCTGATGGATCTGTACCATTTCCTATATGAAAAGAACGCATCCAACTTCTCCGAAGACGACCAGCCTCTTGTTGACGTTACCGTCAACGCAGCTCTCTCGGACTGTGCCACCATGGACGCGATACTCACCTCCTTGCAGGTAAGACCGTGAGTTGTGTCTGGGCTGTATAGTCGCACGTGCGTGGACGCATTTCCAGATCAGCCGCAAGCTGTGCATCTTGTATTGAATATCGGTGCATATCCAGAAATATATATGTATACGCAGTGTTGGATGCATAGCACCATAAAGGCGATGTCGGGAAAGAGGCGTAGCAGTGGTTGTGCGGTTACATAGGGGACACAAGTATTACTGCGGATACAAACGTGTATGTGTGTATCGGTGCATACAAAGGTTCGATGCGAAGCCGTATTTCGCAGGACATGTGTTATGTGAAAATGCCTTTGACGGTTACGCAGAGGCGTAGAATTAACATTGAAACGCGTGCCCGATGTTCTCTCGCATGTAGTCTGCCCCTGTCTTTGTCCCATTTCTCTTTTTGTACCTCCTCAGAAGGGTGGCTTCCCCGTTCGTTTCGCTGTGAAGAAAATTGCCACGGAAAAGGTCGGAAAACATGTCAGGAGTGAGTTGGAGAGCGCGGCATAAACTCCCCACGGTCTCCTGTTCCAGAGAAGGCTGCCAAGTTTGGTACTTTTTTCTTTTGAAAATCGTTTTGATGATGAAAAGAGGCGTGTTTCTGTTTTGCCTCGGTCTGTGGAACGAGGGCCAAAACGGGATCACGGTGGGTCACTTTCTTTTTACGGGAGAGGGTCAAAAACCTTAGTTGCCATTTGTGTTCCCCTTTTTTAGTCTTCGGAAGGGACAAGGATCGACGAGCTACGAAGTTTCTCGCTGTTTCTATTACGACAGTTTTTAAAATGATTGTTTCCGATCCCTCTGTTCAATATCTGACACGTCGCGTTGAACACCATCGGCGAGCCAATACCTTGTCACTCCATACGTCTATGGGTTCATCTCGTCGCCAAAGGCGCCCAAGGTGCACCGCGGGAAACAGTCTTGCTCTAGACCTCGATTGTGCTGTTTCGTCTTTTAAGGTTCAAGCATGCTGGCTCTTGTAAGCAAAGCGGAATTTGGCTGGAGCGTTCAGCTGATCCGTCTTTCAGCAAGTAGCCGTCCCCTGAGGGGAAGACATACCTACCGTCCAGTGTCATATAAGCTGCCCCGCCGTGTCAGAACAGAAATTGACTGCTCAAAGAATGAAATGTGAAACAAGGTCCAACTGTTCTGGAAGACTAGAAAAAAGTCGCAAAGCACAAAGAAGCCGTGTCATTGGATTCGTAGCACCTGGAGTTCCCTTGAGGCTCTTGCTGGAAACATGTCCGTGGAGTGACGATTCTGTGTCAGGAATTGCTACCTCGGTTGTGATTATTTGCGTACGCATCTTGCACTGCTCCTTGTCAACAAACGTTTTTGGAACCCCATTTAAGTGTAGAGTAAGTGCCCCTGAAAACTGGTACGCACGTGAGCTGTATGCTGTACCGAGACTGCGCCCTAACCGAGTCCAGTAATCCAGCAGCGTTGCGGTCGGACCCCGACCAAAGTGGCAAGCGCCATTCCCACTGTTAAAACGCCTACTTGGTAACGTTTATGGCAGGAGTGTGGACATTGGCGACCTGGGAGTGTTTTGTGGGATATGCATTGAGTTTGTGGAAATATTCACGCACACCCACCTACCACATTGCTGTTTGCCACACAAACACTGTGGAAAAGCACTCCTGAAACGATGCCGCCCACATCTGTCTTGCCGTCACATGTAACTGGCATCCGAACTAATCCAGGTTCTCGCTTTTCTAGAGACATCCGCGTTCATCAATACCCGTAGTCCGTCTTGAGATGGTACGGTTCGGCTTTGACACTCTGCTGAAAAGTCCATTTCGGCGTTCGCGAGTCATTTCTTCATTTTGGGTGTCGAAAGCTCTCTCCCGCGTATACGCAGTCCGCTCCTAGGGACTCCTCAATCCGCATAAGCTGGTTGTATTTACATAGTCGCTCGGACCTGCAAGGAGACCCACTCTTGATCTGGCCACAGCGAAGGCCCACGACAAGATCGGCAATAAATGAATCCTCTGTTTCACCGGATCTATGGGAAACCTGAACCCCCCAGCCACTTTTTTGAGCAAGGAGGCACGCTTCGATTGCCTCTGTTACAGAGCCGATCTGGTTTACCTTCAGTAACAGGCAATTGCACGCTTTGTCTTTGAGTGCCTTCTCAATTCGAAGAATGTTAGTTACCAGAATATCGTCCCCTATAACCTGTGTTTTCTCACCCACATCCTTAGTAAAAGCTGAGAAACTTGCGAAGTCATCTTGGTCGAAAGGGTCTTCAACCGATATGATGGGATACTTTTTCAGCCACCCCTCGTAAACCTCCTTCAGCTTCTCACCAGTCAGGTGTTTGGATGCATTCTTGGTCTTACATTTGTAATCCAGGTCATACTTTTTTTCATCTTGTTTGTAGAACTCTGAAGCAGCTGCGTCAAATGCGATCTTGATCTTACCCTCGTACCCCGCAGCTTTGATGGCTTCAACAAGGAGATTCAGAGCCTCTTCAGCAGTGGCTACGTTCGGTGCAAAGCCGCCCTCATCGCCAACATTCGTCGCGTCCAAGCCATACTTGTTCTTTATAACATTTTTCAGGTGGTGGTACGTTTCTGATCCATAACGAATTGCCTCTCGGATGTTCGGAGCACCAACGGGAGCGATCAGGAATTCTTGAAGAGCCAAGCCATTGCCTGCATGTTCGCCTCCATTGATAACATTGAAAAACGGTACAGGCATAACCATCTTATCGATCGTTTTCCCTGCAAGTGTAGCGATGTATTTGTATAGTGGTAGGCCTTTTGATGCTGCTCCTGCTCGGCAGCAAGCTATCGACACGCCCAAAATGGCATTTGCACCTAGCTTTGACTTGGAATAGCCCCACTCGTTTTTTGTTCCGTCCAGCTGCTCCACCATAAGCATATCAATACCTTTCTGATCACACGGATCTTTGCCCAGCAATGCTGGCTTGATTTCCTGTCGGACAATCTCTACAGCGTTCAGCACGCCTTTCCCCAAGTACCGTTTCGGATCTTTATCGCGCAACTCCAGAGCCTCATAAATACCCGTAGACGCTCCACTAGGAACCGCAGCTCGGAAGACACCTCCTTCAGTTGATACATCAACTTCAATTGTGGGATTGCCGCGAGAATCTGTTGACATAAGAAACAAGATCAGAGTGAGAACATTGCCAAATACCTACTGCAGTATCTTTGAGGCCTTCGCCTCGAGTGTTGGCACTGCCTAACTCTCAGTTGGCTGTTTAGCACGAAGAATGCTACAGTCCTTCGACAACTCATCGTCGACTGTGGACCGCGCTGCAGATCAAACACACTCCACCGACGCTTAATCAACTCAGTTCGCGACCCAAGGTCCATCCTAACACTGAGAATACAGTAACACCGTTACAATCTCTGTCTCTTTTCTCCTGCCCTCCAGGTGTTAACGCCCTTGTTTACAGAACCCCATGAGCACACTGCCACATCAATATCCACGTCGGGTGGCATTAGAAGAGAGGTACTCATGTCAGCCACGAGGAGTCCCTGTTACGCCTCTCGGAACAAAATCAAAATCCAGCCTACGTCATGACCCTAGCCGCTGTTGGTAAAGTTTACCCAGCAACATATCACACCCTTAACCTCCCTACCCAAAATCTCGCGTGCAACGATGTCCTTGATAACCACCATCGTGACAGGCGCGTAGATGAGTGAACTCGTCGTTTATCCAGCCAAAGCTTGATTATCAGGACACTGCAGATGATCGGGGGCTAAGCTACTCGAGGCTTACAACAAACTTGCCCTTCCTCGCTCTCGAATGTTCTTTCCAGGAAGCTCTGATATGTCACTACCAAGCGCACCGCACAGTGCTAACAAACCATCCGACAGAAAGCGTGGCACACAGCAGCTTGTTGCGGACTGCGAAGCTACGTACAATGACTGGGAAAAAGACCTTGTACATGGAGCACCTGAGTGTTCTCAGGGAATGGGCAGCTGGAAACAGTATGTTGCCAAGACATAGTTAACAAGGTCCCGTGTTTCGTTACCATACCACTTCAGCGTACGTCCAACACGCACTAAAACACCGTCAAAGCTCGTCACATCTCACATGTGATACACACGGACCCGCCGTCGGTTGATACCGGTAGCTGGACGAACCACTGGTCTCTACGGCTTGTCTACCGGTACCTGCGGCTGAGTGGCATGGCCAGCCCCTCCCAGTGGTCGTTTCGTGTGCAAAAGCGTTTGTTTTTTTAAGGCGTCCGCAAGACTAGTGGCTACAACTCGCAGAGCAACTCACATGCCAGACTGTCCATGCAGTGAGATTCAAGCCTCCCCCTTTGCGTTGCAACGCGCTACGGAGGGACTACCGTGTGTCCTGTTGGGCGAGGCCCGCAACTCGAGGTAAAGTACGGATAACTTCATGGAGGCTGACTGCCGAGCTGGGTACGAGTGTCATTCCTACGGCAAACGTGATCCTGCACAAAAAACCGGCATAACCCTACTGGAGCTCCGCATCTCGAAAGCAAATTCCTCTACGCCGTGTTGGACAGATCGCAGACTATCAGTTCCCGTCAGAGACGTCCAAACTTTCTTCGGAAACCGAAACAAAAACCAGCAGCACATTTGGTTCACCAGTGAATGAGGGGCTTCCTGACTATTATGGTTCCCTCTAGAGGCGGCCAGATTCCCCCTGTGGTGCGGTCGGCGATGACTGCCGTGTGGACCCAGTGTTGCCCGGTTTCTTGTTCCGCTTCAGAATAACATATACCTAAAGTAAGTCGCTTGCGTTCAGGTGGGGCGAACGCGAAATCAAACATCAGCGGCTGGAAGCGAAAAAGTGTTCGGGAGCGTTGTCCCGCACGCGAGTTCGTCGTGCAGGGCAGCCACAGTCGCACCATCGAGTCGAATTTGACTGGAGGTGCCATGGGGGCTCAAAAGACTTTCCAATATTATCAACGAAACTGCTCGTTCCTTCGGTGATGGCATGCAAGAAACAAATCAGTTCCGAAATTCCCATCAACCGCAACTCGGTGCTGCACCTGCGAAAGTGCTCCTTCCCACCAAGCACAAAAAAGGCAGTTGCATGTGCAACGATCTCGTCACGCCCTTGTTGCAGAGTGGACAAACCACCCAGCCCCAATTGAAGCAGTTGGGTAGTCGAAACTCCGTTTCACTTAGTTGGGATGGCGGAAGCCAGCGCCGGCGTACTGACAGTCGGAGCCGAGCGACTCTTCGATACGCATCAGCTGGTTGTACTTGCAGAGACGCTCGGATCTGCACGGGGCGCCAGTCTTGATTTGCCCGGTGCGGAGACCGACGACGAGGTCAGCGATGAAGGAGTCCTCAGTCTCACCGGAGCGGTGAGAAACCATAACGCCCCACTTGTTCTTCTGGGCAAGCTGGCAGGCCTCGATAGACTCGCTGACTGTGCCAATCTGGTTCACCTTGAGAAGCAGGCCGTTGCACGCTTTCTCCTGAACGGCCTTCTCAATGCGCGTCGGGTTGGTGACCAGGAGGTCGTCGCCGACGATTTGGACCTTCTCGCCAACCTCGTTGGTGAGCTGAGCGTAGCTGTGGAAGTCGTCCTGGTCGAACGGGTCCTCGATGGACACGAAGGGATACTTCTGGCACAGGTCCTTGTACAGGTTGCGAAGCTCTTCGCCAGTCTTGCGTTGCGACTTGTCGTTGTTCGGAGTCTTGAAGTCTAGGTCATAGACTTTGTCGTCCTGGAGGAAGAACTCGGAAGCGGCGACGTCGGCGGCAATCTTGACCTTGCCTTCGTGACCAGACACCTTGATGGCCTCCATCAGCAAGTCGAGGGCCTCCGTGGCGCCGCTGATGTTGGGGGCGAAGCCACCCTCGTCGCCGACGTTCGTGGCGTCGAGGCCATACTTCTTCTTAATGACGACCTTCAGGTGCTGGTACACTTCCGCGCCGATCTGGATCGCCTCTTGGATTGTGGAGGCGCCGACGGGGGCGATCATGAACTCCTGCATCGCGACCTTGTTGCCTGCGTGGGAGCCGCCGTTGATGACGTTGAAGAACGGGACGGGCATTACCATCTTGTCTGTCGGGTTTCCAGCCAAAGTGGCAATGTACTTGTACAGGGGCATGCCCTTGGCAGCAGCGCCGGCGCGGCAGCAAGCCATCGAGACGGCCAGGATCGCGTTCGCGCCGAGCTTCGACTTGCACCAGCCCCACTCGTTCTTAGTTCCATCGAGCTCCTCGACCATCAGCTTGTCAATACCCTTCTGGTCGCACGGGTCCTTGCCAATAAGCGCCGGCTTGATAATCTTGTGGATGTTCTCCACGGCCTTCATCACACCCTTGCCCATGAACTTAGTTTGGTCCTTGTCACGGAGCTCAAGCGCCTCGTAGATGCCAGTGGATGCGCCGCTGGGGACAGCGGCACGGAAGCAGCCGCCATCGGTCAACAAGTCAACCTCGACGGTCGGGTTTCCTCGGGAGTCTGCAAGAAACAACAGCAACAAACAGGCGTCGCGACACACAGGCGTACCATTCGTCTCTGGCAGCGGCACGCGCCGAGAAACACACACCAGAGGACCTACAAAAGTCCAGTGCACACGGAGTGCACGGGAAAAACCCCGAACCTCCACGTTTCTCGCACAGACACGCTCGCTTCTGATCAGAAAAACCACGAGAGTCGACGGCACGCGCACTCGCTACTGCGTAGGGTTGAGCGGCAGGTGCAACCGATGTATTGGGGAAGCACTGCGGATATTCGTGTCACAGCGACACGAGAAACGAGCGCTTCATTGAACGACGAATCCGCTAAGAACTCTGTTTATGCCCCCGCGTTCGGGGTCCAAGTTTAGTGTTGCATCAAGAACATGGACACGAGTATTGGACGCGGACGGCGGTGCGACGGGTTCAGGCACACCACAGCGGAGAGCGGCGTTCTGAACGAAAGGAAACACATTTCGAATGGTTAGAGAGCCGCTTTTTGTGTCCTCTTCGTTTTACAGAAGAGAACTCTGATTTGTCGTGTTGCAATGCAGAAACGCAGGCATTCCGCCTGTTTCGCGACCTCCTGACCGGCGCCGTGGCACTACGGGGCCCTTGGTTCAGGAGGTGGAGAACAACAAACCCGCACACTTACCGAGGATCTGACGAGCAGTGATGTCCTTGATGGCCACCATTTTGTTGGAAGTTGAGTAACGGTAGATCTTGCAAAAAGGAAAACGTAATGGGACGGAGTAGGAATAATATGTTGGAACCAAAAGACGGAACATTGTCTCCCACAAGATTACCGATGCCACAGAAACACCTGGTGGGTCTGGGACGATGCGGGGCACTTGAGCGAGGACCACCCCTGGCGTAGCACCCTATTTTTCAAATGAGACATGCGACCGCCGTTCCGCGTCCAGGGGGCGTTTCCAGAGATCTACTAACACGTAACCGGGTGCCGAGAGTCGGCAGAGGCAGCCGCGTGACGTGCACCGTAGCTCGTGCTATCAGCGTTCACGTCGTTTCTTGGGAGATGGGTTGCACCGCGTCCGGTATCGGATGATGGGGTGCTCTTTGGATACTTACATTGTAGCCCATTGCGAAACAGACGGAAACGAAGTGCCCGCTTGTACGTGTGCGGATCCGCGTCCGCGTCCTCAAATGCAATGGCAGCACAGTGCGACTCAACGTGCTGCCCCTGTGCGGCGATATGCAGAGGGAGGGAAGTGGGAGAGGGAACAAAGGAGAGGCATGAGAAAAAAAGTCCGTAAACGCACATCATCGGAGTTTCACATCCAGCAGAACACAGGCTGACGGCAGTTGAAGTGGTGCAGCCATCCTTCGCTGCGTTCAGAAGACTAACCGTATACACAAATAGTAGCTGACTACGGTAGACACTGCAGGAAACGAGAAGCGACACAAGCTGCGGGTACTCATGATAGACCATACACGCTGTATAAGGGAGGGGACGCAGTGTCCTGAAGGAAAACCACACGACGAGGCTACCTTCAAAAGCACAAACGCCGACCCCGAACAACGGTGTGCGGGCAAGGTATGGGGCAGGCGTTTCACTCGCAGCAGTTGTAGTGCTTTCTTTCTTGTATGTTGGCCTTGTTGAATGTGGCTCTTCCTTCGATAAGAAACTGACCGAAGGACATTTTGAGCGCTCGTATGGGTCTCTCAGAGGCTAAGTTTCTAACTGAATCTCTTTCAACGGTAGGGGAGGCGACTCGGCCCTTACACAATCGGTAAATCAGAATTCCGAACATGAATTTCTTACTGCTGGAGTCGCTCGGCGCCCGACGTATTTGGCGTCAGGTGCGATAAGAAGAGACAGTGAATGAGTTGTGTGATACTTTGTGGTCTAGGCAGGAGAAAATTGGGTGTTCAACGCCTGTACAAATTTGCACGTGCTACCCCGCAGATCCCCTTTTTCTCCAGACTACAAAAGACACCCCAGAAAAAGGTAGTTTATAGAAGCTTAGGAGTCTCACTATATCACGTGTAACAAGGAGTCTAGCTTCACCTGTCTGATTGGTCCTGCCTGCCTGAACTTTACCAATTTTTTCCTCAAAGTGCTCTATTCGACGTTGTTATGCCAAGTGTGCGGTCGGTCACAGGCTTTTCCTCTGTGAAGCGTCAGAGTTTATGTGAGACGTTTCAACCTTTGAGGCAGAAGCTGCTGCCGTGGGCGACTGTTTGGTGGACTTGCTGTAGCTCGTGAACAAGCCACACCTGTTCAGCGAAAACCAAATTTCCGTGTACGAAGAGAAGCTGAGAGAGAAACGCTGCGTTTCCACAGAGACACTGTCTGGATAGCACGCAGCGTCCACACCTGAAGCCAGCGTCTCAGTGACTGATTTCGTCCGAAACTTCTCACTTTCAGCGTACACTTTATTCGCAGCAAAGTGTCACCACGCGTACCGCCGGGACTTTCGTAACTTGACTAGACCGGGGTACGCTGCAGCAAGAGAGGATCACTAACGAAAAGTGCCCATGTAAACCCGTTAGACACTATCTCCGACAAACACCGCCTGTCCGTTCTAACGCTTGCACAACTGTATCCGTGTGGCATGCTGGACAGGCTAGTATCGTGCATTCGCATTTCCGATGCGACGATAGAGC
Source organism: Toxoplasma gondii ME49 (assembly GCF_000006565.2). NCBI lineage: Eukaryota > Apicomplexa > Conoidasida > Eucoccidiorida > Sarcocystidae > Toxoplasma > Toxoplasma gondii. The sequence continues at coordinate 6,254,701 of NC_031476.1, forward strand.
TCGGCTTCCGGAAGTTCATTGCTGTCCTTGACAGATGCCTTTTATACACCTTTCTTCGGTGTTTTCACCTTGTGTCATGCGCCTTGGAGATTCTCGTCAAGGACTGTCGAAAATGTGACACCTTGTGGTCTCGGTGGCTCCGTGGTCTAGCTCCGTTCTTTTAGTTCTTGACGCTGGCGTTGCGCGAGGGTACGGGAACTTTGTTTGTTTCGGCTTCCCTTCCTTAGGAGAAACAAGACGTTTCACCGGTCAAAGTCCCCTAAGTGCCTCCCGCACTCCGATCTGGAAATTTCGTCGGCGACTTCGGGCGCAGCTGTTCAATCTCAGGCATCGTTCCAACGTACCGTCCGCCCATGTAGTCCGTCGCTTCTGGCCACGCCACGTCGCCATCGAAATACGATGCATACCTGAAAAGAAAAACAGACTCCCAGCAGACGTCGCCAAAATCCGTATGGTTGGCTGCCGAAATTGTGCCAGTCGGATCCACGCTCTCTAAACTCTCGCCTGCACCTTCCCCAGACCTGCGTGCGCGACCTCCGCTTCTGAGGACGACTGGCGAACGCCTTTCGTCTGACCCAGAACACATGCATTTCCACCAGCTTTCCTAGTTCTGCGTCTTTGTTATACACAACCTTTTCCTCATTCCCTCCCCGATTTTTCCTACGTCTTGGCATCGAACGTGGTCAGGCCGAACTCGCAGCCAACGGTCACCCAGCCAGCTCGGCGATTCCAGTCTCGGCCAAAAAGTTCGATGCGTCGGCGACCGAGGCAAAACCGCTCGATGATGTCGTACAGCTCTTCTGGCTTTCGCGTGCACCCCACTTCTTCTTCCTGTTCACTGATGAGAATATCCGTGTCCAGGTTTGCGTGAATGAAGTGTGAGTCCTGCAGCGGGAACAGCGCGCAAGGCCACCGAAAACTCGCGGAGAACCGCAGAGCGTCCAGATTTCCTGTTTCTGCGTCAAACCGCAGGCGACACTGCAGGGTGGCTGCGGCCACGACAACTCGTCTACGCCACACGCTTGCGCCCACACGAGGACAAGAAGGAACAAAGTCTCAGAAGGAGAGAGAGGAAAAGGAGGGAGAAAAGACATAGGAAACGCGCTACCCGCAGTGCCGGCTTCACTGCTTGTCTGGTTCCGGCGAGAAAAGCGAAAAAAGGGGCACAGTCGAATCTGACTGAACTGGGAACAACGCAAAGACTCCCTTTAGAAGCAGCATTTCTTCTTCGCCAGTTCCGCAGACAACGTCCTCTCCACACACGATTCCACCTGACGACCGGTCGCCGACCCCATCATCATCTTGTTTTATCCTTGTTGTTTTTCCTCTTCCTCTTCCATCGGGTCTCACCTGAGAACGGCGCACCGTGCCCTTGATGCCCATGAGACAGTGCTCTGTGGTTCTCTGAAGAATGCTCGTTTCGTCGTGCACCAACTGAGTCGCCTTGTAGTCCAGAACGTCGTTCACATGCGCGGCATTCTGCTCGCGTCGACGCTGCGCAGCTTTCTTGTTTGTCTTGAGCCAGCAAATATCTTCACATCGTCGATATCCCCACTGTAAATCGACAGAGACACACGGCGAATGCGCGAGCTCCGTCGACCCGCTTTGCTGTCTGAAGCAGCCCACTGCCGCGGCGGCCTACAGTAAAGGAAGAAGACTTTGTCTGTACCTTGTCTTGTCTGTTTCACTGTCTGCTGGTCCTTCCCTCCTTCGCTGTTCTTCCCCGAGTGCGCTCCAACGCCCTTACCTTGTGCAGCAACTGCCGAGCATCTTCGAGGTGGGTCACGCCACACCAGAGGAAGCAAAAGGAGGGCGTGTCTCCGATTTTCTCGACAGGCAGCTGCAAAGAAACAAAGCGCCTTGGAAAACAACTCGTTCGACTTCCACACACACACACACACCGGCTCACACCAGTTTTTCTCCTACGTTCTGGAACGCGTCGACATCCACGCATGTCCGGTGGAAAACTGGAAAGCCACGCAGTCGAAGCTCCTCACTGGATGAACTTCCGCGCCCAGACAACTCACGCACAGCTCGGGGACAGCCGGCAGTCGTGCTTTACCGATCTACGTTTGACACCAATGATGAAAGCTTCCTTGGAAAAAACGCGAATTACCTGCAGCATCTCTTCAAGAGTCCACGGGGTGAGATCCTCGTTAGTTGCACCAATCGCAGCGCAGCGGTCAAAGTATTCTTGCCAGGGGGGATCGACAAGAATGACGTCGAACTTCACGCCGCCGAGAATGCCCCAGTCGAAATGGTGAAGATTCGCCTGCAAAAACACATGAAAACGCCTCCTTCTCTACTCGCATTCCCTTCTCAGTTCAAAGTGGAAAGCATCCGAATATCTCCTACCCAACGCGGTGCCACAGCGCCGCATGCACCGTGAAGAAAGGCACTTCTTCCCGCCCCTTTTCTGCTCTTATGGAGTTAGCAGCGACTTCGGCGCCATCACCCACGTAGGTGCCTCACGTTATGCTCTGTTACGTATGCTGTGTTATGCATGAACGTACGTATGTCTGCACGGACGTATCTACGACATGCAAGTTTACGTGTATGTTGCGCAAATATTTGCGTGGAAAAAAACCTAACGTTACGTACGATGTGCAGGTACATATATAGATATATATACTTATATATATATACATATATATATATATATATATTTAGGTATATATGCAGACAGAGCATGTGAAGAACTCTCTGAAGACTGCAGCTGCGCTCGCGGAGAGCCCCGGTTTTTTCCGTTGTGGGTCGAGTGTGGCAGCAGCTGAGTCCACTCTGGCGCGCGTTTATCCCTCACCTGAATACACAGCGAGGGGGTGTTTCTTCGCTCGAGGACTTGCCGCTTGAGCTTCATGAGTCGCTCGAGTTTCGGGTACTCGAGGAACCGTTTGTCTTCCTCGCAGTCTCGGATGAAGTTTTGCGGCCGCTCTCCCACGTCCACAAAGTGCTGCGTGTAGTCGTTCATGAGCCTCGCGCGGCCGCGCACACCGATGTTGGTGCAGGTTGCGGGATCCTCCGGTTCGAGGAAGCCCTCGTCGCTGCGCCCGCCAGCCTGGACTCTTCTTCCGCCTGCATGCGCGCCCACCAGCTCCGAAAAGGCGCCCTCGAAGAAAGGACCGCCGTCGACGGCCGGCGGCGGAGGCGGCGGCGGCACAACCCGGCTCGCTCCCACCATGTCCCCAGGTGTATGTGCACCCGCGGCGCCGGGTGCGCCGCCTGCGGCCGGGCGGCGGAGCGCCGCAAACGCGTTGCCTCCGGACAGCCCATCCTGATCTCCCACTTGGCTTGCCGCCGACCCCGGCGCATGCAGAACGACAGGGCCAGGAGGCGGCGGCGGGGGGATGAAGGCCTCGTCGGCCGTCGCTCCGCGAACTCGCTTTCTCCCTGTAGGGTACGCAGTTCCGCCTTGAGTCATCTGAAAGGAATGGTCGACGCCGCGGCCGGAGAATCCGCCACGGTTGCGACACAGCCGAGGTCCCAGACCCGGGGCCTCTCCTGGAAAGCCGCCCGTTGCGCGAGAGCTTTCTGGAGGAGCCGGCAGGCTGCTCTCCATCGCACCAGCAAGCTCAGTAGACTCCGACACAGGAAACGATGTGGACCTGGAGATGCACGGAACCGAACTTCAGTGGAGGTACAAAAGGTCTCCGTCTCTGCCGATACGCAGGTCCTTTGGATATATTCGAGACGAGTTGAAGGGAGGTACAAAAGGTCTCCGTCTCTGTCGATACTGGAGGACCGCAGGTGCCGGAGATAACTTCAGCTGGGGAATTTAGACAGCCAAGTTCTGTACGACTGCTGCACTTCACCACGGATGCGAACCAGGGTAGACACACCTGCTGCAGGATCGATGAACAGAGAAGGAGCGACGAAACAGGGAGCAGGGAAGAGAGAAACAGACAGTTGGAGGCTTATTCATCGTTTCTTTGGGGGGACGCGCGACGAGATGGACGAAGAGTATGGTCTACGTTTGCCGAGTAGAAGAAAACCGAGGGAAGGCCTCAACCGCCACAGAAAAAATCAATGCATGTTGTCTCTCCAATGTGAGTTAGAGAGGCATCGGGAAGTCGAGACAAGACAGAAGAGTGGTCTGAAGAAGAGAAACGAGAGAGGGAAAAGAAGGAAAAGGAAGGACAAAATAACAATTAACCGAAACCCTGACAGGTTGCAGCATGCATTTACCACAAAGGCCACAGACGAAGCTGAACAGCCAACGGTTTGACTGCTTGATTCCCTCGCAGAGAAGACAGGCAATTCCGAGTCAACAAGCAGTTAAAGGACGCAAAAAGTTTCCCCATGTTTTCGAATGATGTTTTCCCTACTCTACACGAACTGCGAGGGCGCGGACACTCCTAGGAGAAAACGAGTGCGTGTTGAGCTGTCCAATGAAAAAGCGAGGATCTGCTGTGCATTTCTGCCAGAGAGACGTCTTCCACAATCGCTTGCTCTCCGGTCAGAAGTGCAGAATCTCTCTCGCAAGTCCTCTCGTCAGGAACCTGGTGACCGGTTGGGTTCTCGCGTAAACCAGACCCAGCTGGAAAAACGCTTTTGCATGCGCTGAGGAACTCACACGACACACCGTGCGGCCGACACGGACCAGCGGAGAAGGTTCAAAAGAAACGGAGAAAGCGCCGCAACGATCCCTTCTAAAAACATGCAGAGACGAAGAACCAAGCCTCTGAAAGGGGAAAGCGGCCGCATGAAAAACAGAGAGAGTGTCAAAGCCGCAAAAAGCCCACCCAGAACTCCGAGGACGCGGGAGACCCAACAGCTGGAGAAAAGACTGAAGGCTGACATAAAGCGTCGTACCGGCACTTGCACACTGCACTCAAACAAATCTAAACAGCAGTACAGTGACGCCCAATACGAAGATACGGGAGATAAATGCACAACTGTATTCTTTTCATCTGTGTACAAACCCGTGAGAGCTATCCTGTTCTGTTTATACTCGCACTGCAGGCGAGACCGTCACCCTGGGGAAAGTTTGGACTTCTACAAGGCGTTGCCTGTTGTTGTTAAAATCCTTTTCTTCGCAGAGATTTCAGTAAGCAACATCGCTCTGGTGCGAAGAGCTGGCATCGCAAAGGTCCCAGCTTGCCTGCAGTGGCCAAGGAGGGCGCTGCATGAAAGTCCTTACGCAGAAAAACTGAAATGTTTCATGTCGAGGGACGCCAGACCCTCCCCAGAAGGTAGAGCAAATTTCTTGAAGGAACTTGGAGCAGCAGTCCTGCACTCGGAGATAAAGGTAGCCTCCAAAACTGCACCTGAAAACTTCACTTGACTATGGATCGAGGACTCATGTGCGCTCGACTGCCGGGGAAACTGCTTGACAAAACGGTGGACAGAAACTTCGTCGGGACTCCACCTTTTCCGCCTTCTTGTCTGCCTCAGATGTTTTTCGTGCGTAGAGATCAACTCGCAGACAAGCGCGTAAACTCTAGTGTTTTTTTTCGGCATTTCTTGTGGGCAAAATCCACGTAAACGAGAGGGTCGCCAGAAGGGAGAAGAGCAACACAAAAAGTGCTTTCCTTTTTGCCAGAAAATACTAAACTTTGCTGCCTTTCTGCTGCTCAGTGCAGCAGGATTTTCGAGAGCTCTCTCTCTCTGTCAAATCCATGCAGATGGAAAAACAGGAAAGGCGTCTAGCACCTGTCCTCTCCCGAGCTATCATGGTTTCTTCTTTCGCGCTCTTTTCTCTGTGCAACAGCATCGCTCGCGGTGGTCGACGACTCGTTCTTTGAGTAACAAGAAAAGCTTCTACGGGTCGAAGCCCCATGACGGACTAGCGTCCTGGCCCTCCCCAGAAAGCGGCTACAGAGAGTTCACCTAAAATAGAAAAAAGACACTTTTCACGTCCTTTCCCCGTGGTAAACACAGTTGAAGAAGGATTCAGGGCCATCGTACTCTAAAGTGTGTGTCGTCGTACTTTCGCAGGACTTTGAAACCCACCGCGTTCACAGGTTGGTGGCGCCAGCAAGGCTCGTAGAAAACTTGTTGTCTGCCTCTAATAAATGGAGTCCTCTTAAGAAAATCCTCGAGAATAAATAATGCCCGAAATCACAAAGAGCTTCGTAGTTTCTAGCAACGTGACTGTAGAATCTGGTGCCTGCGCTTTCTCCCTACTGCCGGGTGCGTGAGGCTCGGAGTTGCAGTCTGAAAGAACCTGCACTCGAAGGTTCGAAAAGACGTTCGAGAGGAGCGCATCTCTTCTGCTGAAAGTCAACTGGCCCAAATTTCGCGTCTCCGCTGGAGACTGACTCTGTCTCCACGAACAAGCGAGTATGGGCGGCCTCGTTCTTTGCATCCCCCGTCGGCGCCCACAGTCAAACGAAGAGGAAGTCGTTGAGTTTTCCGCTGCAGAAAAGCCAAGAATGTTCGCCGACTTGTGAAACTTCATCTCCTCATTTTCCCCTGGGCTTTTCCAGTCCAAAAAATGGCTTCTTGTCGCGAGACACAGACATAAGCCACGGGTGGCGTCCGCTGCGACTGTCGCCCCCCCAGGGCGCTGGTGACCGCTCTGCATGCAAACGCGAGTCGATTTTTGGGAGAAACGAATGCTGCCTCGAAATCGCGCGAGCGGGTCTCTTTCCAACTTGCCTTCTCTCGATGCACTCGGAAATTCCACCTCTTTTCTCGACCTCTCTGTCCATTTTTCCCCTCGCTTTTTCTCCGCCAAATCGCGAGGCAGAGCCACCCTACCCCGAGATCGTTTTCGGGGTGCACTTCACGCGCTGTTCCCCTTGGATTTCTCTCCCTCTGTCGCCTCTCGTCTGTTCTGTCTCCTCTCCAGCTCCAGAGGTTTCTGAAGGAAAGAATTTCGCCGTTCCTTGCGTCTGAGGTCACCCTAGAGACGCACCTTCCACACCGCGAGGCGTCACACACGTTGGACGGGGACCCTCTTTTCGGAGTTTCTACGCACGTTTTCCCTTTTTTCCGCCTTTCGTTTTCTCCTTTGCTGTCAACACGCGAGCAGACTTCAGCCCATCTTTCTTTTCCCAGTTTTTCTTGTCCTCTTTCGGCAAAGTCCCTCCGCGCCACCCCGTCTCCGCGGGACGGCGAACCGCCAGTCGCAAAGCAGGTGGACAGACAGAACACGCTGACCGAGAGGAGAGTTCCTCGAGCTTTCCAAGTGAGTGTCTCACACCGGCACATTCACACAAAGCATATTTCGGTGCAGACCGTTTATTGCCGAGAAACGACATCGGTATGTTTACCTGCCCCTTGTTAGACGCACTCTTCTCTGAGAATCTGGGGGACCCTGCAGCAGCTGCACGTCCACGATCGAAGGCCGTCGCCGACCGAGTCAAAAAACCACGTGGCGAACAGCAGCTAAAGGACTCAGGAATGGATCAAGTGAACTCGGTGGCAACGAATGGATTTCGGTGAACTGTCTTTTGCACCGAATCAGATAAATACCTGTAGCTCGCATGCGGTAGACGCTTCATGATTGGGACTTGGCTACTCTCCTTCCTACTCCTCGTCTGTGCGGAATGCATGACTCTCGGAAACACGCATGGCTCGTAGCGAAAAGGGACATCCCGATTTGCGTTTGTTTTTTTAAGTCTCCCACGTTAAAGTGTGGAATTGCAGAGTCTACCTTGAGGTTTCATTTTGAAATTTCTATCGCATGCCCTAGTGCAGACGGAAGAGGGAAGCCACCGCAGAATCGTACGCGTTTTAAAACAGACCCTTTTCTGTATTCGAGCAAAGCCAGTGAAAGTTCCCTCGATTTCAGTGGAGATCTGGTACGAGGCTACGTCCAGTGTGCTTCTGTGAGGTTCTGAGAAAGGCGGTTTACGGTATTCGTACATCCCAGAACAGATGTCGCGATATTCATCGGAGTCTTGCTCTTGTTGGCAATGGGGAGGCCGTCGTGCCGCGCTAGTCCCGCAGACTTTCTGCCACGCGTATTCCGTGACATCGCGTTTTCTCTTTTTTGTACTCAGCCTCCGCTCTTGACGATTTCGCAATCTCGTTCTTGCTGCTTTTCTGCTCCAAGATGCAGGCTCTTAGGAGGTGAGAGCAAAAGTCGAGACCCCGAGGTTCTCTAAGATGTCTCCGTCTAGACTATAAATATATGTTCATGTTTATATCAAATAGATAAACAGATTTCTGTATGTATTTGTAAGTTCATGGTATGTATATATATATATATATATATATATATGGGTCATACGTTTCTGCACATAACTACATTTATATATATATATATATATTGTACCGAAATATATCTGCATGTATGAAAATTTTTTGCTTCTCTGTAGATTGATAAATTGAGCATTTCCAGCTGGTCTCTGACAACGCGGAGGGCGCTTGCGGGGACGTGTGCCACGACTTCACTGGATGCCGTAATGTAACAGTGGAACTCGCGTATCCTGCTATCCTGTCGACTTCCTCGAGGCGTCTGAACCGGCAGACCAGAAGTTTTTCCATCGTTTTCTCCGCATATTCTGCATTTCTTTCGCTCTACAGAGGGGCGGCGATCCCTTCTCGCCTCCTGCCTCGCCGAGACAGCTGGATGTCGCTCGCGCCGTTCGTCGCGCCCAACAACGCAGCGGCGTGGCGGAAGCTCCGGGATGGCGCCCAGGAGGTCCAGACTGTCATTGAACGCCAGTCGACGCCTGGGAAGCCGCAGCAAATCGACTGGGCCAAGTGGGAGAGTCAAATTGCTCACAAAGACATCCTTAACTGGTATGAGCAGATTCAACGGACGAGTCCAAGTCGTAGGCTGAAGGACTCTTTCAGAAGAAGCCTGGGGGACGCTTTGTGGACGCATTAGAACGTGGGTCCGGGAAGGAGAACCTTCGAGATGTCGAGGCCAAGCGCCCAACTCGTGGTCTATTTACTTTGGAGGAACGGCGTGTGAATCTTTCTCTTGTCTCAGAAGTTCCTCCCAGTATGATGGTTCTGATCACAAAAATCAGAAACGCGGCTGCCTTCGAAGACGCAGAAGCTGTACAAACAGTGCGGAGAAGCGTGTGTTTGGGGTGCGGAACTGTGTTCTTTTCTTGCCTCCTTTTTGTTTGTTTGTCTGGCTCTGGGACCGGGGGTGCTGACGCTTGAAACATCCCCCATTTGAAGAGTCTTGTTTCCTCTCTGTCGTCCCGACCGAGGCAACGGTCGAAGGAATTATTTCGTCGGAGAGAGTGCGTCTGGAGCTCGCCTGACTCCGGTGCCAAGCTGAGTTGCTCCCGCGGGGGGGGGGGGCTGTGTCGCCACGCGCTGCAGAAGAGGCTTTCGCTGAACTGCTTGCTGACTTGTGTTCAAGTGGTGTTCTCTTGCTTTCTGCCTGTTTCGGAGCGTTCTTTCATTCCCTCTTTGTGGAACGGCCTGGAACCCCGGTGTTTTTGTTTCTGCTTTCTCCAGCCTGAAGACCTTCTACACCAACCAGGTTCAGATCCTCGACCGCGCCCTCGGGGCGCTTGAGACAGCCAAGACGCCGGCGCCTTGCGAGGGCGCAGAGAAAGGCTGGGCTTTGTTCGACGCAGCTCTCAGCGCATGCGCAAAGTCCGTGGAGAAATCCGAGGAGCTGTTGTCGAACGGCGCGCGGGCGCTCTGGGTCTCCTGCAGCAACCCTCCTGTGTGGAAAGTCAATACCAACGAGGTGCGACTCAAACGCCGGAAACACAACAGCGACCCGCCCGATTCGCAAAGCACGCCCTTCAGTGACGTTGCTGTCATGCCCCCCCCCCCCGCACACCCATATATATATATATATATATATATATATATGCATATGTATATATACATGTATACATAGGTATGTGTGTATGTGTGAAGGTTTGTATCCATCCATATACGCACATCTGCGTGCGGCGAAGTGGGGACCGGAGTGTACGAAGAAGGGGAGACAGACTGCAGGTAGAAGGGAAGAAGGAAAGCGAGCCGCGAAAGACAACTGAAGGCGAAAATGTAGAGACTCCCCTCTCTCCGAGTTAGCGTACCTGCGGTGTGCTTCTGTGTGGAACTGTGAGGTGCGACGCGAGTTGGGCACTCTTTTCGCTCCGATGATGTTTTTTGCGTAAGGCGATTTGTGCGCCTTTACCGACGTTGCCAGACTGTTTTGTGGCGCTTTTCGAACTTTGCTCCGATTTCGGCATGTCCTCTTTTCCCTTCTCCAGTGGCTAGATAGCGACCAGTACTGGCAAGCGTTCGTGGAGAAGCATCACTTCTACTCGCAGTATCAGCCCGGAGTGGTGGACCCGGAAGCGCCTCAGGAGGTCGAAGCCTTCAAACAGGCGTGGCATTCGCGGATGGGGAAATTCAACGACAGAAGCGACACACCCATGCTCTACGCGTACATGAACGAGCTGCCTTCGTGGGAGTACTACGATCTTCACCGGTAAACAGGCGAAACAGAAGGAGAAAGACCAAAGGGACGAGAGGAGAAGAAGAGAGAGCTGAAGAAAGAAGACAGGGAACAATAGAGAAGAAAAGAGACGAAGAGAGAGAAAGGAAGAAGGGAGAGAAAGGACGAAGGGAGAGAAAGGAAGAAGGGAAAGGAGAGATGAAACGGAGACAGCTGAAGTGTGTGTAGACGCAGAGATCTGTGTATCTGTCTCGCTGAAGACGCACCCGCATGTTTCGCGAGAAGGGAGAAGGGAAGCGGGTGCACGGAGAGGAGAAAGAGGCGGGGTCGGCAGCTGCTTTTGTCCAGGGGAGTGGAGACACACGCAGAGAAAGAAATGATTTCTTTTTTCGCAGGAGTGCGTTCCTCGAGCACATGACGTACTTCTTGGTTCGAACTGGAGGCGACTTCCGCTTCTTCCCTGAGATGCCGCCGTGGCAGTGGCTCGCACACATGGAGAATCTCCGATTCAAACTTCTCTCTGTGGTGAGTGTTTGTGTAAGGATGTGAGAGCACGCATCATTTTCATGCGAAGAAGGTGCGCCTCTCGTTGCGGCTACTTTTTCCTCTCTTCTCGTCTCCGTCGCCCTTAGTCTTCTCCACATCTCCTCACCGTTTAGAGTAAACGCCGCTGCGTCTCTTCGTTTCTCTCCTGGATGCCGTTGTGTTTCTTTCTCCGGAAACGTCCTCGAATATCTCGGGTTTCTTCTGTCTCTCTTTACATCCATTCATGTATGTGTTTTCTCCCTCTACACAGTGCGTCGCCTCTGTTTTCCTCGCTCATCAGAGCACTTCTTCTCTTTTTCTCTTCTCTTTGCAGGCGCAGAGTCGCCGATCGCAGCTGCAGCTGGCGAATCTGGAGAGAGAGCGTGCACTGGATTTTCTCCCAGTCGACGTGGAGCACCACGGCGAGGAGTACACGCAGAAGTTTCTCCAGTACGAGACAGAGCTTTTCCAGGCTTGCGCGGCCAGGTTGATGGGCCATTTTATGTTCCTTTGTGATCCCTTCATCCCAGTCCAAAGCGCCGAGGCTCTCAGTGCAGTGACGCGCGTCGACAACGGAAAGGGTAAACTCTTTTCGCTCGGCGACGACGTCAACGCGCTGTTCTACCTGCCGGAGCAACAGAGACGCGACGTCGAGAGGCCCACCCAGGCCGTCCAGACTTTGCTGGTCAGCAGCAGAGATGCAGAAAACAAAGAACAGAGAAGAAGTGGGAAGGCAAACGGAGGCCAGCAGTAAGGGGAGAGAGACCGACCGGATAACAGGATAAGAACAGAAAGGGGAAGAGAGGCGGAGCGACAGGGGAAACGATGGAGACACAGACAGAGGTAGAAATGAGCACAGAGAGGGTGAAACAGGAAAGCGTGTACCATCAGACACGAATCGGTGAGGTAATGAGTGTCATTCGGCTTATATTTGGGGTTTCATTTCTTCGCAGGGTCATCTCGAAGCCACCGGCCGCCCGTTCAACCCGTGCTACAGCGAACTGCTTCACGTCCATGCGGAGGTGCTGGAAGAGAGAGGTGAACACTGGTAGGTGAAATCAGGAAATCCGAGGAAGTGAAAACGTTCCTTGTTGGCATCAGCGGTCTTCCCAGAAGCTAGGAAGTCGCCATGTTCCCCGTGCCTTGACCATAGTCTCCGTGGACAACGCCAGCATTCCAGCTCTACGGAGAACTGTTGATTGCATGCTCCCCCTCTAAATCCTTTAAACCATACAGGGGTTTCGTTTCGTTTGTTTACGTGTCTTTTCCGAGTCCCTTCGGTGTGTGGGGGCTTTTCCACCTTCGTGTCTCCTGCTGTAGAGCATCTCTCGCGATTTCCTCCGGCGTATTCTGTCTAGTTCCCTTTCCTCGCCCTTGCCTTTCTCTCTAGGTTGACGGCACCCGGCGAGTGCGTGTCTCAAGCCTTCCTCCGTCGCCTGCGGACAGACGACCCAGCGTACGAAGTGTACTGCTCGTATTTCAAGGAAATGTATGAACGCTTTGCGGGGGCGAAGGAAGTTTCGATGGAGGACGGGCGCAAGCGCCTGGCGACCATCGAGAAAAACGCCCAAGAGGAAGCCGCTGCTTATGGCCTCGCTCTCAAGACGATGGGCAGCGCGGAACTTGCACACAAGGCCCGTGAAGGAGCTGCGAAACTGGAGCAACTAAGGAAGGCGCAGGAAAAAGCCGCAGGAAAAAGTGCCCAGACCGTCCAGGAAAACAAGATGTGAAGCACACAAAGTCGACTGTGTGTGGTAAGACAGGGGAAACGCGGCCACTGGCATCGACCGTGGTGTCTGTACAGCGGAGGCTGCGGCCGTGGCGAGTAGAACGCTGGAGAAGTTGAAAGGGAGGGTTGGCGGCAAGACGGGCAGTTGTGTGGACGATTGTTTCCAGTAGTTGGACATCAATGTCCTGCGACATTGTGGTGACTCAATATATGTTCGAGTCTTATAGGCGGAACGTATGGAAGGTCATCAGTCGTCTTGACAGAGCACAGCTGGATCGTGTAGCGTAGTTATCGCATCGAAGTAGGTATCACTTCGAGTGCGGAGAGCGAGTCCACAACTGTGCGGTCTCGTTTACGCTTTTTGCATGCAGATTGAGGCGGTGGACGCCGTGCTTAGGTGTCGCGCCGAGACCGTAAAAACGCGAGATGAGCTGAGAGGACGGACAAGGAAATTTGTGGAGACAGAAAGAAAAGCATTTGCAGCAGAGAGGGAGGGAATGCAGGGGACCCGAATTTAGCGAGCAGAAATTCACGGGTGCGTTCACTTCGTACACTGCATCTCAAGTACAGCCGGTGCCACGTGTCTTCTATGCAAAAATGGTGTGCGTCCTCTGCAGTTTTCTCTGAAAAACGAGAGGCGCGACCCATCAGAGGGAGGCCACGGCTCGCCTGTGCAAATGTACAGTTCCGTTCGGTCGTTTGTTTTTAACTGTCTGTCGGTTCGCGTTGCCTTGTTACCTTCCAAAAGCCTAGGCTTTTAAACGGGACGCCAAGAGCTCTTACTGCACTGGTGTTTGTCGGATTCTGCACAATGAAACCTGAATCAGGCCTGATTCCGCCAAGAAACGAATCGAAAAAGTTGCCGCTCAGACGCGCATTTTGCGTTTTTGAAACCCAGAGCTCGGCGTCGACTGCCAGGGTTCCACATGCACGGACACGGCACCAAATTCGCGTGAGACAGAAGGAAGCTCTGGCAGTTCTTTCTATGATAATTTCGCAGCTGCCATAGAACCCCTCTCCCGACCTGTTGTACAAGATATTTCTTTTTCTCATGGTGTGTCTGTGGGGATGGTATAAAGCACTGATTTGCACGTAAAATAGGCACAAACGTAGGTGCGAATGTATCCACATTCGTGTGATCATGTCACACGATTTCACTGAATGCCTTCATATATATATATATATATACATATTATACACGACACTCAGGTGTATAGTTGTACGAGGGTGTCCTCATTTTCGCTACTGTATCAAATGGGAAGTAGCATCGATCATCGCATCTAACACCGCTTGGAGGCTACATGCATGTAGCCACCAGACGAAATATCGGACGAAGCTTCACAAAGTGAACCTTTCCATGGTGTATAGTGGTAACCGGTGTATATTTGGGAAAAAACACCTCTGTACCTGCTGTGCAAAAGCCATTCATTTTGGTAGTCTCCTTTTTGATTTTAGTCTGCGCATAATAGTTAGGTCTGTCTCTGACGGTCGGTTTGTTTCGAACACTCGCATCGACGGAATCCAGTTAAGGTCGAAGCGGAGTATGAGGCATTATCTTCTCTCGCGAGAAAGGGGGATCTACGATCACCTCTTAATTCGCTAGCTAGTCTTCGCGTGTCAGAGTGCTCCTGTGTACGGATAAATTTTGGTACGTAGAAAGAGCGAATGAGCAAACACGAAGCCATCCACAGAGCGGAAAACTGGTAACGACGTTTATGGAACCGTTTTCAAGATGTCCTCGCTGTCATCCAATACGGCTGTTCATCCCAGAAGAATCAGACACCTCGCACAAGGTCGTGGGCTTCCTCCTCGTCCTACGTACTGAAAAACGTCTGTCAACATATTGTCGGTGCTATCTTGAAACTTCTTAATCGATGTTTGCATACATTACCAGTTAGATAACCAATGGAGCTAGATTCCCTGCTACAGAGAGCATCTTCCTTCTAATTATAGGTGCTGGCTTCTCCGGTCCCTTAGGAGCAATGGAGCAACAAATCGGAAGAAAAGAAGGCAGCGACAACAAGCAAATTGCATTGTCTCAGCAGAAACGCACAACGCGCTGTCTGTAGACGTTGCTTACTCAGCTCACACGTTACGTCTGACGGTCAACTATCTTTCCTAACTGAATCTTGCTCAATGAAGAGGGAGGAAGGAGCCGACATGGAAGTGCTGATACAAACCGACGACTGTAAGTCCCAGTTATATGACAGGATGTGAGACTCCTGAGATGTACCTGTTCTTGTTAGGAGGGTGGCTCTCCCGAAGTGTAAGCATAACACAAAAATGTCTAGAGAAGACAAAACGGATGGAAATGAAACAAACAACAAGCTTCCAAAAGGGGAGAACGCGGTCTGTTATGTTGTGTTCTTTTAGGCGAAAGCGCCTGGGTGGCACCGGACCTGTTGATTACACGTAGTGTTCTCAGCTCATAAATGTGGAAATAAGAAAGGGAAGTTGCGGTTTTCGCTTTTGTTTTGAAGGATACGAGCTCCAGACTGCCATTGAAAAGCACTGAGGGCTCTCCAGTTTTTCGCTGGGTCTCGGGGGGTTTTCATTGGCATCCGTTTACTGTAGAACGGGATAGAATCTGTCAACTCATTTACGCTCTGGAAGCACGCTTACAAGAGTCGGGTGCCGATTCACGCTGACCTCACGAACACCACCGGCATTTGCATCGTATGTGTGTCTGTACGCTTTCTTGTTCGTTTTTTCCATCTGATTCAGCCACCTTTCTTGCGGAGTTCGCGTCGTCCAGTTTCTGCTGAGAAAACGTGCAGACGTTAGACGCCTGGCAGTGAGCTAATCTCACTACGGGTCAAGAAGTCTGTTCGCTCCTCTTGCTCTGTTTCATCGATCCTTCTTGAGCAAATCAACTGTATTCGTTTTTGTGTGTCGGCTGAGGATCACGGAAAACAACCCCGGTCCTCTGAGGACATTTGTTTGTCCGTCGTTCCCGTGCTTCTGGTTTTGACAGCTGAGATCGCAATCCTAGACACCAGGTTTCTTCGCACAGTTCACATTCGTTGCTTTTTTTGATTCATTAAACTCCTCTACCACCTTTCCGACTCCTGTAGTACTCGTCCTCCCGGTATGTCGTGCTCTTGGGTTTTTTCCGTTTTTTTCCTCCGAAGGCAGCGTTCAGGCTTTTGAACACTTCAAGAGGACTGGCGACGATCTTGTCCCCCCGCCTGCTTTCCTTTTTCTGTTCGAGTTTTTTCCTTGTCATCTCGGAAAAGCTGCTCGACAGGCGTCCGCTTTCCTCGCCATCAGAACGCTGAACGGTCTTTTCAACGCCACAGACTCGCTTTCCACAGGATATCTTGCGCTCTGTCGGGTCTACGTGCATCGCTGCATTGTGCACTGCGGTTTCCTTCACCTTGCTCACAACCTTCTCCCTAGGTTGCATTCTGTCTTGCTCCCCCTTCCTTTTCCCGGTTTCATTTGTCTAGTTTTCCGCGTCTGTCGGCAGCTTTCTCCACGGTGTCCGTTGTGGCACAAAATCGGCAGACCTCTAGGGAAGATGACATTGCGTGCAGAACGCCAGGTGGAATCAAGGAAGGAGAGAAACCGTTTCCTGAGATTGACTACCGAGCCGGTTTTTCAGAACCGAAGAAAGGCGGCTTTCCTCTTGTACCGAGTAGACGCAAACGCCACAGGCGCGTTTGGCTTCTGCGAGTCTTGGCCGCATATACCAGAACACAGAAAGAGTGAATTTTTGTCGCAGAATGGCAAGGCAAGAGAGAAAAAAAAAGCCTTCATCTCCGCTTGTGGAGGTCAGAACAGCTGACAGCGGCGACAAGTGGAGAAAAGGAAGCCCGTCCGGGAAGGAAAATCTCACAAATGCTTGTTCCGTTTGGTTTCTAGCACGGATGAGGCGACTGCTCGTTTTACCGCCGTGCTCGGTGATCCGGCAGAAACGAGCTGCGTTTCTGAGACTTTCTTCTTTCTTGTTTCTCTCTCATGCTGTCATTATCTCCTGCTCTCTATGTGCTCTCCCGTTTCGCTTCTCACCCTTTTCGTGCAGCTCTCCCTCCTATTTTTCGTTTTCTTCCCTAGGTGTCATACCCGGTCTTGCCAATCCGACACCTGTGTTTCAGCAATCCGCCTCGTCTGCAGAGTCTGCCGGGCAGGCTTCACGGCTTGGTCCGAAGGCACAAAGCTTCAGTTCCCTTTCACGTCTTGAAGAAACTCCCTTTTTCTCTACTCCTTCAGCCTCGAACTCCTCAGCTGCCCCCTTCCTCTCTGCCCTGTCTGTGGAAGGACACACTTCTCCCTCTCCCGAGATGCAATCGCCCGTCTCTCCCTCTCATTCCCTTTCTCGTTCTGCCTCTTCTGAATCTCCTCTTTTCTTATTATCTTCGGTTTCGCCTCAAGAGCCTCTCTCTCCCAGCTTTTTTATTCAAACCCCTGAGCATGGACGGACTCCAAGTTTTGCCCGGAAGGCGGTCGGGCCGCCGCGCTCGGCTCCAGGTGGCGCCTATCGCACCAGCCATACAGGCGCTACTCGACCTTGGATGTGGTAAAGAGAGAACACAAAAACCGTATAAATGCAAATAAATGCGCGCGAGGCCACGGGAAGGTCTTGTGTGCACATACACTCGCATTCCCTTTCACTGTCCCGCTTTCTTCACATGTGGTCCAGTGTCATCGGGCCTGTCTCTCTGTAAAAAGAACCTTGATATTTTTCTATAACTGTGGATTTCCACCGCCTTTTCGATTCGCGCTTCCTCCCCGCATGCCTGGGTACCCCCAAAGAATACCTCCATCAATCCACATGCCTTACCCCGCCTACCCAATGGTCTTCTCTGAAGAGTGCCTGTGTTTTCTGTAGACATCCAGCGAGGAAAGGGCGGGACGAGTTCGTGTCGTACCCGTTCTGCATTCATGGCTCAAAAGATGTGTTCTGAATCGGGCAGTGGTATGAGCTAAACAGCTCCATCAACAAAAGCCGCGTTGAAGATGATGAATCCAATTGAGTGTGGTATAGATTTACAATCTTGCAAAACTGACGAGAATTGAACGCAACATTAGCCGGACGCTGACGCTTCTTTGACTAACATAACATCATAGAAGATCTAGCTGCATTACGTTTAAACTGCCCCCCGCAGGCAAGATAGAATGCCGTGCACAGAGCCATTTTACTGCGACATCAGAGGCGTAGTATCATTCAAGAACCGGCAAGAAAGGCACACCCGAATTGCGTGAGACAGAGCGACGACAGAGTGCTTTGTCACCCTTTTTCCCGCTTCCTCCACAAATCTCCAACCGGCAACGATTTGCTTGTCTATCGCAGGATCTGTCTCATGTCCTGTTGTGCAATATAGAGACTGCCTTGGCTTCCTGTGCTTTGAGATCAGTCTAACAGAGAGGAGGAAAGTTCCCCGCTTTACCCACTTGCCTTGTTGCTCCTCGCTGTCTCAGGGCCGCGGCATCTCTCTTTTGCTTGGCAAGTCTCGTCGTCTGGGTCCTTCATCGTCTGAGGCTTCGGCGTGTGGCCCATCGCCTGAAGCAGCGAGTGGGCAGCTGCTTTCCGCCTCCTGTCGTCTACGCCTACGGCCGTCTCTTCACTTTCTTTCCTCTCTTCGCTTCCTGCTGCTGGTCAGCACCACTGCATACACAGAAATTCAATCTTTACCAGATACCCCCCTTAAACAAGTGGCGTGTTCTGCGTATTCCGACCCTTACCACAGACGTTCTGGTTGCCACTCTCTCGACCTCTTTTCCATCGCATACATCCGCCCCCGTCTGCACTGCGCGTTCCGTTCGCTTCCCTCTGGATGCGTTCTACCTTGTGTTCCAGTCTTCGTTTCCTCATTTCTTAGTCAATATGCCTTACAGGCTTCTTTTCCCCCCCTTTGCCGCGCAAATTTCCGCAAAGTTTTTCTGTGTCTTCACAGGGTCTCGTTGCTCTTCCCTCAACTTGCGCTGCTCAGCCGTGTGTTGCTGCACTTGTACGAAGTGGCTTGTCTCCACTGGTTCTGGGCTCTCATGCTGGACCTCCTGGGAGGTCCCGACAGCGCCCTTCTCGTCGTCAATTCTTCGCCTCAAGAGGCAGAACGCTTTCTGCGCCTCTCGGTAAAAGAAAAAGACAAAGGAAACCCACCTCGCTGTCGGCAGCTGCAGAGTCGGGCGCTCGCCCGGCTGCGAAGAAGCCTGGAACATGCAGACGTTGTCTTGGCGTCTTCGCTGATCACTCGACGTCTGGGGAAACGGCGAGAGACGGCGGCGCCTGTAGAGACAGTCTCGCCCAGTGGGAGCGGGGAAGGCTTCGTCAACTGCGACGAAGAGTCGCCAGACCGGGACGAACGCCACCGCTTTACACATTTTGTTCTTATCTGCAAACCGACAGACGAGGAACGCGAAACAGAGAGCGAGACGCCGGAGGAAGAGAAGCAAAAGTTCGCAGGGAGAGTGGAAGAGGAGGACGAGAGGACAGTGAAGCCCAACGGAGACTCAGAGATGCGAGGAGTGGTCGACGGGAAGCAAGCCGTTTGCGGGGGCGGCAGAGCGCAGAAACGACGAGGGAGAGCCGAGAAGAAAAGCGACCCTCACGGAGAGGAAACGTGCATGTCCTTATCTCCATCCTGCACACAGGAAGCTGTGGACACAGACGAAGGAGCAGGGAAAGAACCGAGTGAAAGGGAAAGCAGAAAAGAGGACGCTGGAGAGAAAGGCAAGAAGCCAGCGGCGAGTACAGTTCTCCCTTTTCTTCTCCCTCACTCCCGAGCCGAACTGATTTCCAGAAAAGAAAATGTCACGGCAGCCGCCGACGCGTCGCCTCACCTTCAGGACAGACGGGAACGCGAAGCACTCCACAGAGAAGAAACGAAGGGGAGGCAAGCAGAGAGAGACGAAGAAGAGAGGAGAGAAGACGAGAGGGAAGAAGAGAGAGGAGCCAGCAGAAATGTGTTGAGAGAGGGAATTCCGTCGGTTGTTATTTCCTGCTCTTCTTCTTCATCAACAGCGGCGACGACACCTTGTCAGCAGCTCCACCGAGTGCACGCTTTTCCCCGTTCTCCTCGACGCCGAGAAACTTCCGACGCACGAGAAGAAGAGCAGGACTTCAAGCAAGAAGAGAGGCGAGATACAGACAGAATGAGAGAAGGCAATAAGGAGACTGTGTCGGGCGAGAGAGAAACTCTGGGGGGGCGAAAGACAGACAGCGAAGACTTTGGGGAGTTCGAGAGAGAAGGCGCGAGTCTTTCGATGACTGGCGAGAACGACGCAAAGACGGAAGCCAGCTGCTGTGTTACTGTCTCTCCTTGTACACGAGGAAGTCACGCGAAGGCGCGTGAAGAAGGAGAAGAAGAGACACTGGAAACTCCAAGGGTTCTGCGACGGATCTGGTGCGTTCCTCCACTCTGCTGTTTCGCAGCGAGATCGGAGAAACGGGAATTCCGTGCGGTAAGATTGAAGCTGAAAGAAAATACACATGCCCAAGTTAAACTCTTCAGCTTCTCGCTCGTAAAACGCGCTTTCGGCGTTTCTCGTTCTTTCTCGTTTATTCTCCCTTCTGCAGTGACCTCTGCTCTGTCTCCTTTGTCAGACTTCTGTCTTTCATCAGTTTTTTCAGCTTCTCTTTCGCTCCGTCCTGCGCTCCCGCATCTGTCGTTTCCCCAGGTTCCTTTTTCGCCACATCACAGTCGAGCGTCGACGCTTTTCCCCAGGCTGTGCGTCACTCAGTTCAACTGCTTCTTTTATGACCTTTCTTCTCCTCCACTCTTACGTCATCTCAAATCCCCAAGCGTACCTCCTCTCATATATACCTCTTGTCTCCTTTCTTCTCTTCTTTCTTATCTACTCTCTCGTCCGCGTTCGTATCTATTGTTTCCTCTCTTCTCTCCTGTCTCCTGCCTTCTCTTGTGTCTCCCTTATTCCCTCCCTTCTTGTCTTCAATCTCACCTCCCCTCTTACCTCGTCTTTTATTTCCACGTTTACTTCCACCCGTATTTCATCTCTTGTCTCCACTCTTCTTTCCGCCCCGCCTGTGCTTTGTTCCGCAGAAAGACTTGCGCCTCAGCTTCCTGTGCCTGCTGCCCTACACGTTCCTGAGCTGCGCCGTGACCGTGTTCTCCGCCCTCATTCCCTCGACATTGTTTCTCGTTCGGTCTGCGGACTCTCCCTGCTCCGCCAGTGACGAAGAAACTGCATGCATCTTTGCATCCAGTGCACCTCTCTCGGGGGCAGGCGCGAGCGCGGGAGAGAGGCACTCTGTTTCGACCTGGACGACTTCTAAGACGTTGGAGGTCGCTGTGCAAGAGACCCTTCAACAAGCTGCCGTATGCGCCGTCATGCTGGCTATGTGGGGCATCGGCGTCGTTTACTTTGCGACTCGTTCCTTCCTCAGGGGGTTCAATCTAGGTGAGCGTTCAGGTCCGAAAGTGAAGAGCGAATTCCTCTTTTTTCAACACGAGAACGCGGGACGCCAGGATCTAAAACTCCCAGATTCACTCCATCCCGGGCTGCAGTCTTCAGTTTCGTGCTTCTTTCGTTTCGGTGACCCTTCGTTCGCCTGTTCTTCTTTGTCTCCAGGTGTCGCGGCCTCTTCGTCGAACGTGTTTCTAGGCTTCTTTCCTCGACTTCTTTTTTGTGTCTCATTTTCTGCCTCGGCCTTTGCTTTGTCTTCCTTCGTTGCTTTATGACTCGTGTTCTCTTTTCTCCGGCTCGCGACGAAACGACGCGCGTCGGTCGTCTTTCACCGTGTTCCAGGAGCGAGACGCCCACCAGCGCGGTGGCTATACTCTGTCGTGTGCGGCTTCGAAGGCCTCTGTTTCTACCGAACTCAAGGAGGCAGAGAAATCACGGAGCCAGCACCCAACAGATTGTCTTTCCCGTCAACATGCGTTATGTCTGCAGGACTGAAGTTTCTGTGCATCAAGGTACTCGTGGTGGTAATCCAAGTGTCGGAGATCGTGGCGAAGTTCCGCGGTTCCCCAACGTTTGATGCTGACGTCGCCACTTTGTCTCCTCTCCCGCATGGAGTGGAAGGCGCAGGCTTCCTCGAACTCCACCACTCGGTCTTCGACTTCGTTCTTATCCTGCTCGCGCTACCTGTGACCGTCCTCGCCCTCCGCACTTTCGACCCCAGAGAGCTGCACCGCCTAGAGGACAGAAGCCCAGCCTTTGGAGGCGTGTCTCCTGCGCTGAGTCACCAACTGCTTGCGCTCGAAGGAAAGAGAGGGGAGACAAAGGGAGAGACTACGGAGAGGAGACGGAGGGAACAGGGAGAGAGGACGGGCAGCGGACCGAGAGAACGGCTCGAGGAGACAAAGGGGACACGGATAAGAGACCGAGAGACAAGGGAGAGGAGAAGGACGGAACAAGGAGAGAGGGCAGAAAGGAGACAGAAAGAGGAAATGGAAGAGCGAGCGACGAGAGACTGATAGTCGACATCTGCACAAGGGGTTGCCAGTGGCACTGAAAGAGACGGTGGAGAAGGAGTTTGCAAAAACAAATCAAGGAGAGGGAGAGAAAGGAAGAGCAGAAGGAAGTAGAAAAGTGACCTCAGCTGGCAGAGCAAGATGACGAGGGATAGGCTGGAAAACTCCACGTTTTGTGGCAGACAGGGGAAAAGAGATGGACAGCTCAATCAGACGTGGTTTCAACCGTTAAAAGCACGCCATTCCTGGGGGCTGTTTTCCGCAGCCGAACAACTGAGGAAAACATTCTGCAGCTGTCGGTCGACTTCCACTTTCAGTGGAAAAAGGAACACTTCCTCGACTTTTTGCTGCATCAAATCACAGAAGCACAAAAGACGAACTCTGTGCTGTCGGATTTTGAGACTCATCGCCACAGGTTTCACAGTCTACACGACAGACACATCTGTTACACGACTTACATATATATATATATATATATATATTATTACATAGAGACATACATAGATAAGCATATATATATATATATATATATATATATATATATATATATATGTGTAGATGCATATAATCAAGGACTGAAATGTACAGTGGTCTTCCGTTGTGCCCGAGGTTGTTCTTCCGAGCGGTCACACTTGGGATACAGAGATGTTGTTTTGAGGAGTGTCTGTCCACATTTAACAAATTGCCCCCGGCAGGAAAAAAAATTGTTCACCGAACTGCCGCGGCGACTGCTCCAGACGACCTTCTCTGCGCAATGGATTTCTGGCAGAAAACGTGATCCGACTGTCTAACAAGGGATCGAGAGGAGGCAAGGCAGCGGGCACTCTCTCCCCCTGGCGTTGTCGGGGTTCTTTGACAACCCACGGAAATACTGTTTAGTATTATTAGTGGGAGAGCAGCCAGCGGAGACTGAGAAACGGCTGGTGACTCAACGGCGTAGAATCGTTCATCCACTTCCTAAGCAAGTGCCAGGCATTCAAGTCTCCCTGGAATGTTCACAAGCGTTATTTCGCATATTAGGTTCGATATGTTGTACCAGTTGACCTCATATCGTGGTGTCGTTCCGTCGTAGCTTCAGTTGTTAGCTGTGTATCGTTTTCGTTGCATGTGGTGCGTTTGGAGAAATGCTGGGTTTCACTCGACTGCGACAGCAAGGTCATTCCACATCCGTTCGTTCTAGGCACAACAAGCGGCACGGCTGGGTCAGGCATGAGAAGAGAGGTCAACAGGGCGAAGCGAAGACAGCCAACATGCTTATCCTTCCGTGTGTTCATCGTCGTCGCTTCACTCCTGCCGTTGTTTTCCGAGAATGTCTCCCGCACACGACTGAGACTCCAGAATGACGGTTTCAGGCTCGTTCGCAAAAACGAGCTGAACAGCAACAGTTCGCGGAGCTCGCCAGTTTGTGCTCTCGAACGCCCGAGCGATGAAGGAAGAGATTTTCTCCCGAAGTCCGGAGAATGTCGAAAACACACGAAGAGAAGACGTCAGGGTGACAAAGGGGGGAAAAGACGCAAACGGCACGGCAGAACGCAAACTGTTGAGCCAAGGTGAGACGGTAATGCCTAAAAAGGTGGAGATCCTCCGTACGTCGAAGCAAAAGCACGTTCAAAAAATCAAAAACAGCAAAGTCAGAACCGATGTCAGCGTCCCTCCAGTCACGAAAAAGACGCACTGGTACTCCGCATTTCTCTCAGCCACTCTACACTCGACCCTCCTTTCCCAGCTCACAGGGTCTCCTCCAGGCTCCAACGCTTCGTCCGCACTTCCGCTGCTGTCTCTTCCGTTGATGCTCTCCCGTCCTCCGACTCTAACGCGCCATCTCTGCTCGTCGCTGTCTGATCCCTCCTCTCCCCCTTCTCGTATCGTTCACCGTCGCCCCGCTTCGCCCGCGGCAGCAGCTTGTGCAGCGGCATCTGCAGCGCTGGAAATGCCCGCAGCGGCAGCGGCTGCGGCGGGGCTTCCCAAGAGAGCCTCGCGCTCTTCTTCAGCTCGCTGGCGGGCCTGGTGGATCATTCGCGGAACCTGCTGCACCCGGAGACGCGTCTTGACCTGAGGAGAGACTTTGAAGCCGTACACTGTCGGGACGTAGTACGGCGGCGGCGAGACAGTGCTGCTCCTCGCGGTCGGCAGAAGGAAGGGAAACTGCATGTGGAAGATCTGCGCAATCGAAGTGCCGAAATAGGCGCCGTCCAAATGGTTCAGGCGACTTCCCTTGGGAGGGTGGTACAGCTCCTGAACAGAAATCCGAGCAGAGAAGCACGCAGCGAGCGGTCGAGGCAAACGGGGGAAGGACTTCACACCTCACGACAGGAGCTACTGTGAGGCGGTTCCACGTCGAGACGGACGACGGCGAGTCCGAGAGGGAACTCGACCGGCACTCGAGAGAGCGCACGAACGCGTTTTCCTCTCCACTGCCTTCCACGAGTGACGTAGCGAAGGCGCTTCGCAGATCTTCGAAAGCCCGGTTTCCCGAACCCAAGGCGCGTGTGCTCTTCAGAAAGTCTCGTTCACAGTGTGCATTTTTGAAAAAGAGAGGTGCGTTCCGGTGTATCTTTGAAAAACAAGCAACGTGGACACAAACAAGACTTTCGAAGGCGCCTGCCTTCAAGACGAGTCGCACAAAGACGCTTGAAAACGAAGCATACACACACTCGCACCCGACACCCAAGAGACATGTCAACTGCAAAAGCTGCATCCGCATGCAACACTGCGCATACGCGTACGGAGACGCGTCTCCTTCTATGGCGCTTGACGAACGGATAGCGAGGGACGCGTCTGTGCGTGGGAAAACCGAACAGCACGAAAAACCGTGAACCACCGGCGAATTACGTTGTACGTGGACCAGACATAGTCACATCTCGAGGCGCAGGTGCCCGGCAGCATTTCCGGGTGGACATACACAGCATTTCGCGCAGTAAACTTTCGCAGTGTGCTTGTTCGGCGTATCAGTCAAAGCTGTGGGGAGAAGCGCCCAGCCTTCGCATGCACTGTTAGGACAGACGCCGAACTGCTTTTGCGCGTATTTCTGTTGCAGAAGTTGCAGGCCTCTGTCGGAAACAGACAAAACACAGAGAAGCAAACACACACACAGTGGCTCCCATAGCAGAGAAAAAAGTGAAGACTAACGGGGAGGAAATGGGGAGATAAAACACACAGAAAGGCGAGAGAGAAAAAGACACCGCGGCGAAGGACCGAGAGAAGCAGGACGAGGCGCCGAGGTCGACAGGCACTTAACCTGAACGATTTCGAACTAACACGGAGAAGCACAGAAAACCCCAGAAGCGTGGATATCCAAACAAAGAGTCACTCCATACAAATATACACATCGAGTGGCGCACAAGCATCTGAACAAACACCCATATATATATATATATATATATAGATATAGATAGATTGATATATACATAGATTTATCTTACATATTTGTGTATACCTGTATATAAACATGTACAGGTAGAAAGCTATATATCTGAAGAAAAGAAGTTACAGGATATGGGCAATGCGCTATGAAAAGGTGGAGGAATTCTTTCTTACTCACCGAGCAGTGGCCAAGAACCTTGCATGCACGAGGCCGTAAAGAAGCTCTGCAGCCTGTTCAGCCATTGCCGACTTTCTCTGTTCTTCTTCGTCGTCTTCGTCTTCGGATTGCTCGTTGTCCAGCACAATGTCTAGGGCCTCATCAAAGAGAGGCACCTGACTCGCGAGACCTGAGCACAGAAATTGAAAAACTCTGAAGCTGTGCTGTTTACAAGCAGGTCTGTCACCTGAAGGGTACGTGGGGTCCAAGTTAAGACACTTCAGATCGACAGAGAGGTCTGCATGAGAGCACGGAGGCTGTGTTCCTGTCAACAAGTGCGAAAAGATGACGTCAATCTCGAGGAAGAGTACTGCGGCAGAGACGAATTGGGATGGTATGCGCGAAAAAGCCGGTCTCTCTCTTGTTTGAAACATGCCTTGGAAATCTCAAACGTGACAAGAAGCAAACGGAAACCCGGTTACAGAAAAGACGGAACCGCGAGCACGGGAGGCGACACACACAGCCAACACGGCTGTAGCTACACGCGAGAGTGATCCGTGGATCTATTTTAAGTCCGTAAGTCACTGCAGCAAGCAATCAAAAACATAGATGAATTCAGGGGAATGCGTGTCTCGTTAGAAAGGCTCCCAACAAAAGGCAGAGGGGGTTTGAAAGGAAATGCAACCTGGCTGTACAGCGAAAGGGAAACCGAATTTGAATGAGCAACTATCCTTACTCTTGTATTGTTTCCAAATTTTAGTAGAGTTTTGACCATCCACAGCTGTCGTTTTCGAGCCCGGGAAGACTCTCAAGATCCTCAAAATTAACAGAAAAACTCCAAGGCCGTACCTGTCAAGTTGAAGTCATCCCGAATGAAGTCGTCGTCCACGACGACAAACAATTCGTTGCCCTTCAACGTGCAGAACCACTCGACCCAGCTCATCTGGACAGACAAAGGAAAAACAATAACTCTGAACCAGCAAAATAATGAGAGAAGCACTGCGTTTCTCTACATATCCACATAAACAGGATACATGAATGTGTGTTTGCACATACCTACACATGAAGATACTGGTCACGGTATAGACGTAGGCACGCAGGAAGGCAACCTACGAGTTAAACTCTACACACTCATGTATGTCCACGTATGCTGCGGTATACCTCTATGTGAAGACAGGCAGAGGATGAAAGCACAAACGTACAGGCAGGTAGGAAAGTGACGGGGACACACATGAGTCCTGTACGGCGAGACTGTCTCATTTGGGTTTCCTTTGTGAATTATTTGTCCTTACATCTTCCAATTCACTCGTCCCAGTCATGTCAGAAAACTCCTGTTCTTCACTCTCGAACTCTTCGCTACTCGTCTGGGAGCCTGCGGTCGGAGAGGCCCCGGCACCTGCAGCCAAGGCGCCGGCGCCTCTGGAGCCCGCGGCCTCGCCAACTCTCTCTTTTTGCTGCTGCATTTTGTAGATGCAAACCGCTAAAAGGAGACTTAGGAACCCACAGAGCAGCGGCGCACACGGAGAAAGAACATGCAAGAGAAAAGGCTGCAGACGAGGTGCGAGGAAAAGACACCTGATGGGGTGCAAGAGGCGCGTTTTCGTGGCGGCCGCGGCGTTGCGAGAAACGAATTGACAGGCGAGGGGGGAAAGAATAATTCAGAAGGAGGTTCGAACGTTTTTGAGGAAATTTCGTCGAGAGAAACGGAGAACAGGCTTCCGTAGGACCCACTCTTCCCCGGTGGAGATGAGAGAAGAGACGGGAAGCACCCGCTTGGAGAATCGAGAAGAGACCGGCAACTCGCCGCGAGAGAAAGCGCGGCGGTAGACAGCGGGAGGTAAGGGTCGAAAACGGAGATTTGTCCAGAAAATCGCAAATCGAGAGGAAGAAGAGACTAGAAAAAGAGAAGATCACACTTGGCGAAAGTTTGAATTGGCAAGCGACCAAGCGTAGATTGATCCGAAAGCGCGAGATAAGCTGCCTGACAGCGCCAGGGACACTTGCCTTCAAAGGGTCGTCCTCAAGAGTTCTGTCCCTTCTCAGAGAGGACATCTGACTCCTGTACGCGTCTCTGCTGGCGACAGGAGGAGAAAGGCGGGAGCAGGCAAAGAGAAGTGGAAATGCGCAAGAGGTGCGTGAGCAGTAGGGGAAGCTTTGAGGCGTCTTCAGAAAAGGCAACAGGCGATACGGCGGAAGAGAAAAGGAAAATAGCAAAGAGCGAGAGGTTCGGGAAATGAGAGCCGGCGACCAGAGCCTGCATGTTACGGCTGGGTGGACTCCGTGCAGGTTGACTGTGAAGATCGCTTTTCGCAAGTGTTCTCCCGAAGGACAGACAGTGAAGTAAGAGAGAGAAACCGAGAAAAAATATAACGAAAGGAACGCGGCGATCACGCGGTTCAGAACGTGTTCAGAGCAAGAGAGGTTGGAAAGAGTACGAGCGGGGAGGGCAGGCAAAAGGAATCGACACCGGAAGAAACTCGCAGAGAGAAAAAGTGACACTTAGACGAGCTGAGACGCGGGAAAAAGAAGAGGAAGTCGTGAGCTATTCAACACGTGGGGTGGTGTGAGTCGGTGAAAGACGACAGAAAGGCTACGCGAGGAAGATTCGGCGACACAGAGGCGAGAAGGGA
Source organism: Toxoplasma gondii ME49 (assembly GCF_000006565.2). NCBI lineage: Eukaryota > Apicomplexa > Conoidasida > Eucoccidiorida > Sarcocystidae > Toxoplasma > Toxoplasma gondii. The sequence goes on from NC_031476.1 coordinate 6,282,797, forward strand.
AACACGGGAAAAGCAATTGAGAGCGCATGCACAATCCAGGGGACCGGGACACACCTGGTACCCGCACGCTGTCGCATTTGTGTGTGTACGGAACTCGGGGTTTGAAAGAAAATTACAGAAGACGAAACGCAGGAACGTTCGCGAGTACAGACAGTCTTCTCTCTAAGCGAAGTGACTTGCTTTTGTTCCACGCAGTGCTTCAGCCACGGACACGAGTAGTGCGCGGGCAACAGTCCGGAGGCGTCGCGACCAGAAACTCGACAGACAGACGCCATCGAATCCGCTACCACATTTTTGTTGGGATCTTTCACGTGTAAACAGAGGGTCACGGGGTACAACACAGTAAACAGAACACCAAACGGTATCACCAGGCGGGCATGCCAGGGACTCGAACTAGAGGGAATCCGGCATCAAGCGGAAGTAATGATATTCCTCGTCACGTACAGCAGAGTTCTCATTGAAACCAGACTCCACTGTGGATCTGAAAGATGCAGGACTCCTTCAATTGTCTCTTCTCGTAGTGGACTTTCGGTTGCAGTGCAACGGCGGGTGTGTATACAGATTACTACGCAGGAGGGGATCTACAGGAGTGTGTGTCAAAAGAACAGGTCCTGTTTCTGAGGTTCCACGAGAAATCCAGCTGCATGCGATTACGGTTTTTTGAGGATGTTGAGCGTAACGCAACAGAATGCTTGCCTCTCGGCCTTGTCGCAGCTTCATCTTTTTCAGACACGAAAGCCTTTTCTTGGTAGCAGCGGGCATGCACACAGGAACGTGGTGACCTAGTGAAGAACCGATGCTAACTGGTTTTCCGCTTCACAGGCTTGGCAAGGAGCTCCGGAAGCAGCTCAGGAGTCATGTTTTCTGCGTTAAAAGTCAGGTGACATCACAGGCTCTTGCCTTGCCTACATCCGCTGTTGGCATCCTTCAAGGCCACCGGTGAGAGAACTTTGTCTGTGTAGCAATCAAGAGTGTTTTCACACCAACCTGATAGAAGAATTCAAGTCAAAACCGCGACCACTGTGGTATTCGGTGGGTGGTTGCCTCCACGTCAGCGCGCAAGTGGTCACCCAAGACTCTGGCACGCCTTCGTTTATCCTTCGTCCAATCGAAAAAAACTGGGCACGTGGAGTAGAAAAGAACTTCTGGATTGTTGAGCGTCTGGGGAAACTTGCAACAGAGTGTTCAAACATCTACAGCAGTCTGGCTCTCATTATTCGAGGAAAGAATGAAATAAATGAATGATAACCACCTGGAGACAGGTTGGTCCCGTACTGGCGTTTAACGCTGTGTGACAGCAGAGACGAAACTACAGTGGTCACACTGAAAGTTTTACATTTTTCTGATAAGTATGCAACTAGAGAGCGATGCATAAGCTAGTGAAGTAATCCGAAGATATCAGGGTGAATAATGGTCCACGTTACATGCAATCTCTAAATTATATAACGGTCTTAAGGTACGCAGGGGATAACGAGTCAAATAATATTGAATCTTCCATCCTCGGGGTGTATCCGTGTCTAGAGGCACCCAGTGAATTTCATCTTGCCACGAGGGTTAGCCGGTCATGCTTCACCAAAAAGTGTGAAAGTACGATGAGTCGCTGTTTACTGCCGATCGGCTCCCTCTTCGACGATGCCGTCTCGATAGTACTAAGGAAAGGCTTTGTGTCTATGCACCGGCCACAAACATCATGCAGAGTACATGGATCGTACAACACAAAAAACTGGCGGTGGATCTTTTTTGGAGCCCTCCTCTGCGGCATTATGTGACCTTTGGAGTTCACAGGACAAGGCTTAGGCTTAGAATCACATACTCATGCCCACATAGATTCGCTATATTTGGGCAGTGATTTGTTGCTCTATTAGGGGAGCCAAGGTGTCGTGTTTGCCTAGTGTTGCCAAAAAAGTGCATGCGGCCAAGTGGCTATGACCCTAAAAGTCAATAATGCAGAGTTCCGCGACAAGCACGCTGTTGTATACTAAGCCATTGACCGATTTATCGGGGAGCTTTCGCCCTGTTGCACTAAGGTTCTTGATTGTAAATATTGGTACCCAGTTTATGGCAGCGTGCTAATTCAACCTGTCATGTACACCAGGCACCTCCACAGCGTGTTCGCACTACAGTTTGGAAACATATATACTGTCGGCTCGCTAAGTGCGAGTCGCGTGACCGTGCGCTGAAAGCCGACGACTCAAAGCACATTAATGCAGGTAGAAGCGTTTGAGTGCAGTTTCCGAGCGTGTTTCTTTTCTGTTGGAGGCGCGAGATCCATGAGACTTTTTTAGTAGATGCTGTAGTTCTACAGCACTCGTACTGCTCCCCTCTCGCTCATGTCGAAATATTTGGAAAATCTACCTATTAGAATCTGTTTGAAATCTTTCCGAAACTGCACTGTGTTCAGTAGTTTTAGCCTCTTGCTTCCAAGTTCAAAGAGTTGCCGTTTCGGCGATGCGCGCGACACAAAATCGAGTTGGGACGAACATTTTCTTGTTGTAAGTTTTTTGACCATAAAGTCGATTCACGGCTTCAACAAACAAGGCTCCGCACTCCAAGGCAATGCTTGGACGACCGGTTATACCCATATCGTGCAGGGTTTGACTTGCTTCCCGCGCATGCCCGAGGACCTCACGCCATGCCTACCTTTTTTATAAATCCCTCGGAATAGCAGCTGCGGCTTACTTTGACCAAACATGAGATGGCAGTAACACTTTCCCATGAACCGTCTTATGCCGTATGAAACGGTCTTAGTGATCACGACACACCTCAGGGTCACTAATAAAATTCTCCACAGTTGCCAGATGCGACATACGGTGGTCTTCGGAAGCTGCTCCACCTGCAAGGTAGCCACGCAGCCCTTACGTGCCCAAACACTCAAGAGCGACCTAGATGATGATGCCAAATATGAAACGGGTTCGGGGCTGTGAAACACTTCCGAAAAACTCCACCTGTAGCGGTGGCTGATTTGCCACATTGAAGACAAAGTCTACGTTTACATACCTCTCCGTTGTGCATTCGCAAACAGTATGTCAGCGACGCCTATCGATACAGAGGAAAGAGGAACGGTGTGACGCGTGCGCATGAACTGAACAGCAGCGGACTCGCTGGAATCTGTCAGAAGAAAAAAGCACAGTTCTCCCTGTTGTATCCGCAGCGGACTAGAGAGGCAATGGGATCGAGTGGCAAACGGTGCAACTCAAATAATACAGTCACCGACCCCCTGCATATTTGGGCGGGTGGTATAACCCAGCACGAACAACAACCAGGCTCCTTATGCTCCCTGTATACCTCTTCGCTGGACCGCTCAAGACATATACCAGTGTTGGATCTCAATATCCTACAACACTGAGGTCGCTCCTGGCGCGGAGTTCGCCGAAGGTGTCGATGAAATGGTGTCACGCAGCTTTTTCGAGCTGGACTCTGCGTGCAAAACCATCACTGCGAACAAACGATCTGAGGACACGGAGGTTGCCGTGGCATCTGTGTTCCTGTCGGTTCTTCCCTCAGTGCTCATGGTCTTCGAAATTCTGCGGCAGCTTGCGACAGATTCGATTTAAACTGAGTTCCTTCCCCATATCCCCCATGGCTCTTCTCTCAGTAACCCTGAGGCAACCTAAGAGCGAGATATGCCAAGACCACCGTCATTCCAGAATTCACTGTTCCGGACTAGATCGTTCCGATCCGGCTTCCTCTGGGCTAGCTTCCTTCGATATGGTTTCCTCAGGGGTAGTTTGCTTTGGCCTTGCTTCTGCACTTCGCGCGTCTGTGGTGGGCTGCATGATGTCGAAGAGGACATCTACCTCGAGAGATGGGCTCCCCAGGCGAGTTTTGTGGAGCAATTTTTCCGCACTGTCAACGAGGCGCTCCTCGATGCCTCCCTCGGTCTTGATGATAAGCTGGATACGGGGAATCTCCTTGTTTAGCTTGTCCAACTTTGCACGCCGCTGCGACCCAGAGAGCAGCATTTCTTGAACGACACGCTGAGCCTTGATAACGTCCATGAGGATACCAAGTTGATCGTGAATTTCGGCGCCCATCTCCCGCAGAGAAGTCACCATCAATTTCATGATTTTCATCTGGTCTTCTCGCGACGGCGCCGTCGCCACTGCCCCTCGCGCGCGCCGCAGTAGGTTTCCTCGGGACTTTTTCAACTCTGCAATCTTCAACTCGGCCCAGTGCCTCCGCAAGGAAAGCTCGAGGTTGGCGGCCGCAGGCGTAGGCGGGGACAAAGTACTGAGTTCTTGCTCATCCATGCTCGTGGTAATGGACTGCTGGAGCAAGCGCCGATCCTCCTGGCTGTCGAAATATGCGGTAAAAAACTCGATGCTCTGCAGCGGCCCCTGCCGCTCGCGGACTTGCCGCATAGCACTAACAACCCTGAACATGCGAATGGCGTTTGTCAGGCGCCGGAGCGGCGCCACAACGAGATTCAGGAGTGTCAAGGCGACGATGACCACCTCCGCTGGAGTTGTCAGGCCGACGAGGCTGAAGGGAACAGTGGACCTCTCGAGGATTTTTCGCGTGCGTACCAGCTGCTTCGACAGGTTTCCGTAAGTCTGGGCACGTCCCTCTGGAGTTCCGACTTGCCGCAATAAATCACCCAGAACTCCCGGATTCTTCAGGGTGGCATCATAGAGGGCTGGCCCATACTGTTGGGCTGCGTACGCGGCCGCTGCGACAGCAACCAATACCGCGACGGCGAACATCTGGTGCTTTCGCCTCCGGCCTCCGGTAGCCTCAGTCCGTCGTTTCTCATTGTCCGCTTGAAGAACTGTAAGAAGACTACCGCGATTTTCCTCGGGAAAAAGGAGAGTATAGAGATCCTGCTCCGTAAGCTGCTGGCTTTCGCTTTCCTCGGCGATCTCGGCTGTGGCCGACTTGAGGGTTGAAGTTTTCCTATTGAGCACACGGCTGAGCGAGAGACTAAGAATGACGGCGAGCACCGGCACTAGAAAGAGCACACCAGCAGAGGCAATTTCATATGTGGTGATGGCCTTCCTGTCTTGCCGTCTCCTCTTGACCTGCGTCACTCGGGCGAGTTGCACCTCGGCCCCGTCTTGTGGCTGCTGCACTTTGTTGTCGACGTCACTAAGTGTGCTGACACTTTCTGCTGGGGGATTGGAAGTGGTTGTGTAGCTGACATTTTCTGCTGGGGGATTGGAAGTGGTTGTGTAGCTGACACTCTCTGCTGGGGGATTGAAAGTGGTTGTGTAGCTGACACTTTCTGCTGGGGGATTGGAAGTGGTTGTGTAGCTGACACCTTCTGCTGGGGGATCGGAAGTGGTTGTGATGCTGACAGCTTGCTGCTCCGTCAAAACCCAAAATCCACAAAACAGCAGACCTGCGGCGAAAAGCGGACACAAGGATGCACGCCTCGCCCCAGACAACGGCCGGTTGCCTCGTCGCCCTACGACCCGCTGCTGCCTCAGACATGCCTGCAGCCCGTAGAAGGGCTCGGCCTTGTTGGTCGCGCAAAATGCCATCACACGGGAAAAAACTGCACGTTTGAAGGGACGAAAATCTGGAAAAAAAATCATGGTCACTTAAAGCCGTCTTTCTGGATGGAAAGGGAGGCACTGCGACACTCCACCCCGCAGCTACAAGGGCGGACGCAGGAACTGCGCTCCCACCTGCACGGCGACCCTGCGACCGTGCCACAGGGGTGCCGCGAACCCCTGATGAGAAGAACACACACGCCCGAGATTGAAGAGTTTCCCCACATCTCCTTTCGGCGCTGTAAAACACAATGGCAATCTAAAAAAGTCACCCTGATGGCAGAACGTGAGCTGGGCGTCCGAGTGTCCTCGAAGCGACGTCAAACAGAATTTCATTGTTCTTCGGCACCCTCTGTCAGTCTGCTTTCAGCCTACCGCGTTCGGATACTCGAACTAAACGGTTACACGCTGTGAAAGCTACAAGATACAAAAACACGAGCTCACTCGCAAGGTGCGCCTGAAGCCTCGAAAACGTTGTCCACAAGCTGAGGAGTTGGGTCATAGAATTAGAGATGTCCTACGCATTCCGAAGTCTTTTGGCGACATTGACAAGAATATATTCGATTTCGCTCATTTCTCCGGACGGAAATAAGTCACGGGGCCTTTAAGGCGCTTTCCCGAAGTGATGCACCCATCGCATCTACCGACCTGTCTTTCCGAGAGCAACATCTGCAGAGCTCATGCGCGTGGTCCCGAGGAACCGATGTTAAAAGACAACTAATGCAAAACAGGGCAGCTTCAATAACGACAAGGAGCAGCATACTTCAATTTTCTTGCTTTAACGCTGCGCAATGGTACCGGCCAGAGCTGCACGCAAGTTGTGGACTGTGGGTCCCGGTGCAAAAAAATGGCACGAGAGACCTGGGTGCACAGAAATAACAAATCGGTTTGCCGATGCTCGTCGCCGTGACAACATTTCGCCCTGGCGGCCCGGCAGAGCTGTGGCGTGAAGTCTCTAGCGCTGTGCATTCACCTTCCAGAGCCGAGGTCTGAGTCTCAAGTAGAACCAAGAAGGCTCAGAGAGGCACCTGCACAGCCGAAAAAACAATATCGATCCAGTGTAGGCACAGAACCAATCAGGTAGTAAGGTATAAGATAGTGCGAGGCTTTCTTGCTGTGGCTGGGAATGAGTACCTCGCTTAAGAGAGGATGAGACAGAAGAACTGGAATGATCGCACAGAAGAGCAGAGGCCGCTCACTACCAGCCACAGCGCCAGTTCCATCGCAGCTTCACACGCATTCGCAGCATTGTCTTTCCCAAAAAAACATAGAAGTATCGTCACGCTTCTGCAGTTTTGGGAATGGTGGTAACTGCTATAACATTGTGCTGTTCTGGGATCCACCGATTAAAGACCAAGCACCGCGGTAGAACTGTCGGTGAGAGTCGCGTTGCGTACTACGATGCACAGACGGGCAACATTAATTCCGCCTGGTACGATTTGTATCTTCTTTATTGGTCGATTTAAGAACTCCTTGAGAAGCGTAGCGCAAAATCAACTATCGCAGACGTACAAAATCCTGTCTTTGTCTCAACTTTTCTGACCACGGGGGTACACTTCCAAAAAGTGTCGGTAGACACAGCTACACCTGTTCCTAGGACTGCAACTTCTGCGTTGCACAGATGTCTTACACTTAATCCGGACGCTCAATCGCTTTTCTTTTGCACATACCGTCCTGCACACTGCCTGTAGCTTTCTTCCTTCGAACACACTTGTGAGCAGACGGCACATGCGTTTAACTCGCCGCCACGAACGTCTCTTGAAAGCATCAGGGCGTAAAACTGTTGCCCGAACAAGACTTTTTCTCACTTTCCGCATGTGAGCTTGTGTTGGCGGTCTCGTCTCAAACATCACTGAAGGCCTTCGACCGTGCTCCGTTTGCATACGTCGACCTGGCGCTGCAGTGCAGCATGTTGCCGATTTTCAGAGACCAGTGCAACGATGACTGTACGTGTATTATTAATATGAACCCTATGACAGATCCAGCGCATTCAACGGACTGCCCCAGGACTTCCGCTTTTGCCTGACGATATGGTCACCTGCGGCACACACTCTGAGACCTCATCCGTTGCTATCGTCACGCAAGACAGGATCTCTTTGTTTAATTGGCACTTCTGGACCGTTGCGACTGTGCATTCCTACTCTAGACCCAAGGGGGGATTGACAGTTCTGAACGTTACTCGGCTTTAAGTTCCTGTGCGGTGCTGAAGCATGTGGTGAGGTCATGACCAGTGAAACACAGAGCATTGGATGAACCCCGTGAGGCGTCGCCGACGGAGTAGTGGTAAGAGACACGGACAAATTAGTAGCACTACGGTGGGAGACAAAGACAGGAATATCGAAATGGTTTTGTGGGACCGGGCAAACAGAAAGACAAGCAGGAAATTAAAGGCCATGGCGAGAGTTAGTACCTAGTTGAATACTGGAGCAGTAGGTGACAGTCGATTCTGGCCGCAGCCAGTGTACCTGGCACCAATTCTGAAAGGGCGACGTTTTGCGTTCACAAGCGTCGCAGTATCGCCTGGGTGTGTTGTGGAAGCTGAGCCAGAAAAGCTTCACTGGCCCCACCAGCTAGCTTTCTCTTTCGTAGCGCGACGGGTAACTAGAGGGAGGGTCGTTGCCGGTCTTTGCACACCTTTCCCCAGTGTGAACTGGATTCGTCGCATACCCACAGTAGCGAGAACACCCTTTCTTCAGGTGTGTCCTACGAAAAAACTCGTTGGTTCGGTTATATTTACATCGGTACCGAGGAGATTCGGTCTGGATGTTTTTCTTTCCGGTATCCTTATGAGCTGCATGCGCGCACCCGCGACATAATGAACCGCAGTCCCGATATCTAGGGCCTCTTCAGATGGCAAGCGCTACTCTGTGGTGGTACGGAGAAGGAAGGTTTGCTTTCACCGGTTCTGTACAGCGAATGCAGCTGTTTTTGTTTCACACCACCGGCTGACTCCTCGGACGGAACACTTACAGCACGAGTCAGGAACTAAGTTTTTGTCGGCATATTCCTGGAGGTCCTAAGAGCGCGCCTGCCTCCATGATGATCCGTATTTCTGGCCACGTCTGCGGCGGCGGCCGTCCCGGAATTCCTCGATGGAAGAGCGTTCTTCGGAAATACATTGCATCCTTTTGCTTTTTTGTGGCATGTAAGACGTGGCCGGGGTTCGTGTCCTGCTCCATATGGCGACCACAGGGGACACCGGAGGTAGGAAGTCTCGGTCACGATGCCGCAGACACTGCAGCGGCCGAGGCTGCCCGCGATGTCTTGTCCGCGTGGTTGCAAGAAGTAAAGAGCTTGATAGAAACAGCAGCATACGGTGTACGTGGAGTTGCGAACGACGTGGTTGATGGGCACATCGTTGAGGAGGCTCTAGGGATGACATACGACATCCATGACCAGCTCCAGAAGCGGATAGCCGAAGAGGCAAAAGCGTCCGAGGTTCGTATTGCCCAGGCGAGGGAGAAAGCCAGCCAGATCCTTGAAAGACTTCAGAAACTGGATCTCTCTTCCATAAGTTCCTCAATTCAGCAGGTACCGGCTAGAGAGCTCCGAGAGCTCCTCTCTCTGTTGGCGGTGCCTCGGATGCCCTCACTTTCCTTACCTCAAATCAGCATAAGCTTCAACAAAGACCCAAACTCCGAAACAGATGAAAATAACCAAGACAAAGGTGCGGAAGAGGCACAACGACCGAAACAAACGGCCTCAGATGCAACAGCCGAAGACGTTGAGGCGGAAATCGACAAGAGTCAAGTCCCTCCCAGCGACGACATTGTACAGAGCACCTCAGATGTTTAGGAAGGAGCTCCACGGGTAAAGCGACTAGAGAAACGGTCGGATTGACGCTCAAACAATGTAGGAAGTCAGTCTAGAATACTAGATCAAACACGCGGTGGTCCCAATATTTTGCACGTGTGTGCCAATGGAGCCAATGAACACAACAATAGAGACAGAGGGGTTAACTTAACCCGTTCCTTGTTGACCGTGCTGTCTTACGGAACATAGGTTCTGAGGGATACTTCAACCTCTGTACAGCATAACTTCATCATAAGCATTCAGGTTTTTTCGGTCAAAAGGCGTGTGAACTTTCACACACGCATGCAGCATGTTGCGAGCGAGTTTGTTCGCCATCAGGGATTTTCGAGGGAAGATTGTTTTCCCTGCAGATGGTGTCAGGAGTTCGTAATGCACCAGCCACCGCCTGCAGATCAAGATGCTGGTGCAGCTGCAAGCTCCTCGCCCCTTGCAAACGTACAAAAGAAGCAGACTGTTTTTTTTTTGTCGCGAATAGCAGGCACGACGTCGTTCGGAGCCCTTGTTCTGGCTAGGGGAGCATACTGCTCGACAACTACATTGCTGGGATGAACCAAATGTTCTCTTGTGATCAGGCCTCCCTGTGAGTCATTTTGGCTTATTCGTCATCGATCGGAGTGGAGATGCTCAATAACACTAAATTAGTGTCGTTCCTGCATGCAGGGAAGTTTGGAGCCGGAACTGACGTAGCTTGTGTGAGTAAATATCGTGGAGGCATGCGTTACAGCGTACGTTGACGTGTAAGCAGAATCTGTACATTTTGAAAATGTCAAACAGTTGCTCTGCACTTACAGTGGAGCAGAGTACAGCTCTCCCGCTGACTATGTATGTGCGCCTGCGACGAGACATTTGTGTTTGCAAACACAGTCGCAACGGCCAAATCAATTCTCAACGCCATTAATTATTTGTTTGGCCCTCATTAGGCTGGCATCCATTGTATAAAGCGTTCGTCCACTGGCCACCAGAGGTGGCATGCAGTGACGTCTCCGATAAAAAATTGCTTTGTCTCTGAGGTGCAACTGGTACACATCGGCAAAAGTGTGAATTGCTCGGTATGTATACAGTGTACTGTGGTTTTTTCTGTAGACGGTTGTCTGCTGCGCAACTTTTTTAATTAGTGAAGCTGAGTGGCACACGCAGTGTTTGAATCACAACCATGTTTGACTTGTCGAACCACCGAACTGAGAGATATGCATTTCTGGTTTTGCCAGAGTATTCACTGGATTGTGGTAGACTCGGCAAAGTAGCATCATCTGAGTTCCCGGAAGGAAACACATTCTGTAGCGAATGGGGTCCAGGAAAAAAAAATCGGTTCATCCGAACAATTTTCGAAGATGGCATACCCTAAATGTTTCGCTTGTCGATCAAGTTTCATTTTCTCCAGTCCTGCTGCACAATTGCGACTACAGAATAAAATGCTCGTTCCAAAGTGTTCCTTTGTGCCGTGACAAGCTTACGCGTTGCATACGCCAGTCCCAACGCGGATACAAAAGGCTATCGACCATAGTATGTAGATGGTAGTGGACACATCAGGCATCAAGACCACCTCTCCAATTGGTGACATGACACTTGCGGCGCGCCACTCCGTCCCTCCGAAAATGTCGCCCGCCGAATTCCAAACACACTAGCAGTTTCCCCTTTTTGAAGTCCACAGCTTCATTCCGAATCACCGGAGCTGATCCTTTTTTGGCTGTTAGCAGTTTCTCTGTATGTGTTCCCTGCTTTACTGCTACCGCGTATTGAAGTCGCTCTGTTAGGCAAGGCCTAGAGAAAGCATTTAAATAATATATATATATACTAAGTCTCATGACTGGGTTCACCAATCCGTAAAGCAAAAAACACAGCTTTTCTTCGTATTTGTATGACCTATGAAACTCTCGTCGGTTCATCTGGAGTGTCTGATTTGCTGTCTCGTTGCTCGCATAGTACGACACCATAGATATCCTGGACACGTACGGACCACGAGGTTGTGTACGGACGCAGAAAAGCAGAAAAGAAGGGTCCATCAACATGAAATCTTTTCCGTTCACACACTGTCGTTCGAAAGAAGAGTGAAAAGCCGGTAATGAAGAGCAGAAAAGACAATCGGCCTCAGCAACATGCGTGCTCTCCCTCTTATAACTTTGTCCCGAAGAGAATGTGCTTCTTTCTCATTTCGGAAACACTCACATGAGCCCTAATCGCTCCTAGGGATCCAATGCCCAACTGCACACCTCCGACTGACTTCCTGGATCCTCTGCTTCGATTAAAGAGCGCTGGCTTCTTTCGCCGAACGATGAGGTCTCGCAGTTTGTGGCTGATCACGCGACCAGTTGCCTGCATTCCGCATGCACAGATATACGTAGATATATTCCTATATGCATATATACATATATACCGAAATATCAAACCGAGAGATGCGTAGGAATATCTCTCGTGCTCTGTAGGACACTGTCTGTAGGCCTTTCTTCCGTTTGTCAGGGCTCGTGCTCCGTTTGCCTTGAGTGTTTTCGTCTTCTACATCTGCTGGAGGATTTCCTGTGGTTATCACTGTTTTTCGTCGCCGTGCTGCGTCTTTCGCTGCGTTTGCACTTGCGCTAGCACTCGCCTTTTTTGACTTTGTCTTCCTACGTGTTCCAGTTTCTTCTCCCGGCTCCGTGTGTCTCTCTTCACTGGCCCCCGCCTCTGACTTCCTCTCCCGCCTCTCTCTCCACAGCCTAGGCAAAAGGTTCCACACGAGGCGTCAGTGTCCCGCTCGACTGCGCCTCCGAAACATGTTCCAGTGTCTGCGCTTCTGGCCTCACCTGTCTGCCCACAAACCAGATGTACTTGTCGACCATGGCCTTCCACGTCTTCAGCTTGTCTCTCTGAACGAAGGGTTTGAACTCGAGGAGAACGTCATTCAGGTTCACGGCGCCCCGGTACCGGACAAGCGCGACGATTGGCGAGATGCGTACGTGCCGGATGAAAACGAGGGACGGCGCAGACGGGGCGTACGAAGTGTTTGCCTGAGCGAAATTGGCTTTGCTGACCTCGCTGCCTACAAACGCAGACGCACCCGGCTGGATAAAGGCCGACGTTGGCGGCGAAGAAGCGGGGCGAGCCACAGCGCCAGGGACAACACCTGCCGGGTCCGAGGCAGACGCGTCAAGACTCCCAGTTTCGCTCTTTCCTCTCGCTTCCCGGTCCTCAGCGCCTCTCTCGTCTTGCGAGAGAGACTGAGCTGATGCGGGCAGCGACGCCCCGGAACCTGACGCCATCTTGGTCTGGCCGTCGTCGCTGGCGGGGCCGGCGAGCGCCGCCTTCGCGCCCTTTGGGGCGCTGGCAGAAGACATCAGATTTGAGTGGCTCTGACCCACAGAGGCCGCACTGCCCGCGCTCTTCGCCTTCGGATGAGTAGAAGGCAGCGCAAGATCTGCCACAGGCGCAGCAGCAGACGATGGCGGAAAGAAGAACCCGTAGAGCTGCTCCACGAGGGCGGCAGTCAAGCGCACGCGAAGGGGGTCGATGTGCAGAATGAGGGAATCGAATACCTGAGGCAACCGCACTCAATGACTTCAAAAGATGCACACTGGGAAACGCATACACACCGCCACAACCCTCTCCCTCCTCTGCACCTTCGTGGGATTCCTACGTTTCTATAAACCACCTTTTTCTTTTCAAAGTATAAAGGTAAATATGAGTTGGACGTCTGACGTTGATCATGTAAGGGCACACGACATATCCACAGGCACGGAAGCGTCTCATTCCTCTCCAACGCTGTCCATCCTCGTTTCGTTCCTCTTCAGACTGTCACATGCCAACCGGGATGTCTTTTTCTTCTGTTCCGTCTCTGCGCCTGAACATCCTCGCTTCCTTTTCTTCTCTAGTTCGTCGCCCCGTCGAACCCCGCCTTCGGGGACGCTCGCCTCGTGCCACATCTCACCTGCCAGACAGCGCCGCCGAGGTCGACGAATCGCCAGCTGCACCGGATTGAGATTGCATGAGCGGAGACTTTCGATCTCGGTCCGCGGCTGCCTTGCGGGTCTCCCAGAAGTTGCTGGAGCAGTTTGCCCCTTTGCCGGCCTTCCAAGTCTTCATTCCAGTCGAACGACGCCGCTTTCCAGTCGTCCTTCGTCTGCAATCTGCTTTCGACGTTGCGCACGGGGCCGAACTGGCTTGAACCTTCGGCGCTCTCGCCGCGCCCCCTTCGCGCGCTTCCCGGCCGTGTGGCTGAGAGTGGAGAGCCGGACGACGGCGAGCCGCCTCCGCCTTGGGAGGAAGTGGCTCCGCCAGAGCTCTGGAGAAAGAAGGCGGTTCGGTACGCAGAGAGGTCCAGAAAGACGTCTTGTTCGTCATCGACCGCAGAGTTGGGCTGCAGAGCGAAAGGACAGAAGACCCATGACAACGACTTGGCACCGACCGCACAGGATCGTAACGGATCAACGCGTTACGGTACGCAGTGTGAATACTAGAAGAGCGCAGAGCTTCAGTGGAAGAAGCAGGGCTTCTGTTTACTGTCATCGCTCCCATCCCAGGAGGCGAACACAAAACAAAAAACACTCCAGCAATGAGCATGCGAACAAATAGGATTGGAGGGTCCCAGAGCGACAACCCGTCTAGCACCTCTGCCTTCGTATCGCGTTTTTGACGCGTTCCCTCCCATGAGGTGCGTCTCGCGGGCACCGAAGCGCGGGAAAACCTACATGGAGGACGTCGAGGAGCGGCGTTATCACAGGAGAGGCGACAGCGCCAGGTGGAAAGAGAAGCATGAGGAGTTCGGCTGCAGAGAACGGTGCGTCAGACCAGTATCTGTTTTCGCCTTCGTGGTGTCGCCTCCAGGCATGCTTCTTCTTGGAATAAACTCGAGTCAGTGTCTCGTCTTCGCTTTCTGTCGACGCTGCAACCCCATCCCCTTCTGAGTCTTCCCATTTGAGGCTTCGCCTGCTACGTCGCTCTTCGTCCCCCCAGGAGTCTGTTTCCTCCACGTCTTCTGCCGCAGAGGAAGGGTCCCCGGTCTTTCTCCGCGACTTTCTGCGCTCATCTTTGCCTCGCTTGCTCTCGCCGTGAATGCCGCCGTCGTCCTCACTGCCGACGCGGTGTCTCCTTCCGCGGGGCTTCGTGTTCGCGGCCGCGCTACGGTCTTCACCAGACGGAGTTCTCGTTCCAGGGGGTAGAGAAGAAGCGGCGATAGATGAGAGACCTCGCTCTGTCTCGGTCGCGTTAGGAGTAGCCCTAGCAGACGCTTTGCCTCTCCGTTTTAGCCTCATGTCCATCTGGCGCCTGCACCATTCGGTGGCAGCGCCCACGAACTTGCTGTGGGACTGCGAACCGGAGGCCAGGGGCGGAAGCGTGGCTCCGCGCGAGCCGCTGAAGGGCTGCGCCGCATCACCCACGAGGGCTTGGAGCCGAACGTTCTCCCCTTCGTTGTGATCTTCGATTCCGAGTGCTGACTCTGCCTTTGATGCACAGAGAGGCAGCATGGGGAAGGAGCGCGCGGACTCGCCGTCATCGTGAAACGGCGCCTCAGCCGGAGACGCCGCAGCGGGTCCAAAGACCGGCGGCGAAGAACTCGCCGCTGGCGAAAAGGAGACACTCTGGGGCGAGGGGATGCCGTGCGTCGCCTTTGCGCGACTGATGAAGCGTGAGGAGGGGAAAGGCACGAAGAAAGGCAGGTCTCGAGTAGAACTCGACCGCGACGAGGGATCCGCAGAGACGACGCCGCTTGAGCTTTCGCCCTCGCCGAAGTCGTCGCCTCTTGCTTCGGCCGTTTCTTCGTTCTCTCTCTCTTTGTTCTCGTCTCTGGACCCTTTCTGGCCGCGCTTCTCGCCCCCGTCCTCCACAAACTCACCCTCAGCCGCGCTAGGGCTTCCGCGGTCTGCGTCTCGATGCCGACCCCCACAGTCCTCCTCCCCGAGGCCGTCTTTCTTCCCTTCTTGCTGTGTGCACATGTTTCCGAACATGTCACCGTCGTGTCTCCCATCGTCATCGTCCTCCCAGGCGACCAGAGACCCGCCCTCAGGCGCCCGTTCGCCTCCGATCACTTCGGACGCCGAGCCGGTGTCTGCGAAGCTGGACTTCGCCGACGCGATTTCCTGCATGGGCATCTGGGGATCTGCGTCGTCACTCGCGTCCACTTTTTTCTTTCTTCGTAGACCTCCTAGCACCTGCAAGGCTCGATCGCGTACGCCAAACGTAGAGAACCGTGTTCTGCCAGGGACAGAGAAGGAAGAACTGATGCTGCTCGCCGCGTCGCCCTGGGCGTTGTCAGAGACAGTGCTGGAGGGTCCCGTCGTTTTGCCGAGGTCTCCCCCACGCTCGACGCGGCTTTCAGAGCCCTCGACAGAACTCCTTCGCCTCTTTCCCAGACCTCTGAGAAGCGATTTCACCTTCTCAGTCTGCAGAGAGAGCCGCGGCGCAGTCGCCTGCCGCGCTCGACCTCGGACCTGGCTTATTACGCCAGGGGGGTCTCCGCCGCTGGAGAAGAGAATACTCGTCGCCCTGTCTAGGTCCAGAGCGTATAGGCCGGAAGGCGAGGAGGTCGCAGGCACAGCGGCGGCCGAAGAGCTTTCTGAGAGCCGCTCTGGACAAGCGGGCGCATGCAGCACAGAAGGTGAAGAAAAGAGAGAACACGCGGAGGCAGCAGAGGCAGGAAAAGCAGGAGACGCAGTCGCGCAAGGCCGAGGTGGAGACGAATCAGGAGACTCGGGAGGAGCAGAAGCGACGACGTCGCCCGGGCGTGCTTCAGAAGG
This sequence comes from Toxoplasma gondii ME49, assembly GCF_000006565.2. Classification (NCBI taxonomy): domain Eukaryota; phylum Apicomplexa; class Conoidasida; order Eucoccidiorida; family Sarcocystidae; genus Toxoplasma; species Toxoplasma gondii. The sequence continues at coordinate 6,298,809 of NC_031476.1, forward strand.
CGGCACCCGGCTTGACGGAGGTCCGCTAAGAGGGGACAGGCCCTCTAAGGCCCCGCGTGGGGCCCCAGCTGACACAGGTGCGCCCGCAGTCCCTGCAGGACCCTTGGAGACAGCTCTCCCCAAAGAGAGAAGTGAAGAAGAGGACGAAAAGGAAGAAGACGAAACGGAAGAGGACGCAGCGGAAGGGGACGAACCTGAAGAAGCTGTTGAAGACGCGGAAGAAGTTGAGGCACAACTGGGGCGCCGGCGGCCCGGCGGAGGCGCAAGGAAACCCGGAGGGAGGTAGGCGGAGGCGATATGAGCAGAACAGGAAGACGGAAAAGAAATCTGCGGTCCACTGCGAGTTGGAGAATTGTGGACGGAACCTTGCGCGGTGACTGCTGGCACATCTCGCGGAAAGAGCTGCAGGATGCTCCACTCGGCCAAGTCAACCTGCGCAAGCAAAGAATAGAGATATGTGCAGGATGAGCCAACCACCTGAAGACAGCGTGAGACGATACATCGCTCGTCTTTCATCGAGATTTTGGCGTCCCTCTCCGCTCAACCTCTGTTTCTGCTGTGGCCCTTTCCCAGTAACCTGCCGCGTGTTCTCCTTTGTTATACCGTCGAAATCGAGATCCGCAACCCCCGTGTGTCGCACTCAGCAGCAAGGTTCCTGATCCACATACGTCCTCAGGAACCCCTCCTGCATACGTATGTATATATATCCATATATATGTATATCGAAATAGCATATATGCATATATTTATGTGTACGTGTACATGGGCGTGTGACTACACTAATGTTCGCTTTGGCGACTGTGGCTTTACCTCGAGGCTGGTGCGGTGTTCTTTCGATCCCTGGAGGGCGGTGGCGGCGGAGAGTCTGCGGCTAGTGAAGCAGCAGAAGGGAAGGTTTTTGGGCCCGGCGAGAAGGGACCAGCAGACCTCGTTGATGAGGACGTCCGCGAGGATGACTTTTTCTTCTCCAGGTGCAGCCGGATTTGGTTTTGAGGTTTCTTCTTTCGGCTGACTCTCTCCACGTCTCGCGTCTCCTTCTCGTTTAAGTGCGTCGGCTTCGCACGCCTCACGCCACGCCCACATAACGCCTCTATCAAAAACCTCGCCGTTCGCTTCTCTCTCTCGCCGCTCTCGCTCTTCGTCAACTGCAGCCGCGGCCGCGGCGGCTGCTGCGGCGAAAGCCGCCACCCCGCCGCGACCCCGACCGTCTGCACTGAAGCAGCGCGGCCTCCGGGAGGGCCAGTTCGGAAGAGGAGCGGCCTTGCCCCCTGTGGAAACACGCTGGCTCCAGCACGTCCCCGGGTCTCTCCCTCGCTCTCGGTCCGAGTCAACACAGGCGTCTTGCGTCTGCGCCTCGACAGCGCTGCGGCCGCTCTCTCGTTCTTCCTCGGCCTGGAGGTAGGCGATCAGCTGCCGGCGAATGGCGGCCGTCCGGAAGAGGTTCGTTCGGCGGGGCTGGGTCGGCGCAGACGCCGGGGCCGGAGGCCTGTCACGGGCGGCGAACGGCAGCGAGGCGCCGCGCTCTTTCGCTCCGGACTTGCTCGCGTTGCCCCGGATCTGCCCTCGGGGTTGCGTCGCCGGTGGGGAGGGGCCGGCAGGCGGAGGCGACGCGAAGGAGCTCAGCTGATCTTCTTTGATCGAGGCGAGACCCAACTCGCTTGCCTCCTCGTCCTTCGTGCCCTCGCCTTCGGCTCCGTACCGCGAAACGAGGTCTTCTTCCTCCTCGTCTTCGCTGGACGAGCCGGGGCCGGCGCCCCGGTCGTTCTCGCCTTTGTGTCTGTGGCGACTGGCGACGCGTCCTCTGCGCGCCGCGGGAAACGCAGCGTCGGTTAGGCCTCCACCCACCTCGCTGGCTGGGTTGCCGCGACAGCCCGCAGCCGCAGCCTCTTCTCTGTTTTCCAGGAGTGCAGCGGGGTCAAATGGTCCGCGCTTCGCCCGCGAGCTCGAAACAACTGAATACAGCCCCCCCGTTGCCCCGCGAATCGCCGCAGCTGCGGCGGACGCGGCGGCTGCAGCAGCGGAGGCCGCCATGGCGCCGCGGGAGACCTTGCCGGCAGCAAGCGAAGCCGCACTGGGTTGCTTTTCTCCGCCGGTGAAAAGCGGCTGCGGGTGTGCGGTCAACAGCGCGGATTCAGCTCCCTTACCAGCGCCTGGGGCTGCCTTCATCGACAGGTGGGAGAGTGGGGCCTTCTTCTTCGGCGCCGGAGCCCGGCCCTTGAGCTTCACTGTGCGCACCAACAGAAAGGAGTGTGTGAGGTGCTGCAACAGACGGCAGACGTCGGCACTCGACACCAGGAGACACGTGTGACAAAACAAGCGGCTGGAGGAGCGGCCCATCGGCAGGCCCGTCTCGGCCATCAGAGACAGATCGGAGAGCCACAAGAGAGGCTTAGCGACGCTGCTGGAAGTGTACCGGTGCGGCACCTCGCAGAAACCCGATCCGGACGCTCGGCGCGCCTGCCGCGGCCTTCCCGCGGCCTGCGTTCCGCCGTGGGCAGCTCGCCGTTTTGCATGCGTCGGTCCCGTGTCTCCACTGTCGCTCCGGCCTTGGCGCGCTTCCCGAGCAGGCGAGCGAGACGAAGATCCGCGACGCTGGCCCTTTCTGGAACTCCCCTCGGGTGTCTGGACGGTCTGTGCCTGAGTCACGCTTGTCAGGCTCGCCTTCGTTTCTCCCGCGGCGTCGCGGTGTCCGCTTGTCTGCGACTCAGCACTTGACGCCTGTTGCGTCGCCGCAGGACCGGCCAGAAGCGCGCTGAAGGCTTTCGCGAGGCCTAGGCGCACCGAAGCACGCCTAGCGTCGCCCTTGTGACTGGCGCTTCGCGTGATATCGCAGGGGCCGGCCTGCTGAATGCTGGCTGTCAGAGCGGCTTGTGGATAGGCGGCAGACGCCGAAGAGTCTGCGAGGCGCGACACGCTGCCCTTGAAACGGCTTTTCCCGGACACCAGACGCGACTCTGCCAGGCGGTGCCCCGCAAGGCTGGTCGCTTGAGCCTGCGCGGAACGGGGCCGAGAGTCTCGTTCTCCCTGTCTCTCGGTCTCTCCTGTCTCTGTGCTCTCCACATCCTCGGTATCGGAGGCCCAACTCCAGGATTCGCTGTCGGAGCTTGTGAACATCTCGTGTGAGTCTGCATTGTGGCTCACCTCACATTCAACTTCGTTCCGCTGCTTCGTCCCGCGGCCACAATCGCGGGACCGGCTGAGACGCTCTTCTAGTCGACGAGCCGCCTTGCCCAGGCGCCGCGCCCCTCGACTGCGTTTTTGCCCAACGCGCTTCTTGCGCATCCCCAAACCCCCTGACTGAAGGTGGGCCTCGGGGCACACAGCTCGCCTCTCTGCTGACACCTCACTGTCTCCGTCGCTTTCCAGAGACAGCCGCCTTTCGCCGGTTCGCTGCCCAATCGCCTTCCGCCCGATGCGCCGTCGCTGGTACGTGGCGTCTTTGGCACGCTGGAAGCTGCGAGCCTGCCGGAGCAGACCCGAGGGCATAACCTTCGACGCCCCACAGACTTCAGCAGACTGCTGCGACTCACCTCGTCGCTCGCCTCGCTCCATTGCCTCGGAGCCGAGACTGAGGAGCGAGAGAGGCAGCCTTGACACGTCGCCGCCTGCCGCGACGGGGAAGTGCAGACCGCCGGAGGCTTTGTCCTTGCTCTTCGGAAAACGGAGAGCCGAAGGCCTTGAGGATGCAGCAGGGGCAGCCGAGTGACTCAGCTGTTGCGTCTGGCGTCGCTTCGACCCCTCAGGGAAGGCGGCCTGCAGCCGCGTCGTTGTGCTCTCGTCTAGGTCGCGCCCCGGACTCCACAGTGAGTAGAAGGACTCCACTGACGAGCAGGAGACAGAGCGGTTGTGCATGTCGAAGAACTCGGCATCTACGTCGCTCTCCGACGCCGCGCGTAGCACAGAGTCAACGTGGTGCATGCCATCTTTGAAGCTCTTGACATCTCGGGTCCAGGCGCCCGGCTTTGTTCGGTGCGCTTCGTTGCCTTCGCCAGACCCGATCCCTCCCGCCGCCCGCGCGGCCCTTCTTTCCTTCGTTCGCCGCTCGCCTCCCGCCCTTCCATTGCTTTTTGGATTTCTCTGGTGAGGTCGCTGATGGCGCACATCTTCTGAAAGCGACAGCCGCTGTCCCCGGCGCTCAGGTCGTGCCCCGCGGTGCCACAGCAGGCCGCCGGGCGCCGCTACAGACGCCACAGAGCCGCAGAGCGGCGACACCCGACACAGAAGGTCAACGGAGATTCTGGAGGCGAGGGGCGACGTGGAAGAAGTCTGTTCGCGATCTCCAATCTGAAGGAAGAAAACAAGACAGGAACAGTGGAAAATGAACCATGCTATCCTGGGCGATTCTCAACACAGTGAGCGCACGTGAGACGCTGGAGTCGCGGCTCTACAGAGGAAAACACCAATCCTGATGACGATGAGCAGACCTCGCTCTACAAGCCGTCGGGAGAAAGTGGCACTTCAAGGCAAGACCCGAGCGGACACGAGAGACTCGACGAAATTCATCTTTCTGTTGACTCTCCGTCTTCGCTCACCTTGCCTTCACAAGCAAGGCAGGATCTTGCGGAGAGAAGGAGAGAGACAGAAAAAACGCAAGACACACGAGAGGAAAAGAATGCGAGGAGAGAAGCAGGCACAGAAAAAAGAGAAACACAGAGAGCCGAGCCAGGACGACGGAAGGGCGAACATGAGAAAGACACGCAGGTCTGGTAAGAGCCGAGAGACTGTCTCCCTTCGCTCTCGGACGGACACCGACAAAGCCACCCACCTTTATTCGGCACTTCACAGCGATCTGGGCGGCCGATAGAATCAACTGCGCAGTGGTTCGGTCCCTCAGAGAGCACCGGAGATCGTCGAGGGCCTTTTCTTCGGCGAGGGCCTCTCGCGCTTCCTCCGCTTCCAACGGAAAGACCTCGAGACATTCTCCCCGTCGCCAGTCGCCCCAGCCCTGCCGCCGGGCTGCCTCGCACATGAGTGCGAGCGAGACAGGAGCCCCTGGGGCCTCAATGGGTGCCGCAAAGAGCAGACTGTCGCTGGGCAGCGGCCGGAGGAGAAAGGAAGACGCTGGCACGGGAGAGCATGCGTCGTCGGCTCTGTCCACATAAGGCATGCAGAAATCTGACGGGGTAGAGCAGGAAGCTGAAAACAGAAGCGTGTCTGATCCGTTAGTCGTTGAGTGAGTTGCTGAGTCACTTCGCTTGACTCGGGATCTCGACCCGTCGCAAGACGCCGAGCCACATGCCTTCGGACCGCCAACTGGTCCAGGTTCCGCATCCAGCGGCATGAAGAAAGGCGAAGGTTCGGGTCCCAGCGGTGTCTTCAGCAACCCCCAGGAGCCTTGCTTCTCGTGCCTCTTCGTGCCTCGGAAATCACGAATCGCAATTTCGCTCTGGGATGTCTCCACTGTCTCCCGCGCCGTCGCGGCCTCGCACGGGTCAGACGAGGTTCCAAACTGTACTCTGTCTCCTAGGCCCTTCTTTCGCTCTTCCTGTCTCCGCACTTCTCTTGATGCCAGATGTCCGCTGTCGCCCCTCCCCACCTCAGCTCTGCCTTCGCCGTCTGTCTCCTCGCCTTCTTCCTCCCCGGCTCTTCTCTCGCTCTCCGCGTCGTCGGCCTCGGAGTCGCTTGCGCCCCCACTGCCTGTGAGGCGTGGTGCGAGCAGCTGGTGGTGCAGCCAGGCACCGCATCGAATTTTCGCGTACGGCTGGAGAAGAGGAAGCATGTCGGCGTGGGCGCTTTCTTGTCTGAGTTGTCCGGGCAAAAGCAGAGGCGAGGGCGAGGGCAGCGCAAGGCACTTGTCGCGTGTTTCCGTACCGTCCGCTTTCAAGGCCGACCAGTCGACGCCGACGCGGAGCGTGGACAGCCAAGGCGAGGCGGCGATATACGAGCCGCCTGCGACCCGGCAAAACACATCTCGAGGCAGCTGGAGAAGGTCGTCATCGACCGCCACGGGGGCCTCCCAGGTGGCCAGAGACGCTGGCGGGTCGCGTGGACGGGCTGGGAGGGCAGTGCTTCCGAAGGCGAGACTTGCAGACCCTGAGACCGCGAAAGGACTGGCGACAGGCGCCACATTGCCGCGCGCCGGGGAGAAGAGCGGAAGGGGCGGAGCGGTGGTTTGAGCAGCCTCGATGAAGTGCGCATTTGCCTGAGGGTCGACACAGAGCAGCGTCATGTCGATCACCACGAGAGGAGCCGAGGGTTTGCAAGACAGCTCGGAGGCATCAGATCCCCCGACGCGCCGGCGCTGGCCGACCGTGGCCTCCCGGCGACTCTTTGTGGCGGTCGCGAGCGCTGCGACCTCACCAAGCTGCTCGCAGAAAGATAGCAGGAGGGCCCGACACGCATCCGCGAGGAGCATGACGTGGTGAAAGCATACCAAGGTCGATGGCGAGATCAAGACAGTCGGCGCACTGACGATGCAGAAGAGTTGCATGCGTCCGATTCTAGGTTTCGAAGCAGAGGAAGTGGCGAGAGAAGAGAGCGCTTCCTGCCCACCAGATGCTGAAGAAGAAGGTCCGGCTGTCCCCCTTGGACGTCCAGACACGCTTCGCCGGGCACGACGGGCGCCGTCCGCATGTGGGTCGCGGCTTCCAGCGCCCTCATCGGACTCGCCGCGCTTCTGGCCGCCCTGCCCCTCCTGCTCGCTCACTCTCTCGTTCTCCCGGAGAACTTCCACGCGGATTCCAGGGACGCGGACGCAGGGCAGAACGAGCGACTGGGGCTCAGGGACAGGTGGAGGGACTCGGACACCGCAAAGCAGCGCGAGGGCTGCAGGAGAGACACGGCCCAAGGCGGCGCTTCCGCGACCCCCACGGAGTGACCACTGCCTGTAGCCTCCCTCGTTTCCTCGCAGCTCCATCTCCGATCCCTCGCGGCTGACGTGCCCAACGAGCGCCCGCCCCGCGTCAAAGTCGCGCTCGGCGTCTCTGGTAGGCTCTGCAGGGATGCCGGCACCTCGGAGGCCCCAGCGCGAGACGCAGAGAGTGCCGGGGACCCGCCGCGAGAAGGCCGCGGCTCGGCGGGCCTTCCGGGAGCCACCGCCAGAAGCCCCAACGCCTGAGATCTCGGGGAAACTCGACGATGCCGAAAATGAAGTTGAGTGCGAGATCGAGGACGAACTGGACGAGACAATAGGGTCAGATACACGTCTGCCAGCGGCCTCGCGGTCGCACACAGGCAAAGGCTCAGGCGCCCACCTCGCTGGCGCACTGGGGTCCTGTAGGTGACCCAGATCCGAGTGAGACAACTCCGCAGGCTTCGAGGTCCTCGAGTATCGACTCTCGAGCTGCTCCTGTGTCGGGAGGGCCTGGCCACCCTCTCGCCCTAACTTTCTGCTCCCAGGAGATTGAAAGCAGCTGCCCGCCGCAGGTGTCGGAGAAAAGGAAGAAGCGCAGCCAGAGACAGGGCCCGCAACCCGTGGGTAGCGCAGCTGCGAGGCCCGATCCAAGGCAGACGTGCGACGAGAAAGAAACGAGTTGGATGAGGGCGCCGCCGGGCACTCAAACCCAAAGAAAGTATGGTGAACAATCAGGACGCACCGTCGAGTTTTCAGAGCGAATACGGCGCCACCACCGACATGCATGGGCAGACACGAAGAGGTAGGAGGCGCCTGCGTCGGCCCACTGCGAGAAGGAAGAGAAGGCAAGTGCGGGTGCTCGTCGTTGTCGCCGAGGGATATCTGTGGCGCCTCCCTGTGTGGCGGTTGCCCCCTCCTCACTAAAGGGTCGCTCACGTCGACGCCCCCTCGAAGCCCTTCAATGCGAGGTGCCTCGTCTACGCCGCCTTCCACGTCTCGTCCTGAGAGACACGAAGACGTCTCGGTCGATTCCCGTTCGTTTTGAGAGTGGCGGTGTCTCTCGCGCTCGTTCGCGTCCAAGAACGCCGAGGTCAGTTCGCTTCTCCCCTCGTCCGTCGATGAATCTCGAGCCCCTCCAATCACTGAAATACTCCCAGTTATTCTTCCTCCTTGTGAAGAACCCCGCGTCGAGCTGTCGCTTGTGACTCCGCTGTCCCAGCGTCCTTGGTCTTCTTGTTCAGCCCACGTGTCGAGGCCTTCAAACCACGGGCGCCGCGTGGAGACGGTGCTTCCTCTCTTACTTGAAGCTCTGTGGTCGGTTGCTCCCTCTTCATTCTCTCGCCATCTGGTGTCCGTACCTCGTCGAGGGCTCTCTTCGCTGGACGAGGAACCGGCAGGAAGAGAACGTCGCTTGTCAGAGCCGAGGAACCGTCCCCGACCTCTGCTTCGTCCTTCCGAGTCGCTGTCTTTGTGGGGTCTTGCCATCCTGAGAACCCTCGCTTGACCTTGCCTGTCTCTGCGTACCGCCGACTGGCTGTCCACGCGGCCTGACTTGACTTCGCTTCCGCTCTCTGCAGGCGCAAAGTGCGAGGGGGAGGAAATTCTTCTTCTCTCTGGCAACTCTCGCCTTCTCCTCGGCCTTTCTACCTCGGCCTCCGAGTGAGAGGATCCTGTCGTCCGATCCCAGCCGCTCGCCGAGGCCTCTGAGTCTGACATTCCGAGTCTCTCGGGGCTCTGCTCCTCGTTTGATTCGCTATCCTCTGAGAAAAAAATGTTACCGTGACCGATATCTTTGCAGCCCCAGCCGGTGTGTGTCGGGAAGGGGCGAGAGGCCGAAGGATGGAGACGAAAGGGCGGAACGCCCCTGCGCGAGTGCGAGGCATCCCTGGACCCTGGAAGGCGCCGGCCCGTGTCGGAAGACAGGAGGCGAGGCGATGCCGTGAAGGCGCCAAAGTGGAGTGCGTCGCGATACTCGATGGCCGCGATGGAGGCGCGAGCGAGGTCGAATTTCGTATGCAAATCCGAGGCGGCGAGGTGCAGGAAAAGGTCGGCTGTTAATTTCTCCTGCAGCGCGTCGAGAGGCGAGGAGCCAGCAGCAGACTGTCCGCCAAAGAGCCGCTCCTGCGTCCTCAGCAGCTGCAAAAGCAGACGCTCCTGCTCGGCTTGCGTCCCCATAAGCTGAAGCAACAGCGCCAGATGCTCGGGCAGGCAGTTCACTGTGAGGTGGGCCGCCGGGACGGGCCCAAAGAGTCTTTGGTCTTCGCCCTCTGTCTGCGCGGAGGCCCCAACACCGAACGCCTCTTCAGCCCCGAAAGGCTCCTGACCACAACCGCTTGCCGCCGCTGGTTTCCCCGAAGGACACCCGCCATCACGCCCGCCACCCCAGCGTGTCGGAATCTTGGCGAGTCCGCTGCTCGGCGCTACGGGTGCGTGCACGCCCTTCATCTGCGCCTGGAGAGAGACGTGGAGGTGCTGGCGTGGCTGAGAGGAAGGCCCGACCGAAGGCCGCAGCTGCTTCGCCTCCGTTCTGGTTAGGATGCGGTCTGCCCACTTCTCCGATCCTGCCGTAGCAGGTTCGGGCGAAACGCCAGGAGATACTCCTTTTGTTCTGAAAACCGGGAAATGAGTGGCTGAGCCGCGAGCTCCAGCATGAGTCGTCGCGCCTTCCTGTCCCACCAGCTGGGCAGCCAGAGAAACGTCGACTTGCGCAATGTGGAGTAGAGGAGGGGAAGAGGATTCACCTCGCTCTTCTCGCGTTCCGCGCCTCCCGGCGTTCGATGTGCTCCAATTGCCCACATCTGCACTGGCGCCCAGACGCTGTCGCGTCTCGCGGCCTGCGGTCACCATCGTCGTGCACTGGATGCCTTGCCTAAGGGCCAGGCGCGCTTCCAGGGAGGCCGTGATCGGAAGCCGGGACCCACATGTCGGCATCGTTGTCCGTGTTTCTGCGTCTCGTCTTCCGTTCGCAGTTCTCTCTTTTCCAAGCTCCCTTCTCGACCCAACGTCCCTCGCTTCCTGTCCTCCTTCCCTCGCCGCCTCTCCCGCTCTCCTCTGTCCTCGGTCGTCGATTACGAGCGTCACCGTTCGCCCTTCTACCCCCGCGCCCCTCTCGACGTCGTCCTCGGCGCATTTGGTCGCTCCTCGGTCACTCGCCACCGGAAGGCCCTGCGAGGGCGAGGGCCATGCAAGTTGCACACGGACACTCGTGGCGGCCTGGGGGACAGCAAGGCGCAGCAGCGGCACCCCTCGCATTTCAAAGAGGGCCTCAGCTCCAGATGACTGCGAGACGTCGACTAGGAACGCCTGGGCCACGCGCCGCGCCGAGACCGCAGCCTTCGAAGCCTTTAATGCGAGGCGTCGGGCCTTCTCACGCTGGTTCTCCTCAAGGGCCGCTCGCGCCCAAGCCATGTTGAACAGCTTGTCTGAGGGGAAGTCAGGTGGCACTGAGCCAGCTCGGAGGGCGGCGCCGACCGACGCCACCGCTGCAGCCGCGACGCGGGCCTGCCGGCGGGCCCCCAGCAGGTGCGCCTTGAAGACTGCAGTCTCCGTCCGAATGGACGCTTCGAGCCGGCTTGCTTCTGCGGTCGCGGCTGGGCCCCACAGGCTCTCCAGGAGTCGGAGAGAGACGAGCGTCGCGGCGCATGTCTCCGCGACGCTCGCGCAGCAGCGCACTTGGATGCCGCCGTCGCAGTGCGTCGCGACTGCCACGATGTCGGCCTCTGAAGTCCCGCGTTCTGGGGTCGCTGAGGCGTGTCGTCCCGCCGAAGGCGCCGCCTTCGCAGCAGAGACAGATGGTCCCGCAGCAGGTGTGCAGGAAGCCGACAAACCCGTTGCAGTCGTGGCCGAGGAAAGACCAGGCGCTGTCTCCGTATGGTGGCTTCTCTGAGGCTCTGCGACTCGAGAGACCGACAATTTCGCAGCGGTCTCTGCCCTCGAGAGGGACGGGTCGAGGCGCGCGCCGGTGCGTTTACGGAACCGAAGAACCGCGCGCTGCTGGGTCATTGCACAGTGGAGAAGGGAAGCCTGGAGGACCCAAGCCGGGGAAGCGTTGACCTCCACGCGTTGGCCTGGCCTGGCATCCTCATCTCCGTCTCGAGAGGAGGCCTGGTGCCCACAGGCCTCAGGCGGCGCGTTACCGGTGTCTTCGGCCCTCGGCACGTCTCGGGGTCGCTGCCGGCGCTGGAACAGAGGCCACAGAGGCAGGGCAGCCGAGGAGACCGTCGCTTGGGAGGAAGACGCCGGAGAGAAAAGAAGCAGACAGAAATCTTTCACCATCACCTGAGTCACAAAAGACGCGCGTTTGCAGCCGAGCGACATTTTCGGCCTGGAGGCTGCAGATGTCACCTGGGAGCCTCGTTGTGGGAGTGGCGGGGGCCTCAGGCTCGCGTCCGGCGCGCTGGTCGCGGCGCCTGCACGCGAGATGGAATCCCTGCCGTCGCTGAGTTGACGGGATATTTCCGGCTTCGCCACGCACAGCTGATCGCCGTCGTCCAGCCTCTTCTCGCTGCAGACTAGAGAACAAGAGGAGACACGAGAGAGAGTAGCCAGGGACTGGGTTGCTTCTCCAAATGCAGCTTTCATGGTTTTCACAGACTCTGGAGGCTTAGGACCGGCGGGCGCCGCAGGACCTTCCGGGGAGTTCCCGCGTGAAGCCGACGCTGTCGAAGTAGAACAGGGACGAATGAAAGAAGCCGCAGCTGCTCGTCGAAGGAGAGAGGCGCACCCAGGCATGTTTGAGTCTTGCAAAGCGACGGAGGCGGAGGAGAGCCCGAAGAGTAGCAGCGGGGGACAGACGCGTGGCCAGATACTTTGTTGAGGGAAGTAAGAGAGAAAGCAGGAGCCGGAAGAGCGAGGGGCGCGCCGAGCCCCCGCTGCCGCGTTGATGGCTTCGACCTCGCCATTAGAGTCTGTCAGACGAATGCGCGCGACGGCAGCGTGCAGGGCGGGCAGAACCACCAGAGGCGGCAGGAACAGGAAGAGGTCTGCTCCTGTGACGCCGCCGCTTTCAGAGAAGTGCTCCGTCTGGTCCTCCTCGCAGGTCTTGTGGTCTCCACAGAGAGGCAAAAACGAAGACGACGTCTCAAGGTGCGTCCCAAGGGCACACGGAGCGAGGACCGCAACGTGGAAGTCCTGAAGGCTCAGCTCGACCGCTGTGGGAAGAGCAAGCGAAGCCGTGGAAGCGAACTGTCGAGCGCTGGGCCCCCAAGACTGGCCGTCGGGTCCGGGCAAAGACGCCGAAGGCCCACAGGAAGGACCAGGACCTGAAGCGGGGGGCTCTCGACTGCATGTGGGACCTGGCAGAGGCGAACTGTTTTCTTCAAAGGGGCAGGGGCCCCATGTCGCGTCCTCAGTGGCGCTGGTGGTAGGCGACAGCGAAGACGGAGAAGGAAACTGAGAAGAACGTGAAGACGAGAGGCCAGACGGATGAACAAGAACAGGGAAGTACGGGGCAGCCACGTCGAAGCTGTGGGGTCGAGGCGCCTCGAGACCCAAGAGGCTGTGCTGGACCTGCGCGAAGTGACTGTTGTACAGCCACGCGGCGTGCACGGTCCGGAGAATGACAACTGTGCTTTCGGAGACAGACTGGACGAGGTGCGCGAGAAGCGAGCAAACTTCGCCGCCCGGCAGTCGAGTCGGCGTGAGAGGTGGCGGAGGCAGACAAACCTCGCAGCCGATAATCGACACACAGACCCGCTGCTGCTCCCACGCGGAAACCACTGGAGACCTCCCTGCAGGCGCAGAGGCGGCCTGCGACGCTGGGCTGCTGGACGCAGAGGCGCCGAAAGACAGGCTGACGTCTCCGCCACTTTCGGCCGGTGAAGGGTCTCGGGCGGGACAGCCAGCCCCGCCTGCAGACGACAGGGCTCCAGGCGATGCGGGGCCGCGGGATCCGGGAGAAACGACAGCGGAGCTGGGCAGGTCCAGCACGCTTGCAACAGCGAACATGGACTCCGCAGAGCCCTGAGAACGCAGGGCAGCTCCCGCACTTGGCATGGCCTTGGCGAGAGTTGACCTTCGGGTATGCGCCAACGGAGACGAAGGCGATAGAAGCAGACGGTGGGGCCTTTCCCCATCTGTAGCCACTACGTCCGGCTGCGACTCGCCACATGACGGCGAGGTTACAGAAAACTCGAAAGAAGCGCTGTTCTCGCGAGAAGGCAACCCGGTGGGGAACGGCCCCGACCTGAAGCCAGGAGGCCCCTGTCCACGTCCGCTCGCGGCCTGGCCCTCCGGCGAGGGATCTGGATGCGAGTGGGCAAACTCTGCAGGCGTCTTGACCTTCACGCAGACGCGTACCGTCGCGCAATGGAGAAGCGGAGGGAGTGGGAGAGGCACAAATGCCAGGCAAGGAGACACGTCGGCTAGCGGCGGCAGCGCGGCAAAAGGCGGCAAAGTGCTACTACGGCGCCCCGCAGCGGGAGACCGCGACGAAGCGTCGCTGTACATGTCACAGGAATCGTCTCCTGAGAGCTCGAGCCCGAGGCTCGGTGTAGACGGCTTCCCCGGGACCTGCGTCTCTGACCCTGTGGCCCAAGAGGTCCCCACTCCCCTCCGCGCGAAGGTCCGCTGGGTCGGTGCCACGAAACGGCCTCGCTGCGGAGGCGGGGCCTGTGAAGACGAAAGAGATACGAAGCGAATACGCGGCGCACTGAGCGCCACATCTACTCGGGGACGAATCGCAGGCGGAGACGCAGAGACCACTGAAGAAGGCGAGGTTGAAGAATCCAGCCGCGGGGCAGGAGAAGCCTCAGCTAGCGACGAGGAAGGACGAAGGGCCGAAGAGGACGCCGGAGACACAGGGTCGAAAGGCTGAATGTTGATGAGGAGGCGCTCTGTCGAGAGAGCCAAATTGGAGGTGAGAAGGAGGTCCACGTCGCACATGCGAATCGAAATTCGCGGCTCCACGCTACTGGCTACCGGAACGTCCTGAAGGCAACACAGAGCAGGCAAATCGACACCTCAAACGCCACGTGTGCACTTGCCACATGAGTTAAAAGGGGTCACCAAAACAAAAACTGAGAAGGCCTCGCTCTTTAGAACTTGAGGCATCCAGGAAATCGAGAAGACGGCGAACCCTGTCGCCCGCCACGCGAGATCGGCGGGAGCGTGGCGAGCCGGACACACTTCACTGAGTCTCAAAAAAGCGAGAGAACGAGACACGCATCTCCATTCGCGAAAAGCATGTCCTCTTTAGAAACCCCTCAAACAAGTCACAAGCACAATAGACCATGGTAACTGAAATCCCGAAGCAAGTACAAGATCCACACAAACGACGAGTGTCACGACTTGGGCATGGCGCAACTCCGCATCGTCCCTAGCTGTGGCCTCTTCCTTCTCAGCAGACACAGGAATCTATTCAGATGGTTTGCTGGCATAGAAATAAAACAGGAGACAGAGCCTCCCTTTAGACCTGGGAAACCTCGTGCGTCTTGAGGGCAAACCCTCTCCCTTTGACGTCTGCTGCTATCGCGAGTGTGCCCCTCCAGCTTCCTCACCGCCTTCAGTTTCGCGAGGCGATGCGCCATCATGTCGGACTGAGCAGCGCTGAGGAAGCTCTGGAACGGCAGAAGAAAGTCCTCGCACACGCGCGCTCGAAGCGAGCTGATCTCGATGGACACATCCGGCGTAGCGAAGGGGAGACAAAGGAGCAAAGCCGCGCACTCTGCAGCGACGCAAACGCCGTCTGCGGCAAGGCCTAGGTCCGACTTCAGTTCGGGGGAGAGCGAGGTCTTACACGTAGGTGGTCTTGCAACTGGAGAATCGGCAATCCTCGCCTGAGAAGTGACGGTCCGAGCTAGACGACCCGGAAAGAGGTACGGTAGAAACGTTGCTGCTGCCTCGCTGTCCGGCTCTCGGCTCCGCACGCTTCCCCGCGCCTCACCAGAAAGATCCGGACTCGGCAGTTGTGCTTTTGTCGCCCTGAGTCCCTGCCCCAGAGACTGTTCCCTCCCACTCGCCGCACTGGCGTCGCCTGCCGCGCTCTTCTTCGACGCTCCTTCCGCGTTCGCGCTCGGCTGCGGCCCAGACACAGGCAAGTCGAGAAGCGCCGGGGCCACCCGCAGAGGCAGGATCGCCACCGCCGTTGACTCCGCCACATCTGAGGAGTGAACCACGAGGACGTTGCTGACAAGACGAGCGATAGCAGCTCGGGATCGGGACGCGTTTCCCTCGGGGTTCTTTCTCGTGTTTTCCCCTTCGCGATTGCCTTTGTCTTCGCCCGTCGAGTTAGTAGAGTCGTCGCTGTCTTCTCGCGCCTCAGAGGCCCGCGGAGACTCTGCGAACGCCAGCGACGACAGGGACGCGAAGGGCGAGGCAGGCGGGAGCGGCGTGACTGGCGAGAAGACGCAAATGTTAAAAAAGCGCGCGTGGAAGCAATTCGCACATCGGGCTTCGAAGGCAGACAAATCTTCTTCGGCCTCGAGCAAAGTGTCAAGGGGTTTCTCGCTCGATACCGGGGTTGCGAAAGAAGCAACGGGGTGCATGAACGGCCTCCGGAGTTCCCTCGACTCTTCGTCTTCTTCAGAGGTCTCCTGGGCGCTGGTGAGAGTGCCTGTGTCTTCTCCGCTGTCGGTTCTCTGCGCCCTGTCTGTTCTCTCTCCCGTCGCTTCTCCTGTCTCCTCTGTCGTCACCTGCTCCCCCGCGCCTCGCTCCCCGCGGAGGTGCGCAGGGTCTTGCCGACATTCTTCGTGAGACTTGCCTCGCCGCTGATCTCCCGAAGGCACAGCCCTGCTCTCGGGTTCAACGCGCCCAGACACAGGCGCGGCTTTGCGCGGGCCCCCGCTTACATCCTGCGTTGGGACAGACGCGGACAAAGCGGCCATCTTCTCAAGTTTCTCATCGGCTGTTTGCTTTTGCAGTTTCCAAATGGTCTTCAGATGCAAGATGAGCATCAACCAGTAGAGGAGGCCCTTCTCCACCCACAGAAGCCACGCAGCGGCCGCAGTCACTCGCACGCTCTGTCGCCACCGAGGCAGCTTCTGGCAGCTTCCCACGACGTGCACACTCGCGAGCTCTCCGACGACTTGGACCACCACTTTCCGGTCTCGCCTCACGGCGCCATGCAGCGTCACAGGTGGAGGCGACGGGCCCTCGGGGCCCCTCAACGGAGGCCTCGGCGTCTCCCCCGGCTCCACGGCCGGCGCCGGTTCGACGACCACCTCCGACGCCTGGCGAGGGAGATGCGCTGCACTGTCTGCTGTCGGGCTCCTCGTGGAGGCGGGTATTGAGTTGCATTTCGCTTCTCTAACCTCCGGTGTTTCTTCAAACTCGAGGGGCAGGGGAAGGACAGGTGCAGCGGGCACTTCCAGCGATGCATGGGAGAGTCGGGCGTAGGGGGTCCCGACTGCAAATCGAAAGCGAGTTCGCGCGACGATTCTCGGCTCGCTTTTTGGTTTTTGGCGCCTCCCAGATCGATCTTTTCTCTTCGCATGCACTGCGTCGTCGTCTTCGCGCTCGCGAGCCGAGAAATGCAGGGGATTTGGACATCCCTGGAGAGCAGAGCGCCCCTGGGATGAGGCCTCGGTGAGCTCTCCCAGTGGCCTGTCGTCCCCCGCGCCTTGTGTGTGGAGCAGAGAGTGGAGGCCCCCCCAGAACCTGCGCGAACCGTGCCGCTCCAATGTGCGCAGGCGCCCGTTCGCATGTTTGCCCCAGTAAGCTTGGCGCTCGTCCTCTTTTTGCTGCTGGAGGAGCGCGCGGGGCCGGAGAAGCACGAGGGCCGTCTCGATGTCGAGCCTGACGGCGACCTGAGCGGCATCAAGCAAGAGGCCCGAGGCCGAGGACCGTTCAAATACGTGAACTGCGACGCGCGAAATCGTCGCTGTGATCGGAACTTCTTCGGTCACGAGCTCAATTTCTTCCTTCGCGTCTGGATCTCCATCGGGGGGCGAGGGGCAGTCCGCAGGCCCCGCCGGAAGCACTCGCGTCGGGTTCTGTGCCGCGATCTCCTCGCCGGGGGCGGGACGGTGGCAGAGCGCACGGAGCCGCGCCGCGTAGGCGAAGGCCCAGTAGAGGTGGAAGAGGCGCCCGAGCTGGTTCAGCGGGAGATTCACCAGCAAGTCCGAGGCCAGCTCGACGTCGACCGTGCGCACAAAGCAAAGCTTGCCGGGCCGCCTCTGCGTCTGGGGGTGGTCCGCAACGCTGCGTTGAAGCAAGTGCGCCACGCCGCCGGTTCTGCAGAGCTCCGACAGTTGCGTCGTGGAGGTTGGTAGCGACAGCTGAGGCGACGCTGTCCCGCAGCTCGAGATGGCCGTGTCAAAGAACATGCGAATGCCCAGAGACGTAGTCACGAACAGCGGCGGCAGCAGCGTCGAGGCAGTGGCCACGGCGTCGCCTAGTGCTCGGCACAGAGGAGATGTAGAGACGGTCGCAGGGACGGGCGGAGCCGGCCGGAAGGACGAATCAGACATAGAAGGAGACACAGAACGAGAGACAGAGTCGAGAGGCACACTTGGTGGTGGGAACGTAGGGTGGAAGGTGGCCGCGCTTCCCGCTTCTGGACTAGACAGCGAAGACGGAGGCACGAGACACGTACAAGCTGCAGAAAAGTGCGGATTTTCTGGCGCCAGTTTGGTGTCAGGACCCGGTGACGGGCCCGCTAGAGCCGGAGACGGCGATGCGCCGAAGCGCTCAGTATAGAACGAAAGAAAAGAACCAACGTAGCCGAGGCCGGGGGACGTTTCGGCTGGCACAACGATGTCCTGAGCAGTGTCTTTCTCACGCATGTGTCGAGCATCTGCCACTTTCCTCCGGGCTCGCGCGCTGTCTTGGCAAGTCGTCTTCTCGCCTGTCTCTTCGGCGTCGGAAGGGGACGCAGAAACGGCCGCGAGAAACCGAGGCAGCGGATTCACGCACTGAGTCACATCCAGCGGCAGGATCCGGTGGAGATCCGCCGACGGGTGGAGCACATGCAAAGCCAGTCTCCTCTTCACAGCGACGTCGACAAGCAGGGACGCGAACTTGCCGCCCGGCAGAACCTGCAGATCTTCAATGACGACTATGAAGCACGCGGAAATCCACGCACGCGACTCCGCGGCGGGCCCGGAAGAGAGAACGTTTGCGGGCGAAGCTGCATTCCACGTGCCGGGGGCCGTGGTGGCCCGTTCTTCGGCGCGAATCCTCGAGCCTGTCTCCTTGGAACTGTCTCCGTGGGACGCCGAAAGTGCCGGGGCGCAGTTCGGAGCGGGCTTCGCCATCCCTGCCCGCACCCGCAAACGAGGAGCCCCGGCTACCTCAGTTCCCGATGTCTCGCTGCGCGCCTTCCGCTTCGCCCTTGCAGCCTTGGCGCGGACAGAAGGCGCGAAGACAACTCGCTGACTCAAATGGAGGTTTTCCTCATGTGCGTGTTGCCACCGCTCGCGGTTCTCGTCGGAGTCGCTGTAAGACGCAGTTAGCAAGACGCTAAGGTACAGCCGGTAGACCCGGAAGGCGCACGAACGGGCTGCCAGGTGGACCGTGCAGAGGAATAGAACGGACTGGAAGAGACTTGCTCGCGGGGCGGGGGCGCGAGCAGCTGATGCCTCGTAGTCTGGACGCTTCGAAGGCGACGTGGGTGGAGAAGCTGAGCCCGGCAGCGCCGCTGAAGAGGCTGGAGAAAGGGGGGAAGGGCGCGAAGCTCCCAAGGGCCTTGCAGGTGTCTCCTGTCCAATGACGCCGAAGGAGGGAGCGTGTGAGTCTCTGTTCGCGCCTGCTTTCTTCTGTCCCGCCCGCGTCGCCTCCAGCTCCAGCGACGCCCCTCGCGGCGTGGGCCCGGAGACTCGGTCGCTCTTTCTCGGCGAAAAGAGGAGATGCACGCCGTCTGCCCGAGACCTAACGGGTTCCAGAGCCAAGAACGAATTCTCTTCGTACGACATGCAACGCTGAGGCCGTCTCGAAGCTGCGGGCCTCTTGTCTCCACTTGGGTTTTCGCCACCGCTCGCCAGGGTAGCTTGTCGCCCTGAAGCCCCCAAGGAGCTGTGTGCATGCAGTGCTTCCCGTAATCCACTCGACGCAGACCGCGGGGGAGACGAAACGAACGGACTCGGCCCCGTAGACTCAGGCACAAGAGCGATGCCACAGGCTGCACTCTCCTCTGTGGCACGCGCGAGAACCTCTGTTCCCGCCGGGCCTTCCGCCTTTGTCTCCATGTGTTCTCCAGCATCTCCCGAGCCTGCAGTCCCGCCTTGCCAGGTCTCCTCTCGAGGCGCTCCGCGGACCTCTGCGCCCGAGACCCGCGGGGCCGCGCCGTCCAGCTCCGGCCTTGAGTATCCAGTCAGACTGACATGCACGCCCACGCTGCTGCACTCGAGCAGCAATCGAAGCGTTTTGCGCTGCTCTGAAGGTTCCCCAAAGCGATCCGAAGGGTCCCCCTGACCTGGGCGTGGACACCCATTTTCAACAGAATGCTGAGTCGCGCCTGCAGGTGCAGACTTGGCTGCGGAAGCGGGCGCTGAACCGTCCTCTTCCGCAACATGTCGAGCGCTTTTCAGGCGTGCGACCACATAAGACAATCCGAGAGAGGCGAAGAGCCATGGCGGCAGCAAAGGGAGAACAGAGGCTGCTTGGAAACCGAGGCGTCGGACAAATCGGCGCAGCAGCGGACCAAGTCGCCGCACGAGGCCCTCTGCTCGGTCACGCGCCGTCTCTTCGTCCCCGTCGCCAGAGGCCGTCTCGGAGACGGGAATGGACCGCAGACGAAGTCGAACGTCGTCCACGTCGATGCGGGCGACCGGGAGGAACGTGTGGCGGGTAGGCAGCGTCGCCCTTTGCGGTTCAGCGAGGTCGCCTGGCTTGTCGCGGGGTGGCTGTGCCTGTGGCTCTGCCACGGGCCCTGGGGAGGCGGCCGACGGCGGATGCGGCGGAGAAAGCGGCTCTTCAGAGATGCATTTCCCCTGCTCAAGCAGCAAGGAGATGTCTGCGAAGTGGAGAGGACCTGCGTACCGGATGGAGACGACGGTGAGGAACCAGTCGTCCTTGTCATCCAGATGGTTTAGGGCAGCTTCTGAAAGCGGTGGACCAGCTGTATACACGTTTCCAACGAGGCGAGTGGCGCTATGCGGCTCGGAAGCATCTGGAGACCGCGAGGCCCCTTCCCCTGTGAGCTCCGACGCCGTCACGCGTCGCTGAGCAGAAGCTTGCGCACTTTGGACGACATAGACGAGTCTGCGTTTTGCGCTCTTGGACAGCGGAAAACGGCGGACGAAGGCGGGAAGCAGGAGAGACAGAAGAATGGGAAGGACGAGGACGACGGCGAAGAACAGAAAGAGAAGGACATGCAGCAACCCCAGCAGTGTCATGGTGTCCCGGTGGCCGAGGCGCATGCGACTTCAGGTTAGACGAGAGGGTTTTTCCGCGGAGGACGCGTGAACAGAGTCTTCCAACCTTCAGATGGACACATTCAGTCACGCTGGAAACCAGAGAGAATCCGGTGCTCGAGTAGGCCGTTAAAGTCGGCAGCGACCGGGAGGGGATTTGCCGCGGTCACACGTTCGCACGCACCCATACACTCTCAGTCGGAGTTGCGATACGTTGCAGAGTGACGCTGAAGAGACAGAAATTCTGGCGTGGAGTCGCACTGTCAAGATCGAGGCGAAGTGCGCCAGAGTCATGGGGCCCTATTAGAGCGGGCGCCCGTATACAGATCAAAAGACATGCAACGGCGGAACCCGCGATCCCCGTCCCATGCAGCTGTTGGACAGCCTCAATTCCACATAGTACCCAGAGACGGATCTAAGCGTGCTCTTGAGTAGGCGAAGAGCCCGATACTACACGGAAATCCGCCCCAAGCACGCGTTCTACTCACTGCGTTCGCTAAACACGAGCCTCGGAGTCCAGGCTACGCACACACGAGAGTGCAAACTCACCCGGAACTGGGCGGGTCTACGACGAAGAAGCCCAGTGTGAGAGCTGTCAAGTCCCCTCCATGTTCGTTCTGTAAAGTGCTCAGTATCAAGCTCTCGAGAAAATAAAATGAGGAACATCGATCCCGCCCAAAAAGACCTACAACCTCTCCGTTCTCGTGCGAGCGCGAGCAGGCGTGTCTCCAAAAGCGGGCAGTGCATGCGACCGACAGTTTGCGCGGAACTCGATGAAAGTGTCGCAGGGCAGAACAGAAGACCGCGCCGAGAGGAGACACGGACGCTTGCCTTGAAACTCTGTTCCAATTTCGTCGGACGGAGACATATGCTTAAATGTAGAGCACTGACGAGCATTCTAGATCAATTGGTCTTCGTGTGGACACGGTAATGTGTCTTGAGAGGCAGTTGGCGTGGAACGAGTCTGCTAGTCACTGCGCGTTACACGATGCAAGTGACATCGAGTCCTTGAGGAAGCTCCGCAGGAAAAGAATGTCTTTCTTGTGCCAGTGCTACGATACGGCAAATGCCAACACCGGTTTCTTCTGATCTGCGTCTGTACCCATGGACTTGTATAGTCCAAAAGGAAGCTACCCTGTTGTCGTCCACTTCGTTGCTGCACCGGGCTTCCGTGCTTAGATGCATGCAAGCCGCCTCTAGCGCCCGGATGCGAAGGGCGCAGCTCCTGGAGGTGGCTTCACATTTTCTTTAAAGTTAGCTGTGTGTTCTGAGTTGTGTTGTCTCTCTATGCGGCTGTCTTCAAGACAAGCAGAGTCGGGAATGAGCACAGACTTGCCTCGCCTGGCGTTCCGTTCCTGTCCGCTACCGCGAGACCGTGACAGTCGAAGAATTCAGTTGTGGCGGTTCCGTGCGAACCAGTGTTACTCGGTGACACAGTAGAGTCACGCTGTTACAAAGGAAGCTGTTCAGTTACTAAACTGGGGAGTCACTAGAAGATTACATCTTTCTGGTACAAGTGCAACGGTGGCTAGCTCTCAGCGACGACGACCCGATGCGGACAAGTGGGCGGCATGCCATGTCCAGACCCTTAAAAGAACGTTCCGTTACATCTCGTAGCTTTCAGAGCCACCGGCAATGTGCTGGTGTGGATTCCATGTATTGCTAGAGCCTCCAATCCAAAGTCGACCCATTCCGTTAAGTCGTGACGAAGGGAAAGCTCGCTGTTCTACCAAGTCTGGACATCCGTCGTCTACTTGACGCACTAGTTGCTGCGTACCACAGCCAATTCTAGCTCCACCTTAGCTGAATTGTCTTCCAGCAACAATTTACGATATTCAATTCTAACGGAAACCTGCGGTTGCCTGTCGCCTCTACACTCTTTCCCCACTGAGCAGTGTGTAAGATGGTCCTGCACATCTGCCAGGGCACTGTCAGCATGGTAGCGACACGATCGCGTGCGTATATCGTGAGGACTCTATGCACGTCTGATACCGTGGCTGCCTCGTGGTGCTATTGGGTTCTCCACTCGTACAGATGCAGACAGAAGTGGTGTGCCCACATGCGTGGTCCAGCAAGCTTCTAAGGGAAACTGAAGGACCGTTACCACTAAAGCCGTTGCAGAAACAGGGAAGCTACCAGAGCGTACTTCGAGTCCTACACCCTGGAAGCACAGTCGCCACCAGAGGGTCCCTGCCCACCCCCGAGGGACGAAATCTAGGTGTACAAACACACGGGAGCCAAATACTTTTGCTTTGACATCTGTGACAACGAGATTGGCAGCACCCGGAAAAGGATGCGCAAAAAGGGTGTTGTGCGCCAGGTGCTTTAGACACAAACAACAACGGTGGTGCCGTCGCCAACCGGAAGACAGTCCACGAACAGAACAACACCAGTGGGTCCTTGAAATTTTCCGTCCCGCCAGAGGCCGCATAGCCCTATGCTCCAGACTTGTGTTTCCATCGCAAGAGGCAACCTTCAAGGTTCCTGCAGAGACGCGCCTACGAGCAGTCGCTGAGAAAAAGGCAATGACTACCGCCTTCTTTGCCCCTCTTCACGCGGACTTCTGCTGCGGCTGTGACTTAGCGGTGACCAGGCCCGTTCGCGTGACAGACGGCGGAGAGCGGGAGAGAGCGATCGCGACCTTGACGAGGACCTTCGCGATTCGACACTCCTGCTGCGCGTTACTCGCCTTCTCGCTGGAGGAGATTCGCGTGAATATTTCCGATCAGCGACTCTCTTTGTTTCACTCCGAACTAGAGATCCTGCTTGGGACATGCACCGGGACCCACCGGCCTCTTGTTCACTTTTGTCTTCGCCCCTTCCCTCGCGCCGCCTCCGAGGCGATAGAGATCGGGAACTCGACCTTCTTCTCTTCCGCCACCTGGCGCAGGAAGGGGATCGAGAAGAGTCTCTTCTGCCACGTCGACTTTCCTCCGAATACGAAGAACGCCTGCGAGTTCGCGCCGATCTTCCGCGACTCTCAACGGACCGGCCTCGTTCGTGGAACCTGCTGTGCGGGCGCCGCTCTCGGGAGGATGAGTGGGATATTTCGCGCCTCTCTCGTTCTTCACGGTCATACGTCCGATCTGAAGTCGAATTGCCTGCCTTTCTAGCGAAGTCGGACGGGGACAGATTCCTGTAGGACGAATGCTCTCGCCGCGGGCTCGCGCTGCTCCTGCTGCTCACAGAGCCGCTGCTGAAACTGTTCGAGCTCGGCGCACGCAGAGACCTCCCGCTGCGACCATTCTTCTGTTTCTTCATTCTCTTTTTCTCCTTTTTCTCGCGCTTCTTCTGCTTCTTCAATTTCTTCATTTGCCGCCGGTCTTTCCAGTCGTCATCTGGCGGTTGTCGGGGCACGGCCATTCGCGGGGACCCTGATCTAGACTCATCGGCCTTAGCTGGCGAATCGGAGGGTCCCTCGCTATTTCGCGCGTCCCTACATGTTCCAGCAGACGAAGCTGCATGAGAAAACACAAAACTTGGGGGGACAGGGGTTGCAGCCAGTAGATCTAAAGCCAAACCAGACGTCCAAGCGCTAGTTGAGTAACTGTGTTTAAAGGTTCCTCAAAGCCGTACCACCGTACGTAAAACGTATGTTGCACACTAAGACTAGCGCTGGGAGATGTTGTTCGATTCGCACAGTTATCGTTTAAAAGAAACCAGATCGAGTCGCACGCCTTCCGCCACTTCACCAGCCGCCTCAGTCACATGTCGCTCAACTCCACTGATCGAACGTGTCACACGCCTCTCCTGACTCCTGAAGGTATTCTCACAGGACTCATTTGCTACGTTCCTTCCAGTTCCGTGCGTACCTTGATCGGTTCCAGGACCCTTTGAGGTGTCAGCAAGAGCTGCGCGCTTCTCTCGGATCTTTTTCAACCTCTCACGCAGTGTGGCAGCAGTTGAGGAGACTTGCGTGCCGAAAAGTTGGTGTCCAGACGAGAGGTCGAGTCCATCAGAGCCGTCTTTCTGCCCGCTCTGAGAGTGTTTCTCCTGCGTGCTTTCGCTATTCAGGATACTCCGAGGACTCAGGCATCCGCTCGCCGCAGCCCCCCCGCCCTTGAGGTCGTCGTGCGGTTTCTTGTGACTCAACGCGGGTGTCTCTGCCTGTGCGTCCCCGCCGGAATTCTTGATCAGCTTCCCTGCAGAGCGCTCGTCCGGGATTTTTTCCTTCTTTGGCCGCTCCGCCTGAGCCTTCTTCTCGCGTTCCTCAGCCACCTTCGTCGCCACCTGCACCCAGCGGCGAATCTCCTCGGCAACTGTGTCGGCCATCGCCACCCCCGGCAAGGTGGCCGTGAACACGAGCTGCGACAGAGCCGCAGAACACCACGAAGTGGGGCTCAGCGTATATTTGGAAAACAACGCAAAGTCTTGAAGGTGGAGACGTACCCCGCAATTCGCTACGTTGAATGAGAATCTCCGGAAAACGAGGGTCGCTGCAGGTCACCTAAGGGAAGGTAGTGGGCCTAACTAACCGCCTGGAATCGCGTAGGATTTGTATCAAAACATCATTCCTTTACACGGGATGCTTTCAGGTCTTTCTTCGCAAGTGGATTGAAGGTTACTGCGGATAGAGCAGCTCAGATACTGCGGGTATGGAGTCTGTGTCGAAGCGTGGGCTACGAGGTCCTAAAGTTCGCACAGAACGGCGGATGTTTTGCAGGCTAGGAAGTCAGAAATCGACAACGCACCTTCAAATCGCTCGCTCGTTTCGCCACTTTCTCGGCGGTGGCAAGGACTTCAGCAGGCGCCGCAACTCCATATGACTTGAGATTTTCGAAAAACAACCCATGAAGCTCCCATTTCTGGCGGTCCCTAAGCAAACTAGATTGCGAGAACATGTTCTCCACCAGTTCCTGAGTCTCCAGAAGTTGAGTCAAAATGCTGGCCTGTCGAAAACGCATGGACCGAAAGAACAGAGCGAGTACCCAGGATCCCCGTAGCTGAGCTCGAGGAGAATTCCCAGAAAGCCATGGCTTCACAAGGAACTTTTTTGGTGCCTCGTACGCCAGCATCCACTGTTCGGCTTCTAGAAACACGACTCGCGCATCCCAAGGCGTTCACACAGGAAAACCTACATTTCGTAGCCACTCTTAGATGCCACCGTTTTGTGCGGAACGATTTCTGAGCAAGACAACGCAGGCGCTCTTCGCAGTCCGACCCATCACAAAAAAACTAACATGTTTTCACTCTTCCCGACTGTCACCTAGTACACATTGAGAAAATAATTTACTCAGGCCACACGGTGCGAACTAGCTGCGTGACCAGTGTTCGCCTTAAGAGTAATATCTGCAAAAAAACAGTGTCGAAAAGGAACGACTGCAGTGAGCACCACAGTCTGTAGGTCTTGAGCACCAACGCCAGACAGGCGGATGACTCACAACAAGCCTCTGTTCAAGGGCAGCTGAATCTAGAGCCGTTCGCGCCTCTTTAAATATCTCCAGGAGTTCTGCGTGCAGCACAGGACACGCAACCTTGCAGGGGTCAGACTCGAAAGCTGGGTAATTCAACTTGGTTGCTCCGATGGTCCCGCGCGACCGTTTTTTCAGGCTATGCGAATTTTTGCTTCCCTACGAAATCTGCTTGGAAGAAAAGGCCTGACAGAACTACCGTACGTACGTAGTAAACAGGTCCAGCAAAGGCAGCGAAACTATTGAACAGTCGAGTCTTGTTCGATTCTTCGGGCAAACGCGAAAGTCGGATTCAACGGAAAACGTCATCGCTTTTCACTCTGGAACATCCGCCAAAAAGTCCGCTGCGTGCAGCCACTGAAGTCTGACGTTGAGCGCATTTCCGGTCTTTGTCAGCTTACTCTCGGCTGCCGTAGGATCTCTCCGGAACAAATCAGGCTCGTCATCGTCCGGACGAACAAGTCCGGCTGCAACGGCTGTTGGGGTAACTCGTTTCAGGCCCTCCTCCGCTTCATCTACACGCGGTATCGTAGGACGAAACCTCTGCAGCCGCTTTTGAATCTCTTGCAGCTGGATCTGTTTCACCAGTTGGATTGGGGAAGAGAGAAACCGAACACAGCAGGAAATGATGCCCAGAAATGAAGCAGGGTAGTAAGAAGGAAAAACTCTCCCTCCAAAATAAAATGCCCTAAAAAGGTTACCAGTCCTCCGTACAAAGCCGGCACGCTTGAACGAGTGGAGTGGCAATGCAGTCTTCTGCGTGATGCCAGCAGAGTTGGGCAGAAACACAGCGTTTTGCCTGGATTGTATTCATATGGCAAGGACCTGAGAATCATGGGATCACGCTCAGAGAAGTCGCACAGCTGACGGCTTT
Source organism: Toxoplasma gondii ME49 (assembly GCF_000006565.2). NCBI lineage: Eukaryota > Apicomplexa > Conoidasida > Eucoccidiorida > Sarcocystidae > Toxoplasma > Toxoplasma gondii. The sequence continues at coordinate 6,325,176 of NC_031476.1, forward strand.
TACTAGTATGCTTTTGGACATATGGATCCATACGCAGATACCCACAGGTCGAAAGAGGCATCTAAATTTTTTATACCTGTAGATACGCGCATTCATACATATGGACACACATGCAGGACCATTTGACTGGTTACGAAAAAGACGCTTTATGGGTGAAACGCGAGCTCTCCATCGTCTACAGTGTCCTCTGAAAAGTGTTGGATGAATTGACAGCCAGGGAGAAGTTCGGAAGCCAAAGGCACTCCGCCGTTGAGCAACCCGCCAGCTACTGCAGCAGAAGAATTGCTAGCATGGGAAGAAGAAACGCAGTGCAACAGCGTGTTTCAAGCCTGATCTGACCACGGCAATAATAGAAAACCAGAAAATGCACCGCGCAGACAACGTTGCCACGAGAATCTGAATCAGAATACAGCAAGTTGCGGTGCCGTGACGTTCAGTCCACATTACCGTGGCCAATGGCCACACCTGTTTCCCGCAGTTCTTACTTGAAATCCGACATTTGGATAGATGGGTCGTTTTCGCCGAATGTACGTGAAGCTGTCGGCATAGGACCAGCATCGGCGAAACATCAGATAGCAGATGACCAAGGAGGCACTGCGGCTAATGCCTTTTGCGCAGTGTACAAGGACGTTTCCGTGCGGAGCCCCGCTGGGACTTCCTTGAGGCAAACTATTTCGAGTCGAGCTGCCTAAGTCTGCCCCCTTCGGGGACGACCGTGACTCGCGGCCGTCTTCCCCACTTTCATCCACAAGGCTCGTTTGCTCTTCCGCGGAGACAAACATGTGATTTCGTCTGGGGTATTTCCGCTGCGGGGCGCTGCTGCTCTGGCGCGGTGTCTGAGAGCCAGACGCCTGAGAGCCTCCTCCCCTGAAGGACTGGTCTCGGATTGCGTTGTCAATGAAATCCATGACGGGGAAGAGCACAGGGAGAAAAACCTGCTGGGGCGTGTCTTGGACGTAGCAGCAGCAGTAGACACACCGGTCAGGGTGGACGACGAGTTGCCCTGCAACAGTTTGCTGCCGGTGGTGGTGAGAGGTCGCTCGCGTATCGCCTGCGGGGTGTGATATTGTCAGCTGCCGTTTGAGCTCGTGAGGCGAGACTTCAGCGTTGTGCACGCAGACAATGTGCGTAATGCGGTTCTGCTGCAGCCAAGTTGCACTCCGGGCGGCAGCGGCTGAACCTAGGAAAAGGTGTGGCAGGATCTGATGCGCCGCCTGTTTCTGGTGTCCCGAAAGTGGCGAGAAATGTGCAAAAAATGAGAAGGCGGGACTGGACGGGCCGCCAGCTGGGACAAGCCCGGCCGAGGTTCGCGACATTGCGGTCACGGGACAGATGGAAACACACGAGTCGGCACCTCGCAGCCTCCAAGAGAGGAACACTGTGTTACTGAGATTCCGTTGAGTACATGTAGCGTTCAGTCATGGTCATTACATCTTTATTCTCATATAGCGGTCGTGCAGTCGAAACTGTTTAGGGATCACCTCGCCACAGCCCCAGAACGGGAATGACGCGTAGAGGGATGCGGGTTTACAACACACGAATGAGATGCCACTGGAAGCAAAGCCTTGAGAGTCGCTGTAGCACTGTAACCTCTAAAAAATTAGAGAGATTCTACCGTGTGCTCAGAGGAGGACTGCATCGTTCGGAAGGAGAGAACGGATGTCTTTCCCCTGCATCGAAGGTCTTTTAGCTGCATGCACGTAACTCTTGGGAACACGCGTGATCCACGACAGGGTCCAGCCCCTGCCGGAGCGACTGTTGTTTCGTTCGCGACATGCAGCATCTCGAGTTCAGAAGCGAAAACGGCTCTAAAGGCCGATGCATCCATTTTATTTGCCTCGTATGAAGGCTTGCCAGATTCAAATATGCGATGGGTTGTCCTCGTGATGTGTACAAAAACCTCTCAGTGGCAGGAATAGCAGCCGGTCAAACATCCGCGATGTCCTGTGTCAGGCACGCCACTAAAGCTGTGGCTTTTCCCAGCTGCATTGTACCGTTGCAGAATATGAATGTGTTTGGTTAGTTTGGCGACCACTGCAGCAACCGACAACCTTGGATGCCCCAAACAGCTAGGTACAAACGGCGATCGTAGTTGCCCGTGTTTGTTGAATCATCTACGTCCCACCGGGGAACGTACAGAAGGTTTCTCTAGTCGTTTCCCGTGTTAGCACTCAGCCCTGAAAAGCGTCTCTGCGTGGAGCATATTAATGCACACTGCTACACTACAACTCCACTCCACGCGTACGTCGTATTCTGGCCTCGTGATGGTGGCAGCGACGCGGCAAGCTAATGTATACTACACGTGGAAGTTTCTGGCATAAGAAACGCATGTCTAACCATGGTAGAAACCCCAGATGCCAGTTCTGTGTTGCTGCAGAGAAACAAATACACACAAGAGCCCGCTGAACAGAGGACTGCTACCTCGCTCTTCAATGTCCGAAGTATCCAGTCAGCCATTAGATCGGGTCGCAGACACTGGATGTTTAGCCGAGGAAGCCAGTATCGTGGTGGTGTTTTGCATGCTCTTCTGGTGCTGCAGAACCTGTTCAACCTGAATCACGTTTTCGAGCACGCGCAGTACAACTGTGTTTGTGTCATAATGCTCGTCCGTTGTCATTCCCTCTCATATTGGTACTTGGATTTCGTTACGGTGCGCGGCCGTTCATGCTACCGCTTGTCGGTGTCGTGCAGAAGAATGAAAAGATACACATAGCAGAGTCTTCCTAATCAGAGTAGATGACATGTTGCCGAATCCCTACACTGATATTCAGCCCTCTCTGTTATGCGCCACAGAGGACTTCCCCCGCGGATACATTCAACAACTCCGTCGTAGGCATCGAAGAAGCACCAAAAAGCTCTGATACATTTCAGACTTTATTTCGTTTGTCGTTGCTTCTTTCATCCCTGTGTGTGGACAGGCACAGTGCACGGAGCCTGTGGTCACACCCCTCTTGAAGCATTTCGTGAGTGGAACAAATGTCCAATATAGGGGTAACACTCCACGGTTACGTTCTACCCTTGGTTCCCAGAAACGTCGAGAGAAGAAAGCGCTGCCCAATATTGTAAGTCAGGCGACAAGCGCACCTAGAATTTGCGAAGAATGAGCGTCGCTGACCGACTGTGTCAATCCGAGTTGCTTCGAGAAAACTTCTCTTCGCTCTGGAGTTACTCTTGTGTGGGTGGGTTCGTTGCAGCCGTCGACTTTCCGGTAAGAGATTCACCATGAATGACCCTGTTGTGCTTCCTGCCCGCACCGCCTTATCAGACTCGAGGACCACAGCCTCAAGCTTGTAAGGCATCCTCTATTGCTCCCGTAACAGATAACAAAGCTTGTTGGCTATTTTAGGTGTCTGCGACGGTGGTGTGTGACACCTACAGCTAGCCAGTGATGGAATTCAATCTTCAGCCATACCACCCACAACAACGCTACTTCCTGTCAGAAGGTACCCTCATGGGTGGTCTATCCTCTCGTTCCTATCCTCAACGTCCCACATCGCTCATTCTGGAAGAAAATCCACAAGACTGCACGAAGATCCAACGATGCGAAACGTATTCGGTGGCTTCACAAAAATACTGTTGATGTCCCTGACATTCGCTTGATGCAGTAAGTCAGTGTGTCGCCCTATCGCCACCCTTCGGCGGAGAAGAACCAAGAATGCGATAGGGGGCAAACTTTGTGCATCAAACTGGCTCCGTCACCGCCTGGCGAGTGGCCGCATGAAACAGAAGCCCAAACGCATGTATCAGAGCGTGATCAGAAGAGAAACTCTTCGTTCTTAGACGTCCACACTGCCCTCGCAGGTCATCTTGGCACGATGGAAAATAGTCAAGAAAATTGCATTCACTAAACGGGGCTTGTTCATTTACGACGTATCTCAGCGCCAAGCCTCTTGCGCAACGAGAAACAATTTCAACCGGAAACGAGAGTGCGGCGCCCCACAACAAAGCTGCAATGTCCTGTTGCAGTTTTGAAATTCAGTGGAGCCCAGTGATGGGAAAGAACCGCAGTCAGCGTGGTGGGCAATGAACAACACGCTTCCCCGTTCCTGCGATGAGCATTTGCGCCACTGTGGAACATGAAAAAGGGCAGACCCCGCTATTGACCACGAAACAGCCCTCTCGAACCCAACAGATGTTGCTGTCCCTGTACTAAACAACTCGGAACGAATAAGGGCTAAAACAGAATCAACAGCAGCATTTGTGACAACCTTTCAGTGAGCAGGAGCACCGGCCGGTTGCTGCGGTTTTACCGGAGGTATGATTTTAGCAAGTTGCGTGTTGATTTGGCTCCTTGCGCTGCTTAGGTATGCTTCGACAGTCTGTGCTTCAGTCAGAACATCTCGAAGTTTCTTGTTAACTTCCGCAATAGATATAGTCTTTCCCGAAACGTCGACGGTGACGGCAGCGGAGACAGAAGGCACCTTTTTTTCGTCGCGCGGGATGCCATCCATGTGACCACGGGTAGTGTCCAAGAGACTCGTCGCTTTCCTCAGGTGCTTGATAGCTCTCAACTGCATATGCTCAACAAAAAAGGGACAAGCACTGGAGTGCTGAATACTTCAAGACTCCTGCTCCTGGACGAGGAGTCACTCACATCCAGGCCTATCATCTCGCACAGGGGCTCTTCCAGCGAAGAGGCAGAATCAGTGTGTTTCGTGAATGGAACCGCAGCTAGTTCCAGCGCAAGATTCTTGTGAAAGCTTGAAGAATCCGCAGTTCAGCAGGTTCTTAGGCAGCCAGGAAAATGGTCTTGACCCACCGACAACACTGCCTGCCAAGGTGTGCTTGTGTCGTGGTCCGGGCTCCACGCTTGCACCGGTGTCAGTCCAGGCTCTCTCCTTACACGCGAGACAATGCTCTTCACGAAAAACAAAGAATACGAAAGTATACCTTCTGGAGACTCGCTACACACTGCGTCTGCACAACCACTAGTCACATTCACGCCTGCTGCCATTAGTTGAAAAACAAGAGCGCGATTCACTTACGGTCTGCTTCCACGCCATATGCAAGAGCAGCGGGAAATGGACTGACGGATCAATCATGCCGTGAAGCAGGGCCTCTTTGTCCGCTGCAGGCAATTTCTCCAAAAACTTCTCCTCTGTTGGGTCTTCTGGCGGCTTTTGTTGTGCACCCCCCGCTTGAGGCACAGGAGTCGCAATCGCAACAATCGGCTGCACTGACGGTTCCTCGTGGTGCTCGTGGTGCTTCGCTGCATGCTTGTGTCCTTCATGCTCAGCCTTTTTGTGCCCCTTTTTTTTGTCTCCGTCATCTTCCTCGTCATCATCTTCTTCAGCGTCCGATTGAAGAAACGAGAATGCTGCGTTCGATCTGGGTCGCAACGAGCGAGGTGTAAGAGGTGCGCGATCGAAACTCATGACCCTATTTTGATTGTCCGAGTTCCTCATAGAGCCCCATCCGTGGACGAGACTTGGAAAAAAAAGGATAGTAAGAGCTAGAGAAATGCCCAGCAAGTTCATCGTGACTGCAACGTGGTTTGCCATGAGAGACATTCGGGTGCTGGGACCCGAGAACAACGGCGGCAGATCCAGGCCCGTGTGGATCATTCGAAAGGGGTCATCGAATATCGAAATTTTTCATGCTGTCGGACCCAGGATTCCCGGTTAGTAGTCGTGTAAAAGACAAAACGTCTCATCAAAGGTCCACATTGGGGAGTAATTCTTGAGCCCGCTTTGTCAGGCGCGGTAGGATAGACCTTGACCCCGTTCACCGAACAAATTCGGCCGAAGGAACTGTCGTCCTATGACGAAAAACCGGGCCTTTTCGATTTCTTGAGTTGGACCGTGGCAGCGAAAGCACATTTAACTTCGCCGAAGCAATTTTTGCGTCGGATGAGTCTTTACTATCCAAAACGAGGAAACCCTCAAGCTCAATTTTAGCAAGGTTCAATGTCACGTCAAGACACCGAGACGCATGACGTTTCAGCCAAGCGCCGCAAGTGAGTAGCCAGTTCCGCAGTGCCTCTCGTTTGTTAAAGCCAATAATCGTACTAGTTGGCAATAAAAAACACATGCAAATTCAGAAACTCATTTCCAGCGAAAGCCACGTATTTCCGTGTCATGTTCACTCGCTAGCCCGCGCCCTGTTGTCGGTCCCACAGCGCCTGGCTTGCTCTAACCGCCGCGCGCCTGCTAGAATCCACGGAAACGTGGCAGGAGCTGTTGCCACCAGCACAACGCCCGATTGTGATTTAGTAACACATGAACGGCTGACGGCCGGCCCCAGGGTTTTGTAGATGGTCGGCGAAGAGGCCGCCAGCAAACGTGACTCTTTCAAAAGCTTTGTTGTGTCGTGCGCTCGGCCTCTGTGGTAAAGCGAATACGTAACCTGACAGGTCCTCAGAAGACACGTATCGCGCGGACGAAGTTGTGTTTCCGTGTTAAAAAATGAGTTCCCTTGTACACGTGTCATGCACCGCCTCCGTACACAGGTTGTGTCGCACACGAAAATAAGCTGCAGTTTGTGACGGCTGGGCACTGACAGACACGACGCAGACAAGGACTCTCTCTCTCCACATCGAGTGCTTTTACCGTGTGTAACTTCATTTGATTTCTACAGGGAAATCAAAACGCGGGGAGATGTGTCGCATAAGTCCGCCTCTCGAGTCTCTCGTTTGCGCATATTGACCGCCAACAAACATGGCGCAAAACGCTGCGCGTGACATTCGTTTGGCTACTGGAATTGGTCCTTGGAAATGCGTATTTGTGTAACAGAGAGGTGCGTCAACCAGTATGGATTGGGTTCCTTTGTGAAGGCCGGAACCGTACCAAACTGCAGCTTCCCCCCGCTGATCGAAAATGATCCAATTTCACGAGAACGCGGAAAAAAGATGTGGATGGAGGTCTCCGTTAGTGTTTGGGAGGTTGCGGTTACAAAGGAAGACAAACATGTCAGCAACTTGAAAAATACAAGGGGATCTACTCAAAACTAAGTTCGCTCGTGGCTTGCCCCCCACCAAGGGTTTTGTCTGACATTTCCACTGAGCATCCTTGTTTTGAGGCGAGCGTCTACCCTCTGCTTGGTCAAAGGCAAGAATGAGACTATCTTTTCAGGTTAATATGGCGGGCGTCAGCAACAGGGAGGAATCCTGCTAAACGAGTTATAGAAGACCTCAACCGACTCACTTTGTAGGCACCGCCACACTTCAGGCACAACCGATAGACTGCATTGGAATGTAGCGGTCAGTCACCAGACCTCTCGGGAGTGTAGGGGAGCATGTGCGCCAGATGTTCCACGTTGTCGGGGCAATAATAATACGCTCTTGAAGTACGGCGGCAACCGAGAATAGAATTGAACGATCGTTGATCTGGCTTGTTTTACTTGGACATCAGCACTGTTACTCTCATGAGTTGCGGCGACTTCACGCCTAAATTCTTTCCACTGGAGGAATTCGCCACGCACCAGCATGCTGCTTCTGCTGCCTTAAAGACACATTCCCCAGCGGTTTTGCTGTAGGTGTAGTATATGGATTCTGGTTACCACTTATCAACAGGGAGAGGAAACTTCTGCTGAGGTGCTAGTATGACAAGGACCATCGAACAGGGGGTAGTAACGTCTGAAACTTGGAAACGGTCCCCCATATTGGGATGTCGCGGCTACCGGAGGGCGGCACTTTGCACAAAGATAAACTGTTTCGTCTTATGCACTTGCAGAAACGTTATGTACAAGTTGCATATTCTTGTGATTCAGCACTCATGCACATGACGAAGGCTCCTAGGCTCTTGACCAGAAATTCTTGATTTGTAGCTCTGCTTGTTTGGTGTACCGAAAGGAATGGGAACTTCTACTGGACCCCAACCCTAACGGAAAGACTTCAGGTAACCCAGTGCTCAAACATCGAGTGGAACACCATTGTTGCTAATTTAAAACTGACCAGCACGACTGGGATACCTGAGCAAACTAAAAAGCTGAATTGCACAACTCGTTGCCTTCATTGAGGCGGCAACGCCGAATGGGCTTGGAGCGAAACTCGTCTGAGCTCTTACGCCACGTTAAAAGGTGCATACTCTATTTCTTCTTTGTAATACACTCACCAGGCCAGTTCGGAAGTTGAAGTCACCTCTGCACAGGGCAGCTCACAGGGACGGCGTAAGGCTGACACACGTAACGCTACGAATCGTCGAGACTCCACACGCATGCAGCGACGGAACCACGGGCGCTTTGAACAAGCGGCACGCACTGCAAAATCCTGTTTTAGGACACACAGTGAATACCCCTGAAGCTTTTGATTTTCGTTCCCGCATCATTATTCGTGACTTCTACAAAATCTAGGTGAACGCTGCATACGCCGTGGACATTTAAAAGCGGGAACGAATGCTGCCTGGTGCCGGTTTTCCCGCGCATGCGTGGTGACAGCTGCTTCGTATTGAACAACAGAAACAAAGGCAATTTCGACGAATCGGAACAATCGTGAAACTGTGCCTCGAGCTCTTTTTTATGCAAAAGGCTTTCTTTGTGTCAAAGACTGGCTCTGAACTTCGCATATGGGGAGGGAACTTCCTGCTTGGCGGCGGCGGACCAGTGTCAGAGCGATACTGAAACGGTCTCTATTGGTTGATTGTTGTTGAATCTTACGGCATTTCGCCAGATAACCTTTTTCGTTTTCTTCAAATCGCTGCAGGAAGTGGCAGTAGGACAAAGCCATCAAAGTGTCAAGACACTGCAAGCAACGCACTTGCAGACTTGTGGCGAGCAGTGATTCTCAAGGCGGTGACACTTAAACTCCAAGACTGTCTGGTAATCTCATTTTTCCATGTATTTAAATTCACAGCACTTCGTGCGGAGCTTTTCTTCTTGCTTTGGGCGTCTTCTAGAGCTTTATCCGTCACAATGCTGCCGGTTCAAGGGCAGACGAGTCTGTTGGCGAACACTGGGGAAGAGAGACTGAAGCGGACATTGTACGTCGGAGGCTTGGCCGAGCAGGTTGAGGAGGAGGTGCTTCGGGCAGCCTTTTTACCATTCGGCGACATTAAACAGCTGGAAATTCCAAAGGACAAAACCACAGGTCAGATCGCGGATTCAGCGCTTCTCTGGAAAACGTACCGAGTCCGAGTCCGTAACAGAGGACCTGATGGATAGACAATGTGTCTTGTTAGACTAATTCCTTCGTTGCCCATGTATCGCCGGTGTCTTCACCGCTGGAGCTGCAAAACACTGACGGGAAATGCGATTCGTTGAGTCAAGTGGGAAACAACGAAGTGGACCGGTTCGCTTCACCACTGATTACGGTCTTCCTGTTTTGTAAAGAAGCTGTACCAGGGTGTGTGGAGGGAGTTGACGATGACAAACACACACTGGAACTCGAACGCGTTGCCCATGTTTCAAACAAACGCATGTTGCCAAGGAAGTGGGTTCTGATTGATCGAGTTTATCGTTTCGTCCGTGATATCAACGTGTTGCCAACGCGTGCGTCACGAGGGCTGTGGCGTTTCTCAACACAGAATTGCGGAGACGACGAAACGTAATTATGTTACGCGAACTGGGCACTAGATTTCAAGGGGTGTTGCTTTTGCGTGACGTGGCAGGCCTTCACCGGGGCTTCGGGTTTGTCGAATTCGAGGAGGAAGACGATGCCAAGGAGGCGATGGAAAACATGGACAACGCTGAGCTGTACGGTCGTACGCTTCGGGTTAACTTATCTCGCTCTGGAGGCTTCGCTCCGGGATCTCGAAATAAAGCGAGTAAGCCACCAGCTTTTCATAGCAGGACCAGCTTCCCTGGTTCGGCGCGGTTGGGCATAGTATGCACGTTACGTGGTGCTAATGCACGCTCGCAGTGCTGTTTCGGGTTACTCTGTAGCGTTCAACTCGCCCCGGCTAGGTTCTGGATTCCCTTGGCTGTCCACATCACTGTGCGGCAGTAAATAGTTTTGCATGCACATCATGCCACAAGTCGCTCGTCTACAGGAACCATATTGCAACATCGTGAAGACACATGCATGGGACTCCCCAGAGCGAAACTGACATGTGCAAAACGCGCTCGTCTCCGTCTGCGTGTGTGCGCCAGTCTGGAGCGATGACTTTTTCTTTCGCCAAGAGATGAAGAAGAAAGGCATGGACATTAGTGAAGATATGGTAAGTTCCCGGACACACGGTGGAGCATCCGTCCAGGACGATGGCATGCGTTCCATCCTGATAATCATTTTTCATCCTTGCACTCGGCCACCCAGAACATGAAGCTTGACACTGAAGAGCAGTTCAGTTACTTTATGTACTGTTGAACATAGCAGATTCAGATGAGGTGTTGAGTCAGTGCTTCACCGTCAGGAACCTTCGCCGTAACTGATAGTAACTTGAGGAATCGTACCGGCTCCTGTTGATTCGAGTGTTCTTGTTTTTGTCATGCTGGTCGTTTATTGGGCGTGGCCTGAACGCCTGCTGGTGTATGTCTCTCTTGCTGGATGTTCTGGTTAAAGCCAAAAAAGTGTTTCATGCATGCTTCAGTAACTGGTGAGTTGGCTTCGTCGAAGCCACATGGGTTTCTTTTTCCACTCCAGCGCCCTGCGTTGGGCAGCGAAACTAACCTCGAGTCCAACCCTGTATTCGTTTTTCTTAATTAGGGTTAGTTTGGATGTTGTGTATTCACCAATCTAAGATCGTTGTGTCCCTGTGTAGAAAATTTCATAATGCTCGTCAAGTTTCGAGACCTTCAGCGGTCGAATGCACTGTCTCCTGCTGCTTTTTCTTTTCAGGGCGACGTAGCGGAGCCCGCTGCCCCAGAGAAACAATGAGAACGCGGCGTCGCCGTGTAGCCACTTCTTTATCCTAGCTGGGATGTGAAGAGACTCCAATTTCTCAGATAAACTGTGAGGTTTTCTTCTGTCAACCGCTGGCGCGGAGGGAATCCTCCATTTCAAGTCGGCTTTTCTCTTGCTCTCATCTGCCGTCACTGGGTTTCTTTTGTCATTACCTGATTCTGATCTTGCGAGATGCGCATCCTGTATTACTGAGCCTCGGATGGGCACGTCTGGAATCCTTGTGGAAATCCGTCTAGCATCGCTCGTTCTCTACTGTGTTACGCAAATCACTTTCCAGCTCGAATGTTTTTGAAAGCTGCTTCTGACCCTTCCCGAACTCTCATGTTGAGCAGCTCCAGTCTCGATTATTCTTCGTCACGCAGGTACTGTAAGACAACACAAGTTGGGTGAATCGTCTGAAAGAGGTACAACTGTACACGCACTCGTGTCTGTAAACCTTTACCTTAAGAAATACAAAAAAAAACAAACTGCTGGGTTCACGTCGGAGCCTGTGTGAGGATTTTATGTGGAAGTCACACGAACAAATAACGGTGCCCATCAATAAAAGGCAGCAGGGGAAAACGCGAAACGAAGAAAACCCGCGTTTTTACAATCTTTGGCGGAAAGATCACTGGAGGCAAAAACTTTTACTCTTCCTTGTTTCCACTTCCAGGCACCTCTGTTTTTGGTTTGGGAAGCCAGCCGGACCCGTCTCTGAAAGAAACAAAGCAAGCAGCGAGGCAGGCACGAAACAGCAGCGGTCGACAAGGTCTCTTGCTGTGTCGTTATCGTCGTGTGCTTGCATTTCACGCCCACGCTAATATAAATATATAAAACATATGTATGGATATATGCATATGTGCATGCCTGTAGTGGGGGCCAAGCTCTCGCTTTAAGCAAAGCCTTTAGAAAGGTGCCAGCGACTAATCATTGCCACCTGAGACTTCGTAGGACCACCCGCACTGACACTTCTTGGTCACACTCTCCTCACAAGAATATATATCTTACATCTGCCGCTAACGTACATAGGCGCTGTAGTGTGCCACTTGAGGACAAAATGAATAAACTGAAGTCTGTGTGGAGAAACGCGGGCATTTCCTCTAATACTGAATGTGTCTATCTTGCAGCCGCCGTAAGCCGAGAAACCAATGTCAACAAAGACAGTCTGCCGAAAACTCAGTCACAATCAGGGCCCCGAAAAAGAAGGCTCCACTGTGCCGCGTAACTCGAAGCTTTGAAGAGCGGTAACATGTAATTGTGAACTTTGGTTCCCCGTAACTACACAACAACCTTGGGACTTCGCGACTGTCCTTACAAGTCAGTGATGTACTTGTTGTAGTATTTTCTCTGCCTGCGATTGATGCGGCTGAGTCCGAGTGCTTCGCGCTCTTGCGCAACTTCTTCCCAGCGTTTGTTCATCGCCTGCGCGATGAAAGAAAAGGAAACACTCTGCGACGGTCGATCAGGAAAAGAGCAGAAAGCTCGACGAGTCAAATACAAGCGTGCCTCGCGTCTGCTATCGTTTCTAGGCCTTGCACAGACTGCTATGTTTAGGTCCAAAACCTGGCGTCTCCGGAGTGTTGACACATCGGTTTCTGCCGGTGAACGGCGTTCTGGTCAAGGTTCACGCATCGCAGAGGCAACGACCCACAAATAAATCAGAAGTGGAGGCAGAGCTGCACTTCCTCTCTCACAAATCAGTTGCCACTCGTTCCCGACTCACCTCTGGTTCTTCGTATTTCTTGACGCACTTCTGCACGGCCTCCGCGTAGCGTCGGCAGGCGATGAAGGTGAAAGTGCGGTCACACATGCAGTCATAGTATTCGTCGAGCTCTGGCCTAAGAATCACATGCAGCGTAAAGTACGTCAAACACTCGAAATTCTAAATCCCAGAAGGGATTCCAGCACGCAGCGTGAGAAGTTACGCAGACAGAACACTGAACGTCACCCCGAAAGAAACTAGTGCGAGATGGCGAGAGAGAACGACGCGTCCTTGCTGCTCTACTTACAAGTCTTCAACACACCGTTAGCCACGTAGCAAAAAGGTATCACATTTTTAGACTGGGTGGTGCTGAAATCAAACCAAATATTCCACTAAAAAATCGAAGTTACACGGTAGATTTGTCTTAGTGGCAAGACAGAGCGCTGGGCGTTTTTCGTTCTGGCAGGATCCGGTCGACTAGGAAAGGCGCTTTACACATTCTCTCTTGGGGTTGTGCATCGAGAAACATGGAGAGACAGTGAAGAGACAGGACAGTTTGCACTGAACGTCCAACGGCGTTTTCACTCGCATCCAGACCTTGACTGCTTGGTCTTTTCACCGCACGAAGAGTGATTTTCAAGGGTGCAGAACAACTTTTCTGGCGCACATCGCTGGCGGATAAACCGTGCACTCCTTAACCAGCTGTTCCTCTGGCGAGCGGACAGTGATTTCAACGAGGTGTACCTGCATTTGTCGCGGATTTCTTTTCCAATCTGTTTGCGAATGGCGTCGTTTTCCTTCTTCTCGTAGTGCGTTGCCTGCTTGGCCTCGAAATACTCGATGCGGCGGCGCGTACTCTGGTGAATGTCGTCAGGATGCAGCACAGTGCCTGGGATCCACGAACCTTCTTTGGGGCTTGGAGAAGGCGGGGCTGACGAGGAGTCCGCGCTTGACTTCACAGCATCCGAGTGAGGGAAGCGCCCCGGCTCTTCACGAGACGCACCATTGAAGGCTGGCATCTCGAGACCAGGATACGAACTCTTTTTGACGGAGACGCGTTACCGTGGAAAAATGTTTGGATGAGCGACAAAAGAGATGCTTTAGAGTTTACCATGCGAGACGGGACAGACGGGAGTAACTTCGACTACTGGAGAAAACCATAGCCCCTCATCAGCCGCAAGGGCAACTTCTGACACAACGCATGTTTATACACAAGCGTATACAAATAGGCCGACTCGAAAGTCCACAGGTTTACATACGCCTGTAGAAAAGCATACATACGAACAAACAGCGACCGCAGATCGACGGAAAGGAACTACTGGCACCGTAGTGGAAGAACCGCCAGAATTTTCTTTTGTTGCACTGCGAAGTTCTCTGTTGATCGTTGGCCTTCGGCCATGGTTAACAAAAGTGGCCACAGCTGCGAAAAAGCAACTCCTCTAGCTGCTTTGTCGAATAGATGCACTGCAAGCCTTTTTGAAAACTCTCACCAAGAGATTTGCATGCACGCCCGCCGACAGCGCGAAAAACGGAAATCGGACGAGGAATCGCCAGGCATCAATTTCTTTGAAAACGCACGTCGGGTTTCGTCTCTGCAGATCACCACATATCATCGCGCGCTAAAAACATGGGGTTTTGCAGTGTTTTGTGTTGCGGATGGATAAAACGTCAAATTGCCTCTTCTCGTCTCTGCCGCTGCGTTGTTTCTGCTTTGGCCTCCTAGCTGTTGTTTTCTCGTCTGTCTGCAACTCTGGTCACATTCGCCTTTTCGAACTCTAGAAAATCGTCTCCATATTTGATTGAGTCTCGCGCTTTCCGCCCGTCTCGCAACCCTTAACATTTCGTTTCTTCGGGTGAATATTCGGGACTGGCCAGCAGGAAAAAGTGACTCAAGCAAGCTGGTTCGCGCATGTCTTTTCCCTCCTCTTTCGCAAAATCTGTGCTCGGTTTGTATCTCCGAAAGAACTGCACAGCGATGAACTGTCAACTTTCGAGCATCGCTTGGGATGTCGTCGGCCCTCCACTGACGGTAGCGCGCACTCGCTGTGCCGGTTTACCGAAGTCGGTGTCGGGGCTGAGTAACTGGAATTCGGGGCAACAGAGGAGGCTGTCTCTCGGAAGGAAGGCACTCCACTCTTCGAACCGTCGTTCCCCCGCAAATCCACTTTTGGGACAAATACGACCGCAGCCACCCTGCATTGTTACCGGCGCGCCGGTGGGAGGGTACTCGCCCCTGCTTACCCGGCGGTTTCTGGGGAACTTGGCAGCTCGTAACCTAGGCACGAACTTCGTTTCTAGAAGTGGCGCCACCCTTCTCTTTCTGGCAACTCCGACTCGGCTGAACGGAACTGTCGCGGCGGCTTCGCAGCCAACAAACGCAGGTACGGTGGCAGAGTGTGACGCATCACTCCCAGAAGTTTGTTCCCTCACGCCGCGGCCTACCCAAGGACTGTAATCTTTACGCCACAGGCTCCAGCTGTCGTTTTCCCGAATGAGTGGCTACCAGATTGAGAGGTGGCAGTGACCGTGAGCAACTGAGCTGTAAATCGTTACACTGTCTTTGTAACGCGACGTGCTGACATGTGCCCATTGATTTTCTGACATCAACCCCCTTATTTCCGTCGCTGCGAGTCGAATGTACTACTGGATTTTCGTAGATTGATACACTCAGCAAGTGTGGCGTTTTTGGCCACAAGTAGCTCGACCAGACTTCACAAGGAGTGAGCTGTCTGGTATCACGGCTGAAGGACCTTTGCGATGGAGTCTTGGAAGACTTTCGTTTCTGTGGTACAACGTCGTCCTTCCTGACCGCGGTTTCTTGGTGGACTCATTCCATAAGGTTTTGTTGAACTGAACTTTTTTCTGTGTCTCCGTCCGCGTTTGTGTTTCTCACAGCCGACCGCCCTACCACCTCCTCGGCCGAAGAAGAGGTAGGTTTCCGATATTCTTATTCTTGAAAATAAGGGATTTGCGTGTAGGCGCACTCGTTTTTATGGTTTCTTAGCTGGTCCTTTGATGCGCAGAACACGCTGTCAATTTCGTGCGTATGTGTGGCCTGACTTTTTTCAGGACTTGAAAAAAAAGTTGGACGACCTCGTGAAATCCACCCCCGTTGTGCTGTTCATGAAAGGCTCTCCAAAGGCACCGATGTGTGGGTTTTCGGCACGGGCAGTTGGGATACTGAACTCTCTCGACGTTGACGAATACACCTTCGTTAACATTCTGCAGTACCCTGATGTACGCGCACTTGCAAAAAAGCACTTCAGCTGGCCCACCTACCCACTTTTAATCGTGGGCGGGGAAGTCGTCGGCGGGGTGGATATCATGGATGAACTTAACAAAACAGGAGAACTGGGAGAGATGATCAGACAAGCTGTCAAGGGGTCCGAATGTGCGGCTGTTCAACCTGCGGGAGGTCACTCTAAACCCTAAGACACCTGCTTTGTCTTTCAGCTTTACCGCACTCAATCACAACTGTCTCCAGGCCATCTTCACGTGAAAACGCGGTGCCGGACGCTTATGCTTCGGGAATCTTGTGTCGAGCGTTATATTTGATTGGCCTGACAGTCACAGGAAAGGCAGCTGAGTCAAGCGGACCCACGCGATTCATCGAATTAAATTACATGCTCCACCGCTTTTACAAGCCACCGTCAATTCCTTTGAGTTTCACCCTTGGGAGCGTACTGCTCAGGCGGGGCTGCCAGTTTTTCTGCTGAGATGAAGGCGCCGTGGCAAAGTCCAGAAGTGAGGACGAACTTCCTGCCAAGGGAGAGGCGGCGTCCTTTGAAACTTGACTGCGCGGAGAGTAGCAGAAATGGAGTTTCACTTTCTGTATGTTGACTCCTCTTGGTCGCTGGCGCTTCGTGTGCGTTACTGGGATTTCCCAGAGGGGGAACAAAACCGGCGCTTCGGTGCTGTTCTCTAGGTCCGCAAGGTCTGTGACATGGAATTACCTAATACAGCACGTGAAGGTGTAAGGGATAACATTCCAGTGCTTGTCGACACGAGTAAGCACAGAGTTTAGTCATGGCGGCAGAGGCTATCTCGTGTGCGGCCAGGAATAATGCGCTGGAGGCTGTACACCCTCAAGGACGGCGCTACTGTTGCGGGACAGGGGCTGGTAGGAAGGAACGAGTCCTGTTGAAACAGTGCCTTGTTTCCAAGGAACACTGCCGTTGCACTAAATACATGAACAGTCTACCTGGCATAGGCCGGCTATGGGGAGAACCCATTCGTTTGATGCATAACCTCCAAAATGCACCGGTGTTGCTCTCGTGGGGATCCGTTGACACAAAAATGACGGGAAGGTAGTTGTTTCTCTTCGCCAGGACCGAAGGCTGTGCCACTACTACGAGAGAGCAAACTGAATGTTTTTCGGACTATCACAGGGCACCACAAATTGTTGGAGACAGTGAAACTCCAAGTTTGGTTTCGTAACGCATCTTGAACAAAGATAGGGGAAGAGGGTTCCAGTTAAAGAAGCGTCTTATGCAGTGACAGAAAAAGAAGTGCTGCGACATGGATCGCTCCCAATTTCTTGCTCAGCTGCACATGCAGCTTTCCTCGTGAATGCATTTGAAGCAGTGTTTCGTTACAGAAAAAGCGATGATAGTACTACTCACCCTTTTGCCCCCTTTTCTTCATGGGTAATCGCAAGATATTTTTGCTCTGCAGATGTGTTCTGCGCAGGACAGACCAGGTGAAAACCGGTCATCAGGCGGCACAGAACACATATGTGTCTTTGCCCAGGGTTGAATACAGTACTATAAATGCTACAGAACTTTTTCGTCGAGTACTACAAAGAGCACTTCTTAGGGGAGGCCATGACAAATTCTGTTCCTGTATTTGACGCCGCGTTACAAGGCGTATGCGCTGGCTGCCTCTGTGTACACGCCGTCCTCCTTACAGCCAGACCTATGTCAATCTACGGCTTTTTGGTGATAGATTCCCGAGAGGAGGTATAGGCAGACAAAGACGCATTAGACGAAGGTCTCTAGTAATTCGTGGAAGCAACGGAGTTGCCCGCTCTTCCTGTGCAGTGTTCGGAACAAGCAGAGTCACTTTTGGGTGACACTCGTGAACAGTGGTGCAAGACATCGTTCTTTTGCAGGCTTTTTTTAGTTTTTGCACCATTATTCCGCTATCCAAATCTGTTCCTCCGACAAACTTCCTCTGTGATGTCCCAGTAGGCCAAGCCCAACCTCGACGTGTGCAGAGGTAGTCGGCTGTTGAAGCTCCCCCATCCCACTAGAGCGGCAGGATAACTGTTTTACCGTTTTTTCGACACGGATCCCCGTTTCTTTCAAAAAGACACATGGACAACCGACACAGAACCAGAAGTCAGGAATACGCCCGTGGTTTACATCCGATATCAACCTCGCGCATGCCTCGTTTGCCGCTGCCTCCGCGGCAGACGCTTTTTTCCACAACACCTTGACCGGAAACTTTTCTACCCGCATACTCCCTCCTTTCTCAGACGCTGTCGTGGCGGCATCGGCTGCTTGGTTTGTCTTTGGTACCTTCGAAATCTAAGTGAACTCGGGCGTATTGCCAGCATTCATGAAAGGAAATTGAATGCAACTGTTGCACGAGGGCGCTTTGGGGAAAATAGTGTTTTCTTTCCAAGAGTTCCCTCGCATGCTGTTTTCACGCAGACAAGCAATTCGCCGCAACGTTGTCGTCCTCGTCTGAATTCTTTTCCGTTACACCCCAAAATGAATTCTTTGCTTTAGTTGCCACATTCCTGAAGATTCAGACGTTATCGCAGGAGTTCGGGGTTTTTCTCTCGTATCGGTTCTTGAGGCGGCTCTCCACGCTGCAGTCTGTCGTTCGTGTCACCGAAGTGAATGGCAAGATCTTCAAGGTTTCACTAGGGGTTCTCTGCTCCCTGCTGCGACGATGGCAGCGCCAAACTCCTTCGCCTTTTCTGCTGACCAGCAGCGAGCTGCTTGGCAGGCCAACCAGACGCCGTCCGCTCTGCATCCGTCGGCTGCAACGTCATATCCGCAACAAAATGCGTTTGGGCAACCGCAGCAGCTGCGCCCTCGTCACATTCACAACTCTTCTGGAATTTCACCACAGGGAATGCCAGTGGAAGGCGCTGGAAGCCAGCCGGTGGCAGCGCGTCCGCATCATGTCGGGGAGGGAGCGGTGGGAGCTCCAGCAGTGTGGAGTTCTCCGTTTGGGGGAGCTTCGCAGGCTGCCGCTGGGTCAGACGGGATTCCTCAGAACACCGGCCGCATGCCTCAGCAACTGGGGCAGATGGTGTCTCAGCAAAACGAAGGCAGGGGTTCTGCTCCCGACGGGAGTACGGACGTTCAGAAGGCCATGATGCATATGATGCTCAACACCGTCGCTGACAACTTGTCGACCCAGGCGGCTTCGCAGGTGTCTCAGCTTCAGAAGTGGTTTCCGTCCGCGATCGCGGTCCTGCGGCCGTACTTCAGTGTCAGTCAGACACGCGTCCGGCAACGCCTCCTTCAGCTCCTCTTTCCCTTTCTCTCGCTCTGGCGATCCGCCCCGGCCGTGGAGGGGCGGGCGCTGTCGACCAAAGACATCGGCGGCGACGGCTCTCACGTCGCTTTAAACGCTCTGCCTCGCGACCTATACACGCCACTCATGGCGCTAGTGACGTACGTGCTTCTCTACGCCTTGACAAGAGGCGCAGCGAACGATTTCCGGCCCGAACTTCTCGGCAGCACGGCCTCCGTCGCCCTGCTTCTCCTTGTCGCCGAAGTCGTGGTTGCAAAAGTCGCCTTCTACGTCTCCGGAGCCGGAGGCGTATGCACACTCGACCTTTTCTCCTTCTGCGGCTACAAGTACGTGCACCTGGCCCTCCTCATCGCTTTTCGCCTCTTCCTCAATACGCTGGCCAGCTTGGAAGGCGCTCCCGGCGTCCAGGGAAATGCATCGGGCGCTCTCAGCCCGACAGGCCTAAGCTTCGATGACTCAGCACAGATTCCGGAAGTTGCCAACGCTGCTGGAGCACCCTCCAGTTCCCAAAACTCGTTGAGTTCTTCCGCAGCATCTGGCGACCGGCCGTCCGCAAGCGGTGCGGGACTGATAAACAGTGGAGGCCTTACGGGGCTTTTTACCGTTGCCTATGTGTACCTGTTTGCGTGTGCGGCGGCGGAACTTATCGTCCTTTTGAGGGGTGCGACGACACGCTGCTTTCAGGAAAGTGAGGCAGCAAGTGGCTGGCAAGTTAGTCGGGACGCGAGTTGCCAGGCGGGACCAAAGTCTGTCATTTTTGCTCTAGCACTGCTTCAGGTGCCTCTCTGCTGGCTCCTGACGCCGTCCTTTTCTGTCGCGAAGTCAACCTAAGCTCGCGAGGCGAGACAAAGCCGCCACGCTCCCTTTTTCAAATGCTGTACCCATGTGGACGTTCAACGTACGAGACAGTCTTGAACTGTCCGTGCGGTTTGCTGCTGTCGTCAGGGCTAAAGAACTGGAACTAACAGCGTGTCCGTGTCCCACGGTAGGGAGGAGAGCAGTGAATAGCGGCAAAGGAAGCTCAGTTCCGATTTTAACAATTCAACTAGACATAGAAACGCTTCTGTGGCCTACAGTTGTGGCATGCTCGGCTGCTGTGGCCGCATTCTGCGACCTAAATACGTGGTTGCGCTGGCTGTAGAACATGTGCTCAGATGTACAGCGGTTAATATTGGAACGGGATTTTTGTTTCCTCACATGATCGTGCCAAGCATGGCGTACTTAGGTCCCACTCACTGGCTTTTCGGGATCACAGTCCACACAGAAACGAGTGCTGCTACCGAGGTTATGTACGCCAGATCAGTGAAGTTGTAGATAAGCGAAATGGAAAAACAACTCGAATCGAAGACAGTTCAAGGCTGGGAAAAACAAAACACACGCTTCAGGGTCGTGAATCAAGCCGCCCGCAGAGACACGTTCTACTATTTAAACGGGTGGCCGCACAATGTGAAACTCGGAGATTTTGGGCAAGAATGCTATCTTCACACTCCCTTGCACAGGTCGCGATCCAC
Organism: Toxoplasma gondii ME49; assembly: GCF_000006565.2. NCBI lineage: Eukaryota > Apicomplexa > Conoidasida > Eucoccidiorida > Sarcocystidae > Toxoplasma > Toxoplasma gondii. The sequence goes on from NC_031476.1 coordinate 6,345,634, forward strand.
ATCATTTGTTCTTCGTGAGAGTCCTTTGTTTCTCCGCTGCCGCCACAACCTTTTCTTCCGTAGGCAGACCCTGACAAGAAGGCAGATACGAACATGCGACTACATCCACAGCAAACGTAGAGGGATAAGGCAGACACCAGGCATTTTCAGCAGCAACATACACCTGGAACTTTCTCCACTGTGCACAGGCACAACTCATTTTGGAAACTCGAACTGGATTTTTGTCGGCAGAACCAAAAATAATTCAGACAATCAAGCCTGATATCAAGGTAAAAACACAAATCTCGTGAAGACGACAAATTCCACCAGCACGAATAGCGCGCCAGTTCAAAACCCGTCCATGGAGTCCTCTCTGGATACTTTTCCCCTCTCTTGCAGAAGTGCCTCTCGTAAGAAGGGGTAAATCCGCTAGACGAGAGTGCTGCTACGACTTTGCTTTACATACCAACTGAGAAAGAAACAGGTGAACAGAGAACGAATCGGGTTTGGAAGCTGTATGCCGCTCCAGGCTGCTTTCTGCCTCCTTTCTTCCGGAATCCCAGAGGAACTGGAAAACAGGGATTTCGTTCTCCTACATGTGAGGCCTCAAAGCGCCTCGAGCTGCTTTTGAACTGCATACCTTTGTTTTCCGAATGGAGTTGATGATTTTCCTCGCGCAGCTTTGACTGGCCAGGGCGGCGATTCCCGCAACACCCTCTTCCTCAAGTTCCTGCACACACAAGACATCCAACCTGCAGGACTGGAACCCGGGGATGCAGATTCCGACTTTCCCGGGTGATGTAAGGTGAGACCTTGGAGGAGCACGCATAGCCTTCAAAGCAAGCAACTCTAAAATGTGGATCTCCTCTGTTGCCTTTAAAAAAAAGGTGTGGAATAGCAGCTCCCGCTCTAAAAGAGTGTTGCATCTGTTCGTTTCGACCAAGAACTCCACGAGGCGCTCCCTAATCACCTCAGTGTCTGATCCGATTGGTTGAAACGCCCACAGAACGAGATTCCGTCGCGGCCGACGAGCCGCCGACACCCCGACGAAAAAGCCGGATGGAACAAAACGGAGTAGTAGACGCATTCACTAGGTGCGTTTCGGCTTGCACAGAGAAAAAAAACCCTGTGCGTCCCAAAAAACCATTTTGAGGCCTCCATTAATTGCTCTGAACAGAGTGTGAATGCATCTCTTTGCCCTACCTCTTCGGTCATGCACGCCTCAGGAAAAGGGTCATCGTCGAGGACTTCCCAGTGAGAAAATTGCATCTGGAGAGAAACGTGGCCTGACGCCTTCGAGCTGCCAAGAGTCAAAGAAAACGCAGAGAAGTAAGAAACCTGACAATCTACATGTCCACCCTAGGATCCCTCCTCTGTCCAACCGGGACTTTCGTGGCTGCCGACCGAGAACCGAACTTGCAGCTTCTCTCCAAATTCAAGATAGACGATACAGTTTTCAGAACTGCGTCAAGACTACTGATTCAAATGTGAGGCTCTCTGTGGAAGGAAGAATCCCAAATTTGCTTTCTCTCCTTTCCTTCACCTCGAATACCTCCTCGTTTATGCCTTTATCTGCATCAGTGCACTTCTAGGCCCCTAGCTACAGTGTACGGCTAAGACGGTTCGTTTGCCGTTCCGGGCCACGGCATTGAAGCGACGCTTATGCGATTCTTCGACAGGTCGCCAGAAGGAACAAAATCCGTTAAACACAAGTGTGCGTCTTGCCTCACGGAAGGTCCTGTCTCTGCGGCAGCTAGTATTCACATTTCTTCGAGCTACTGCTTACGCCACCCACCTGCAGTCTGTGTGTCTCTTCGATTTTCAGCAGACTGCTTCCACACACACACACACGTTTCTGTGTATGCAAGGACAGCGAACGGATGTGCAAGCGTGTGTGTGTGTGTGTCCATACACCCGACCTAGCGTACAGACTAAAACCACCGAATCATCTGGACGGTCAGAGCTTGTGTTTTCTCACCGGAGCTCGCGCGCGATGCCGACTGCCTCCGAGGTTGGTAGACAGCCGTCGACAACGAACAGCGATGTTTGACCGTCGAGCAGGCCCTCCTTGTAGATTTTGCTTCTTCGCCTCGACAGAACGCCGTACACTTTTCCCAAGACGCGCTGTTCGCACGTCACAGCTGGACGACAAACAAAGAAGAAGCGGAAACCAGAAGTAACGCGCGTGTGCAGAGGGACGCACACGTTTTGCTCCACAGAGGAGAGACTTAGAGGAAGACAACTGCCAGGGCTGGGATGCGCCGCGAGGCTGGAACTACGAAGGAATCCTTTTCGTTAAGAAATCCGTTTTCTGCAAAGACAGGTCGCGCTGGTCGTCGTGCATTCACGACAGCTCCGCAGGGCTGTCTAGCATTCAACTCGACAAATGAACACAAAATAACGGGAGAAAAAGATATCGATGGATTTTGGAAAGGTAGTGAACTGCCCATGTGGCCTTCCGCCTCCACCCGTAACCTGGACGTTTTTAGACCGCCCACGGCAGCATCCACTTTCAAATGCTTCCTTTCGCCTTTTATCTCGCCTGCTTTCCCGCCGTTCGCGGAAGAGATTTTTGCTTCCTTCTCGACAGAGTTTTTGTGTCAGCGGCAATGTCATGGCTATTTCTCCACGCATTGACTTGCTCCCGAGAAGAGTCAAAAAACAGAGTGCAAACGAGCCTCACTGAAACGAATCATGGCCTCGTAGATGCGGCACCGGCCTCGCTGCAGAAGCGCGCGCCTGCAAGCCTCCTTCATCATAGACATCACCTAGGAAACGCAGCAAAGCCACACACAGAGGGCAACTTACGAAGCAACGTGCCCTCGAGCGACGCAGCAGTGTGGCACGCCGTGAACAGAGGAGTCATCGAAGATCAGGCGAAGAAAACAGCCTCGAGATCAACTCCAGACACAAATCCCTTGAAACCCGTGAACTCGTGCTTCAAGAAGACGTATCTCCAGGCCTCGAGGTGGGGAACATTTGTCTGCAGGTTCAAATGCCGTCGACGTCCGTTCCGGTCTTCTTGTCATGAGGCAAAGTACGTTTTTCCTCTCTGGAAAGGAGAAGCTTTGCTTTGCGCCAGATCGTCTCCAGCTCTCGAGTGGCTCAAGCTTCTTCGCTCTCAACGTTTACTGTTAGTGTTCTCATTTACCGTAAGTAAACATATATATATATATATATATGTACATGCGAAGTTCCACACTGATGTGCTTGCACCTGTACATAGAGAGATGTCTTCACATTTATGTACGTGTGTACATCCACACACTTTCTCCATCCACATCTCTCCTCAGGCATGTGACGGCCCTTTTCAGTTCATAGCCGGGCTCTGCGAACCCCCACCTTCGTTCGACTTCCAGTCTGGCATCCCCTGAACAAGCACGACTTCACTTCTCCCTAATTCGGAACGAGTAAAACATAAAGGCTGATATTCTGAGAGAACCAATCTCCCTCTTGTTCTTTCCTCCTGTCCAGCTTACTTGGCCGGAGAGCGGACCGTAGGGTATCGAAGAGTTCGCAGAGAAGAGCGTGCGACAGGCTGAAGAGTCGAGGGAAGCGACGCTGCCTGTCTCTTCGGAGAACTCTTCTTTTTCTCCCGCGTCAAAAATCGAGCCAGGTCGACTCGCACCTCCATTGCGGGCTGACAAAGGCGCCGGCGCAGCACTCCCGCTGGCCGAAGAGCCGAGGGGACTCCGGTAAACCAAAGCCTCGACGATGAAGGCGACGCCTCTGCAAGTGGAGAGAAAGAGTCTCACAGCGTGACTCCATAAGGAGAGAGACAAACAGGACCCGTGCGTAGACGCAGAAAAGGTACAGACGGGCGACCAAACGGCCGAAAAAAAGTCGACAGAGAAAGCGAATAGCTGGTGGAGGGAAGAACATCGAGACAACTTCTGGTCGGCTATCGACCCCTCTGAAATGGGAGAGGGACAAGACACGGAGACATGCGACTCCCCTACAAGTCCCTCATCTGACGGCCCAGTCTTCCCTTGAAAGTTCCTTTCCTCGTAAAAGCTGTTTTCCCTAAAGTGTTTTTCCTTTTCACTGCCGTGGTATCTGTGCTCCTACCGCACTGGCTCTTCAGCCAAAGGGCCGCTGAGTGAAGCGAGCTCGAAGCCTGAGACGAGGGCGGGAAGGATCCGCTTCAACACAGCGCCGCTCGAACTCGACGACCAGGCGGACGCTGCAACAGACACACCTGCGCCGTCACCGAAATGATAAACGCCAGGCAAAGCGACAAAGAAGAACGGAAAGAAAGCAGGAATGACGAGATACGCAAACGTTCTTCCCACCATCCGCATCAAAATATATACTTTTATACGGATCGCTTGCTTCTCTCCTCTACCTTGTCTTCTTCCACTTTCACTTACCATCAGCTCCATACGAATGGGCCAGTTGCCAATTCTCCAAGTCAAGAAGTTCATGCCACCCTGGAGGCAGGGCGTCTGCAGCTCTCTCGCTGGCGGGGGTTCGCGAGCCTCCAGGCGCTGCGTCTAGGGCGTGGCCCTCAGGGTCTGAGTCTCTGTTTCGCTTGACCCCGGGACTACTGTCTCCGGGTGCTGGCGCCTTGTCCCCTTCTCGTTCGGGGCCACTCCCTCTGGGCACTAGAAGGCGGCAGGTGTGGGAAGCGAGCAGAGCGTTGCAAGACCCTGCTGAGAGCGAGAGGCCCCAGAGGTGGCCCGGGAACGGCGCGAGGCCTTCATGGCCCGTATTGTCTCCCCGAGAGGCCCTCGCTGTCCCCGCGCGTCGTCTGCTCGCGGGCGAGGCGCCCCCCGCCGGGGCCTCCGCGGGGGCCTCCGCGGCTTCACCTGGGTCCTGCGAAGGCGCCGAGCGCGCCTGGACCCACTCGGCGCGGAACGCCGCCGCGATGTTCTCCATCGCTTCTCGCAGGAGACTGGAGGGGTCCGCAGAGGCCCCTGCGTTCTCTGGAGGCGCGCCACTGGCCGGCGAAGTGTCCCCAGGGGGAGACCGCAGATCTTCGGGCTCGCGCAGGAAACGCCGAGATGCCACACGCGATTTCAGCACGGCGTTGATCTCTCGAGACGCGTCTGTCAACCAAGTTGTCACTGCAAAACAAAAGATAAGAAGACCAGGGGGACAGAGGAGACGAAAGGGACATAGGTGGGATCAGAGGAAGTGAAGTGCCGGCCAAAGATAACGAGAGGTTTTGCGCCATAGAGCGATGTGCATGTACAGCGCAGAAGGCGGGTCACCCCGCAGAGAAAGAGAAACCCGCAGGTTCGAGGGAAGGGGAAATGCAACGAGAATCAAAGGCAATTCCACTTGACCTCGTCTACGCGACGAGCGTCTTAAGGCCGGCTGCGATGGTGCTTCACCCTCCAAGAGACAGTCTGTGCCGCAGATACCGCTGCGTCGCCCTTTTGTTTGACTTTGAGGTGTCGTTCGAGACCCGAGAGAGCAGCTGGCGCCCGCAAAAGTTCCTAGAAGCAAATAAAAGTGCGCCTGGCGTGGGCATCCACCTGCGAGGTGTCTAGTAAGCACGTTGACTTGGACATCCCACAACCAAAGTGCACTTCTTTTCCGCTCACGCTCGGGAGGCATCGGCTCCGCCCTCAGCAGAATGCCTAGCTGGTGGGTCGTGGTCCACGCGTAAACACCCTGAGGTTGGAGCTCTGCCGCGCGTTTCGCCAGCCAAGCGCCAATTGCGTCTTCGGCGCATCGGCCGGCTCCGAGCCTCTCGCCTTCGCGTTCTCCTCGCCTCGCGGCTTCCTCCCTGTCGCCTGTCGTGCCACCGGCGAGACTGGCGAAGCCACTGAAACCGTTTTCCTGGGACGATGCGGACAGCGCATGTCCTTCTGGGAAAGCTGGCGCGAACGGCGAAGCTCCCACACCATTCACAGTGGAGCGCGAGAGCGGCAGAGCTCCGCCCTGAGGGGCTGCAGGCTGAGCAGCGAAGCCGCCTGTTGCGGCCAGGGACGCACTGCTGTCGGAGTTGACGCCAGGCACACCATAGAGACAGAAAGGCGAGGCAGATGCGGAGCTGCCGGGAGTCGGCAGAGGTGCCTTTGCCCAGGGCGGGAACGGGATGCTCAGCGAAGCCGCGTTTGAGGCATTGTGAGACGCGAGGCTCGAAACCCCTCCGGAAGATGCGGGGCCCGACGGGTCGCCGCTTCGGTTAGGCGAGGAAAACGGAGCCAACGTCTCGCGAATGGCCACCATTGGGGGAGAAACTGTAGACAAAGAACAGTCGAAGAGGCAAGGGAAGTCACGGCAATCAGAGCCAATTTTTTTCAGGGAAAACTGACGACGCATGAGGGAGCCACGCGGCATGGGGCAAGCTGCTGGCGTTTCCACCCCGCTTAAAGGTTGCTAGGCACGCCACTGGAGAAAGCGTCTTTCCACTGGATGCATGCTATGAAACCCATGTAGGACAACAAGGCATTCGCGACGCGTCTGATAAACATAGAGAAAGACAGATCGAAACCTAAGTTGCACTGTCCAGACACAAAAAAGATATCCACTTCCAGAAAGTTGACGGCAAATCCGGGAGCGGTCTTACCTGTGATGGGGACTTCCGCGTAGAGGCCCTGCAGGTCCCGAAGACATGTCTCCAGGTGGACCTCGCCGCAGCAGCCCATGAGGAACTCGCCACTGTCAAGGACGGAGAGTTTGATGGATGGGTCTGCGACATACAGGCGTGCCATTCCCTTGACAAACTGCTGGGCGTCTTCCAGGCGCTGCGGCTCGACGGCCACGCGAACAATTGCCGAGGATGCCTTCGAGTAAGGCGTGAGGAGCGACGGACAGTCCGGCCAGCTGCTCAGCGTCACACAGCGGTGGAGGCTCGTCACGCCCGCGACGTAGCCTGGGCCCGAGCCAGAGGCGTCAGGGCCTGTGGGACTGGAAAAAAAGCCCCCCTGGTGCTGCATGAGGAGAGGTCGATTTCGGTCGCGGAGAGACTGTAGCCAGGCCGTGACGTCCCGGACAGATTCCTCCGATTCCTCGTCAGATGAGTCGCTCTCCTCTGTGTCTGCGTCTTGGTCGGCTTCCAGAAAGTCATCGCACGGCTTCTTCTCCGGCTTCGAGTCATCCGCGGCGTCGCCGGCGCTCTCGTCAGCTGCACATACATCCGAGGCAGTGGGCCGGCCTGCCAGTGTTCCCGTGGCGGCCCAGCCTCCGCGCGCCACAACTTTCTGTTTGCGCGGGCGCAGACTGACAGCCACGACCGAGCCGCTTGCGGCCGCCTCGATCGGCTTCAGGTCTTGGCCGAAAAGGACGTAGATCTGCCGGACAGAAAACGCCTCGCGCCCTTCTGCTTCTGTGCCGGCGTGTCCACGCCCGGACGGCCGACCAGAGCGGAGCTCCCCGGGCTGCTCGAGTGCGTCCACACTCTCCGCGCACACGAAGAGGACAGCTCCGCGGCGAAGCGTCCCGACAAAGACCCGGCAGAGACCGACGAAGCCGCTAAAGCGCTCTACGCCTGAGAGAGACGGAACACAGCTCGAATGGCAAGATGCTGCACACTCGCACCAAAGCACCGACTGGAAAACCCGGGGGCAGAACTCGTCGACAGACACCACCTAGCCACAAGGAAAGTGCAAAGGAAGAAAAGTATAAACTACTAACTGAATAACACTCCTACACAACCAACCGATGCACACAACAGACCGAAGGTCGCTTGACACCAGCGTCGACCGGCCGGGGGGGATCTACCATTTTCGCATCAAAATTACACAGGGAGAAAGTAACAATGACACTGCAGCCAAAGAGAACACCGTCTCGTCTGCACAAACGCTTGTGAGATATGCATATTCTCAGTCACAATCAAAACTATATATATATATATATGTAGTTATATATAGGTAGGTATCTAGTGAGCCTTTGCAACCGATGATGCACAGATCAAGAGGGAACTCAGCCGATTTGGAGCACGGACAGAAAACGAGAGTTCCGGTTCCCGTGCGCCACGGGACGGATTCGGAAACAGGGCCCCCGCCGTCTGTTTGCCGTTTCTCTTTAGCGGAAGTGGAATCCAAGAAACAGAAACGCAGTTCTCACGTGTCCCCTCACCTTGCAGTCGATCTCCCGTGAGTCTGAGCATCTTCTGATCTGCAGCGAGAAACTTGGCTACATACAACAACACCAGAGGAGGCTTCCTGGAACAGACTCCAGGACCCACAGCCCGCTGATAGGAGCAGGACACGGCCTCTCGCTGTGATGGTGAAATGTCCATTGTCCCCTCGCCGTCCGGCGGCGCCTCGGCCTTCGTCGCGAAAGCCTTCATCTGCTGCTGCTGCAGTCGCAGAAGTTGAGGGCCTACAGGGCCGCCAAGAGTCCGCTGAAAAGACGGACAGAGGTACGCCAGTCGCTGTCTGGCCGCAGAGAGCGGATTCGGAATTCGGTCAACGAGGACCCCCTGGAGAAAACGCATATGAAGGAGGGAGAAGAAAGCAAAAGCCAAGCTAAGTGGGTTGCTAGACAAGCCAACGAAGAAGGGGTCACATACGACAACTAGGACAGCTACCACTCTTGTCGGAACCCAGACACAAGTGGGCCTTACACGGTTCGAGATGTCCTCTATATCGTGTCTGACGAACACTTTCTGGCATGTTTAGTGCGTTTGTGAAAAATTTCCTTGCAAAAACTTGTTGATTCATAGTTCTTGTGTCACCCTTATTCACCCAGGACTCCTTTCTCCGATTCGAGCGCTGCGCGGTTTCCAGGATACCCGAACTGTTCCCCCACTCCAGAAGCAGAGCGGCCTCTCATCTGTGAGGAGGTAAGAACGACACAGAGCGCGGTTCGCCCTCTGAGCCTCGTCGCGCAACAGATACTGCGCGCAGAAACTCGAAACACCACTTTCTTTCTCCTATCCATCTTCTGGTCTCACGCATCCGGTCTTTGTTTGTTCTCTCGAAGAAAACGAGTGAGCTTCCCCGCCCCCCCCCCGAGGGTGTCACCTAAACTATTCCTTGCCAGTCACTCACCAGCACAGTTTCCGCTACAGGGAGCCAGCGCGTCATGACGGCCTTGACGATGTCCTCTGTAAATTCTTCGTCCGCTTTCTCCGCGGCCGCCGCATCTTCTTCGCGGCCCTTCCCTCTGTCTCTTCCCCCTCGGCCGCCCTGGAGCAGCTGGTACTGAGCAGCGACGATCTGCCTGAGTTCCGCCTTGACTGAGGCCTTTGAGTTAGTAGGAATCACCAAGGCATCGACCATCTTCCACAAGCGCTCGAGCTTCTCGCCACCCGCTGGAACACTTGTCGAAGCTCCAGGGAGGACCGGAGACGCCGCCGCCTCGTAGACCTTCCAGATGTTCCCGAGGACGAGCTGCTCGACGATTCGCGGCTGCCGGGCGAACGTGGGGGCCTTGCGAATCTCGAACCCCACCCCCCCTGTCCGGGGGTTGTCTGGTGCAGACGAGGGAGAAGTGGAACCACTCTGCGCAGCCCCAGCAGCCGGCCTCGACCGTTTCAGGTAGAAGTCGCCCCACAGCGCCGGCAGCAGGCGAGGGAGCAGAGCTGGAGGGAGCTGGAGCAGCCCCAGGAGGTTCTGCCGGGCGAAGGAGGGGAGGTGGAGGCACCATCCATGAAGCGAAGAGAGGAAGAGGACGTTACCTGAGAGGGAAAAGGCACAAGAGACGCACGCGGGAGAGAGGGTTCACAGGTATCCTCGATTCACACCCTGCTGTTCAGTCCTCCACGAAACGCAGCACCAGGACTGGCAATGCGGTCTCTCCCACTTGCCTCTCGGTTTCATGGGGGCCCTGTCCTGCCCTGTCCACTAGAAGAGCCGGGTCGATGAGGCGTGCAGGCAGTTCGAAGCTTAGCCTAAATGAATCAATCCCAGTCAGATCGTGCCATTCGGACGACGAGAGCTAATGAGTTGAAACGAATGGAAAAAAGAATCGAGCCAGAATGAGCACGCGATGATCGTTTCAGGTGATATCCGAGAGACATCCCCCCTCGAAAATGAACCAGAAGAGAGAGCCTCCCCTGCTGGCGATAGAGGAATGGTCGTTCCTGAACGAGGTCATAGTGGAAGCGTACCTCGGGCCGGATGGAATTCGAGTTTCTCCTCTACATTTCCCCGGAAGTAGACGAACTCTCCTGTTGGGTCTCCTTGGCACGCGAACAGCGCAGCCTCACCGCCTCCACGGCTACACTTCTTGCTTTCTCTGTCCCCCTTCCCAGTACTTGCGGAGGTCGCGCCAGCACCTGGGCAGGTTTCCTCTTCCTCGCCGGCGACCGCCGGAAAAGTAGGCGTTGCCGCGATGAACTCCGAATGAATGTGCTGGTGGAGATGTGCATTGACCTAACCATGCACAGAACACGGACAAATGCCGACAGCATTGAGCTGACACAGTGGGTAGAAGAAGACCACCGGCGACTCTGGGAGCCCAGCATCGCCTGGAGACGCAAAAGCGCCGTTTCAGACCAGTGCTACTTGCCTGCTTTCGGTTTCGGACGAGATACGAGATCACAACCGTTCGTCCGTCAAATGCATTTCGACGTTGAAGAGTCCTTCTGGAGGGGTTCCACTCTGAAGCTGGGAAGCATCTAACTGCCACGGTGGGATGTGGTGGAGCACCTAGCACGCTCGTTGGGTAGTGGTTCCAAGACTCAGACACGCGTGGTGTTACCAATATGATATTGCAAGCCTAGGGACTTATATTGTGACTCTTCGTAATGGGAGAATGGACAAAGCCAAGTCTCTGAAGGCTAAGGCGGCACCTCATTCCGAAACAGAGAGTCTTGCTGCCACTCGAGGTTCATTACCGTCGAAAATCTCGATCCTCTCGCCCCCACAAGTGATCCACGTGTTACTTACCTGCTCGATAATAGCTTGACAGTGAGAGTAGGCCTCGCCAGGGGTAAGACACAGCTTTTGAATCAGCTTGTCGATTTTCGTCAAAACCAGAAGCGGGACGACTCTCTCGTTCCACGCCTGCTGGAGGGCGGCGACTGTCTGGGGACCGACCCCCTCAACAGCATCTACGAGGAGGAGGCAGCCGTCGCAGAGACGTACGGCTGCCGACACCTAACAACATACATACATCAGAAGCGGACGAACAGGAGCTAGAGGTGCCAGAGGTAGACAAACATGAAGAAAAAACGATCGACTTCATAGCCTAGTGCTTGTGAGTCGCTCCTCGCGGCGCCTGGCATTCTGCGATGTTCGAACTGACGCGGCGGCAGCTCGCGAGCGGAGCCGCACAGTGGAGACGCAGATAAATTAAACTAGGACGCAAAAAGGCAATCAGTCGATCCGGTTGCCCTAATGAGTGCGACAGCAGTCCTCCCACATGTCTGTCCGCGAGATATAAGCTCACATATGAGACAACACCTGAGCATTACCCCTTCTCGTGACTCGCAGCTTGACAGATACTGTCTCTGTAGGCAGTTCCTCTTCCTGCTTGCATCTACAACCTCACCTCACTGGCAAAGTCGACATGCCCTGGGCAGTCAACTATATTCACCACATAGCAGGGGACTTGCCGGGCCGGGCCGTCAGGCCTCGCTTCGTCTGGCCGAACCGAGGTTCCTCCATTCTGTCGGGAATCGGATGTGCACTGAGGAGACTGTGGCTCATTTCTACAAGCTGAAACACCGCCAGCTGCCGCAGAAGTCGCGCGAGAGCAACGTTGGGTAGGGCAACTTGAGAGAGAGTACCCCGGAGCTCTGTCAAACTCTGCACTTTTTGAACCGGTGTCTGGGCGCCTGAAAAACAGCGAGACTACGCTTGCCTTGATGGTAATTTGCCGCCTCTGCTCATCCTCGCGAGAATCCAGGTAGCGAACCTTTCCGGCTGAAGCCTCGCTGATGAGCCCATTGATACTCAACAGGCGATCAGAAAGGCAGGTCTTGCCTGATCAGAACCCGACAAAGACGGACATGCAGCAGAAATCCGTTCGACGTCAGAGAAGCACCGCACGCTTATGATGAGTGAATCAGATCAGAAAACAGACGCATGAAGACGGGCAAGATACATGAATCGGGCAAACAATAGTATGGATCCAGCTGTGGAGGTATAAGACGAGATGCTGGGCCCGCTGTATTCGGAACACATCAGATGCGCTGTACGCAAAAGGGCTGTGAAATTGAGCATCAAAAAGCTTGGTGTGGTACTCCACGACTGGGGAAACGATGCACTAGAACAAAGACAGCACAGAAGATTCCCAGCAGAAATACACCTGACTACAGCTATTCTTCAATAAATCTCACCGTGGTCGACGTGGGCAAGGATGCAAACATTGCGAATATTGGAGGCCGGATGCTGCCGTGGCCCAGCGCGCAGGGCTTCCATGGAGAAGAGCGAATGAATCCGAAGGGGCAGCACCCAGAATAAAGCGGAAGAATAAGCGCTTATCCTAAAAGAAACAGCTGGTGCGGAACGCCTCACCAGGACTGAGGGATCCTGCGCTACCTAACATGCGGCAGAAGGATGGAAAAAAGGAGCTTTCCCTTGCATGTGTTTCGCCAGTAGGTCACTTTAGGCTTCACACCCCTACTCTAGCACTGCAAAACAAGAGTATGCAGCACTTATGACTTCCCGGAAGGTTTTTTCAACGGAACATCTACACCAGTAAGCTGAGTTAAGTGTCGGATTCCCGGTTTGCATGCGCCTTCATCGAGTCAAAAATTGGGAAAAATGTGGAGAAAAGCCATGATCAAGCCACCGTGACGACGAAGGGGACATCGCTTTGTCATTCTAAGATGCATTTCTCGAAGAAAGACAAACGAGGGAGCGAGAAGCCGCCAAGAAAAGTGAATGTGACCTGAGGAATTTCGTCACTGGTACAGTGAATCGAGATGAGCCGAATCAAGAACTCTGCATGCGGTAGCAGATGCAGCATCAATCGTACGCGAAAGTAGATCAAACATCTGGCTCTTAGCTATCAGTCTGTTTAAGGTCTCGGGATGATTCGGCGCCTACAGCTCGGTTAGACTACAAAATGGGAACCACGTTCTCTTTTAGCATAGGTTGCGTGCAGTCACTTCACGTCCATCAGAGACCCCGAATGTTTTTGTTTTTTCCCTTTCAACGAAATCCCGGGTTCACCAGTGGCTATGCGTTGTGTGATATCTTGCCAAAGAGCATTGAGATCAACACTTGTATCGAAAATTTGTCGTCAACCTCACTAACTGGACTGGGAGATCATCTCTATTCGATCCCCTTAGGCACCGTCTAGGGGGCACATAAGCACATGCATACGACAGGGGAAGTGTGGATTTCCGATGCTGTGAAAGGCAACGCTCCCACCGACGCAGCTACTGGTGGGCTCAGTATGATATTTGGTCTGCATTAGAAGGGCAATACTAGCTGAAGCGCTGAACTCCATGAGACTCTCGCGATGATCGTTTCCGGATCTAAGTCGTTGTGGGGCGAAGGCCACGCAGTACTTCGACATGCAAGAACTGTAATGCGTGAAGGAGCAACATTGCAGTCCAAATAATGAATACACCGTATTGGTAATTCAGTCAGTTGCCGCTACACTCGTGAATGAGGTTGAGCTCAAAATGGAAGCCGGCCTGGTCACGCGCCAGCAACACACATTTCCCAGTGATGAGGATCAACAGTGTTTCTTCGACTGATGAGAGAATGCAGTGGATAACACAAATGTTGGGAGCCCCTTTACGTTGACCACCTTCGACGTTGCTGCCTGGAAAAGAATTGTTACCGATTGCCCTGCAGCGTCCCCTCATGTGGAGTCCGAGGAGTCTCCTGCATTCACCCAAAAGCTGTGTGCTGATTTTTGTAAACTTTGGACTTTTTATCACCTCCACAACCGCAGTTATTGTTTTCTATATTCACTGGCACCGCCGCAGGCTCGGCTGGAGAGGCCACCTTTTGTTGCGCTATCGCAGGTGCGACAGGCGCTGCCAGGGAAACTTTGCCCTCTAGTTGCCGGATGGCCTCCACAATAGGTGTGAGGTCAGCCTGGGAAAGGAGTTCATAGAAATCGCTGTTAGGGTAACGGTAGGGCTTACTGGGGACGATGGAGCAAACGAGACAGGACCCTGTTCCGCCGCGCGATCAGGAATCTCTGGGGAAGGTGGAGGGGTCTCAGGCGCAGGCATGGCTTCTGGCATCTGTTCGTGTTGTTAAGCATTGAGGAGTCTCGCTGACGAAGAGTTTTGTTTTACCGCCGCTGATGTGGGCTGCGCCTCCACTGTCGCTGGTTGGGGGGCTTGGCCTGGTTTTCCGTTGGAGTTTTTTGTGGAACAGGGACGATTTACCATTGCCGTAGAAGGTATTCACCTGTTATCACATTTATCACGAGACCCTAGAGGTAGAGCTCGTAAAAAAATCGTGCTGCTAAAGTTTTGAGTTATTACCCCTTGTGAATCAGCTTCAGACGGGGCAACTGTTGCAGGAGACGGAACCGCGGAGGTTCTTGGCGAAGCTGGAGCAGAAAGGACTTCTTCAGCGCCGGGTGCCGCATACACAAACTCTGGCGCCGCGATATGCTTTCGTCTAGTGACGTTCGAACCCAGTTCGGCAGCAATTTCTTCGTCCTCTAGGTCTCCCATAGTCTTAGGTGGTAACTTGAAAAGAGAAATAGGATACTTCCCTGAATCGTTGACGGAAGTCTCCTACCTTGTGTCTTTTAACACGTCGCGCACTAATCTCAGGACCGGACGTAGGAGCAATCTGAGACGGATAATGTTACCGAATTTTATGTTTTGGATGGAAGGAAACCTTACCGCGGGAGCCTGAGTGAACCTCGCCTTCCGGAACTGGGAAGACACATGGGGTCATACGACAGGTTCCGTGACATGTGACGCGGTTTCCACTCTCACCTGCGGGACGGTGGCACTGTGTAAGCCACTATGCTGGTGGAGGATTTAAAAAAACTGCGGCTGCACTGCCACCACAGGTTCCTACCTTACACTCTGGTGACTTGTGAATCCTCGCTGCCGCTTCTGTTGAAGTGGCTAGCGACTCTCCAGCCTGGATGTCTGACACTTTTTGCACTTGCCGTGGACTGTTGACCGTGAGCGGTGTTGCCTGATCGTGCGAAGGGGATTGTCTCAGAAAGATAAAGATATCCAATGAGACTGCTTACGCTCCTGATTCTCCCCACCATTGCCTGCATCCATTTTCAGTATTAGAATGAGTACCCACACTGTTGAAAGCGCGCCTCTTACCCGGAAACGCTGAGCCGCTTGCTTGTCGTGCTTCACATGGTTGCCGGGTGATATATTTTGACTGCGGCCATACGCCATAAAGGAGACGCTCAAAATCAAAATCGCGGTGAATCGCATCTTCAAAATCGATACGAGAGTACAAGAGTAACACTCTGTCGTTGCGGCACCCTTAAGCACCAGAAGGACGAACCTGTGATGCCTGGGAGCAGCAAAATCTGACGAGTGTATGGACACCTGATTCTCTTTGTGTTGCTGAAAGCCTGTGAACGGAGCGTCGTGACCACGATGCAAGGCGTGTCTGCTGTTGAGTTTCTCGAGCAGAAAAAAAATACACGGTCACAGACGTGGCTTGTGACGGTACGGAATCCGGGTGATCGGGCAGCTGCAATGGATCTAAAGCCCCCTTGTACTGTTCGCAAAACTTGTAATGGCTTGGTCCTTTCTGGCTCCTAGAAGCGGCACACAACCGTTTGCCTCACCGGCTCGAACGACTGTTGATGGGGTCACGAACAAATCCACAGATGTTAGAATAATCACGGTGCATTCTTCACACAATGAAACGCACAATTGTACGATTACTCCCAAGAAGTACCGCCTAGGCATCACGGTCCAACGTTAGTTATGTGGGCCTGTCAGGTTCAGAAGGCCTTGTGCAATAAGCCGGTTTCTGACAGCGATAAAATGGGCAAAACAACAGTAACGACAAGCACTATCAAAAACCCATGCATATACAATACGTGCACGTGCACGCAACTTTTTAGAGACTGTAATATACCGCCAGTGATTGTTTGATGCATTACAGGGTTGCAAATAGATGTACGGAAGCGGAGCAGGCGGAAGCTAGAGGAACTATATTACACCAGATTTGCCACGACGTAGTTTGATTCGGAGCAGGCGCAAATATGTGCATTTTTCTTGGAACCTTGGAAATGCCACTTCTGAAGATGTGCATTACTGACAGCCGCAACGGGTCTTTGTCTCACTTGTCACGAAGTTTTGTCTGTGTATTGGAAACAGTATAATATGTTCTGTCCCTTCCCTCTGTGTTCAGGTCGACGAAGCACATCACAAGCCACAAACTGTGCGGCTGCTGTAGAGCAGCTGCAGCATGCATGATGAGTATGCAGGAAGAGGCGCCTTGCATGTCCTCGAACATTTATCTCATGGACCTCAGTGCAAACCTGGAGTTTCTGTCTCTAACTGAACGCATCTCGCAGTGTGGTCGATGCCACGCCGTGTTGCTCGTCCGTGGTGTTGACCTTTTGCGACAAGTCAAAGACTGCTATTTGACGTTCGGCGATATGCGAAGGCATTGTACTTAGACGTCTTGATCGCACAGGCTTGGATCTTCTTCGATCCGTCCATGTATAGCAACATAGTGACAAAACAGTTTCAGTACCGCCTCGGAGACTAGTAATAAGCCAGCAACAAAGGTGATCCACTGGCCTTCCAGTTTCCCTGCTCGTAACAAAAGAACATATCCCTTTACAGTGAAACCAATTCGTGGTATATGCCACAAGTGAGACATTGCTTGCCGAGTCCTGAATGAAAAGTCCGGCATTGCGCAGACTGGCTCTTAAAGCCAGTCGGTTGGAGGCTCGCATCGTGGACGAGAACACATCGTCGTAGAACGAGAGCAAACTGCTTGTGTCGAATGACACTCCATGCAAGTGTAACAGAGCAGGTTGCATTGATCTCGTAGCTCATCGCATTTCACAAAGCAAGCTTCCTGTTGCACAGTAGGCACCTTCGGAACATACACGATGTCGCAGTCAGATTTGTTGTGCTCAACAAGACGAACAGCCAGACAAAAAAACGCCTTTTTTCACTGCTTTCCTTCAGCTGCCTCAGGAAACAGGGGCTGGCGACAGTCTTCTCGGTGCAGCCTTAGAACAAAGTCAGGAACCTCATCAGCGCTGAAGGCGGAACGAATTTCCATAGAACCGCTCCCTTTGTCGTGGTGACGAATTCCAGCTTGTTGGAAGTGCTGCCCACTCTGTACAAGGAAAAGGCAGCAAACATCTCTTGATTTTAGAACTGTCCCATTAAGGCTCCCTTGTTTTATTCACTTTACTCCGCAATGTGCATGCTGCGATTCCAAGTGATGTAGTCTTTTTTTCCATCTGCAAAAGGGAATCAGAGTCGGTCTTGCGCCGCACAGTTTTGTGATACACTTACATAGTAGTAAATTAAAATGTAGTAAGGTCTCTTTACGTCTGTCCTCGAGGCACGAGCGTACACGCCACCTGTCTCATGTGAGAGCACAACAACTCCGATGTTCAACGCGTCTTCAACCACATCTATGTCAAACCCTGATCCCCAGTGAACAGAGCCTGGCCTGCTAAGTTCGAAATGGACGGCTGCAGCTTTGCCTTCAGGTGTTGATGTGTCCATGATTATGTCTGCAGAAGTAATAAAGACATCACAAGTTGACATAAAGGGGGTCAAAAAGCGGAGGCAATCGCTGACAGGAGAAGAATTTTGACTGAATTTCTCATTTTTGCAGACGCCACCCCCCCCCAACAACAAACTCGATCAACCAAGCATGATTCGCACGAGGAGCACTCAAAAAAAAACTAAGCATGTGACTTACAGGCTGAATTGCGGTACTGGTCCCCTGAGAGAACCGCAGAAGGAGACCATGGATCGAGCCACTCTTCGTCCTCGAGAGCCGCTAACACCTCTAAGCGCCTCATGAAGGCGTCGGCATCCCAGTCGGGCCCCGGGCGGTTTTCACCTGTACATGATGAGGAATAACAGTGACATGAAAAGATGTGCTCGTGAGCCACGGAGGCATCCTCGGCGACAGCCGCACCGTAGGACCGTGCACTGCTCATGCAATCATTCCACCCTGGAGCTGTCAACTTGCTTAGGACTGCAATCGCCGATAGCTGGAACTGATCAGATAACCAGTGGCATCTCACTGCAACGAGCAGTTGAGACAAACCGCGCTACGTGGTCTGCAATGAAGAATAAGGCAGAAATTCCAACAGAATAAAATGCACGTACTGGTCTCAGATGGTCGGAAGCCGACGAAGCCATCTGCAGCCACATTTCGAATTGCTTGCATGTCAAGCGCCTCAAACGCAGGGTAGAATTTCTCGAGTTCCTTCAGACAGGCCGCAATGCTGTGGTACATGCAATCGCCGTCGCCGCCAATCTCCTGTTGTTAATACGCGTGCGTTGACACAGGTGGTGCTACGATTCACACCCGACCAAAGCTATCAAACAGCAAATCAATAAGTGATCGGGAAAATTTGGGAAAGTATCAACAAAGAAGAGCTCGATTGCGCGTGCATCGGTTTATGTGCGAAGCAGTGCGCAGCCCGCTGCAAGCACCCACCGTGATGCATGCTCATGAAGTACTTGTCCCTGCTCCTGTCGTTAGGCCTTCGAAGAGCCTACAATGATATTGGCGGCTCACCTTTTTGTACACCGAGACTCGGAAGGGGGCTGCTCGATGCTGCCATGCCGACGACGCTCTCTCCCAACCCTCTTCATCGGCGTTGTGCTGCGAACGATGCGATGTAGTTGAGACAATCTTACGATTCGTAGGGAAGTTTGCGTTGTACATTCCGGCTTGTCTTCTGTTCGCACGTTCGATTCCACTTCGAGTCTTTACAGCGTCCTCAAATTCCCGGCTGGCTATTTCATCGTTTGACAGGGACCGCTTGTCACGTTCTTTTGAATACTGAACTGTGGAATCTCTCTGAAGAGTATTCAAGTCACGAGAAGATCCACATACCAATCTCTGTCCTGCTGACCCCGATTCTTCCTCACAGCCGCAGCTGCTGTGCTGTACGGAGCAACTGCTCGCTGGATCTGGCGCTTCATCGCCGAAAAGGCAGACATCGAGGCAGTGGCAATCATTTGAAGGAGTTAGCCGTTCCTTTTTCCAGAGCGACGAAGGAAGACGATTAATGCTAGATTGGCTACTCGAACCGGAGATCGACACACGAGCAGAGGTGGGACGTAGAAGTCTGGAAAAGGCAGAACTAAGCGAGCCCCTTTGGCATGCCGATAGAGACACTGAAGGCGGAAACAAAGCTGAGATGCAGTTCGGTGGTCTCGGTACGGAGCTGCCGCCACTGCTCAACAACAGCAGTGCCATCCCAGCAACTGACGTAAAGACAAACGACCGCGGTGTTTGACGGAGCATGGTTCCACGTGAACAGCACATCAGAGCCAAGCGAGTCGGCATACGTAGGAACGAATCTGCAACAGACACTTGCCTAAGGATGGGGAGGCGAAAAGCAGTGACAAGCGATCGCTTTACGCGCGTGACAGGGTGGCTGCTGATTACCGCGACGCCCCCGAAGCCACACCTGCTTCGCGCACACGCCCATGAAACCAGAGACAACGAGGCGGGAAGTTCACGCGAAGCCTCACGAACCAGCACAAAAAATGAAATACGTCTGCAAAAACAAAAGCCAACTTCTCGGGTCTTCGTAATAACTACTTTCATCAATACAGAAAGACTGTATGTAAAACACAGCTATACCAGCCATGATGGACCGCAGAGCGACCCACACGACCGGTTCTCAGCACTTTTCATACGTGAAAAATAATCTCTTGGCCTACTTTCGCAGAAATGTGCACCACGAGGGAAATCAGAGTCAAGATGAGCATCAAACAGGAGTGAAGTGTGCAGCGTGCATGTTATTTGCCCTGCATGCGCGATGGCTCTCATCTTCGAAACTGCATGCTTCCGATTAGCATGGCACATCGTCCACAACGGAGAGGAAAGTACAGAAACCAAAGAATGAAAGCTCTGTTTTGTTGCATTTATTCTCAGAGGCATTTCCGCTTCCAAGGAGGTGAGCTCCGGACACGCTGTAGGCTACCCTGCGGCAGCAGGCTCGTGGTCACAGCAACAGCAGAGTCCAGCTATTTGCCAAGAGCTGAATACAGTTTCGTTTTCTCGTACAGAACGATATGGTGAATCCAAACAGATCTCTCGCACGCGACTCCGTATTTCGCAAACGTGAACAGAGGCCGAGGGCGCTCAAAACCGACGAACTGCCGAATATTTTGTTGATCCACCCGGGGCCACGAAGACCCTGAATGCCAGGCAAGTCCGCGAGTCTCGCGAGACTGTTGCCACGTCTTGGCGTTTTGGTAATGTCTCTCTTTGTGCATCATTCTAAACTGTCGGCATCACTACCTGAAAGTCCACAAACACAGCAACCCGGCTCTGGGCGCCCTTCTGATGAAGTCACCATGGGACAATTGCGTTACCGGACGAGGAAAACTTCCCTGGAAGCACAGTACATGCGAACTGGTGGCTCTTTCTTTATATAATGCAAAGACTACACCAAAATTTCATCTCCTTCCAGGTGCAAGCGACACAACAAACCAGGCCTCGTGCAATGGCGCGAATTACGTGGACGGTGGGGATGCTTCCAGGAAGACCGCTTGCCGCTCTTTCGTTTCCATCCAAAAGGGGATACTCCTTCTGGAAGACTGCCACTACACACACAGTTGCAAATTTGTCTTCGGCGGCCTCCACGACTCAGGTATCTTCTGGACACGCGACAAGAGAGCTCACATCGTTCAGCGACCAGCATCCTCCCAACGAACCTCTCCTACAGACAGACCAAAATCAACCCTCCAGTCGCGGTTGCACGCCAAGCAAAAATCAGGAGGTGGGAAAATCTAGAGAAGCCGAAGACAACGTGGGTGTATCAGAGGCGGAATTCGTCTCCGACGATAGTCTCAGGAGCACCGGAAACACTGGTTTCCCGTATCCTCCTTTGGATCGACCAAGGCGCATTTCTGCCGCAGATTCTGAAGCATTCCGCAGACGATGGAAGACAGCCAACCAGCTTCCTTTCTTCATTAGGCGAACAGGTGAGCTCAGCGGCAGCTGCGGATGTAGGTACCCCTTGACGGAACATGCCGGTGACATCTGGCGCTTGGCATTGAACCCCAGCGCGCAGAAAACTATATTGTGCAACTTTGGGGGGCAGGAGGGGGAAAGGGGCATCGCAACAGGGCACCGTACAAAGCGTGTTTCGCGTTACAAATGTGCAACTCTGAGTGGTGATCATGCGTCTTGGGTTGATAGGGGACTCACATGCGGTGCCGAACGAACAAATGTAATCCACTCGTTGTTGTTGTCTACGTCAGTTTTCGTTCGACTTCCTCATGTAGTGAATTGCTGCTGCCTTCGGAGGATTTGGTGGATGTTAAAATCCTTTGATGGATTCTAGTGATTGACTTCTGGCACCGTGTAGTTGATTTTACCGGAAATCCGAGGAAGCAAAGCGTACTTGAGTGTCGCAGGCGTCTTGACGGGTTCTTGCATGCCATGGGTCACTGATCCCTGCTGCGTGATGCAGGTGTTCATTATTCCTGTGCGATTCAGCTTCAGATAACGTCCCGGTGTACCTTCACTGGTCGAACAATCGAAATAAAGTATCAACAATCATTAGGAAAGTTCACGGTCGCAAACAGGTAAGTACCAGCTGTTTGATGTGAGCACACGCAGCCGTCTCCCCGTCTGAGCACCTATCGAGAGTGTCCAAATGTCTTCTGGTGGGTCTGCAGATTCTCAAATCGGAGTTGGCGGTACTGTGTGAGGCACCAGTGATCGAGAAAGAAGGTTGGCTTGAAGTTCGTGGAAACCACAAGAAAGTGATTAAAGAGGTAAGCATTTCTCGCCAAAAAGAAGCCCTGTTCTGCAGTGTCTTAGGCGCAGAATACGCTGGCCCATCTGAAGTTTCAATCTTCGCACGCTGATGACTCAAGGACACCCTGAGTTCATCACTTTGTGTTGCTGTCTCACCGTGTGAGTATCAGTGGCTAAAGCAGATTGGCTATTGACGGCGAGTCTCGTGGACGCTGTGGAGACGCAGCTGCAACAACCGATTTGTGGATCGGAACCGCTGGAGCCGTGAATAACGGATTCAACAGTAGAGCAAGCTTGTCTACGCTCCTCCTCTAGTCAAAGCAGTTAAGACAAAGCCGCCGGAAGCGTTGGTTGCGCAGGTCACCACAACGAGGACTACCAGCTAAGTGCAATCTTGTCCTGCACGAAGACGATGCCTGTTCATCGTTGATTTTGTGTGTCGTAGTGGCTCTCTTCCCTACCCCAATGTGTTGAAATGTATGTGTTGGGACAGACAAGTTTTGTACACGCGTTTTATGTTCAGCAATATGTTGCGAGATTTGTGTCTAGACCCGAACAACCTGCACTACGAAGTCCAGGGTCCACTCCTCTCTGATACTTTTACCAGTATGTCAAGTTTCTGTTCAACTACCACGAGGAGAGTGTATGATTAAAACTGCTCAGTTTCTCGACCAAACTGGGTAAACCGGCTGTGTTGCATCGCTGTCATTAACTCTACGTCACTGCTAGCGTGGATCTAAGCTGGGTTTCCGATGGGCTGTAATTACAATAATTTCAACGTTCTGTGCTGAAATTTGAAACATGGAAAAGTTCAATAGATAGACGCCCAATTTTTAGCGAGATTGTGCCCACACTATACGCTTTCATCGTACACGCGGAAATCGAAGAGGGTTCCCTCTGTAGGCCATGACCGTCAAACAATCCGTACACCTGCAGAGCGGTGAAAGACAACGCGGTCATCCTCAAAGAGAAATATGTATGAACTTTTCACAAAGTGAATTGCTTGATTTGCAACTCGCCATGCCCACAAAATTAAAAAGCTGCGTCGATCCCAAGGGCGAAGTCGGTTGATGCATATAAAGGTGCGACATCCTGGCGCTTGGCCTTCTGCCGAAAGTACTTCAAGCTGGTGTTCTTCGATTGGTCTGCCTGCAGTGCCATGTCTCTATCTGCCGTCAGTTGTACACTGAGCATGGCTTCACAAGACGGGTCCAGAAGTGGGACATCGGAGCTCGACCAGCTTAACCTGTGCACGGAAGCCCAGTCATTTGTGACCACCTTCTTCTCACCATAAACCCTGCCGTTTCGTGGAGAGAAATTTGGAGACTTTTCCACCTGGTCGGGACGTCCACTCCCAAAAGGAGCTGCGGCCCGCGCAGAGGATCGCGTCCGATTAGCCTTGAAGTAGTTAGGGGAAGGGATTTCCGAAGTAGCGTGGTGGTCCAAGCGTAGAGTTTCCTGCTGTCTCCTGTAGCCACGTGTTTGAAGCCTCTCTGCGATAATTTCCTGCACCTTTTGTATCATCTTCGGATTAGACCCGACGTTGACAATCCAGTCAATTGAAGCGTTCACATCGTCCAGAGTGACAACTGTTGAGGAAGGTGGAGTAGAATTACTCCAGTCACTCACCATCGGTGACTCTTTGCGGATCTTCCCGGATGCAGTGTCTCGCCGAGTGCACGACACTTCACAGTAGCTCTCGTCAAAATATTGGTTGCCGGTGTAAGTTGACCATCCATCGCTCCGGGCACCTTGACTGCCACTCGGAGATGTGGAAGTTACACTCAACCTACAAGGAGACTCTTCCTTTCTTCCACGAAGCAACGCTTTCTTCGACAACACTTGCTCCTGGCCGTTTCTTGACGAATTCTGCCCAAACTGACCTACCGACCTGAGTGATGGTGCAGCGGTGGGTGCTGTCTTTCGATTTACGTTTCTGCCCTCGAAGTGGCGCCTAGTCTCGAGCGGCCGAGGAGGTCGTCTGCATCTTGGTCTTTCTCTTGACATGCTCGGCAGTTCCGCAAATTCACCTTCCGTAATTTCTCTGCTTTGAGGCAATTCGTCTCTATCGGATCCATTCACCTCCATGAAGTCAACTTCTGAATGCGAACTCCTTTCTCGATGCCGAGAGACCTCGAAAAGGCCATACTCGTTCGCTTCGCTGCCGCTTGCCATTCTCCTAGGTGTCTGCGGTAGCGACAAATCATGACGATAATTCGATAATTCTGAGTCACCACAAGAGTCGGCTTCCCACTCCTGTTGCTGAGCAGTATTCCGATCTCGCAGTTGATCTTGAAAACTCCGATGGTGCATGCTCCGGATATCATGAGAGCCGACGCAGCCCGACGCCTGCACATGAATGTTGTTCTCTCTAGACGCGCTGTTTTTGCGTCGGCATCCTACAGTTTGCCTTTCGTCGTCTGCCATAGTATCTTTTGCAGCCTCTCCTGCTTCTTCCCGAGTATTTCTCCAGCGGCACTCATTATTCACAGACAGCCTCCATTCGGGAAACGATGAATGATCACACGCATCACTGCCGATCGATCCACAGAAATCCGAGTTGTGCTCGTTCTGGTTGGATGCACCGGAACCCACAAAAATTTTCTTCAGACACTTATTTGCCCTGTTCCCCAAGTCTCTTGAACGAATCGTTCGGCCGTTGTCCGTGCTCTGACTAGCACAGTGGCAACTTTTGTGCTTCAGTCGCTGCGAAAAACCAACTTCCTTACACTGTCTTTCTGGTGGAGCAAGACTCGCCTCGAGAGGGAAAGTCCCTGGTTGTCCGCCCCGTCGACATATAGAGTGACTACCATGAGTCGCTGGCGGTGAATTTATGTCTCTCCTCCATCCAACGGTCTGACTACTTCTCATTTCCCGTTCAGAACTGCTTGAGAAATCGACCCACGAAACACCACTTGCCTCGCTGGTGCTCTCGCTGTTGTACGACTCGTCGCTTCCACTTGACTCCGTTCGCAAAGCATTTTCCTGGGTCATTCGTGAGGCAAGTCCTTGACTACCCTTCGATAGACGCTCTGCGTACCTTGTGGCAGACAAGTGTCGGCGACTCCTGTCTTGCCTTTGTGTGCCTTCGTACGGAACACCTGCCTCGCAACTGCTCACATCAAGCCGCACCGGCGACCACTGTCCCGCATGTTGACTTAAGAACTTTTCGCTGGCGCTGTTGCTGATGATGCCAACCTTCGGGGACATATTTCGTGCTGGTGACTCGCTTATGCAGAGCCTTTGCTGCATTGAAGGTGGTGATCGCGACCGACAGTTCGCTGACTGCACGTTTGCCGCATCCTCAGGGCACGAGCTTGCACTATCACCGCCAGTGCCACACGCCTCAGAAGGTGAGTAGGCATCGGAACCAGAATTTCCACACGTGTGCCTTCGCCCTGTAGCCGAGTTTAACAACGCCGAAACTACCTCAGCTGGAGCAAACCCCTGAAGGCGGCGACGTGAACAGACCCGGGCACGCCGCCGAGCTGACGCGAGCCGGACTCGACCGTCGCCTAGTTTTGTCCAGTGCCTCTGCATTGTCGATGTGCAGGCGATTAGATACCCGTTACAAAATATCGAGCTGACTAGGTATGGTACCTTTTGATCAGAAGACGCACAGCCAGCTGTTGGGAAGAATGAGAATTTCTTAAAGATGTGTCCTGCCACTCGTAACAGCTGGATGGACGGCGTGAACATCGTCCGAGCTGCCACGGCAGCTTGTGGCACCGTTCACCTTAGCACGCAGAGCGAAGGAAAAAGTCACTTGAGAGAAGGGACAACACGCTTTTACGGGACACAGAAAGATGACGCAGGAAACCGAATGACTCTGTTGGCCGTTTACGTCGTTGAGTTATCTTTTGAGAGAAACCGCCGTCATGGTCTTACTGAGCTAGCACTCCGGCGAAGTCTCGATAGCCCGAGTGACTGACCGCCGGCGGTGCCAGGCAGTCCAAGATTGACTGCCCGGACAAAATGTTGGCAGTCAAATCCGAAAGTTTTCAACCGACAAAAGTGTAACCAGATTTTTGTGAAGGAAAAAATATACTGAAGTTGACGCAGGTCCTCTACGTACTGTTTTGCGTAGACTCAGGTGTGTTGCTCTCCAACTCCTCCGGACACATGGTGACAATGCGGAGCGCCTCAGCACCAGATAGAGGTGGAGGTCGCTGAGGTTCTCGATGTTTGAAAACAGAACCCGCAGTGCGCGTTGCACTGGCTGGCGGTATGATGGGGTCTACGTCGGCTTGCCTAACAGAGATGCACCAGACGGACGTCTTGGTGCGTGTCGAGCAGCAAACAGGCACTCGGCAATACTTCAGCCATCGACTGTCAACCGCGACTGAAACTGAAACTAGTCGATTTACGGAGTGGGAGTTCTCATTTCACAACAGCCGCTGTGCGACTTTACAAGAAAAGCATTAACGATAAACGGAGTACGTAGTGCTAGGAACAGGCCACAGCAGTCAGCGAAAATATCTTTGGTATCCGAATCGCGGGGCGTACAGCCACCATTTGACGATCGCTGAAGTCGAGAAACCGGATTAGGTACTGGTGATTCTACTACCACCCACTAGCCTTCTCGGAAAAGTACTCTCCGTGACCGTGCTTCGGTTTTCCACTGTTTCCTCGTTCAACGTTTCGCCAACGAAAAAAGATGTATGTAATTCAATGTTGCGATCTGGCAACTGTTCGGTGCTGTCTGTACACTGCGGTCTTTCGTCCATAGCTTGCCGCTATGAGAGGCGCCGAGTACTGAATCACTCTGTGAGAAGAAATGAGGGTACCACTGGCTGCGTAGGAGGCAAAACGGCGAGGCAAACATCCCTGGGCCAATTACTTGTGAAGTCCATCCACTTGCAGTATACCGCTCAGAAGCAGCAATCACGATGCGGAGCTTCCTGGAACAAGCCAGAAATTCCATATCGATGTCGCTGCAGTCACCGACGCCGCCAGCACCGCTTCCTCCGCCGGTGGACACTATGCATAACACACTAAAAAGAATCAATCTGGTACGATTTCTGGTCAGCAGTGTAATCTTAGAAAACTGTCAGGCACCGCAAGCAGGCGACGGCGGTCACCACATTAACAGCGGGAATTTGTTTGACAGCAGCGATCTCTTTGACGAACGACTGCGAAAATTTGAGAGGCAAGCAAGGTTCTCTAAGGAACTCCAGTGCCGTACCTTATGGGCTCCAATTCTTAGCCGTGTCAATGATTCTGGCGTCACTCCTTGCTCTGGTTCGACGGCAGCTATCTTTCTAGCACAGTGAAGCATCGTGCACTAGCAAGTCACTTCAGAGTGGTATGACCGCTATCATCATGCGCATCAAAGAACCTGCCAGTGTGAATACCCAAAGCAAGATCATTATACATCCGTGGTATGACGAAACTGCTTTTCATAGCGGTAACAACGCGTTCCCACAGTCAAGGCGATGCTATTCAGGTCGATAAAGGAGCTCGTTGAGGTGAAAGCAGCCAATAAATCCTTTCATTACGTATGGGAAAAAAACTTGTCTTGCAGGTGTCACTAAGCAGCGGGACTGTGACAATTGGGTAAGGTTGTAGATCCTTAAATGTGCCACGTGAAGCGACCCACGCACGTGTTTCAGATTCGCGGACATTATCCTGGTACTTGTGACATTCTGCCGATCGAAAGACATGGCTGCTCTGCATTGAAGATTTCCTTAGACATATTTGCATCACATAATGTTGGCGGCCGTCTCCATGATGTCTTTGGTCGCACTTGCCATGGCGATCGCATTTTCAGTAAGCGAGAGGCCCCCCGGTTACTTGCTTCGAGATGTCGAATCTCTGCGCAGGACTGCAGTGAGAGCAATCCATATCTCTTTTGGGGGTTGACTGGAGCTTCTGCAGGTAAGGTTGTTCACCCTGTTATTTGTGCATGATAGATAGTTGAGAGCCGTGTGACACTTAGCAACGATTTGTCTCTGCGCGACTTCAAAAGTCCTCATCATTCGCCATTTGCCATACGGTATGGAGTTTAACAAGCACGTTTATAGGGAAAGTCGGGAACTCCATCGTCCACCTAAAATTCCCAGGTGCTATGGAATATGCCACGATATATTACACTAATTTGCTGTCCGCGTTGGGTGCCGCCTGGGGGTACGCTAAAGGGGCGTTCACCTCGAAGAAGTAAATCCCGATGTTCCAAGACGACTGAGTAGGAATTCATCACCAAGACTTCAATCGTCTGACCTGCCTATATTCCTTAACCGAGCTAACGGCACTGAATGGAGCGGCACCCACTATACACAGAGCTGGCCGACTACGGAGGAAATTATACTGCCGTTCAGCGGACCCCTAATCAGTACTTTATTTCTTCTTCTTCTGGAAGGCGACTCTCTTGTCTTTCTATTCTGAAATCAAGTTGATTTGGATCGAGCACGTTTTTGCCGTCAACACATTGCGATTCACCATCGGCTTGTGGTTGAGTGGGAGGCACGCCTGTCCGTCGCCAGTCGCCCTTTTCGATGGGAATAGCCTTGCCCGTGCTTGGATCCATGTATGGCGATGAAGCAGGCCTGTTTAGCAGACACAGGCAACCTCAGAGCTGCTTTCAAAGCGGTAAGAGATCACGAGAATATTTGCACTGTACATAAGGCCAGTCGTACTCTTCAACTTACTGGTCCTTCGGCGATGAAACGCGTAGTTCTGGGAGTTTACTGGACGATGGGGGGCACTTGCCACCGGTATCACTCTCCCCTGTGCTTGGCATTGTGCTTCCTTTTTCGAAGTCGAACTTTGCAAACTCCTCGCAGATACCACACGCTTGCCAAGAGTGCGGGAGACGGCGGTGTCCCCGTGCGCCGAGCAGCCACCTGATGTCACAATTCGAGAAGCGCAGCCACGTTAAAAAGTCTAGAGTTGACAACCACTGGCTCTCTCTCCCCTACTTCTCTTGATGGCACCGGAAACGACACAAAAAGAAGGTCGTTTGGTTCTCAACATGGTCGCACCACGCTTGGAGTCGGTGGCTAACAGTGCGCTTATCCATCTGATTCCTAGGACACCTGTAAAGACGGGAACGGTGACCAAGTCAAAGGACACGTTACATGCTTCACAGAGCTCAAAACCATTACCAAGAACGACAGTATGGCAGATTCATTAGCATAGTGGCATGTGATAACAGCGACGATACTGAAGACACACGCTATTGAGTTCGGCTGGATAAACGGTGCGCCAAGTCCCTGGGCGCAGGCTCACACAAACACTCATTTCTCTTTCAGAGAAATAGCGGTTGCATCTTTATAGAAGTGTGTGGCAAAATAGCCACGAAAGCCAGCGAAAACTTACTAGCTCTCAGGAAATGCCCTTGAAGTGAGGAACCGAAGAAAAGTAGGTATGCCAGCGGTTAGCTTTGGCGTACAAGTAGGAAACTCGCGAGTTATTCGCCAGACACAGTGCCTTCTAGCTACTGTTTTGCCTCGACGTTCACCTCTAACGGAGATGGAGGAAATAAAATATGTCAGTAGTCCATCACAACCAAAGAATATGAGCCCGAACTGGTAATGCAGTGCACCTACCTGTCGATTGCCTGATTACAGCTTGGGATCTGCATGCTGGTACGTTCTGTGTGTCGCAAGTATGCTTACCGTTGACAGACTGCACCCCTGCTCACAGAGGAGAAGAAACCGAGCGCTTTGTAAGAAAACACTTTTTATAGACAGTGTCTGACGTTGGCGTGTCAAAGACTCCGTGGTGAGGTAATTCGACGATTTTCACGGCGATGCTGCGCCAGGGTTGTCGGTGTCCGCTGCGCGGACCCGCCAAAGTGGCGGTTGCCTTCAAGGAAGCGCCTTTATCACGTGCAGTATCCGTGAATCGTTCATCAGGATGCTCCTCCTTAGTTTCTCTCAGGAGCTTCTCCACACGAGGGAGCCGTCTCATCTTTTCGGGGGATTTCAGCAGTAGGTACCGTGGTCGCTTTGGTCTGTCGTATTCAGACCTATTGGGCTTCGAACGACGTCCACGGGAAGCACTAGACCACATTCCCCGCTTTATGCAAGCCTCTTGTTTCTCGGCAGCTGCCAACACTCCAGGATTTTCTCTGAAAGGAGATGACTACACGGACCGAGCTCTTGAGGCCCTGGCGGGAATGATATCGTTGGCGCAAGAATACAGCCCTCCGACGTTGGAAACCGAACTTCTCGTGCTGTCTCTTTTAAACCAAGGTGAAGATGGCCTGTTCACAATGATCATGAAACAGGCAGGTGTGGACCTAGACAAGCTTCGCAGCGGAGTTGTTGATTTTGTCGAAAGACATCCGACTGTTTCTGACAATAGCACACGGACGTTGGGTCCGGTGCTGCAGAAGGTGCTGTCGAGCGCCAACAGCTTGCGGCTCCAGTGGCATGATGAGTATATATCTGTTGAGCACTTGGCGGCTGCCTTGGCAGATGAAGACTCGAGGTTTCTTGTTAGATTTCTGAAAGAATCGAAGCTGACAGCCAATGACATTCGGCAGGCAATCAAGGCCATCCGTGGCACTCGGCGGGTAAATACAAAGACACCGGAGGTGTCCTATCAGTCCCTTAAAAAGTATGGCAGAGATCTGACAGAAGCAGCAATGGCCAATGAGTTAGATCCTGTGATAGGGAGAGACAAGGAAGTCCGACGCGTCATTCAGATCCTCAGTCGCCGCACTAAGAACAATCCCATCATCCTTGGCGACCCTGGCGTTGGGAAGACCGCTATTGCCGAGGGTCTTGCACAGCGGATTGTCTCCGGGGACGTCCCAGACACTTTGGCAGGCCGCCAGCTTATCTCGCTCGATCTAGGTGCGTTATTGGCGGGTGCGAAGCTGAGAGGCGAGTTCGAAGAGAGACTGAAAAGTGTGATCAGGGAGGTTCAGGAGAGTTCAGGACAGATTATTCTCTTCATAGACGAAATTCATATGGTTGTTGGTGCCGGGTCCGCCGGCGAAAGCGGCATGGATGCTGGGAATATTCTGAAACCCATGCTGGCACGAGGCGAACTCAGGTGCATCGGAGCGACAACTCTCGATGAATACAGAAAATATATTGAGAAAGACAAGGCGCTCGAACGTCGATTCCAAGTAGTACTTGTTGACGAACCCCGAGTGGAAGATGCTCTGTCTATTCTCCGAGGCCTCAAGGAACGCTACGAGATGCACCATGGAGTTAGCATTCGTGATTCGGCCCTTGTAGCAGCCTGCGTCCTTTCCAATCGGTACATCCAAGGTGAGAGGAGCCTCATGATTTTGCGCGACGTAACAACAACTGTGCGTTTTGGCGATCCGTATTCTTAAATGAATGTGAGCGGTCGCTGTTATGTCACACGCGAATTCCTTCTGCTCGTATAGAACGGCAAATGGAAGGAGGGGCCCTTTTGGCGAGGAGAGAAGCGAACCCATACTGCAGCAGCTTTTCCTTTTCCCATTTTCGCTTGCAGATCGTTTCCTGCCCGACAAGGCGATTGACTTGATCGACGAAGCGGCTTCCAAGATTAAGATCGAGGTGACGTCAAAGCCGACGCGTTTAGATGAGATTGACCGCAAGCTTATGCAGCTGGAGATGGAGAAGATATCGATCGTGTCAGACATGAAAGGCGGGCAGGACGCAGCTGAGCAGCAGCGGCTCCAAACGTTGGAGAAAAAAATGGCTGATCTAAAAGAAGAGCAGTCGCGGTTGAATGCGATTTGGGAACAAGAGCGGGCGGAGATCGAGAAGATTGCAGATCTTAAGCAAGAGATCGACGAAGCGAAGGTGGAGCAGCAGAAAGCCGAAAGGGAATACAATCTGAACAAGGCAGCTCAGATACGGTACGGCAAGATCCCAGAGTTGACGCAGAAGCTCGCGACTTTGGAGGCAGCGGCTAAACGAGAAGAACTTTCCTCCTCGCGGCTTCTGAGAGACACAGTCACAGCAGAAGACATTGCGCAAGTCGTTGGGTCATGGACGGGGATTCCCGTTAGTCGTCTCGTAGAAGGGGAGAGGGAGAAGCTTCTGGGTTTGGAAAAGGCACTGAACGACCGGGTCATTGGCCAGGAAGAAGGCGTTCGTTCTGTGGCTGAAGCGATTCAGAGGTCCAGAGCAGGTCTGTGCGACCCAAATCGGCCGATTGCCTCGCTGGTCTTTTTAGGCCCTACGGGTGTCGGCAAGACTGAACTGTGTAAGGCTCTTGCAAGACAGCTTTTTGACACCGAAGAGGCCCTGCTTCGATTCGACATGTCCGAGTATATGGAGAAGCACTCGACTGCGCGCCTCATTGGAGCCCCGCCTGGCTACATTGGCTTCGACAAAGGTGGGCAGTTGACAGAGGCTGTGCGGCGGAGGCCGTACTCCGTGCTGCTGTTCGACGAAATGGAGAAGGCGCACCCGGAAGTCTTCAACATCTTCCTGCAAATTCTGGAAGATGGAATTCTCACGGACAGCCACGGCCACACCGTGAGCTTCAAGAACTGCATCATCATCTTCACGTCCAACATGGGCAGCGATCTGCTCCTCCAGGCCTCAGGCACCAAGGACAGAGAGGAAGTCACCCAGGCCCTGATGGAAATCGTTCGGAGGCACTTGCGCCCGGAGCTGGTGAATCGGATGGATGAATTCGTTGTCTTCAATCCTCTAAGTGAGGCGAATCTCTTCGGCATATTCGACCTCGAAGTAGCCAAGCTGCAAGCCCGCCTCACTGACCGCCGCCTAACTCTGAGCGTCACCCACCGGGCCAAGGCGGACATTGTCCAGGCTGCCTACGACCCGAACTTCGGCGCCAGACCACTGAGGCGGGCGGTGCAGCACACCCTGGAGACGCCTCTCTCTCGGCTGATTCTTTCGGGGTCGATTAGCAACGGCCGTCGCGTTGGCGTTGCGTCGAAGCAGGAGGAGCTGCCGGTCTCAAGTGAGAAGATCGAGGATTCCAAGATTCCAGAGAACCTCCAGTTTTTTCTCTATCCTCAAGAAGGCACGGCGCAGCACATGCTTGCCAGTGGCGATACGGGCGACGCTACCAAGGACACGGGGGAAACGGCTGCGTTCTCGTGACGGGAAAAAATGAGGATCAACGGCGATCCGGGCTTGCGTTTTCAGCGTCCCCGGCCGATATGGCGACGCGGCGGGAAAAAACGATGGGAAATAGTGGTTGGGGTACATGATCTGTGGAGCTCGAAAATCCGTCTTTCCTGTTTTTCCAATGCCGCGAACGAATGTCGCAGTGAAAAAAAACATCTAGCTGGCCACTGTCGGGAATAGGCTGTTGCAGTGACCAATCGGAGACACTTCGTGACAGGCGGAAAGTGAAGGAGAGTTTTGGTAAGACTAGAGGGTGTTTTTTTATACTTTCCTCCACATCGTAGGTCGCAGCAAACGGCAACTTTGTGAAGCAGATGAACCGCGCAAAATGATCAGAGGCAATTTATTTGCACGTGCAGCGGTGCGTCGTTCCTTTTACCAGTTCAGATTCTTGCGTTTTTCAGTCGTGTGCAGTCATCGAATTTACACAACACTTCGTGCCATGTGTCATTTCCTTCCAGGTTTTCGTGCTGCATACAGGTTTGCATGTGAACCCTTTTTCGTCGTGTGCACTTTGGGCCAAATTACAAGTAAGATGGAGATAGCTTTCCACACCGATGTGCAGTAGTTTTTCGGCTGAGCCTAGTTGGGATGATTACAGTACGTGGGCTACTACCATCTATAAGGGCTGTGAATTTCCGCCAACACTCTGCAGACAGAAGCTGAAGCTGTCTGATCACCTCCAGTTTTTCTCTACCAACAAGAAACCGGGGGCCCAACGTTCGGTGGTACTTTTGCCTGGTGTGCCTCATGGAAGAGCGAGATGGGCAGACGGGACGCTTGGAAATGTACGTTCCAAACGCCCTAGCAAGACTGTCCAGGAAACAAAAACAATGGTGCAGGTTCAGTCGCGTAGTTGCAGGTTCTTCCATCCCTTGATGGGGAGGTCGATAAAAAACACGTCAAAATTGACAACAGGGCTCTCCTTCTTCAACCGCTTTTCGGATGTGTGGGCCGTACAATTGAAAGAGGCAACGCAGACACGCAAACAAAGTTCGCCTCCGTGGTGGAACATGAAGTGCCCAGACTGCTGCTGTGCTGAAACAAATGCTGGACCTATTCCACGTAAACGCTAGCAAAGAGGACGACTGCCTTGCACAAGTTTAGTTGTGTAACATGTGGCTGGTAGCGTGCTTCTCAGCTGTAGGACGCCTTCTCTCTGTTTCGAAACCTGCACGAAGCAAAAATGTTACATTCGCACAAACGTGACACCGACCCGCAACTCGGTTTTCGTATACTCCCACTCGATTTCGCAGGCATACAGTCTTCTTTCTTGTTATCGGCAATCGTAGCAGTGACACTCCGTACCCCGTGACAGCTCAGCAACGCTTCCTTGTCAGTTGCGGACACAGGCTTTAAGCATAATTGCCGTTTGCTGTACTGTGCAAATAGAAGGGTGAAACACGTGCGAAAAAGAGTAACCTCGGAAAAATACACCTTCTCGAACTGAAAATTGCGCACGTGTGAGGGTGAAGTGCAAACGCCCTTGTGACAGAACACGGTGACAACGTGAAAGGCTGTTTGAGGAGCTTTCGTTTAGACACTAGTGAATTACAAGCGCTGTGTTTAGAGAACTGAAACCCAGCAAACGCTGCAGTTAAAAGCAGACTGTCTATTCTCTAGCTGAAAAAATTCGACGACGCACCTGTCCAACGCACTGAAGGCCTGCTCTCTGTCGTCCTTTGTACTTCTGCTGGCCTTCTGCTCCGCCTTCGCCTGTTCCAGCCTCTTGGCCGTGAGAGTCCGAACCTTCTGGTTGTACTGCAGAACCGCCTTCTGATAAGTAAGAGATAAGGCGTGGCGCTCTACACTGCGATGAAAACATGTTGGCTGTCCAATCACGGAAAATCGACTTTTTTACTGGCACAAATGCCACAAAATAGCTGCTATCAGTACATCCTGCGAGTGGATACATAGTCCGTTAAAACGAACAGCAACCTACGATATAACTAGCAGTGGTTCACACTGCGGTCCATCGTTACCCACTCCGCGAAACAGTGCTGGACACGCGCCTGTGTAAACCAAAATTTACCTTTTGCACCTTGGCCGCAGTGTTTCTGCCGCGCTGCTTTGTCTTCTTCTTGGTCTTCTTCATCTCGGCTTTTTCTGAAGGTAAACACAAAATCAGTAGTATTCCAGTGTGTTGCCGCAGATGCCTCGCTCTTTCACACGTAAAAGTTCTCTATGGCTCCTGAAATGACCGTCGTGTTCTGCCGTGCTTATCGTGAAAACGTCCCAAACGCAAAGCCTCTATTCCTCTCTAGAAGCCTAAATATCCTGTACATACATACGACAGCACTTCAGTGGATGATGCTTCAGTCAGCAGACCAAAATGCGGCATATCACATCATACAGTCCCGTGTCCGTGTTCAACCCTCCCTCCGCAGTGTGCACGATACCGCTTCATGGAATCATACTGAGAGTTCTGCAAGATTGTGCTGTTTTATCCGTGTTTCCACAGCCTCAAACGACATTATAAGCACACGCGGAACAGCAACAACAACGTTGCACGTCCACGACAGGCGAAAAACAACGTTAACTCACCAGCCATCTCGCGTTGTTTCTCTTCGGCCAGAACTGCACGAGGCGCGCTGTCAATTGCACCCACACGGCTGGACTTGTCCACCGTGATCATGTCCGGCTGCAGCTTCTCCAAAAGGGAATGGATTTCGCGTTCTCGCCGTTGCTGCAGAAGCCACATGAAGACACAATCGGAAACCCAATCTAGATTCACACAGCAGCATTTGCTGACAGCCCCTGACCACTTCGTCAGTTTCACTTGAAAGCAACAAGCTGACCAGTCCTTATGGGTATCCGTATCGGCCTCTGCAAGAACGCATCGAGCCTGACCCCGCCTCCTGGCGATGGGTCTTTTTTTTTCGAGTCAGTCCAGCAACCGGGCACGTGTTCAGTGCATGCCATATCAAAGGGAAGCTGTGTGAAAAAACGAGGTCGAAATTGGTGTGTACCCAGCATCGCTTTGTGTCGTTTCCGGCTTACCGCAGACGTTTCGTAAGGATTCGCCTCGAAGGTATCGAAGTTTGCGATGCCAGATTGAGGCACCACGATCGTGTCGATTCCCGTGGTCAAGCCCACGGCGCAGAGATCCTCAAAAGGGCGGAACGCCAGACTCTCCACTTGCTGAGCAAATAACACAAGTCTCACGACGTAATTCATATCCGAGAGTTAGCGTTGTGGACGAAACCCACGGTTGGACCCGACAAAACTCTCCGGAAGACACCTCACATCGGAAGACGTCACTCGATGCATTGAAGGTATGCACCAGCTGCGAAGAGTTACTGCCACCTCGGCAGAAAGTTCGCATCACTCTGCCGGGACAGGAACTGTGCTTGGCCTCTCGACGTCATTCCCAGAATGATGCTAGGGCTCTACTCCGCAACTGAACGTTGTGCCCAGCTGTCATGGATGCGAAGTGTTCGGTACTTCCAGAAGCCATTTACCTTCGTTTCAAGAAAAAATCTGACAGCATGCGTGTCTGAGTACCCAGTTCTGGTAAAACAGCAACTCCTACCGCAACGTTTCCCAGTGGGGCATGGGTGTTCCTTCGTCCCCAATTTCACCTTGAACATAGTCGAGCAGAAACACTCCTTACCTTGCTGTCGTAGTGCTGAGTTAGGTACGGCGACCTCGGCTTTGGTGTGCTCCACGCATCCTTCCAGAACTGAACATGAGAACCGAAACCCATTGCGAGCATGCCCGTTTGACTCCATCGGGCTGACGACGGGGGCGATCCAAAATACTGGAACGAGTGAAGAGGCTTGTAAGTTCGCAGATCCCAAATCTTCCAAGAGCCATCGATGCCTGAGAGAGAAAATGACATCACAGCAGCAGCTGAGATTTACACACTCTTTCCTCAGTTTCGAATGTGCTGCTGATTGCAGGAAAACTGGAGCCCCATGGAGAGTTTCTAAGTACCCCCAGCAAGCTGCGTGGTTTCCCTGCTGTAAGAACGACATGTTGAAACACACAAGAAAACCTGACCCCGCACAGGCGTGGATGCGAGAGAAGCAGACTGTCATATCGCAGGGATTCAGCCCATCCCGCAAATGGGCTGGACTGGTAAATCCGACCGCATGGCATGTGTACCACGGGGACGAGCCCCGGTGAATATCGATTTACAGGCATAAATAGGTTGTGCACTTTAAGCTTGTTGACGGACAACCAGCCGAACCTTCTCGCGGCACTCTCGCCTGCGTTAGACACAACCGTCAAGGGTGGAAGTCGTGAGGCGAAAGAGATAACATGCGTTGATCCTGTGCGATGTCTGTGCCCCCACCATGAGAGTCAAGCCAAGTAAACAGCTCCACGAGTTGGTAAGCTGGTGCACCCAGCTTGAAAAATTTCTTGATTATCAAACAGAGGCATGAACGATTTGAGCCCCCGCCACTGCCATCCTTCAACTGTGTGGCAAAGCCACAGCAAACCAGGGAAAAGCGTCCTCGTACCTGAAGTCACCATGTAGTCACGGTAGACGTCGACGCTTGTTACACGGCCTTTGTGGCAAAGAAGCTCGACGGCGGGCTGACGGAAAACATATCGAGGCACACAAAGCACACGGCGAACGTCCCAAACAATTTCGGGCTCGTGCAGACCTGATGTCACCCAACTGATACGCAGAAAACGTCAAAAGAACAATAAAACATGTGTACTTGTTCGCCAAGCCTTCTCACTCACAAGTGAAGCTCGGTGTTTAGAACGCTGTAAAAGTCTTCAGCACCAGCTGCGCCCTTCGCACTATCTGACTGTTTACGAGCTGGACATTGCGTCAGGGAAGGTAAATCGCAGTCGGGATTCCCCTGCTCAACGGAATGCACTTCTGGGTGACAGGGTAAGCAACTCTTCCGAGCATTTGTGTTCTACACGCTGCTGCGTTTAGTTTTTCCTCCCTGAGATATATCAGAAAGACACCTGCTGCCACGTTCAGTCCACTTCTGCAAGCATCGGCCGAAGTGTGACGATTCACTCCCTTCTCTGCCCCCTACGTTTCACCAGAAGAAGCTCGCCCACGTGTTCGGAGGGCAGGGGCTTGAGTGTACGAGTTCGACAATCCTTGCATGCACGACGTCTGCCCAGAACGTCCAACTTGCCTTTCCGAGGTTGGGTGTCCAGAGCGACACAGTTCCTTTTATATGCCCGAGATGCATGACTGCATTGGAGGGATTCTGACGCATGCAGTCGCAGGGGCCTCGCCGAGTTTTGTGGCGCGCCGCGATCTGGCCCGTGGAGATGTCTCGGTAGCTGGAAGCATGCAGAAACGAACACACTTTTCCAGCCATGGTGGCGTGCACAAAGCCAGAAAAGAGAAACATGCCGGAACACGACGTTTGCTGTGGCCCCCTGTGGTGATTGCCGGCACAATCACACAGGGTAATCGGCCGTTCTTGCTCTGGGAGAGGCGCACGCGAAGCTAAGTGTACTTGACTAAGAACGTCGGCATCGAGAAGGTGCCGAAGGTCAGGAAAAACCAATAAAAGCCACCAGAGACAAGAGCGAGGCCAATGTCTCCGTGATGGGTAACCGCCACAGCTGTTCCAGTTGTCTACTCCAGTGGACTAGATAGGACAGTGGCTCGCTTTTTGCCGGGTAGGGGGCGCCTTGAGTAACCGAAACCGGCTGCCAGCGTCATCCATCAGCACCAATCGGCTATTTGTTCTGACGGTAGCTGTTGACTGTGAACAAAGTGACTTCGCCCCAAGGCTTTGCAGCTCTGCATGCAACCCTGGCTGTCCCGCATAAAGGAGAGTTCTTTGGTTCTCGGAACTCACACAAGTTCACCAAACTCGCCGACAGAGACGAGAAGGTAGTGGTAAGGAAGGAAATCCATTCGGTATGTCATCTGCAGCAACATGAAAGAACATCCACACTTCTTCCTTCATTGACGGCGGGACCAGCGCACGAGCTTACCAGAGGCTAGGCTGTGAGAAGAGCACGGTCACCATGGCCTTTCATCCGCCAAGCAAATCCGAGCAAAACGATGTATGCCTTGCTGACGCTTCCAATTCTCGCATGCAGTTCCTCTTACGAATCTCACAGGGCCAGGCCATGAGCATCATTCGCCACCTCTTTAGTGCTGCGAAACACCCCCTT
This sequence comes from Toxoplasma gondii ME49, assembly GCF_000006565.2. Lineage (NCBI taxonomy): Eukaryota > Apicomplexa > Conoidasida > Eucoccidiorida > Sarcocystidae > Toxoplasma > Toxoplasma gondii. The sequence continues at coordinate 6,384,515 of NC_031476.1, forward strand.
GGAAAAAGTTGCCCGCACTGTTATTCCATGCACATCTACGTCTATAAACATGTGTGGGTGCATATGAATATGCGCGACCGGAAGTTCGACGAGCGCGTGTTACCAGTCAGGATCAGGGTTGCTCTCTTTTCTACTGGCCAAACTAGAAAGCCCGCCGTCGTCTTACCATGTGATCTCGGAGGCAGTGGAGCTCGATCCCCTGCTGATCGTAGATGTAAAGATACTTTTTTTGAGCTGCAGCCACAACCACAAAGTGAAAAGGCGCACCTCACTGGCCTTCGAGGTTAACCCTAGAAGACTGGCTTGCTTGAGGAAAGTTCTGGTCAGCAGAAACCCCTTCAGCAGAAAGCTCGAACGAATTCACAAGACCGGCAAATCGCGTGAAACGCCTTCACCAGACGCAAACATGTCTCAAGCTACGCGAAATGTCGGCTAGAAATTCCCGAAGCACGCTGCTCCGGGCAGTCTGGAGAAGACACCCAAGCACCACGGCTCCATGGTTGTCTTGATTCCATACCTGCCGCCCACATTGTGTGGTTGTGGAGAATCTGGACGTCCCGCACCGTCTCCTTCACCTGCAAGGAGAAGAGACGCAGGAAGCGGGAGGCGCGATTCCGAAGTCACAGGGGGCGGCGCAAACTGAACGCGCGACTCTGCCGGCTTTCCCGTTTCCCTCAGAGGGCTCGCGCACTGTGAAATGTTACTCGAATCCAGAATGGTCAAATACGCCTCGTGGAGCTAGTTCTGCGTCACCGGTTCACTTCCAGCAGTGCACCACTTTTCTTGTCCCCTCGGAGGATCCGACCGACTTCCCCTATCTCGCCCCTTAGCAATTTGCGGGTGAGGTCTCTGTGCAATGACAACAGAATCCGAGTCGAGAGACGTACGTTTATTTCACACAGCGGCTGAAACGTATGGCAGTCGAGGAGAGACAAAGACCCCTTCTTCCCGCCGATAAGCATGTGCCGGCCGTTTCGTGAGAAATCCACCGCGTAGGGGCCGAAGGGGAGGTCGAGGGAGAAGATCTGCAGCAAGGAGAGAAAAAGGACAAAACAACCCGAAGCTTCACGAGTATACCCACCGAAATACCAAGACCACTATGACAAGCAGCAACCAACTGCTAGTGAAATTAACGAAACGCAAACATTCGCACGGGTTGAGGGATTCTTGCAACTTGAATTCACGGGACAGGTCTTTCCACCAACAGCATCCCACAGCCGCAGTGACTACCGTTCTGCTGCAGAAACACGCACAGACCGTCCGCCAGCGGCATTGCCCCCCTGAGAGGGGGTGAGGCTTCGCTTACCCCTTGGAGTAACCTTAGTGACTATCGAATGAAACAGTGTGGTCCAATACGAGTCGATGTCTCTGACATAAGACTCCCTCATCGTTTATCCCGATACTCACCATCTAAGCCCTGAGTCCTGCTACATTTCACTGAAGATCAGTATCACTTTTTCTGTCGAAAAGCAACTTAAATGCTGACAGAATCGAGTCTCACAGAGAAAACCTTCACCTCCTTGCTTTTCCGGCGACAACGCGAACAAGCAAGGCCGGATAAGGCTCGACCATATGATGCTCACAGCGACGGACTGTCTACTGGTGAACATTCCAGCGGAGCCGTTTCCACTACGCTTACCTTCTCTCTGGTTCCTAGGTCTGCTTCCTTGACGATGTCTGCCTGTGGAATAGCGTACGATTTCTCCAAGCCCTCGGTCAGCAGTCCGCTGCAAACGCAGGCAAGGATGGTGTCGCAGGCAAGAAGAGTGTTGCACCCGTGTGTCGGAAACATGGACTAAAAAGCGATTCTCAAAACCACCTGGTCGCTTACCCTTCTTCCTCAAAAAGCATGAGCTCAGTAGTCCGTAGTCGCCGCGTAGCCTCATCGTTCAGCTTCTGCTGTGTTCGCAGCCGTCCCTTGAGTTTTTTGTTCCACAGACCCTGTCGATATCAGCCGACACGCACACGGGAGAGGAATGCAAATGACTCTTCACACCCAAGGTCCGCGCAAATCTAGCGAAGACAAGCGGGCTATCAACCGTTCCCCCCGCTTAGTGTAGTCGACTGTTCCCCAGCTTACTTTGAGTGATGCGATTTTCTCATGTCGTTGGAATGACGTCGACGTTGAAGGAGAACTGGTCGCTCTGCGGGAACGCTTCCCGATGGGCTTCCGTTGCTTCTTTCCGGATACAACTTGTTCCTCATCGCCATCCCATACCGTTACTTCGATCTCCGGTTGGCTGAGTTGACGCGAAGAGGCAACCCCCTCGTTGCCGGAAGCTTTTGCTGTCCCCATATTCACTCACGAAGGTCGCGAGGCCTACTAGAGCAGTAGCAGCATATACGAGGACGAAGAGGAACTCGAAAAGATATCCGTCACTTGACAATGTCGTACTTTTGTGAAGAGATCCTCGATTGGAACGCACAGTAGCATAACAGCATCGAGTGAAATTCGCTCGTGCCAAAATCGCATGTTTTCTTGCATGCACGCTTGGGAGCAAACACGGGAAAATCGCTTCAAGCTGCTTGCGAGCACGGAAGGCTGGCTACTTGCTCGGTTTTGAAGGCCGCTGCGGGGATCCCAGTAAGATTTGAATGTCCCGAATATGTGTGAAGTTACTCACTGCCGGCGCTCGTGGGAGCTAATGCGCGGGAATGTAAAATAGAGTGTACCAAGCTGCACCCCCCCCCCGAGTCGATTGAGGCCGAGATATGCGGCTGTGCTTCGTTTCGAGGCACAGTCGGTCAAGTTTGATAAGTATCCCTTTTTCTGGTTGCAATTGACAAGCCCTAACGTGTCACTTGGTGGTTCGTAAGGAGGTGAAGACAACAAGTGCGTGCCATACTTATTTTTGGAGCTGCGACTTCGAAACAAGCCGGCCAGCGAAATAGAACAAGTGACGAATCCTTACATGTCACGTGTTTTCTGTTCCGTGAGTAAGAAAGAGACATAACAGCGCTCGGCATCATGGCGAAAGCTCGTGATCTGGCTACTGGATCGCATTACCAGCGGATGACGGACACAAAGGCGTACACATTGAACCAGGTGGCTGTCGGCGACAACGACCGTGAATGTTTCTTCTCTGACACAGGAGTGAGTCAGGGGCAGTACACGCATACAGCATTCACGGGCCAGAACCGAGCTGGTTTTCGGCTCTTCTGATGTTGAATGCACTAATGCATGAAACAACATACCTCTCACAGGGGAGACAAACGTCGTGCTTGCCTTTGCGGTGTGCGTCTCTACAGAGATACAACACCCAGAAGAAACCGATCCGCAGTGCACAAAAGCGAGCGGATATTCAGGCATCCATTCGGGAAAGAAGTGAGGTAAGCGAAGCGAACTGAGCATGAGAACAGGGTAAGCAATATTGTGGAACGGCCTCACAAGGGAGGTAATTAGCATTTCTATCAGAGAACTTCATGTGGTATTCGCTACTGTCTCCGCTCGGCTACCGTAACAAAGAACATTAGTCAAAAAATCAATGTTCATGCGCTTTTGCTATTCCCGTCCACAGGCACTTGCCGATCCTGCGGGAACAGTCTGGGCTTGTTGCCTGGGAGCAGAAATAGTAAGTCGATGGAGAAGTGCGCTGCATGTCAAATTCGCTGAGTACGTTTTTGTTGTCCGTTCTACCCTTTTGAATCGTGTTTGTGTGTATGCTATTCTCACAGTATTTCGCGGAACTGCTGAAAAGTCTGAAAAAAAGTGAAAATCAAGGTACATCTTTGATCAAGTGAGTCAACCCTTCACGCGTGAAGCCCTCTGGGCAAATTTTGCCAGGGTTGATCAGCTCGCCAAAGCAACTTTCTCATCATTCCTGTGAATAAATCGACTACATTTGCGTCCAGGATCGAAAATACGTATAGCGAGGTCTTCTTTTGCAATTGCTTCCACCACAAAAAGACGTGCTTCATCTTTAGGTTCGGTGAGCCAAACTCAATACCGCTTTTGACCTTCTGGCGTCTCGATGTCTCACAGTTGTCCCAATGGGACTCTTTGCAGCATCTCACTATAAAAGTGCTTCCTTTGTGGCTTCCATTCTTGGGTCAGGTTGCATTGTGGCATGGGATGCCGACAAAGATCAGCGAGAAGTAAGCCCTGCCTACTGAAATTCCGCCTCACATCGTTCCCAAGGTGGCTCAGCCAACAAAGGTGCTGCAGGGCACTTTAGATGTGTTGTTAGGCCTTCAACTGAGTTTTCTGTAAGTGTATTTGCACATCAGGAACTCATTCGAGTAATGGAACCGTTTGTGAAGGAGTCCCTGGGGTCGAAACGAGAAGATGATACCATGAGTTACGTCTGGTCTGAAAGAGCAACAATCAAGGCGGATCACATCCACTTGGTGACGCCTAACGTGTTTGAGCGGTTAGCATACTCATACGCTTTCGCGCAGGTAAGTGCAGTGCTCGAGTAAATATACAAAGTTGCGCAAGTGAACCATTCTTGCGGTACTTTGGTGGCAGGATATTTGTATTGGTATTTTCATACACATGTGTGCAGAGCGTGAAGCTGGCGGTCTTTGAGACAGTTGTCGATGAGACAATTGAGAGGACGCGGAAACTTCCAGGTCAGAGCGTTTTCCCAGACAAGTAGCTTTAGCATGTTCAACACAACTTTCTAACTGGAGTTTGAAGAGAACATGAGTTTGTCCAACTTAACTGCAACACAAGCATTCCGTCGCACAAGATTCATTGTGCGCTCTACGTACAGAGGGTTTGGCAAAGTCAGGAAAAATCAATTCAACTCGGGAGGATATAGGCAAGCGAATTGGAGAGCTTTTCGTGAATCGCTTCTACATCAACCTACACACAGACATACTTGACACTCCAGGTAAGTTATGTTTTGTGTTGAGGTTGTTTAGGGTGTGGTTGCAAATCTAGTTGGCAGAGGCGTTGTTTGCATGCCTTGTGTTTGAGGTGCACCAGCCGTGCGAATAAGTTTTTTGTTTGTTCCAGACATCTTCTGGGACAATGACGATTTCGCTGACCACTACGACAACTGCCGACGATACCTGGAGATTCCCAAAAGAGTTGACATTCTCAATCAAAGGTGAGAACGTCGAGTGTGGTGCTGGACTGCGACTGACAAACGTGGGATCCCGCGTGTGACTAACAGTTTCGTCAGGTGTTTGTTCTATGAGTTTTTCTCTGTGCAGGTTAGACATTATCAAGGATCTATACGATATGCTGAACAATGAGCTAACAATTCAGGTAGGAACCAGAGTGCCGCCCGTCCACGAAAAAGTCATCAGTATGTCGTTCAGCATTGGCGTGAGCTAGCTACTTGCTAACTGATCGGTAACACAGTGAGGAATCCAGTTGAGTACCCATTTATGCGACTTCGTTCAGCACGGATATAAACTCGAATGGATCGTCATATACCTAATCTGCGTCGAGGTGCTCATCGACCTTGTCTGGAATATCCTTATCAAGGATATACTCAAGTGGGTATAGATTTCGACCCCCTCCCTCCCTCGTCTTCGCCTCGACGCACGCCACCGGAGGATGCCGGTCTTTTCGTTTAGCGAATGCTACGTATGGCGATTTCCGCCTTGACAGCCTCCACTAGGAAAAGAAAGTAGCGTGCAGCAAAGCTCGTAGAAATGCGACCGTGAATTGACTTACCAGCTGGGGCGTACTGCGCAAGCACGCGCGCAACAGACGTATGCAAACCGTCCTTGATCATTTCGTCCTGTGCCTGTAGCAACGTTAGAGGGTGCGCGTATTTTGTTTGCCGGACACAGTTCTTCACCTTCAGCAACTTCAGTTGCAATTCTAAGATCTTCATTCTCTCCTAGCCGCGAAGTGAAAAGGTTACAATTTCTATACATGTGGTTGTACGTACTAGCCTTTCAGTTGCGTCCCTTTTTTTCTGCATGTCACTGACGAGTTCGTCTACTGTCGGGTACCTGGACACGAGCAACGGACGGTGTAGAAGCGGCGCTGATGCACGTGGTGCGTCCTTACGGCTTGTCAGACTGGGTCACTTTGACATTGAGCTGTTTTTCCGTTTCAGAACCAATTAGTGTATTATCTGCAGACGAATGGCTCCAGCTTTTTGTTTAGGTGACCCACTGTGGTCTACCTACGTTGTTCTGTAGTTTCGGTGTCTCTGAGTTCAAGAAACGAAACTTGTGGGGCCTGGCGAGGCAGTTTATGTTTTGTTGTATGAACATGAAGTGTTGGAATGGTTCGTACTGCTGGTTTTGCTTGTTTTCCTTGTGGGCACTCGACCTTGAAGCCCGGGTACCGAGTTCGCAGTTCTTCACATTTCTGCAATATTGAGTCTTATATAGTAGGTTATTGATGGGGCTCAGATTGAAGTACTCTGCCTAGAAATGGCGCTCCTTCGTCGTCAACCTCCAAAAACGATACTGTTCGTGAAGCTGGGGCAGAGGCACTTAACTGCTCTTGTATGGCGCTTCCCACAGCCTGGTGCAGTCGTTCATTTTCTAGTGCTATCAATAGGGGGTGAGAGGAAAGCAGTTACCTCCGTATCAACGAGAAAGGGATTCATCTGGATCTGTATGTTTTTTTCGAGTTCTGGGAGATCGAAGGCATTTATTCAGTTGCGTTTCTTCTAAGCAATAGAGTTACCCTGCACCGTTATTTTGGTGAGTTGCTCAAATTCTGCGATCGCTTGTTGAAACATCTGCCGACGCGACCTCATGGAGCTACTGAACGAGGGAGGAACAGCAGCAACACGCTCACCCTGGTTTCCTCATCTGCCCGAAGTTCTTCTATTTCATCCTACGTTGCAACACTTGTGCATCATGCCGACATAGCACTCTTAAGATATCCAACAAACCATCTTCTCCTTTATTTGCGGGCTGGGCTCCTTTATACTCGTCAGCTAGAATCACGACCACCATCCAAACAGAGCTTGTCCGTCCACATAACTTAGAACAACGCACCTCAACTTTCACGGATGGAAGCGTTTCCGCTGCTCCAAGCATATTAAGGAAACGGCTCTTAGAGGAAGCCGTGGCAGTTGCACTCGTTTCAAGAAACGAAGTGGCAGAAACCGCAGGGGTGATCGGTATGGGGCCATTCACATGCTTCTTCACATCATTGTACGTTAACTTGTTGGGTATGGTGTCCTTTCTATATCAGCGCTTGGCTGATGTTCGAAACGTTGAGAGGAGCACGACCAAAGCCAGTAACCGAACCTGTTTGGAAGCTGCCGAAACTCCGGGGCGGCGGCTGACGCTGTGGTGAGCGGTCTCATAGATGATTTGACAGCACTTCGGAGAATGTTTGGGCTGTTGAATACTCTCATCGCCTAAAGAATTTGACAGTTTACCAGAGACGTACAATGCACGATTGCACGAGTCTCACCCTTTCTAGAGCACCAGAAATCTGTATTTGCGAATTGTCAAGCTGCCGATTGTATTCGTCTTCCAGTTTTGCCATCAGCCCCTATTAAGAGGAAAGAGTCAGCACGTCGAAGAAATCACTTCTCTGATTTTTTTGTACCTCCTCGAGTCTCATTCGCGCTCTTTCAAGAAGTTGTATTTCCCCGGTCACTTGGGGCAAAGGCTGAAACAAAATGTATTACTTCTCCAACTATTGAAAAGCGCACGAGTCTTACATCCTCAGGTGGAGCTAGCTTCACCTCAATCGAGGGAAGAGTCTGCGCATTTTGTTTGAAAGGGATCGGCCATTCGCTGCTGTACTGCTGGACACGGAGCATCACCATCCATAAAACGTGTCTGTAATTTCGATATTGCTACCTTCTCGAGCTCAGCAGTTACGGTGCCAACTCCGATGAGCAGAAATGAGAAAACCAACGAGAGTTTGGTGCCCCGCATTTTTTAAAGCAGGTCGTGTGGAATATGTTGCTGCGCGATCCACCTGCCGACGCAGACAATTATCGAACGCACCTGCATCTGGTTCCGTGTTTATCCCTTCAGAAATAGTGTGTAGCTACACCCCCCTGGATGCACCCACGCAAAATACTGTGTCCAGGGAAAGTTAAAAACGCGTGGATGAATCTTCAAATGAACTGTTAGCATGCATTCTCGTCTGTAGCTCTTCTTGTGCCTTGGGAGGACTGACCCTATGTCCCTGTCGTCCGAGAAAACAGCTACATGCTGCCAGTGCGATGGCATTAGTGCTTGAGTTCAGTGCCTCTGAGAAGCGTTGTCCAAGAGTTGTCATCTGTGCCGTCTAGCCTGCCCCTTATCCTATTGTCAGTGTGCGGCGCCGTCCGCAACCGCAGTCGTTGTTTCAAGGCTATAAACGCTTAGAGTCAAGAAGCTGCGTTCTCGACGCCAGGACAACCCCGTCCGGTATACGGCCTCCGCTCTTGAAGTCCAGTGGATATCTGCCAGAAAAAGGTGGGATTATCAACTGCTTTCTGCATCACCTGTGTGCCACGGACAGTCTTGAATCACATAATACAGCCCTCCACGAAAACGGGATATTCTGCCTCGGAATGAACAATGATGTAAGGGTCCATAGGGGGTTGTGCTCCCAACCCACTGCTGAAAGATGAAACGTTTGCGCTGGTGTCCTTTGACTGCGAGATTATTACCGGTGCTCTCTCTCCAAACCCATTATCAGTTGCTATCAAACATGTGTGAAACTGTAGGCTGAATTAGCGCGAAGCCGTATGCGTCATTCTCTGAACAGGCTTTTATGAACATGTGCCGAGCGTCGTTCTCCTTAAAAATGAATGAAACACTGTCAAACAGCAGATGCGAGCAGGCGACACCGCGTCAGTGTCACCAGATGGAACAAAGAAATTGCGAAGATGAGAAAAATAATGCTTGTCTCCAGCGAGCCTAGAACTTGCTGCCAAGGAAGGCGCGCCTGAGAGCGACGTCAGTCACAAGAGAGAAAAACAGTCGGACTCTGCGTCTGGCTAACGCCTGCATAACGGGCGCCCTTCGACGTTGCTGGCTGTATTCCGTGGTGCATGATCACAACTAGATGCAGTAAATCTTCCTAACTCGAGACGCTTACCAAAAAAGTTAGAAGTGCGTGGCAAATACAAATCCCGCCGATGGTGCAGGTCTTCGCGGCGACGGTCAAGTTGTGCAGAAAAGACCAGAAGACCAGATTCGTCGCCACCAGACTGAACATGTTGAGTACTACCACTATTAAACCTGTTCGGAACCGCAGCAAGCCATCAACTTCCAGACCTGGGACGACTGTTTTCAATACCCGATGTTGAGTACTGTTGAATGCGAAAAAGTCTTCTTACCAAACAAAAGGGCGTTTGCCGTTGGAGACGATCTGAGAAATGGAACGCTGTCAACGCCTGTATATGTCACTTGTCTCCAGACTGGCACGCAGACACACCAACGAAGCCGACAGATGCAGAAAGGGTAGGAGGGTGCGGGAGAAAGGCAATCCTACGAATCGCTGGTGGTTGCTATGCACTCGAGCAAATAATGCTGGAGCTCACCTGCGGAGACATTGACAACCGCAAGAGGAACAAAGAATCCGCTGCCAACTGCCGCAGCAACCTGTGGCACAACATGTACGAGTGGGATTCTAAAGTGATGCAACTAACATGAACATTTAGCGGAACAAGGGTCGATGTTTTTCTTGCTCTCGAACCGTCCTACGAATCTGAGAAACAAGCATCAATCTCACCTCCAAATTCACCGGAAATAGTTGTGTACATGCGGGTCGAGTTCTCAGGAAACAGTACAGGATCCGAGTAGCCTCCAGTAACGATATGTTGAGCAATATTGCCAGCCCTGCACCCTCATCGTGGCTGCCTCCGACAAACAATTGTGACGCGCCCGCCGCAGCAATCAGGAATCCAAGTGAAGCGACAGTTCTGTTAGCGCAAGCACAGAGTAAGCCGGACTAGATAACGATCAACAGTTACCCATGGGCAGCAAGCCTCCGTGTGTGCTGTTAGGATCAGCAACGGTAACGACTGGCATCGAAAGCTCTTGCGTTTGGAGGACACTTACGAAAATAAAAATTCGATGACGCTTGCTGGCTGCATCCACGGAAGCGACGCAGTGAACAACGACGTTGGTATGGTTGTCAAGAATGTTCCACACGCGAGAGCCGCACACACAGTAGCCCCTGAGTTGGCCTTCAATGCGACGGCGGCCGCTAGAACGGCGGAAAGCAACGCTCCCAAAAGTCCCTGCCTGTCCCACATCGCCGAAACGGTCTTGCCTCGTCATCCGTATAGCCTGCCTCTGCAATACAACTCAAGAGCTGATGCAGCGAATGTATGTAACAGGAAATGGACAGTCACTGTAGCACTGGACTTGGTGGCGACATGCCTATCACCACCTCATTTTTGACCGATGGAAAATCACCCCATCATGACTGAATGGAACAACCAGGAACCACTGATGGGTATCTGACTTTACGAGAATCTGAAATTCCGAATACACCATGGGCACGGTAAGCCACAAGGAAGAACCAGTCGCTTCTATGAGGCTACGCTAATTGTCACCAGTGAGAGAGTAGTAAAACAACCAGCTCGGTCACCGCAGAACGTCTTCAGTAACTGCCTTCTTCGAACAGTCCCTTCGTGTCTATCCTGTACAGTAGATGGCATGTCCGTCAAGATGAACCCTGAGTATTCTAATCCTGAAGAAGAAAGAGGTTGCGACGTTGAAGTAGTCTTCCGCGGGCCCGTCCCTTTACCAAGGACCAACACATCCGCAAGCTGGCTGCCTGAGGAACCCTGTAACCCTGCAACCCTGCAACTTCAACTGCTGACCATGAAATGAGTAAAACAGAAGTATTAAGCTCTCTGTCAAAGGATTGCTCCAACACGTGTTTGTATTTCTCAAATTACGTTGTCTCTCTGTGGAGGCCAATATCGGCAGGGAGACGGAACCGCTCACTAGCGTGCGCGCTCGTTGCATGCGACACCACGCGTAAGCGAACGAAGTACGGGCAACTCTGTACAAGCACGGCAGGCAGAGAAAAAGCGTGAAAGAACAGACAAAATACACCATTTTCACCAGAGCGTACATGACATCGAATCAGTGATGCAGTTATTTGTAAATATTGAGAGCAAAAGAGACATCGTTGTCTTGCCGAGGACGCCTTCCCGGTGGAGGCAACGCAAAAATGTTGTATTCTTTTTAAATTGCAGTTTATTAAAGTGGTGTATCATTAGTAGCATAAACTTCCCACTAACACTATATAAATAAAATTTAATTTAAATTTCAAATTTTTGGTCAGAGGAGCACCTCCAGCACGAGGTGAAATAAGCCTCGTCGTGACAACCGTTTCTCTGGCATTGATATTTCTACAGTGTGTAAACGTGTGTTTACAGACACATGTGGTGATTTACTCGCTATTCGTCCAACGGATCGCAAGAGCAAGTATATTCCTAAACGAGCGACAGGAGCACACGGTGCTTGTATCCCGCAGCGGAGTCCTCTAAATTGTGCGTTTCCCAGTTACACGTGTTTATCTTCTCAAAGGTGTGTCTGAAAAGGCACATAACAAAGTTTGGTTTCAAATGTCTGCACATCGCATTAAAAGTCCTGAGCGGATAAACGTATACTTCAGGCCCAACAACGTTCACAGGCAGGCTAGAATGACATTTTCTGTTCGCAGCCCAGGCTTCATGCTGACTAATCCTTGTAACTCCACGATAACCTGCTACGTTGTTCCCATACACATGCAAGATATGCCTTGACAGAGGATCCGCGTCGTCAGCGAATGTTACAGTCTATGTTTGCACTCAATGTTCACTTTGTCTATCCACATTGTGGCAGTTTGCAGTTGTACTTGAGACTCTTTGGTGGGCGGAGCCCCGACAGCCTTTGTGCGTGGATGCAAGTCGTTTGCTGAAGAAACACAAACGAAGTTTTTCAGACTGCTCCCTCGAAGGACGCAATGTGCAGTCGATTTAACCGGTCCGTCGGTAAAGAGCTTGTGTCTGAAAGGGGTTTCGCCAAATTCTGAAACGCCCTACATGAGATGGATCGAGCCACAGAGCGTGAAGGTTCAAGGATGCTGTGTGGTATCTGAGGATGATTTTTGCTGCATCGTGGAACACTTCTTACGCCGACAGACCACATATTGGACTTCTGAGTTGCTGGGCATTTTTTCATTAACTCAATAGTTTTGGGAAGTGAGACGTCGCTGCACAGCTTCATCGCAAACGTTCATCATTTCAGGCCTCCCATACCGACTTGAAGTGACATGCTCAGAAAGACTCACCGTCAGCATACTACAAACGACAGCACTCAATATTGTATTTTCTTTCAGAAGTGCGTGCCGAGCTGCTTATGAGGATAAAAAAAGGCATCGTGCGTTCGCGTGCCAGAATCTGGCCCAATTCACAGCTTCATTCCTTCTCTAGCGTGAATTACAAGGCACGTAAACTACCGGGACCGGAACACGAGCACTGCTTGCTGGCTCCCTAGTATGTCTATAAATGCGATCCAGTCGGCACATTGAGTTACAGAGCAAGCGAACTTGGATCCTACGACACACTGCCATGCACCTTCTTTTGAAGAGTTTAAAACCGCATCTCGATCGCAATAGTCCTTGATGTCGGATGCAATGTCTTTTTCCAAGGAATGTTTCCGAAGTGCAAGTGTGATGATCTTTTGCACGCGGAGCAGCAGATGATGAGGCATATCCGTATGCCTCACTTTCATGGGCAGAAGAGACATGTCATTCTCTTCTACTTCGTCTTTCCTAGCTGCCATCATTTGATGATTTGTGCCGTCTTCAACGTCGCACAGTGAGATTTGCACTGAAGAGCGCACAATCCCAATCGCTATGCATGCACCTAACAAGGGCGGTCGCGGTGCGCTAATGAGTAATCAACGTTCCAGAAAGAGAATCAGATCGATTCCGAAATGCACCAACGGAGGGAAATGTCGGCGACTCTTAATGACTCTGGTGGGTGGTAAACATGGGCCTCGCCACAAACACATGCGTTCAACCAGCCCACAGGCAACACGGTCCACGTCTGTTTTATAATTCTGGAGAATGCAACCAATAACACTGTCCTCTGACCTCTCCTGCGAAGATGCTTACACCGTTAGCGAAACAAACTATGTTTATGGGTTGGCCCTCTTTCCTGGACGCTGTAAGGGTCATGAATCAAGCTACCGCAGTGTGCCGGTTGTTATTTAGCGTCGCGCTGCCCGAGCTGTCGCATGCAAGCACGATCGGAATCAAAATTTATCATAGTCCAATAGTTCGGGAAATCCGAGTGCAGGTACCGGGAATCCTTCGAAGAGTATTATGCGGGGACCCACTGCTTGTCAACAAGCTCCTTGTGATTTTCGGCGCATCCGCGTGCCGCCGATCGGCTGCATCGAGACTCATTGTAAGCACCACCACCTTTCAGCTGAATGTAGTACGATGGTGCCTCGGTCTACAACCAGTGGTGCTCCGCCTGTCACGCGGCAGGTAATTATAGATCTGCAGCGGTCTATGATGAGTAATGGCATAGGCGGCGGCAGCTGTAGGAGCTGAGCAAATCGGAGAAGTATTCTGGTTAGTCCTGGTGCATTTCGCACTCGTCTGCTTCTGCATCCATGGGCCAACATTGTGTCCGGAGGGTCGCCTGTGGTGCTGCGGCTGCGTTTCTCAAAGTGTTTGATTTCACGGTGCCCTTCAGAAGACACTGGCAACTACGGAAACCTTGCATACCTCCCTATGGTATGCGAGCATAGCGTGCTGCTCATGTTCCATGTGTCCGTTCGATTGCTTTATTTGACACAAGAAGCAACGCATCTGGCTTTTCCGGGGCCATTTCATCTCTCGGACTGATTCATTCCGTGTCAAGCGTTTGACACCCCACCTGATCAGCTGTGACAAACGGAGCACATACAAGGTGAATAACACGATTTGTTATGGAGCTCTTCTTTTCTTTGTTCCATGCATCAGCCTGAGATCCAGGTGGTACCGACTGAATGAGCATCAGCACGAGTGCATATTGTGCGGATGATCCAGACCCCCAATTAAGCCTACCCGGGATCGCTGTGCGCGTTCCCACACCACCGAGGTCACGTCCCGAATAAGTCTATCGATCCATATAAGTAAAACAGTACTCTCTGCTGTCGCCGCTTAATACTGAAACAAACTCCCACTTGAGCCGGGCTTCAGTCGCCGTGTCACGTGAATCGGGTTACTTATACGTTGGGCTGCCCGGCTAGTTAATCTTCTTCCTACAAGATGAAACAATAGTCCACACCCCCCACCAAGTGCCCGCCGTTGCATATGCATTGCTCATAGGCAAAAACAGCTTAAGCCACATGCTTGCAGAACCCAGGAGCCATCCAGTCAAGAATCACCACTGCCAAAGTTGCCTTGAGTCCGCACAAGGAAATCGTTTGGCTGGACCCACATAGCAAATGCTGCACACAGTCCTCAAAAAATCTCTGCGTGTATGCCGAAGTGGGAAAAAAGTTTTGCTCCTGCGGCAGTCGTGCACGAGAGACACTCCACGATCATTGCTATTCCTGTCTGGATATGTGCAAATGCATTCACTAAAGCAATGTGCGCAATGCGGAATCCAGGTAAATGGAACTGGGAGCTAATGGTGACGGCAGGAAGGCTAGTGCCGACGAGTTTAGAGACGACGGCCGAGCAATTGTACGATGCTCCATCGATTGAAAGTTTGTTCTATTTCCGAGGGCTGGTCAGTATCTGAAGCGCCGAGAGTGACCAGCCTTCCGTAGCGAGCTTAATGGTTCGGTACAGAGCCGTATGTTTCCCGCAAAAAGTTGATTTGTTAAAATGTTGTGGGCTTTCAGAGAACCAATTATCAGAGAGTCAGTGTGGTTGAGATAACTTGTTTCGCGTCGAGGGTTGTGTCTGTTCCATTTCACATCAATATTTCCGCACGGAGAGTTCGTTACGAGTTATTCACACAATCTTCTTCCGTCTATCGGCCTTCATGCGAAACCTCAATGTATGTAGCACATTCCTAATTCTTGTTGGCATGCAAACCACCATCGCAAACAGGTAGGTCCTCAGCTCCACAGAATCCCGTCCGAGTCATTGCCAGAAGAGTGTTGACCACCGTAGACACGAATAAAGGCATCAGCTGGATAGTCCTTGTCATTCGAAGCAGGCTGTCGCATCTTTTTTGGAACTTCCGACTCTGAAAGACTGGAGAAGTTGGGGCAGTAAAACAGGTACCGCAGCCTCATACCGCTGCGGCGTCAGGGGTTCCCCTAAATTGTGTAAGTACTAAAATATAAGCTTTTCTTCTTGGTCAGAGCTTGGCGTCAGCAATGCCGCGGACCAGTGTCAGTACTGATTTCAGCATTGCCAGCTTTGTACAAGAAGACCCTCACGCGAATTATATCGCACTACTTCTCAATCCTCTCAAGCAGTAAAAAGTTCCGGGTCGGTCACCCGACTGTTTCAGATGCACCGTACCACTATGGCTACTTAGGACGAGCATCTCCATACAGAAAAAGTTCACGGCCGCGGGTTTATGCAGACATGTATCTCTTACACCAGTGGCACAAGGGTTCCCAATAAGACATTTCAGTCAGCAATAAACAGGCCTTTCTGTATCTGTCGTAAGGACCCGCTGGCAGGTCAGCGTTGCTTGCGCGATATATGAGTTCTACACTTTTGTAGTTGTCAATGAATTGTTGAGATAAAAGGACCAAATCGACAGGGTGGGGGAGTCTGACTATTAATTTAACGCCCTGCCGCGGTAAGACTGGCCGAAAACAAATAAACATCGCGGCGCCTGCAGTTCACAGGGTCCAATGCAGGAAGTTGCCGTAACCAGGATTTGTTTGTTCTTCAGGTCCATCAGAGGAACCAGCAACATACCTGAAGGATAATCGGGTATGAGATTTTTACTCAGACCATTTCAAACAGCCCTTGCTCATGAGGGTCATCTGTAGGACGTAGAAAAAACAATTCTTGGGGGAAGCCTTTCGAAGAAGGCATCCTCAACCCGTTGAGTGTTCTACCACTCTAACACCACGTTTTTTTTCGGTGGTCGTTGCTCTCTGTTTTTGTCCGTCAAGAGGGCTCAACCAGAAATCTTAGCTCGGCGTCCCCTTACTCCGGGAATACCCGGCGCTCCATTGCACACGGAGCGAGATGCAAGGAAACTGACGGGAGACGACTTCCGTGAATAAACCAGATTCACTTCTATATCATAAAGCCCTGGGAAGAAAAATGCGTACATTGCGCAACTTGTGGCAGGAAGCTGACTTTTGCGACAGCTTCTTTTCCTGTTGATCGCTTGCGAAAAGCAGTTTAAATCAGAAGACACCACCGTCCAGCCCCGTTTCCCTCTCGGACAGTGTGCGCAAGCATTGCTGGCAAGTCACAAACTCCAAAAGGGGGGTGGACGAAGTCTTGTAAAAGCAGCCGATTTTTTAGCCACGATTTTCTCACGCCTCATCAAATGCCCTTTTCCTGCCAGAACTTCAGCCCAACGCTGGAGAATCATCTTGGATGGGATGGACTATGACGTTCCTTGTTTAAAGCGCCCCTGTGATTCCCTATCGATGCCCCCCCCCTTACCTGCTGCGAACCTCACGAGTGCCCCGGAAAAACGTTGTACGAAAATTCGACTGTCCAGTGTTCACCCGTCACCATGGAATCCTCAACTAGACGCGAAGGCGTCGATGTGAAGGCACTTCCTGTGCTTCTTCACTCTATGCTAACGCAACCGCCGAGTTCGTCTCCAGTGGCTCTCGCCTACAATGCACCTTCGTGGACGGAGCTCCTGATGGCTTGCCAAAGCTCACAAACAAAAGGCGATGACGCAGGGAACTCAGTTGTTTTCGCTCAGAAAGTGGAAGAGTGTTTGAAGATCTCGGCGTCGGAGAGCCCAGCAGCCTCATCTCAAACTTCTGGATTGGACAAAAAGAACTTAAAGTCCCTTACCAAAGCGACACAGCCGTGGCTACGCACGCGCGGCGAATACAAAGGTGAACCCGTATAACGGAGCATGTGTAACCTACTCCACCAGCATATAAAAATAATGCGTGATTTCCAACGCATTGTGCGGAATGCCGTTTTATGCTTGTGCTGATGCAGATGATCCGGTCCAAGAACAAATACACAAATCCGTGTGTCAACGCATGAGTAGCAGCTGCCCAGAGGACGCCCCATCGTTCTTGGGTTCTCTGATCGAAACAGTGTTTCCTACTTCCCCTGCCATGTCATGTCAGAAACGGAGCGGGTTCTCTTCAACTCCGAGGTGGAGAAGAAGCCAGGCTACCGATGCGACAACAAAGCAGCAGTAAGTCGCACGTGACTTGAGTGGAACGATGTAATGCAGAATTACGATCGATTGACTGCTGCGCACTCTGTTGGAGTCCGCATCTTAGCTTTGTCCCAGCGGAGCCGCCTGAAAAAAGTTGCGTCGGTGCAGCCGGTCTCGCACACTTGATCATCAATTGGAGGTGCTTGTACTTTGTGTGTCTGTGTGTTTCGTAGGTCCAGATATCTGCTTCGTTTGATTTTGGATCGGGAGTGCCTGGCCCTTCTTCACAAGCGCCACAGTCAGAATGGATGGATGCGACTGCAAAGGACCATTCGGCCTGGCAACAGAGGCGACTTCAGATCCTGAAGAGACGCATGATCGCAAACATGGCTGCTTCTGTCGATGTACCTCCGAACGAAGCACCGACACAGTCCCCCGCCCAAGTGCCGCAGGTGTGTCAACATCGACGCTCGTGCTCCCCGAAGTGCATGTTCAGAAGCGAAACATCTGCGTGACAGTGTCTCCAGGTGTTTTAAACGTGAATGTGTTTGTACTGCAATATGGACGTTGTGAGTCGAGACTGCTGTCGGCTGCCCCGTGTGTACGTTCAGGGTTGCGATTCAGCATATTCTACCACCCTCGGTGGCAGGGGTGCCTGTTGTGTCATCGTTTACGCGTTAAGACACGGGGGAGTCAGTGCAGTCCTTGCATCCTTTTAGAGCGATCGGCTGGTAAAGCGCTGCAAAAACACGCCCTTCTGCGTCGTCGGTCTTGAATCCTGAGAAACGTTTTTGGCTGCCCTTGAAAGCAGGACTTCTCTTTGAAGAACGTCTTTTCGCTCTCCGCCTCCAGACTTCTGGCATGCCGTCTTTTCCCTGCAGTAGCGTGTTTAAATCCCGTGTAGCATGCGACGACTCTGTCACTTTCGGGCCTTCGCATATCTTCCTCCGTGCAGGTCGTGCGGGTAGGCCAGCTCGCCGGAGGAGAAGGCCGGCCTTTCTCCTTTGTCTCCATGGTTCTCGATGACGTCGCGGGGAACAGAGAATCTGTCCAACTTCTCTACACGGAAGAGACGCTCACTCGTCAGCATAGGCAGTTGAAAGAATCCGCCAGGCGACGACAAAGCGAGGATACTTCGACTTACGCGCAGGAGTCACGGACGGCGGCAACTGGAGAGGGAGAGAATGGTTCCACGCCTGTCTGCAGAGATGGAAGAACTGAGGAGATCTGTGCCTACCCAGGCATGTTAATAGCGGTGCGTGGTGTCCTTCGAAAGGTAGGCAGTGTAGGCTTTGTGGATGAACTTACAGTTGCATCCCAGATCAAAGGAGACCAAAAGACCCGCAGCACAGGCGAGTGCGCGTCTAGCTTCCGATACCGTCTCTGCTAACACCAAGCCAGGGATCACAGTGAGAACACTCAGGTATACGGCATCCACATGCGCTTGTGAAGTTTGCGAAATCAGAGGAAGGGCAAATTCATCTTGCAAGGGGCTGCTACCACTTTGTGGCGAAGTCGTCGCAACTTGAATGGGATGGCGTTCCAGCGTGCTGGCGGTTCCGTCACGGAGCCTGCATGTGATGTTGCACACACACCCTGTCGAGAAGTGTGTATTCGGCGCCACCTCCGACCCCTGCTGGAAGGGCATTGCTTGTGGTCTACTTGGTTGGGGTTTGAAATGGTGTCCTTCAGACGGAGTTCGGCACCAAGTTGTCCGTGTCCTCTTTCCATGGTGGTCCCCCGCTGCCGTCGCCGACGTCTCGTCACGTGCTTTCGGTGCCTCTCGGGCCTGTTTTGAGCCACGAAGGTCTCTCCAAAGAGAGATGCGAATCGCGCACCGTTGCCAGTTGCTATCGAGGAAACCCGGTGCATATTATGCTTGCCTCCGCCCAGAACCTCGTGCCTCTAAAGACGGGCACAATGTCACGGTGAGGACAAAAAACACAGGTGAAGAGTGAGAAACGAGACAGAACTGTCTCCGAGAACGTGTGCAAGCGGCTGAACATTAACTCTGCTCTTCGAACCTTAACAGTTTTCCTGTTCGGTTTATCATTTTGATATATCAGGTATGAACTTGATTGCATAGTTGTCTCTGGTATCCTTGAGAGTTTCACCACTGATCTGAGTCGATGAAAATGTCCAGTGTCTATTTTGCGTTTTTTGCTTGTCTCCCGGTATCGTTCGTCGCACACCGAACGCATATCGTGCGTCGTCCCTCTTACTCGACGAGGATATCCGTCTGGACGATAGAAAAACCTGTCAACGTCTTCTTGACCAGATTTTTTTCTCGAAATCTGCTAGGTCGTACTGTTTTTTCCTAGAGAAATCACGAATTCTGGAGGCAATGACGGGAACTCGGCTCAAGGCCAGGGAATCAAAGTGGATGTGCATGTGTCCTTTTTCTGTTGTGCGCATTGTGCAACGCAGCAACTTGGAGCTAGATCTACTCCTGGATCGTGTTCGCGAAGAAGTACCCCATATTCTCATTCTTTTTGGCCCCATCGTTCCGGCTTCCGCTTTGATCAGTCTGAGTGTATCCTCCCCGGCTGCCGTCGCTGGCCTTCCCGACGTGGACTGGACGTACACTGCGTTCTTCAGACAGGTGGCCTCCCGCCTGGCAGGAACGCGAACACGTGTCTTTGTAGTGCCAAGCACTGCAGACGTCGCGCACCCTCATCCTCTTCCCCAACCCCCCTACTCTTCCGACCTTGTCTCCTCTGACCCTTTCATTGGCCTTCCCGCTTCAGCTCGACAACAGATTTCCTTTTTGCCGAACCCCTGTTTCCTCTATGTCAACGAGCTGCGACTTCTCGTCACTGCTGAAGATCCTCTCATGGAAATCGGAGCGCAGGTGGCCTATCCGAGCTGCATCGGTTCTCACCAAGATTTGATTGCAGCTTGCTGCTCTTCTCTTCTCCGGCAGCGAACGTTGTTTCCCAGTGGGGCGTCGTCCACGCTTCCAGTTGACCCTAAGCGTTTTCCGCCCCGCATGTTTGATGTGGCCGAAGACGGCGAGGACTCCATCCCGCACATCGTTGTGTTCCCTTCGGATGCAAACGTTTCCGGAGGGACCGACCCTTCGCAACAAGGGGCATTCGCCTGCATTGCAGACGAGCGCCTGTTTGTTCTCCCGTTCAGTCCTAAGTTGGTACGCGAGGCCTCGGCGCGTGCGGAGTGGACCAGCATCTACATCCAGCCTCCACCGGCGAAGGAGGGAAACGAGAGCATGGAAGCAGACATTAAAGATAAGGCGTACGATGAAACCATGGGGAGAAAACCCGAAGGCGAAGACGCTCAACCACTCTCTCTGAAGACGCGCGTCACTGTGCGGCATTCTTCCTATGCGTTGGCCTAAGAAGTCTTTCACTGCCTGTTCGGATGGTGTATGCAAGTCGGCTGCTAATGAAGTGGTAATGGTTCTGCTCGCCAAGGCTGTAGGCAAAAGGAAACGCACTGTCTACCCAGTTGCCTTCTATTATTTTAGTGGGTGAGTGAAGGCAGGCCAGAACCTTCGCTAAAGAATAACTTCCACAGGGCACAGTCAACACATAGGAATAACCTGTCTGTCCGAACGCTACACATTCTAGTGCGTTAACTGCGGATGGTGCAAGTGTCTGTCGCTTCGGGTGCTATTAATTGTATAACTTGCGGCATTTCTTTGTCACCGGTGTGAATCATAAGACGGTTAAAGGCTAACAATGCTAGATCGTATTTCCGCTTCACTCTAGCGTTTGAGCCAGACTATGCGTGCTCCAACACCGCCACAGTTAGCGAGTGAGCTCGCCGGCCTGTGTGTCACTCGGGGTATCCGAAGAACCATGTCAGCCAAGTTTCCAACGTAGAAGGGTTGCCTGAGCACTCCTGATATGTACGGCTCTCTGAGCATATTACGTTACAGCTTCCGAATAAATCACCCTCCCCGTTTCCTTCGTAAGGCAACTGTCTATCAGATCTCTAGAAAATTTATTGGCTGACGGAAAAACAGTGATCAGGCTGTCTGATTGGCGTGGCCGACCTACAGCGCCGTGTCGTGCCTAGTGAGGGAAACTTCAAAACATGTGAATGATACGCATCCTGTGGCATCTTAATGGGAAAATCAGTTGACATGTCCAGTGCCACACACAGGGGAAGAAAAGTCCTTCCCCTGACCAGCAAGAAACGGATGAATGCACGAGCGGCAAACAGCAATAACGCCACCTTTTCCGCTCAACGTGGTGAGACGACTGGACGCCTTTGCGAGGACTGACACTCCATGAGGCCAGCGACAACGCACACCAGATTGTATCAACACAAGGACGTTCACTGACTAGTTTCTCCGGTGTGCACGGCGTCAAGAACATTTCACATGCGATTCGGGTACCTGAAGGGGTTCAGTAACGTTGGAAAGCTTACTCTCCACATTTGAGTAAGCAACGTGAGCGCCCATCCACAGAAACTCCCGAAGTCAATGAAGTTGGAAAACAACTGGAAAAAAAATGGACAAAAATTAGCGTGGTGCGGAGTGCCCACCACGAGTGACGTCCTGATTCTACTAAGGCGGAACCTGGCAACAACCTTGATCCACTCTAGTCGGCCTGTCGGGGAATAGGCTCCGTGACAACTATAACGATTGAGACAGTCTCTCATCGTTTACCCGTTACGGTTCAAGATAATACTGCGCATCCTTCTCGCTTCCAAAGCACCAGAAACGCCCCAGGTTGCCGTATGTCTGTGGCGCCTGGTATACGATCGTTCCACACTTGCAATAGAGCCAGCCACTGAACTTCAGCTGGCCCGGCGGAGAGTAACTCTTGTACAGTGAGGGATCGAGCAGGTAAAGGAACAAAATCAACCAGTACGCGAACTGAAGGCAAACCACACAAACAGCACCAAAGACGCACAGATGACGCAGCAGCTGCACAATTATACTGATCGGCCGAGAACGTGCCACCGCTACCAGTCCTTTTCACACGGCTGGTTTGTTTACCGTAGGGCCACACACCCAGCAGATGTATGACAAAGGAGAGTCAAAAGCGTGTTGTTAGCCAAATTTCACTTTCGTAACATCAGCCCTAATGCACCTGCTACTGAAAGTGTCCGAAACTAACACGAAAGGGGAAAAATAAACGCTCCATATCCCGCCGGTATCACTGCACTGGCAAAAACGAAAAAGCTGAGAGGCGACACAAGAAGTACTTTCTCCCACACGGCCTCCATGAAACAAAACAAAAGTGTAACACCCGTGTACGAAGCGACCTTCTTTTAGCGCAACAGAATCCAAAACTGTCAAGAACTACGACTTACCAGGGCAGCTGCACAGAGGCCACGAATGACCCATTCCCTGAAACTCATCTTGCAAGGAGGTCTACCTTCTTCCTGGAGACGCATCTTCACCGCGTACATGGCCTTACCGCGGGCGCCTCCTGCCTTTTTCTTTTGAATCGCTTGAAGCTTTCGCCTCCGGATAGCTTCCGCCTCTGTTAACACGAAAACCGTACAACCAATGCCCCCGAAAATTTTCGAACAAGCAACACTTCACCATGAGTTTTACCTTTGAATTATATCTGAGCTGCGGGAGGTAGCGATAGAACTCGTACACGCTCCAAGGCACGGAACCTCAGATGCTGGATCTGTATTCTTGTTCGCACACGCCTGTCATTCTCGAAGGATTGCGGATACAATGTACAATTGAAAGTTTCTTGAACCACCGTGGGCTTCTTTTTGTTGCTCAGGCGGGGAAGGTTTCGTCATTCAACAGTCCGTGGTCTCTCGCTCCTCTGTCCACTCGTAACGCGAGAAGCAGAAAACAATCTGTGTGAATTTCTTTGCTGAGACAGATGGCCCTCAAAGTCGACCATCGGAAAGGCCTCGCAGCCTCAACCTAGGTCCATGAACTACGTGTCCCATCGTTGCGAATACATAATGTAGACTACAGTGCGCACCACTTACTTCTCGCCTTCGCCCTCTCCAGGAGTTTCTGCTGAGTAGCCTTCGGCACACACCAACTGAACGGAGGGGTCATCGCCATACGTTCACCTAGTGTGCATTTGTCGCAAGCCGACACTGTCGTAATGCTCGCAAAACCCCACAAAATGCCACCCAGTGCACCACCCATGTGAGCGTAGTTGTCCGTGAAACCTGCCATGCCTGTCAAAATGCCTATTATCTGCATGCAGCATACAAAAACAAAAAGGTTCTATACACTTAAACCAGTTTCAATCACAAGGGGTTGTCGATCCTCTAAGTGTCACTGGGAAGGGTAACCAATCTCGGGAAACAAGGGTCAACTTTAGACACACGCTGTGTAGTTCACGGAGAATCCCCGACGCTGTTCGTTCGCCGTCTAACACTTCCTGCTTCCAGCATCGCCACACAACGGAGTCTCCCACGGGATATGCCGCTCTGCAGCGACCTCTTGATCTCTGTTAATGATGAAGCTTTTACCACAACGACAATCATGAAGACGAGAATGCAGCCCGGTCGAGGGATTGATTTCCAGTATTCTGACAGGACACACACAATTCAGGAGAAAACGCGAATGACATTGTGACATTGAGACGCTGCCGACCGCATAGAGGCTCTACTGACTGCAGTGACGCCCTGACCCGTGCGCAAACCACGGATGCACTGGGTAGATCCATCGATGAACTATGTTTATCAGAAAGATACTAACGCATCGACTGTGTTTCCAAGCACGAACCCAAAAGAACCGCGCTTCAGGATGCCTTGAGTGACATACTACATGACAGTGCTGGAGGTTATGTAGGCGAGAGAATCAGGTTCCAAAGTGATCAGGGTTAATGCGTGCAGCAAGTGATACGCTGCAAAAGTCGCATATACTGCCGTACGTCCTTGAAACTTAAAACTCACCAACGCAATACGGAATAAGAGCGCCCAGCAGAGCATACATGGAACCAGACGATCCGACTGTAATGCTGCAAGGATCCGCAACAGCTGAGAGGAGATTTCCTGAAATGCCTCCTAGGAAGAACAGCAGTGTGGTTCTCAGGAAGCCCCAATCCTGTGAAGCGCACCAGCACAATCAAGTGTCGCGGCGCGAAATGAGATAATGCAGACGGCCAGGATACACACACAGCCAGCATTTGGGTTCCACCAAGAGACAGTGGCAAACACGACCCAGCTCGTGTAGGCTAAGTAAGTGGCGTCACAGGGCTGACTTTCCCGTGACTTCAAGTTGCGCCACCTGACTTACTGGTTCGATGATCCACAGAATTTGAATCTGGCAAGAAAGGTTGATAAGAATGTGCAGCCAGCCTCCGTGCATGTACATGGACGTGAACAGCCTGAACGTCTCGCTGTACTCGCGAATGTAGTTCGTTTCCAGACCTCCCAAATGACGCAGAACGCGAGCGTTCGGAGAGTCCCAGCTCGTCGCGGCAGATCCAGCACTGCCGTTGGGAACGAGGTCCACTGGCCACCCCTTGTCACCAGCGGATGTTCCGAAGGAGGCACGGGGGTACGCCAAAGATCCTAGGTTGTATTCGCAGCCTCCATATCCATAGCGAATGACGTAAGGCTGTCGCTGTTTCGCCTCTTGCAGCTTGTAGTCAGGGTACATAACCGGGCTCACGCAGCGACCGTTGAAGCTCGTGAAGTTATAGATCAACCTGCGTTACGTGCAATTTATCCAAAATAAAGACGAATGCTAAAGCAGCGTGTTGCGATGATGCGGTACTGCTTGCACCCGCAATCTGTTTCGACTGGCAAGCTATGGAAAAACTGACTCTACGAAAGGCATGGCGTAGCATGCGAAGCCAAGTTAACCAACGTCTCGTAAATCCCGCAATCGGAAACACGCGGCAAAAGACTGTCGAACCCGGACTTACTCCCACATGTAGATCCAGCAAAGAAGCGCGGTCGTGCTGATGCACACAACAAGCCGTCCTCTGAGAGGGTTGTTGTTCAGCTTCGGATCCCGAACCTTGGGTCGGTGCTTCTTCTTCTTTCCTCTCAACTTTGCATACATCGGCGAGTTGAAAGGGTTTGCCGGTGCTCGACGCCCGACCACTCCGTCTGGTAAGTTGTGGATCAACGGGTCATCGTCACCAATTGCCTGACATGCAGTGCGCGTCATGCAACACGCACAGTTAAGTTGCTAGGCGGATGCTGGCGGTAATCCTAAACCGTTCCTCGCGTCCCTTACATGCATGCAATCTCGACATTGTAGGACTGCGTCTCACGGCTTGTGCGCACAACGATTTTCTGAGTTCTTGTTCGTGTCTGAACGAATTTCGCCTTTTCGAGTGGCGCGCGTTGGCAGGTAGAAAACGCTTTCGGTATTACCCTCCACCAAAACGCGACAACGATACTTACAAGTTCTCTGAAAATGAGAACCTGCCACGCAAATAGGGAAGCACAGCCAGCTCTTCACCGGGCGCCCTAGGTAACAGCCAAGTATCCCTCACCTGAAGAGCCTCCTCCACTGGAACGCCTTCGGCATTCACCTCAGGCGAACCGGCGTCTGGATGTTCAGGCGAGCCATGCTTGCTGGAGCCATCAACGTCTGAGGCGGGAGCTTTCGAAGATTGAGTGCCTGGGGTTGGCTGGCTGTTCGCCCCAGCGACCACCGACTTTTGGCTTGCGGTAGCGTTCACCTCCTCTCTCCCTGGGATCGCAACGGCAACGGGCGGAACACTGTCGTGTGAACCCCTGTTGTCAAGTGCTCCATCTTTACCCGGAGTGGCAGCAGGTCCACCCTTGGGCGGGATGGGTGCGGGTGCCACACGAGGTGGCGACGCGCTCGGAGCCGTCTCAGTCGGGGTGTCGTCTGCTCAGGAAACCGGAAGGACAACGCATAAGAGTCAATACTCGTATGCGTCCAGCGGCCCCGACACGAGGGTTTCGTCTGGAGTGAAAAAATGGAACTCAACCACGTCCGTTGAGGCAGCATGCCAAAAGGCGAGCTGCATTGTGTGCGATTCTCCCGCATCACCGAGATAAGAGCAAACTCGCTCCCACTAATAATCTCATATGACTGCGACCGAACCACAGCGAGTGTGAACCAGTTGAGTCCTCGTGCGCCCAGCTTGATCCTCATGCACTGGCTTGACAAGAAACATCAGAGTTTGGGAGTACAGAACCCGCTGCTACGGATCCAAATCTTCCGACACTGCGTAAGAGAACTCGTGTTTTGCTGAGACAAATACTCACGTTTGAGAGTATTGTCCTGCCCTAGGTTAACGCTGAGGCCGTCGGTTCGTCTGTTCGATCCAGCCCGAGACGCGGATCCGTGAGGGGACGCCATCACGACGGCCGAAGTCCACACCTGAACCAAGACCACTCGCAGTGTCAACACAAGAACGGGAAAATAAATTTCACCCTCGGAAGCCTCATGCATAGATGCCACCATCCACCTGATTCCACCAGAAGCCCCCTCTAGTTTGTACGAAGAAACTTGAACCGACTATCACAAGAGACCAGTGCGCTCGAGACACGTGTACTGTGACCACCCGTCTACTGCAACTCAGCCTTCGTGCACAGATGTGTTCACAAATAAGTTTCTCTCGCTTCAGCAGAAAAGAATGTGCGTTATTTATTCTTTCCATACAACGCACTCCACATACCTACCATGGCCCTGAGGTTGTAGAGCAAGAGGAGGACCACCGCAGTCTTTCTTCTGGCACATGTTCCCTATACACTAGAATCGGCACTACGCTGTACCGGGGAGGAGTTCTCGTATTCGAGCATGCAAGCATGGGATATCCTTTTTGTGTTTCTTCATTAGCCAAATAGAGCACTACTGGGATTTCGATGCATGCCCTCTTAAAGGTTATACGATCTTCTCTATTCCCAAGCAGAAGCATTCGTATGCGAGTGCTACAACTGCTTAGAGTGGAACGGGAGTTAGTCATTGTGGATGAAGCGGTTGTGCCTGGTAAGCTATTGCTGGATGTGCGAAAAGGGGCTCGCTCTTGCGTCGGTAATAATGCATGCTGGTATTGCAAAAAATGGAAAGCCGTAAAATAACTGCGAGCTTTATGACGAACGAGTCTCCGCTCCTAGAGGCGGCCGAGGTCACCGACGTAACTCTACGTGAGTGCCGTACGCCAGGTACGCCTTCTAGTGCTAAATGGCACGGTATTACAACATCATTAACGGGTTCGGGTGAGTCTCTGGCTCATGCTGGACTTATCGTACCTGCAGGAACGTTTGCGATAGTCGAAGTAAGGTGAAGAATGAAGTTCCTCACATACACCATCGGACCCGAACTGTGCCGCTTCGGGAGAGGGGTTGAGCTACCACCAGGAAGTTCCGCGGTCTACGATTTCTGGAGGAAAAAGAAGAATGGTCTGCACGAGCTTGTGTGCTGTTATATTTGCACATACTGTGAAAAGTTTCCCCTTTGATTCCAAGTCAAGTCGTTAGCCTCGCGCAAAGCACCACCTCTCTCGCGCGCGGCTTGGCGCAACCGAGGCCCCGCAAACGACAACGAACGAGATAGACCACAGCACACACGTAAATAATGCCCCGACTCCCGCTTAAACCTGAGAAAGCGGGTTTTCTATAGAAGCGAAGCCAGCCTCAGGAAAAAGAGAGCAGTCATGGCGCATGTCTAAAGAGGAGCAAGGATGGCCACAGCTTGAGCAAAATTGGGTCGAGTCTCACTCGCGATATCGCGCATGTCGCAGGATGAGATGCATCCCGGGATTTTTAAAGGTGGCAGAATGCCCCGACAAGAAAGACACAGCCGTTCACCCGGTTAAGGTGGGAGCCATTTGGTTATCTCGAAAGCAGTTGAGTGACTGTCCAGAAGCAAACACACTCCCCGCGCTGCCGCTCATAACTGCTGCAGCAATCGATGACTCGAGCTTTGTTAATTGCACCTTGCTCAAGTTGTTGCTACTGCACTTTAGCACACGATTATCCACGCAGAAAATCCAAATGTCAGCAATAAGGTCGACCGCAGAAGTGCTTTGAAAGTCTATGCACTAACCCGGCGAATCCGCATATGCATCCACTCACTTTCTCTTCGATTGCCGACGCAACAACTGGCTGAAGATGCGTACACGCACCCGTCCAGTATTTCAGCAAGGAGCTGCACGTTTCCGTCAAGGAAGCACACAGGGCGTCGTCTTTTCGCAGTTTGTCTCTAGACTATTGCCACGTCATTTGGGAATGGATTAACACCCTTCGCAATCCTCCGTCGAAGAACATGTGGGCCTGCGGAGTTTGAGCACACTCAACTAGCGGACTTTCCATCCCAACACCATCACGCAGCGACGCTTTATTTCCCAGCCCTTGCTTCGGGCTGCTGTTTAGAGACGAAAGCAGTGCAGTACCGCCTACGGGAGGCCTCGTCCTGCTCTGACTAAACCATCTAAATATGTCACATTTAAAGGTACGGATTTTCCAGTTGGTAAAGAGCGTCTCCTTTGGAAGTTTTTTCCTGATGCGGTTTTTCAGGGGGTATTAAGCTGCCGCTTGCAGCACGCTTTTCTCCGAACGTCGTGGCTAGTCGGTTGCACGCGAACAGATTGGTAATCCCGCCCATGAGGAGACAGCATTCCATGGTGTTTTGGCGGCATGAGACCCTCCTCAGTCACTTTTGTTATCCAAAACTCATATTCGCGATCATGCATGAGGAACGTAGGAAGGAAATACGTCCGCCGGTCCTGCGGTTGACTACTATAATGACTGATGTGAATCAGATCTTCGGTTAGGCGGAAACAGCTTTGTTTGCGATTGCACTGCAGGTGATAGTCGCACTTTGCACCCGGACTGTATTTGGGCGTCGTGATGGCAGCTTCTGCTTGCGTCGACCAGCCTACCGTTTTGTGTCACCACCTTGGAAGGGACCGCCTACATCCAACATGTCATTATGGTGTTCAAGAACTCGGATAGGTGCGTCTCACGGCAGGCATCACTTTCAACAATTTCACACGTCACACAGGTCTTGCAACATGAGATACGCTGTGTCTCCACTGGGAATTCGCAGCGCCGCTTGGTTGTGCAGTGCGTGATTCGAGAGTCCATTTTTTCTGTGGTGGGCATGCGTGGTGAAAATGCACATGATTTTGAGTATGCTGTCTCTCAAAGCAAGTGGGCTCCGATGGAGATCAGGGAGAATAAAATGTTCCGGTTCGCACACGAGAGAAATCCGAACTGGCATAGAAAGCATCGAGCGATTATTGGTTGCCTATATTCCCCCCTCATCGGGTGGTACGTGAGAGTCAAGAGTCCGCTGTCGCTGCCGTGGGCGGGTGTGGGTATGCTTCGGATTCCAATATTAGCATCTGCATCCACACCTGTAGAAATTGCCGTTAATAGTAGCAGTGCTTTGCCTTCTGGTACCAAGCACAATGCATATATAGTCTTGTATGCACCAGGTCCCAGTTCCCCGCCGAATACTTTTTCCGGCTGTCCCAGGGGGGGCCAGCGTGTAGCGCCACGGGAGACGCAGAGGCGGGAGGGGGCGTTTGTCGCACTCCTTCCCACGGTCGCAGACATGCACAGAAACACTGTAGCGGTTTGCAGTTAGCGCAATTATATAACTCTCTGCGTGGGAGGAGCCAACAGAGCTAAGGGGGAGCAGCGGTGCGTAGAGAATGAGGAAGCAAGTGAACGAACACGCCACGTTGCAGGCGCTCCGTGCACGGTATTACTACCGGGAAGTGGTTCTAAAAGACTAGCGGTGCCCAGATCTGCAACTAGACGTTGCTAAGACATCTTGTTAGCGTACCAGGAACTGGAAATCAGTCCGAAACGCCGGAAGTAGGAAGCAAAAATCAACGTTACAGGTGTGAAGGACTGATCACTCCTTTCAGCTATGCAAAAGTGTTTTCAGTGACCACCTCACATGTGAACTTTCCAAACGTCTACACCGTGTGAAAACCGACCCCAGTAACGATCAGCGCAACCCCGGTTATTTATTTGGGTCTAGATAAAACGTCAAGTTCGCTCAATAGGCCCAGACGGTCGGTCTGTTTGCACACGGCCAGTACCGTGTGGAGGTTTCTTCGAATGCAGCGTTCTGTTCATGTCAGCAGGGTTCACCCCATACGAAACGAAAAACTAATTTTGTTTTATGGTTTCCTTTTGGAATGCTTTCGTGAACGGGACGCTTACGAAGGCAGCCGTGAGACAGCAACCTGTTCGAGCTGTTTCTCACTGGATTGCGCGGAATCTTGATGTAACGTTTGTGAGTCACAGGCGTCAGGTTGGTATACGAACGCCTTTCCAGGTGCGGCGTACACATATTTCAGTCCCCAATTCTTCTGACGTTTCCTTGTCCTACGAGAGACCCGCATCGGTCTTGCATTTGTGACAGCCGAAAGCAAACGACACCCACACAAAACTGTCAAGTTTTGTTTGTTTTCCCTGCACGGCATGCACACCATAAAGTTTTTTCTGGCAAGGGATCTACATACTCGTCGAACCACTAGCCCGCCTGTTTCGGGACGTTTCTGGCCGCGACAACATTCATTCCCACAAAACATGTTGCTTGTTCTCCCTTTCAGTTTTAACGCCAACCCTCAAATAGACGAAACAGGAAACACAAATCCTCTGTCATCTTAGTATTACCTCAGTTTCTCTGGTGGGGAAACCCAGCGTGAACGTAAGGCACCAAGAATCCTGTGGTACTCCACTGTCGTGTACACTCTACTTGCGCGATGCGGAAATTTTCTACATTAGTTTTCGTCTCCATCTGGCTTCACGTCTTTCCCCTGTCCAGAGTCGTGTTTGTGTCCGTTCAGTCGCCTTCGCCCTTGGGGCCGAGACTCTTCCTCCTCTTCCTCGTGGCCGAGGCGCTTGAATCGCCCTGTCTTCCACTGTCCGTACACTTTTTCCAACAGCCGCTGAAGCGTACACCAAGCATAAAACAGTAGAGCTCTGCCGTTGACGCCACAGCAGTACGAAGCTTTGAGACGGCCTCTTCTCTCTCTGAGTGATGTAACGAGACTCGGTGACTACTGGCAAGTATTCCACGAAACTCTTCACGAAAACGTGTTCTGCTATTTCACGAAACTGTGGCACAAGCTGCATGCATGTATCGTGACCAATCCACCGACCCCACCTAATCCGACTTCTGGCGATGCATTCACCACTCACTCCGACGCTACGGAAGACAGCGCGAAGCTCCACCTCTCGAGGCAGTGTTCAGGCAAGCCACTCAGTTTGCTGGTGCTGTCTGTTTCTTACGGAACAAATTGGCAAAAACCCATACTCTTATTAACGCGAATTTATTCGTAAAGCTCACGTCTCAACACTTTTCTTCTCCCGATGCAGTTCATTCGACATAGTTGTCGTGTTTCCTGAAGCATGATGGGCTTACAACGCAGCCCTTTTCTACTCGACTAGATGCTGCGAAATGTGATACGCGTCGGCTTTTTTGAGTAATTTGCTCGACTAAACTTCTACTGTACGTTCCATCCTCCCCGTTACACGTCTTCTGCTGTTGCGTATAAGTTCAGCGGCCGTCTTGCAGTTCTCTCTTCGCTTAGACTTCTAAAGGTGATGCCATCATCTGATCTATGTCTGACACGATTCGTCGAAAGTGTCTTAATGTGGATCACCTCCTGGTTTCTCAAGGTTTTCGTGGTCCACGCAGGGCATACCATGACTGTATCATCATCAAGACCGAATGTCTCTGCCGCGCGGATTTCTTCATCAGTCTCCGGGTGCTCCTTCTTCAGAGCCTCGGGATTCTCTTGGGGCAGTGCGTTGATATCTTCCTGAATTCCACCACGCCACAACGCACAAAGACAAAACTCATCCAGAAAAATGTTTGTGACAGACACGCAACAACTTTGTCGTTTTGGCGGACTCTTAGCTTCACCTTTGCTCTGTTCAACAAGCTAAGTTCTCACACAGCAGAAAGAGGTCTTAGTATAACTCGTTCCTGTTCGGGTCACGCACATGCGCAATCAGCGTCCACGGCAGCTGCTAATGGTCGCCATCGACGATCGCGTGAAGTTGGGGATACTGGCCAACTAGACTTCAGAGGTGCAGAAGTTTACAGGGATGGCCACTATATGATAATGAACTATCAACGCTTCCCAATGACTCCAAGCGGGCAACAAAATACCAGCGTTCACGATCCTCAAATACAGTAACCGCCCTTCTACTGGTGGTGGTTAAAAACGTTTTCCCCATCTCGACTTGTCTGTGCAAAGAAAGATTCATACCTGCAACCGTGAGTCAATTGCCTTTGGAATCATATCGAAGATGCGGTCGAAGTTCCGATAAATGTAGCTCTCTGTACAGCCCACCAGTTTCTCATCAAAATCGTCGCGCCAGCGAGATGGTTGCTGCACTCAAACGAGCTCCATGACAACAGAGATGTCGGGTTGTCTGTCCCAGACCAGGCGCCAGCTCGGTCACACACACCCTTTCGATCCTTTACATTTTCCATTCCTGCTTCCCTAGAACGGGACTTGAGGCAGCACAACACAGTCATCAACCACATCATCCCTGTCTCCTCGGTCCATGCTGTATGTTCCTGTCCAACAAAAAGCAGTACTCAAAATGGCCTATCGCAGAGCCGGAGGGACGAGTCCAACAGAAGCCAGCTTCTTTTCAGAGTATATATAAATATATATATATATATATGGCATGTATTCGGACACAGAAAATAGACTGGTCAACCACGACATACGCAAGGTGAATAAGCAAGGCACATCTTGACTGCGCCAGAGTATTATCGAGATGGTTGGCCGAATTTAATAGTGCACATCAAAGAAGAGACGCAGGAACGAACACTTTCCCCAAGACAAAAGAAACGAGACTTCACTCACAGTAGCGCTCGTTCCACTCACCTGGCACGGGCAGGTAGTTCCATCGTCGCCATCGCGGTGGCCAATGTGCGTCTCCTCCTCTTCCTTTTTCTTGCCCTTTCTTTTTCCCTTTTCTGCTCGGGTCCCGACCGGCTGACTGGCCTTTCCCTTTCCAGGAGCACCCTTTCCTTTCCCTCGCGGCTCCTCCTTCGCATCTTCTTCGTCTTCTTCACCGAGATTCAAGTTGTCGCAGTGCACAGGAAGCGCGAGGTACTTCGGGGCAGAAAGAAGCAGCCATGTGCCTCGAGGAAGCAGATCGAAGTCGTTTAGCCAGCAGTAGAAAAACCTCCACGGACACAAGGGGCTGACCTGTATGAAAACAGACACCAGGGACAGAGCCGCTCCTCAACAGCTGTCGCCCTTCGTGCAAAGGCATTTTTTTCGGTGCTTCATCGCTCTTTTGACGGTGACGCTTACTGCAGGGAGCCAGTCACATGCGTCAGTGACCAGCGGGTGGCATTGTTTCCAGTCTAAGACGCAAACTGAGACAAGTCCTACACTTATGTGTGTCCCGTGTTGGTCCAAAAATGCTATGGAGTCTTCCCGCTCAGCGGCACACTCACTGGACCCTGCGGCCTCAACGAATCGCGTCTGAAAGCCGAGCGCACAGTAAAGAAGAGCTGATCATCGGAATCCTAGGATTTGTAAGGTCAAGACTACGATGCAGCATAAAACTCCGATCCGCTTCAATGAGGGGAGACGAAAAACAGTTGTCTCACGATCAAATCGCACACCATGAAACTCGTGAAATACCTAGCAGAGCCACGAGAACTGTCAGAGGTGCATATCTCTCACGAAGCTCACATAAGCCACAGCGATAGATTGATAATTTGTTGACTCGGCCGACGCATGAAGATATCGACTCGCTTATTTCTGGTGAAAAGAAACAAGTGTTCGTTTCGCATTTGCTGCAGTCGAGCTTGCGGATGGTTCTTCGCAATGCAACACTTACCCCGGGAGTGGCAAATTCGATCGCTTCAACAAGAATTCGAGGAAGAAAAGCCTGGAGGACAAGCCTCGTGCTGGAAGCAGAAAGGGCTGGATGTATCCACAGAGCCTTGAGGCAGCGCTCGTTGGTGGTTAGGAGCTCGACAAGCGCCCAGCCCACAAAGCGGCTTCGACTGAGATTTCCGTATTCGCAGTCTACCAAATACGGACTGGTGTGGAGGGAGATGTAGACGCCTACACGACAGCCACGCAGTACATAAAACAGCCGCAAAAAAGTACACTCATGAACAACGCTGTGTGTGGGCAAACCTAGGCATTCAGCGTAGAACATGGATCAGGAAAACAAAGTAGTATAAACTCAACGATTGTGTAGATCCGAGCTGGTACACAATACCAATCCTAAAGACACCCAGGCTTTGTACGGTTACTGCACGCCACTCAGCTAGTTACTAGGGGACGCCCAGGACCCACAGAAAGCGTATTTATTTGATCTATTATCGTTGCTGAGCCTATTGGCAGTTACAACAAAGTCAGCGCATCCTCCGAGGGTGTGTCAACAAACCAGAAACCGCACCACCACGTCCATACAATCTGTGCAAATATCATGTTCCTTTGATACATGACAAACCAGGCCGGCGTCAACTCTTGTGCCTAGTCACACACACGCACCGCCGTCTTGGCGCACAGAGCAGCGAGTTGACGAAAAGCGTTGTGTCTCACCAGAGAACTCTCTGTCATCAAAATCCGAACTCATCTGTGCAAGGTGTTTCTTGACCTCTTCACTCATGTCTTGCATGATCCAGGGTGATGCCTTCTGGCGTTTTTCAGATCTTTTGTTGTACGGAGTCAAGTAACACGACTTATTCCTCAGCAGCTGTTCCGCCATATGAAGCTTCTGACGAGTGATGAAATGGTACAGTGGAAGCGAAGCCGAGGACGAGCTGTCGGTACACTGGCCCGACCCGTCCGTCTGCACAAGGCAAGAGTCGCACGCAAATAACGCACACACAACGCGGAACGTCATGAAACTTGGTGTCTCTTCACTTCGTGACAATTATTTTCAGTGGTGCAAGTCATGAAAACGGACTGCATCTAGTGAAAACACGGAAACATCACGAAACCCTGACCCGTCCGGCAAACCAACACGCAGCCACTCTCTCACTGGCCTGGCCCTGATGTTTCTTCGCAAGCCTCTAGAAGTTCGAGAACCATTTCATATGTTGAACTCGGGAACCTTTATTTCCCCCGTATCAGCTGGTTCACCAGTACAGCAGCGCTCAGAGCTTTCGTTTCTGGCCGCCCGGTGTACTGACATAGAGGAACCGCCGTCAGTCAACCAGGTGAGACAAAATCGAAGGTCATTAAGGCACACTCGAATTGGGACGTACTTCGAGAGAAGACCGAGAAATCCAACGTACGAGGTTTATAGGGCACTTAATCATTCGTAGGCGACCATTCCACGGTGGCAACTCCGAAAAAGCGGTAAAACCGAAAATACCCACAGTTTAGTTCAGCATTTTCACCATATCTGTTTCTGATATTGCGTACGGTGGCGTCTCTGCAACACCTGACCCAATTCAGTGCGCTACGACAGTTTTCCAAGAATGTTCCCGTGTATGCCAGACTACAGTTTCAGTCGTATTTGCTCGGTTTTCTTCACACACTCTGTGCGCTCGACAGCCAAAAGCATTTGCGATGAAGACTCACCTGCGTCGACCGGCCGCCTCCATGGGTCCTTCGCGCCGAGCCGCCCTCCGCCTTTGTCCCCGGTGCAGACGCTGGTGTGGCGGCCTGCACTGGGAGCTTTCTCGTTTTGACACGGATGCCGTGGCTATCGAAGAATCGCTGTGTTGCAGCAATGAGTTGTTCTCTTAGCTGTGCTGCGTTCGCTGGGAGTGTCACTGGATCCGAAGACGAAGCCATTTTTGCCAACGAAAAGCAAGAGAAAAAGTGGGTTCCTGTCGTGTCTTTCGCACCAAGTCTCAGCTGCCTTGACCGTCTGACAGCCTCTACGTGTACAAATACATTCTTTCTGTGGAAATCTTACCACGCAAGCACATACACGTGTATATGTACAAGTGTGCCTACAACCAATCCGAAGCCAAGCCAGAGATGGGGCGTCGTAGGAATATCGTGGCAAGAGCGTCCCAGTCCGCAAGCCAGCTGGAATTCCTTTCCAAACGAGAAGATGGGTCATACGTTGCATTTCAGTGTATAACTCATCTCGGCAACCAAATCAGGCTCTCCAGAACCCTTCGAGGTCGCAGGCGGGGGCATGCGTTTCCCGCTGAAGGGACCCAGACAGCGCGCCAAGAAGAAAGCAGTCAAAGTCACCCCAGTTTTACGTAGGCTGCGGACGAAACGACACACGAAAAACACGAAAAACACCGCAGATGGAGACACCAGGTACAGGGCGATCACCAGAAAACAGCTTCCACGTTTGTGACGAATTATCAAAATATGGAGTAATACCGCGCACAACGGATGTCGGGCCGGCAGATGGGAACTGATTTCATACCCGAATTTTGGATGCTACACGCAATCGCTGCGTTCAACTTCTTGTGAAGCCAAGTCACACAGGCGATTGCTCTCCGGAAGTCAGCATACTACGGTACATTAGTTTTTCACGCCCAGTTTCCTTGAACGAACCCAACAGCGAAAATACCGGCCGCATTCAATTACAAATGCTACGGCGTTTACAAAAGGCAGAGCTAGCTGGTCCCAAAGTCGGAAAGACGGAGATATGACACCAAAAGTAGCTAAACAGGGGATTTCTTATTCTTGAACCGACAGAGAGTATGTTTGATGTTCAACACGAAAGACGGGGACGCGAGCTGATGGCCTGTGCGCACACTTTCTGCTGCATGCACAGAAGCATCCTCGGGTGTGAGAAATCGAAGATCGAAAAGTGGGGAAACACAATGGCCTTGGCTGTTTCAGGGTAGCACCCGGACCCGTGTACCAGAAGATCCGGCACAGATCATTCAGTCTTATTAGAAAGAAGGGCTTTTTCACCTGAACAACAGTGGAGGGGTTCAAGTGCAGCATTGTGTGTACAGATATATGAAGTACTGTGCACGTAACACAGATAGGCGGTTAGAAAGCTCACATCCGACCCAATAGTATTGCCCAGACCAAGCTTGCTTGATCGGTGCAGTCACCGGCCGGCAAACCTCATGGCAACTGAATCAAGTGAACACACGGAGCGCTCTACAAGGAATCGCTAGCAGTCAGACATAAAAAACCCGGCGAACCTCGGTTTTCGATGAACGAGGTCAAGCGGTTCTTGCGCGATAGAGACAGGCTTCTGTTGGTTGCGCTGTCATGCTTCGGTCGTTTCGTCGCGACATTTCTTGGGTGTTTTTCAAGAGTGGATTCAGTTCTGCACCAATAATGCCGGCAGTTCTGATTTATCTTGGGAGTTCGACTGTTGTCTTCTATGCTTCGTACTACGCACAACGAAGCGGCCCAGAGAATTTTCTTCAGCCGTCCCACATGTGATCTTCATAATTCGGCTCGCGGTTGATCAACACGTTAGGCGTTGTCAGACGTTCGGTAAACAGGCTTTAACAATGTGGTATCAAACGCTCGGCGTCTGTTCGTCCGTCTTCGAGGAAAGTACATCCAAACATGGCAAGTTTGTTGGTATTTCAAAACGATCCAGTTGACATCAGGAAATACCCAGTGACTCACATCCGTCCATTGGGTATGTCGGCTGCAAAGCCTCCAGTAGCCAGCAACAAAGAAGACTCCAGAAATTCAATGAAATATATGCGAAAGGTCTCCTCGTCTGGTCATGTAAGCCAGGAAAAAAGTGTCGGAAAAATAGACGGCTTTCGGTGATTGTTTTTGTGGATATCTACAGGAGAAACATTGTCCGACTGGTGCACGTCTGCACCTTCGCAAAGCTCAGTTCAGTGAATACCTCCAGAAGAATCAATCTTTGAGGCTGGTAGCTGACGTTTTGTCACAACCTTCAAAAAGAGAGCTCACAGATTGTCGGGCGCAGATGGCACTCATCCCTTCGTCTACCCGCTTCAAAGTCGTCCTGTTCTACCATGCAGCTCTCGGATACGTTCATATGTGTACAACATTAGAACTGCCCTTAGGCTGGGGACCGCGTCGATCTTGTGGCAGAACACGTTATCCGGTGGCAACACCCATTTTTTGCCACCGCAAACTGTCTCCTGGTTAATGTATATATCATATTCTGAATAGGGTACCGGTGCTGCGAGAGTGTACCAAAAGCACTGAAGCTATATCCTAAGGACACATATCGAACAAAAGCAAAACCCCACTGTCTCATACCAGAGCGTCGAGCCTTCTACCAGGCTGGTACCCTCGTCATGAGTAAAAAGACAGAACGACAGACGGAAAAAATGGGAGAAAAGCTACCGTTTCTCAGCGCCGGATATCTGCCCAGCATAGGGCACGAAAACCGTTTCCATTCGTGCAATGTGTTTCCACCCAACACTGCAACCTCCAATAACCACTGAGAGCTAGGCGTCTAGCATGTGACACTTTGGGGTCTCCATAGCCTTCCGTGCTCCTCGTGGTCGTGTAGTCTACATTCCCTTTGATGGTTTCTTTTCGGTACGGTGCCGGAACCTTCTTTCCCCTCATATCATGGTTTTGTGGGGGAAATACGTAGAACCGTGGATGGTAACTTTCTCTCCTCATCCCAGGTGCATGCCTTGCCAAACTGCACACAGAGCATCTCAACGTTCCACTCTTCCCCGTACCCTTCGGATCCATTCCCTTCTCCAATGGATATATGCTTCTCTTGCCACAGGTAAACTACCTGTGCGGCGGCCCAAACTTTCAACTGCAAGTAGCTGCTTTCGCCGGTGACAGCATCCGCGTACCGCTTAAGACATACGGAGGTTCGCGTCTCCTACACACGGGGTCGCCTACTTATCTCCGTATCATTGTCGTGACCATACCGTAGCATCCGGGCTGTTTTCGCATTCCTCCACTTTCACTGAATTAGGAGCGTTGCGCGTTTTGAATTTGGTCCGGATGCCTCGCCTGGCAAAATCCTCGAGTCCACCTTCCAGCATTCCCACCACATGCTCATGCGAATTGCTCCTTTTTAGAAACACTTAATCCCTGTTCCCTCGTCTCGGATGGTATGTTTACGGTGTCGGAAGCATCTGAAACACCAATATAACAAACAATCGGTCAAGCGAACTGGAAGCCTCCCACAACCTACATAAGCCGCATAGAAACTGAGCCAAACTGTTCTTCAGCCTGCTGCCACCTTTCTCTATAAAAGACGTTTGGAGAAACTAATGTGTCAGTGCGCAGCATGAACCGCGGGTACGATAGGCTTGAATATATTCTCTTTGCTGAAGTGTGCAGTGTGGCAAACGCTCACCCGCCATGTAGCTCACGCAGTTCACGTTCCTTATCGAAAGAACACTGCTCTACTTTGTGTCCACAAGGAGAGATTTGGCCCGAGACACATGAGCAGTACCATGCAGTGCGGCTGAATTTTAGAAGTGAGGGATGACAACAGCCACAATGCACTGGTTGAACGCGTAGCCGAGTGTAGCATTTTTAGTCTCGGCTGCTATTCCTCGTTTCGTGTCTCCTCCGTCTCCGGAATGTGGAACAGAATGTGACCGAATTCACGAGGCTTGCGCTCGCTTTTACTGGGTAGTGGGGAACTCCATCACTTCTGCCTATCTCGAGAAGACTCTTCGATCCGTAAAAGATTCGCTGTATTTTTTCTTCTCAGTTCCAAGCTGATCTGCTATCCAGATCCCCGCTATCCGCGCAGTTTCATTTTTATCAAGAGCTAGTTCTCCATTGTTAAGATTTCCTCCCTTATACAGAAATGTCCACTTTTTTGATTGCGTCCGTTTGTGACTTGGTGGAAATCCTAAACCCGCCGCCTTTCCTTGCATTTCCATGCGCCCCCTCTAGAAGCCACCGACGCCCCCGCTGCTTTCCTCCGTAGTTCCCTCCAGTATAACGTCACAAACGAGTGAGTACGACAGGTGTTACGAAGAAAAAAAAACCAACATGCCCCCTCAACCACGTTCTTTCTGTGTTCGTGGCAAACACCTGATCTCATTCTACACATCACCTCAACCATCGGCCGTCGAAAGAGCGAAGTGAAGTGAAGTGAGTACCACTAACCTCCTTTGCCACATCATACAGTGAATCCACACCAGCAAAACAGCAGCTTCAGTTCCAGTCACACATCTCGCACATGGCTACAAGCAGAACGAAAGCGAGTGGAAAAACAATTTGCACTCTGCTCTGCTTCCTCAGTAGCCCCTACCATCGATGCACTAACGTCAGGTACGACCTCTGATGAAATACGCGATTCTTTGTCACACATGTGATCCTAGGGTGAAAGTGGTAGGAAGTTGGACGCCCGTTCTCTCGAAATTCCTTGTTTTTCCGCGTTTCGGCCTGCACTGTGTCCTGCTGTTCGCTGTTAAATTTCTTCTTGTTCTTCATTCGAGTCGAATCCTCTTTCGTCTCCGGTGAGAACAATCAGCGTTCGTCTCTCGCATTTTCTTGCGTCTCTTTTGGATGTCTTCTCGTTCTTCTTTCTAGCTGAAGGCTTCTCTTTCTTCTTCGGCCACCCATCCACTTCCTGTCTTTCACCTTCAGTTTCCTTTCCATCTCCATAGTCTGGCTTTCCGTCCGTTCTTGCGGCTTTCGTGTTCTCCTTTTTCATCCTGCTGTTCGCTTTGCTCGCAAGCTTGGTGTGGCTGTATCCGCCTCCCTGCACCATTTCTTCAGAATGCATGTCGCATGCACTCCGGGGGTCGGCAGTGCCGCCACTGACTTCTTTTCTTCGAAATCACATCTTTCCTTTGGGTTCTTCCCTCTTTTTCGTCGCTTCCTCCTTCGGTTCAGTCCTTTGCTAGTATGTGGTATTCTTGCCTCTCTCCTGCCCATTTTCATCACTCGCCTTTTGTCACCTGCACTCAGCTCACCAGTCGTTGCGCTGAACAACTCTCGAAGTCGTCGCTCCACGCGTCGCCCTCGAGACACCGTGCTCCGGCTTAGGCATACCTGCTGCCCCGAAACTCCTTCCACCACTAGGGGAATTTCTACAGAGCTGCTACGAAACGCGTGTGGCCGTTTCAAGAGGTCTGGCGCTCCCCACTTTCTCACGCACCTTCCTCTGCAACTGGCGCATACCCTGTCTCGCCGTCGGGCCCTGCTGCAGGTGGCGCGGATTCCACCGTAGTTACACCGTTTATGATTCGCGGCGATTTCGACCCTCCAGCCGGCCCTTCAGCTTGCTCCCGACTATGGCGGAACGGGCACGCGTCGCCCCGAATGCATCTCCCCTGTAGCCAGAGACACGCGGCACTCTCACGGTGCTACACCAATGGGATTTCGAACAGACAGTTCCGACGGAACATCACTGGAAAGCACAACAAACAACCAGCTTCGCCTTTCCTTGGTTCCCACGAGCCGAACCTCCTGACACACTACACACAGGCCAGAGATGTACACGGACAACTGGGACGGGACACGCAGCAGCCTAAACTCTTGAAGACTTGCAGATGCCACCACACGCTTGTTTAAAAACGAGTCGAG
This sequence comes from Toxoplasma gondii ME49, assembly GCF_000006565.2. Lineage (NCBI taxonomy): Eukaryota > Apicomplexa > Conoidasida > Eucoccidiorida > Sarcocystidae > Toxoplasma > Toxoplasma gondii. Next base: position 6,425,958 of record NC_031476.1, read on the forward strand.
TGGCAAGCCCTTCGACAGAGCTTTTCCTTTGCTCTTACCTGAAGAAAGAAACGGCATTCCCTACCCCTGAAAGGCCCGAGTCCTCCGCGATCTGGAGATCGCGAACGAGGTCTGCCCCTGCCAGTCCGCAACACAAACAGGAAGCACGCCTACAGTTGATCTCTCCAATTTGTAGTTGGTGCAGGTCAGCAATTTCTCAATCAAAGAGCACTGACAGCATGGACAAATGCAGTGTCCAAACGCAAAAAGGCCTGCGTACCCTCGCTCTCGAGTCACCTGGACGGCACGCAATCATTCAAGAGCTCTCCTCCAGAAAATACATCCCACTGAGCCTTAAGCAGCACAGTTAGAGTAGCGCATTTGCTTAAAAGATTGGAACATCAACGAAGAAGACATTCGGCCGAGAATATGTGTACCATGGCCCCCCAATGAAGGTGACTAGAGTTGTACCTGCCATAACCGTATTCGCGGCCGTACGGAGAGTAACCAGGGTAGCTTCGCGCGCCGCCATTCAGATCTGCATCCGCAACAAAGCGAGGAAATAAAACATGCATGTGGCTCGCGTAAATGTAAGTACACGAATTTGCATGCATGGAAATCCACACATGCAGGTGTGTCTAGAGTCCAGTGCTCTGCAAGCCACAGCTTTCTAGACGGTTTCGATCATGGACAGCAGCACCGGATGCGGTGTTCTGAAAACAGACACCCTGTGATGCCCGAAAAGGCCATTTCTGTGGCTTTCACTCCGGCTGGTGAATGCATCGATTCTCAACTCACCATCAGCACCCGTAACCCCCGGATGCACGAGAGACGCCTCATGGACGAACGGGCAAGCATCGCCTTTACGGCAGCTGTGCTGCAAAGAAGTAGAGTAACGCGCAGCATTTCCTTATTCTTACGAAAGGAGCTTTGAAAAATTTTGACTGAACATATACACCTTCTACACCTGCTCATGCAAAGCCGTTTGAGTTCGGCCCACACTGGCCACAACCGCCCAGGGAAGACGAAGCCTTGCCCGTGCAGCTGCATGAATGCATTCCCCAATTCGCCTGTTTCACTCTCAGGGATCCGCAGGTCGCCAGGATTGCACTCTCCTCACCCACAGTGTCGACGCAGCATTTGCTTGGACAACTTCTTGGCAACACAGAATCCTAGACCACGCGACATGTCGCTCCAGCTGGCACGTGCAAGTCCCTTTCCCTTACCAATCTAGCCATCTTGTCCTTCACTGCGAGCCACCGAGACGCCCACCACTACAACTCGTAGTATCTATCAAACAAAAGCTTGTAACAAACCATATCCCCCCGGTGACTCGCTTCTTTCCCAAAAAGAGCCACTGAAGTCCCCGAAATCGGCGCGTGTGTTGTTTCGGCTAAACCCCCTTCCCCCCGGCACATCTGTCGTTATTCTCGAGTACGCCTTAGTGCTCACCGGCCAGAAGTTGCACAGCTTTCTGCTGATGGGAAGCATCACGGGGCGGGTTGAGACAGGGTCGGAGCTCACTGCGCCCGGATGCTGCATGTGGTATGCGGCCGAACTGGGCGAGGCTGCAGTCGAGCCAGCTGCGGGGAAGTACAAGTCTGTATGTCTTGCGCCGGTTGCGCTAGTAACAGTCGACACCTGGACCTGCTGCGACGGAGCCGAGTAACTTGCGGGGTAGCTCGAGGGGTAGCCGCCGTACGGATTTGGCTGCTCTGCGGAACGGCCGGAAACGACAGTACTGGGCGCTGCACTCGCAACGATCGAGGAAGTGCCGCTGGGTCCATACGCCCCGCCATCGCGCACTGCCACTGCGTAGTACTGTCCATATGGCGAGACAGACTGCGAGCTGTTCGCCGTTGCAGCCTGTCGAAGTGCCGCGATCTCCTCTACCGAAAACTTGCCTGGGAACAACGACAAAAGTCTTTAAGACTTATCTAGGACGGGGCAAGAGACGTGGGCCGAGAGAAACGGTTTCGGGAAAGCGCAGTGGCACTGCAGTCCATCTGGCACTCCCTCTCCTGAGCAGGAGTGTACCGGGGCAAGCGGCTTCGAATTCAGGCAAACCTAGTTGGGGCTGCAGCGACCGCAGGGAGAACGTTTGATCTCGCAAGTGGAGAAACGACAATGGTGCCTATGAGCGCGAACGTACCGGGCAGCAGTTCGTCAACAGAGTGCGCGAATCCGCAGTAAACGCCTGCGCTGCACTGTCCGCTTCGGTTGACGCAGAGATCTGCAGCGTTAAATAAAGGAGAGAGGGAGTGGCTGTGTGTCGCACAAATGCATTGACCTCGAGTAAGAGCTAAGACTCTCGACTCGGATTGGAGCTTCACTATCTGCACGTGTTTTTTCTCGCTTCGATCTCAACTGCTCCAGCAATCCTGCAGGTATGAATGCCGATCTTGAACGTTTTCCTTTTCATTATCCTCGCATGTGAATGAAGGATGCTGGATGCCTTCCATTCGTCTCCGGTGTACCAGCGGGGTGTCTCCACGTCAACTGAGACTTGAACCTCAATGGGCGTCGAGCAGGACTGGCGCAACCTACACCAAATTCCAAGATAACGGTAGACTGAAAGCATTCATGAGCCCCAAAAGAATTGATCGCGTTCTTACCCGTCTTGTAACCCGTGGGAGGCTGCGGGTACTGTGGACCCGACCCCGTAACGGAGTAGTACGGCGATGGCCCAACTTCCGACGGGAAGGCCATCCTGCTGCCGCTCGGATGCATGTATGGGCAATTTGCGCCATGTTTACAAACCCCCTGCAAGGCATGGACAGCGTAGAGGAGCGTGGTGCTTGCCCACGTTTTCGAAATCTCGTCGTCTCAGCAAGTGTCAGCCGGCAACTGGATGTTCCGTGTGTGTGCTACCTGTAATACATAGACGTGAGATGGGCCTTCTCAATACAGAAGAAAACTGTAGGGTCCGCTATCGCTCCCAGCCACCACAACTGTCGAAACGTCCTCTGCTGTGCGGCATATCCCACCCTCCAGCCACGCTTGCATACACTGTGGAGGAGTCGCGTCCTCCTTTTGAGAGGGAGACCCGAAACCGCTGCCCATAGTTCCTCACAACTAGCTTCACACTTTCTCTGTCACTGTAAAGCAAACTACCTCTTGACCACGTTGGCAGATGAGGTTTGATGGCCCCGATTCCGCCTTCCAGCTGGACTACACGTTCGAATGAAAGCATGTAAACGGGTCGTAAACGATAACGCTGGCGTACCCTCACGAAGAACCGGCACAGAATGCCGCGTGTGCCTTTGAGATCTTCAATGCCATGACTGAAGGTGCATCTGTGGCCGTTGCGGCAGTTTCCCGCCTATAAACAGGCAGAAAGCAGAACCACAGTCTTCGTCAACACCCAGCAGACCCGAAACAAAATCGCAGCTTGCTTGTGTATGCGCAGGTTTCCCGCTAATGGCAACACGGAAGCCGCCGCTGCGACAAGTCAATTTTGTGTTGAGTAACGAGCTAACACCGCCAAGAAAACGCCCGAGAGCGTTGCCGGCGTCACCGAACCTCGAAATGCCTCTCGCTGTCCTACCTCTGAGTACGCCTCCACAGAAACGAGAAGAGTGCGACATCCACACAACAATTGCCCGCAGCGAAGACGCACACGATAAAAGGCGATGTAGCATGAACCTCTGACTTGGTCTATTTACACTGAACCCGTTTGAAAGAGGTCAATGAGAGGCTATGAAGACGGAGGCAAACCGCCGTTCTCGGCCCCAAAGTAAACATTCACTTGACCGCCAGGAGTCGCTGCACATTGCACATCCAGATTTTTCGGTGTCTCCGTACTTGGTTTTCCCCAGCCTTTCCGCGTTCCTCCTTTTACTGGCGACGAGTGGTGCAACCCCGACACAGACCGCTCCGTGTTTCACCCGACTGAGAGAGATGAACTTCCGCGCTAGCGACAAACGTACCTGCCAGTGTCTGCAAAGAGTTTTCTTGTAAGGAGCACTTCTTCCACCGTATGAACCTCCATAATAACCAGAGGAATCGTGGCTGTTTCCAGCACCCTCCTCATGCCCGTGGCCAGCTTCGGCTGGCTGTGGGCCAATCTGTGGAGTCGGTTCCACGTCTGACATTCTGGCAAGAGACAGAGACTCAGAGAAGAACAATCGACGCTCTACTGGTTCCCCACCCAAACTAAAAGCGTCTCAGTAACCGGATAAAAAGCAACGTTCCACGGGGTGGTGCCGGCTGTGCTTCTGCAGGGTAACGAGAAAAACAGGTGCTCGAGCAACGCCTGGGAGATCAGCCTCGTCTGCGACGCAGGCACATGCACTAGGCGTCCTGTTGATAAGCAAGTCGAACTTGTCAAGAGAGTGCAGCACGGAGACGAAGACGGCGAGAGACTTGAAGAACGGTACGGAGGATCTCCTTGCGAGCCCAGTGGTTGCATGTGCACGCAACAGGGAGCGGAAAGGAAAGCGCAGCCAGCGAAGGTGCCGAGACGAGAAGGAAAAGGAACTCACAGAGACGCTACAGGAAAAACGTACAGACAGAGGCGAAATTAAAGCGAATGAGGAAAAGTTTGTTACTTGACACTGTGGTGCACTGCAGGCGCCGGGTTCGACACTCGCGTTGACGAAAATTGCGGTCCCGTTTCTGGTAGCAGTACGTCACGATTTCCAGTGGCAGCGTGAGGGGGGACAAATCTGCGAGAAAAAACGATCCTACGCTGGATTGATCTCGCTAACGCAGAAGAAACGTTATCAACCTTCCACAAATCGGTCCTTTTCTGTCCCTGCCCGGACTGCAGACCATGTTGCTAGGCTGCCCGCCTTTTTGCATGCCGCGGCGATCCCGCAGCGCACTCAGATTGCCGGTGAACACGTTTGGACAAAAGCCGCACACGCTGACACACTTGCAAAGCGGGTCAGGATAAGCGCGACACTACCGCAGAGAGACGGGGCGTATTCCTTTTCTTCGCGAGAAACGAACTTGTGTTTATGCAAGAAGGGCTTATGGTGGGGATTTCACATATAAGCAGGCCTCTCAAATATGCAAAATGCAATCGGTGGAGTTGGATTTTTGCTGACGGCTCTAGGTACGAGGGGGGCAGAGGAAATGATACAACATCTATTCTGTCTAGCAATACGTGTGCATCAGCTGGGAGGGCGCGGATGAGATTAAACCTCCGAGGCCACCGCCTACCTCAGTCACTCCTTTCATTTGTGTTTGGCTTTATCAGTCAACCTGAGTCGTTCATGCGTAGGAGGTTTTGGATGTGGGTTGCCTTGTCTCAACTTTTATATGAAGTTACGCACGCCCACGAGATACAACTACGATGCCCTCAGCGTCCACTGGGAGGGGCGTCAGCCTGTGCTCCAGGTGGCTCACAAGAAATAATTTTCTTGTCTTTCTCTCCTGGTCGTTGGGTCTTCCAGTGGGAAGTGCACTCGACTGTCACCGCTCATCGATAACCTGTTTGTCTTAACTCTCTCTACAAGACGTCGGAAGCGTGCTTCGTATACTTGATTTCTTGCTTTTTTCACACAGAACAGAGGACATAGAGTCACGTGCTCACTCCAGATATCGCAGACCCGTTCTCGCATTTTACTCATATCTAGTAATGTGCTCAATTCAGTGGCACCGTACGGCTTCTCTTTGGGCCCTTGCAGCGATTGACATGGTTCTGTTGATTTTAGATAACCCATTATCGCTCGTGCAGTTTTTCAAGGTCTCACCTCTCAGCATCAACGCGCAGAATTCACCCCACGGGTACATTTCCTTGGACACCTGCTACTGTATCAGGTGCAGTCCGTGTAGGTCCCTCGGATCTCTGGCGACTTGCTCGATGACGGCGACGGACGGATCGGCGTTCGGCCTGTCGCTGTAGTCGATCTTCTGTAGATGATGTCTGCTTCCTTTGTGACACTATATGGCATAGGCACAGCAGCTCCACGATATTGTTGTTAGCAGGCTGATATGCTTGCCGCTTTTGTGCGCAACCACGTAAGATAAACGAACACTTGCTCTGCGATCTCACTGGAGTTGGCTCTTGGGGGTGCTTTCGCCTTCGCAAGAGGAAAAGAAGTTGACGGAAAGAACTGCCAAGGAAAATGCGCTGGTGCTTCTCCGCTGTGATACTGTCTAGAACAATATAAGGAACCTGCTTGCTTTGTGCAGCAGAGCGAGAGCGCTGAGTTGGGGGGGAAATGCCACTGACATTTCGAGCTTTCAGTCCCCACGTTTCTCGTCTCCCTTGCGTGACTGAGTTTTTCCGGGGTGGCTGCCAGTTCACTGTATTTTGAGATTGCAACGGAGCGGAAAGGTAAACACGTTGGACTCAACTGTCGAAAACGTGACAGTGGTCCGCGGATCAACCATCAAGAGTTTTTCCTCGCCTAACATAACTTTCTCCCGAGGCAGTCGTTCAGCTCATGAACCAAGCGTACAAGCACATGAGTTTCGCGCAAGTCTTCATTGTCGAACAGTAGACACTGAAACTAGTATGAAGAGTGGCACCTTCAGGAGTTATGGTGCTGCAGTAAGGCTGCTTCGTGCTGTGTATGCGTGACTCTTGATGTCTGAAGCCCCCCGTATGACGGTTCTACTGAACCTCATTGTTCTTGACTCTGCGGCCGTAGCTCCATCGTCGTGTGTGACTCTGCGAGAGCTTCATATGGATGTTTGTGAATGAACTTTTTGTTCACGCCCTTCTTTGGAAAGGGAATTTGAACGACCGGAAGAGACGTAGTTGTCTGCGAGTCTAATGTTGCATGTTTTCATCCCCATCATCACATTGCTGCTGTCCTCTAGTTGCGTTGGGATAAGCGGAGACTGTCACTATCAGGGAGCTGCTCTGCAACAAACCATCCGGCTTGCCCTTTTGAATCAGACTGATTTCACCAGAGTAACTGTAGACACCAGAATGGCTCCATATCACACGAAGCATCACACCGCCACACCCACTGAAGCGCCCGTCCTAACTAAGCTAATTTAACAGCTTGATATTGTGAATAATATTATAAATAATTTGAAAAAAGTGTAAGAATAAAGATATATGTTGAATAAACTCCATCAGTTAAAAAAATATTTCCTCAAATCATAGAACATTTTTTGTTCATTTAAACAGGTTTTTTACGAATTAATGAATATGAAGAAATTTTTTTAAAATGTAAATAAAGTACATGTCCCTATAAGGTTTAAAGTATTTTCCTCATATAAGAAGAAATCTTTAAACGACTTTCCTGCTTTATTTGAAATTAAATGAACAGATGCAGGGTTCCAGTCCATGAGGAACTCAACATACAGGCTGAGTACACACGAAAAGCAATTTTGTGACGCGTTGTTTTTGTGAAGACAACTCAGTGCTGGTTGGGCGATTGTGGTTTCCAGGATCTTGTTCAAAATATGCAGACAGCCCAGTAAGCAGCACTCTGTCTGTTGTGGAACTTGTTGTCGTGTGGAAAGTCTCTTGTTATTAAATTCAGCAAGTCTACGAAACTCGACGACTTGCGTGTGGAGGCACTGCCTCGTTATGAAGAACTACCTCAAGGTGAGATTCAGAGCCAGCTGCCAGATCGATTCTTTTTTGCTGAGGCAGATCAGGCGTTACAAACCGCTTTTTGTGCTGGTGGTCAATCCTTAGAACCAGATATCCTTCGAACCGTCGGGACGCACACCAGAAATTGTGGTTCCCCTTAGGTCCGGACCCAATCCAACGGTTTGCGAACTGCATGCACCAGGTTTGATCACTCCGTTCAAGTTGCCTCAACGGGACTTCTTCACTTCTGAATGCCTTCGTTTTGCTTCTCTCACTCGCCACACCAACGATTTCAAGACAAGGAGGGAGAGAAGACTGGGATCACGCGCTGTTTCATCTCAGGAGCCGTAGTTGAAGCTGATGAGCATGCATGCATGCGACAAGGTTGGACCGCGACCTTGAGTCAGCAGTACCGCTTATCAGGTGGATCCGATTCTTTGGCGCGGAGAAACTCGGACGAAAGCACTTTTCGTTTTCTATAACTGCTCCACACCTTCGAAATCTTCAGGAGTTCGCTTATGTCCCGTGTGTGGTCGCGTCGCGAATTTTTTGGCCTCCGATTCAGCCGTCTCGTACACGTGGATACCGCTTGTCATCGACAGCCATTCAATTTTCGGTGCCATGAACAATCATGATAGCTGGTGTTCTGGAGAATTTTGAACGATATTTTTGTTTGTCTGCCGCAGTTTCAAGGCCGATGAGTTCAGTGAAGGACTCATGCGTTACGACAGTGGACGGTAAAGTCCAGCTGAAATCTTAAAAGCTAGAAGGGACAAGCTGCAACAATGTCACTCGTCATTGCGGCTCATACAATTTCTTCACACGTTGAAAGCTCCGCAATAGTCGACGAAGACCACTTTCGTTGTTTCGACACTGTGCTCCCCTCCGTCGACTCATGTCGTGATTTCGTGTCCCGCTTCATGGATTTTTTCTGGTAAGACCCATTCGTTCCTCACAGTCGCTTTGTAGCTCTCCGGAAATCCGGTCGCTTTTTCTGCCCTTATGTTTCCTTGTTTGAAGGAGCGTACATTCGTTTTCATGGTTTTGTTTACGTTTGTCTCCAAACGAGTTCTTTCTCGTTTTTCCTCCAGCTGTCGGCTCTCTCATCGTGGAGGCGGCCGCGACTGCCACAAATCGGCGACTGATAATGGAGGCAGCACCCACCGGTAGCAAATATCAAACACAAAACTCTCTCGTCGTCGCGCCTCCTGAACTCTCACAGTGACAAGTCTTCTTTCCTAGTGGTTGAAAGATTTGGCCGGCCTCTGCGTTTGGGCACTTCTTTGGAAACCGGCCCCGGCAGGAACACTACCGCGGGATGGGGCGCAAACAGCAACTTTCTTGGACAGCTGAAGGTAGTGTATAGACACCATGGGTGTAAAAGGGTTGTGGGACCTTCTCGAACCTGCTGGCCGTCGCGTGGCCGCAGGAAATCTGAAGGGGAAGGTCGTCGCGGTCGACGCAGCCATCTGGCTGGTTCAAGTGAGTGCGCCAGTTCAGATCAGCAGGGGCCTCTGCTCTCGAGCTCAAGGAAAAGAGTTTTTTCTCCCGTTTTCCCTCAGTCTGACGAGGGTGTCTCTTTGTTTCGCACACCATGGGGTATCGTGGACAGGCGGATTCGTCAGCGAATTCATGGAGCAGCCATCTTTTTTTGGTGTAGCAGTACCGTGGGACGTAGAGCTTTTGAGAGCATATTCGTTCTAACACGGCTGCACCCCTGGACATGGAATTAGATTTTCGGGAGGGTCGGCCACCCTTCTTCCGCCTAATGTACGTGCCTTGGTTCTACTCGTTGTTTTGAAGTTTTGAAAAGGGTCACATCTGTTTCTATTTTTCTCTTCAGTTTCTGCATGCGATGAAACTACCGGACGGCTCACCGATGCCGGCTGCCCATTTGGTTGGCTTCTTCAATCGTTTGTGCAGGTGAGCCTGGGTTTTCCCCCATCGATCTCTGGACAATGAGAGGTCGCATCTCCTCGCAAAGCAGAGACGGTTTCCTTGCCACAACGCACCTGTTGGGCGACGGAAGCAAAAAAGGAATGCGCTGGAGGCCTCGGCGATTCGCTCACCCAACTCGCCTCCTGCTTTTCTGTCTGTTTCTCAGACTGCTCTTCTTTGAGATTCGTCCCATCATCGTCTTCGACGGCCCGCCTCCGTTTCTGAAACGGCAGACCTTGTTGACCAGGTGCGTTTGCGGGTTGAGCTCGCTGCAGGTAATACGCGGCAGTTGCTGTATCCACAACATGCACGCGAAGGTGGATTCTCACTGCAACGTTTGGTTTCCTTCCCTTCTGGTGAATGCACTCCGCGTCCTTCTCCCGAAAGGCGTAGCGTTCTTCCTCTGTCTTGCCCCCTGTCCGTCTCTGCGTGTGTGTCGAGACGCATGCACATGTTCTCTTCCTTCACTCTCAGCCTCGACCATCGCACGGAGACTCGCTTGTGTGGCGCAGAGCTTACAAACGCTCAGTTGCTTTCTCGGAGACGTTCGCGCGCCCCGAACCATAACTTCGTAGTCTCAGCGGGTTTGTGAGGTAGCACCACAACACAGTGACGTTTCTGCAGTTCAAAACTGATCTCTGTGTGCGTGACTTGCTCGTTGTGTGCCGACAGAAAGCGGCAGAGACAGCAGCAGGAGAAGAACCTCCGTTCAGTGGTGGCGCGGCTGCTTCTCAATCGGCTCAAGGAGCAGCGCCGCCAAGAGCAAGCAGGCGCTTCCGGGACCCAGGAGAAAGCCTTTGAGGTTCCTGTCCCTCAGGACCTTGTGAGCGTTCCAGATACGTCTTCTGCCTCTTCGCTGGTGCCGTCGAAGTCGCCTACCCCCCCTCCAGCTGCCTTGCCTTCAGGTTCGCTCGTGTCTGTCTCTTCTTCGTCTCCCGACCGTTCCTCTGGTGTCGCTTCTCCGTCTCCATGCGCACCTGGAGCGGGACGCAGTGGCGACGTGGATGAGGCTGCAGACGACCCTGCCTCAAGGTTGTTCTCCGCAGATGAAGAAGATAGTGAGGCAGAAGAGGAACGAGGAGCTCGCGGCTGCGATACCGAGAATGTGGACCAAAGGAAACGGCGGTGTGTTAATCGAAGGAGGCGCTCTTGCGCTGACAGCGACCTCTCGGAGGTCACACCTGAAGGCGAGGCAGCGAGTGACGACGGTGTGTCCGTTGAGGCAGAGACCCGCGGGCGATCTCTTGCCCCTCCAGTCCCCGAGGAGCTTCGGTAAGCGGCAAATAGGCCTGGGGCAGGATGGTGAGATGCTTCTAGATCGTGTCCAGATGGTTGTCAATTGGCTCACGTGAATGGCTGGTGTGTCTTTTGGGCAGGGGCTTCTTGAGCTCGCGGCGCCAACTGGGCGAGCTGCCGATGCCGTCCGTTCTCGCCATGCCCGCGAGCGCTGCGTCGACAAAGGCTTTCGAGAATCTAGGACTTCCCAGCCTCATCAAGCGTGGCCACGACGGCGAAAGCAGGAAGGTCGTTAGGCGAGCGGAGGATTTCAAGGGTATGTCTCATACGGCTTCGTGAAGTCTGGAAAAGGAGAACTTGTGCCGTCTCTTCCTCTGGGGTGACCCTGATAGGAGGTACAGCACAAGCGACGCGTTTCCCGAGACAACTGGAGGCCTTCAGAAGCCAAAAGATGCGCAGGGGAGCGAAATAGTCCCCACACTAGGCCCCATTCAAGAGAGGCGACAGTTGCGAAATTCATATCGGTATTCTCGTTTTACAGTGATGGAGAAGTAAATATGTCTAGACACTCGTATGCGTGCATATGTGCGGTTTTTCCGTGCGAATTGATGCTTACATGCGTGTAATCGTGCACAGAACCCTACATACATTGGCTTTTGATTCTCCCGGACAGCTTCATTTTCGGCAGGTGCAATCAAGAACTTGATTGACTGATTCACTTAACTGGAGTCCCGCTCGGTACCCGAGGTGGAACTCCTGCCACATTCGCCAGTTGTGGATGGTCTCTACACACGTGGTCCGCGATCGTGAACTGTATAACTCGAATTGAGTAAAGAGAGACAGTGTTCATTTTGTCAGTCTGCCAATGAAACATCAATCTGCTGCGGCAGGCGCTGCTCCACCCAACGGAGGACCGATGCCTCGTTTCGGAAGCTTCGTCAGAAGGGCGACAGGCCTTGATGAAGTACGGCATGTGAGTTCCTTCTTTTAGACGAAGTGCTGAGCTGTCTTTTTTCTGCTCCGCACTGGCGTGGTTGTGCGCAGCCTACAGGCTCGAGGACGACTCTTTCGTGCAGCTTCCGTTGGACGCCGAGATTGATCAGGAAGTGTTTGATCTTCTGCCTCCTATGGTTCAATTCCAGGTTAGGTTCACAGCGGCCTTTGCGTCTCTCTGTTTGTTGCTTTCCATGCTGCCTTTTCGTCCTTTCTGTCCGGATGCTCTTGCACCGCAGCGGTCACGAGCAGCGCGGACTAGGGGACCAGGCGAAGGCCAAGTGCCTCGAAGGTCATCGAAGCCCAGCAGAGACGTGCTTTGGGGGTTCTTTGTCTGGTTTTCTGTAGGTGAAAAACTCGAAGCTGTCAGGCGTCAAAGTGTGTCTTGTGGGGTGTGTGTTTTTCTGTGCTTTGCTCTGCCAAAGACCCAGTGCAAGAGACTGATCTCCTATGTGGGAACTCGAACACTGTGCGTTGTGCGTGTATTGCCGTGAAGGCTGGATTCCTCTCCTCACTCGTGTATGCATGCGCACCTTTGATACTCTATCATACACACACATATGCATATATCTGCATGTCTCGGTAACCGCGGTCGCGAGACTGCGTTCTTGTGACGGTGTCTCGATGTCTATTTCAGATTTTGACACAGCTTCGAGATGCATGGCTGCAAGATAGTCGAGTGAAAGCTTTGCAGGCCAAGAACAACATCTTTGTTTTTTCGAACGTTCAACTGGAGTCCTACATCCGCAGCGTGCAAGCGAACCAGCATTTGACCACAGTGAAGATGCGTTTGGCGGCTGCGCAGCATCATGAAGGGGACACTTCACGCTCCGATGCGGATATCGCAGTCAGTCGCTGCACTTCTTCATCTTCTTCGTCATCGTCTTCTTCTGGCACCGAGATGACTTGTCTCGCCTTGCCAGCATCGCCTCATGCCGCAGATCGTCGATGCGGGTTCGATGTCCTGAAAGCGGAGCGTGTGAGCCCGACGACTTCTCCTGCGTCTGCTCGGTCGCGGTGCCCCGAGTTTTCCTCCCGCGTGCTCCCTCGGCCTCTCCCCCTTTTTTCGGGGGGCAGGGAGGTAGCGGCTCGGGGGCCTGGTGGCCCCGCTTTGGCGGCGGAGTGGACATCTCTGTCGGGTGCTCTGTTGGGTGCTGAGGACACGTCGAAGGCGCAAGGCAGGTCCTCGACTGCCGGGTTCGCAGACCGAGCCTTTTCTCTCGATGGGGGGCTCAAACTTTCGAGACAAAAAGGCTTCATGAATGATTTAACTCGAACGGTTCTGCCGCTCGCTGCCCCCCGAGAGGCGGCCCTCCTGACGCCGTCGGAGTTGCTCGCTGCGGCCACACAAGCGGCCAGACACGGCGGCGCTGGGCTTCTAGGAGGGTCACAGAGAGGAGAGGGCAGCGGCCTTTGGGCCAAGCTGAAGGAGGAAGAAGAAGGCCGACGGCGGAAAATTAAAGAGAGTCGAATGACCGGGAGATGGCTCAAGGAGGACGAAAAAGACGAGGAAGACGATGCCGTCATCGTCACGGGGTCCGGAGAGAGTAAGGAACGAAGGTGGGAGGGACGTCAAATCCTAGAGGCATGAGAGAAGGCGGGGGGAGAACTGGAAGGAGGTGATTTAGGAGAGAAGAAAAACCTGGATTGCTTAGGTTGAAGTGCAAACAGAACCTTTATTTTGTCGGGGATTCCTGGAAAACACGGACAAATCTGCAATGGGACTGGCATTCGTTCGTTCCGATGTGAAGGCGTTCCTTGTGACTTCAAATCACCAAGCCTTCGTAGTCAGGACTGTTTGTCTTTTGCCATCGCGAGAAAATCCGTCTCAGATGAAGAATGTTGATGTGAAACAATGCACTGGAAATCGCTTCATTGTTGACCGTCTTCAGTTACTGTTTTTCCTGCCACGCTTTTACTCATGGTTGTCTTCCGCGTCTTGTCTACGGTTATGCGAGTTCCTCTCTTTTCCACCTTCAGCCCTCCCTTATTTGCGCATTAATTTCTTCTCTCTCCATTCTTCTCTTGTGCCTCAGAGCAACACATCGCTCTCCTGGATGACCGGGAGATCTTCGGCGACGCCTTCTTCGACTCCACGGTCGAGAACCAGACCTCCATTGCTTCAGCGAACCGTAGTGGAGCCACAACGGAGAGGCTCCACAGCCAAGAGGTCGCGGCCATCTCTCTCCTGGATGAAGCAGAAGAAGCAGGCAATGTTTGTCCGGCTCAGAAGGCGCCCACGCTAGTGGTGAGAGACAAGGAAACAGTGGTGGTGGACGATGAGACTGGCGACACGGAGCAGGTGCCCAAGCTCCCCCAAGGCGTCATGACCCTTGACGAGGACAGCGACGAGTTTGACAATTGCATTGTTGATACGAGTGAGGAGGCAGACTCAGAATCGCAAGTCTGTTCTGCCTCTCTTTCCACGTCACTTGTGCCTGCTGCGGTGCCTGCTGTACCGCGGGCTGAACGATCCCGTTATTCTATTGGTTCTTTGCCTTGTGGTGCTCGACCGAGCCATGCTGCCGGTCCAGCGACTTCTTCAAGTCCCCCTCAAGGCGATTCTAACAAGGCAACAGAAGAAGGCGAGGGAGGATCAGATGCCTGCAAAGAACAGCAATCAGGCGAGGCAGGGTCAGAGGCTGAGGTGGCGGCACAAACTCGGGGCCAGCGTGTGAGGCCACGACTGGTAAGGAGGCGTGGATTCGGACGCAGGCGAGTCTGCGCGTCTCTGGCCTCTTCGCTAGATTCTGGTCAAGTTACTGAGGAGACGAAAACTGCAGACGCTTCTCAGTCGCATTTGTCTTCCGCTTCGTCGTCTTCATCCACGGTCTCTTCGTCTCGGCCGCCCTCCGCGTTTGCTTCCTGCACCCCGTCTTCATGTTTTTCTTCTCGCACTTCTGGATCTGTGTCAGTTGAGACGAAAGAAGGTATTCGTGACACATCCCATTTTCAGGGGAGTCCTGGCGCGTGTGCTGAGGAAGGCAACTTTCTAAGGAAGGGCAAGGCCAAGGGCGGGGCTCCGTTTGAAGCTCACCCGAGAGGGCCACAGGACAAAGCGTCTTGTGACTCGACAGAAGAGAGAGACTCTGTGAACCGCGGCTCAAAATCCACGAGGAATCCGTTCGGTTCTGACCTCATGGATACAGTTTTTTGCGAGTCGTCGACTAGCAAGAACAGTGAGGAGTTCAAAATGAACCCATTGATCGCAGACGCTAACTGGACGCGGGTAGCGGCGCCCACAGGGCAGAGTGAGAAAAATGAGGAAGCAGAGGCGTTCTCTTCCTCGTCTTCACATCCCACACGGGAGCTTGAAGCAGCAACTGGTTCGGGGCATGCAGAGACGAGGAGTGAACGAAAAACAAACGGCCAGGAGGACGAGAAGAAAGCGGCGGGAAAGGACGAAGCTGTAGAAGACATCGTGGACAAACTTCTCGCGGAGTTAGGCACTGTATCATTTCCCCAGGAAGCGATGCACCGCCCTCTCTGGGGGGAAAAAGAGGGCCAAGCCAGCGGGAGCGAGGACGAGGAAGTAGGTGAGAAGGACACCAGCGAACGAAGGAGGAAACGGCTGCATAATCAGGACGAAGAAGAAGAATTTATGCAACTGTGGCTTGCAGTTTTTCCTCAGCTCAAGGAACATTTGCCTGCGGACCAGTCTGGAGACCAGGACACCGCGAAGGCAGCACAGTCAAGGAAATTGGGAACTTTGCCGGACGAAGAATCACCCGACGAGATAGGAGATGAGTCGGACGACGTCGTGGCGACGACAGAGGCGAAAGACATGGAAGCAGAACGGCAGCACGTCTGGGACGATCTCTTTTTCGACACAGAAGGAGTACCACCCGACAAGAGTGAGGAAGGAAAACTTCAGGAAAAAGAACCCCCTTCATCTGTCGAGAGAGAGCGGAGAGCAGCGGAAGAAAGGGAAACGCGGGCGGTTTTGCATCCAGAAGGACAATCCAAGAAGGTTGAGGAAGCTACGAAGAGGCCAACAAAGAGGAGAGGCATAGTTGGAGCGGCACAAGGCCTCCAGCCCCGGCTGCCGTCTTCCGCGATTTTCCCCGCAGTGCCTGAGGCAACAGACGAGCCTTCAACACCTACGGCCTCTCGCGCGTCCCAGGCGGCCTTGATGACGATGGGTGGAAGCAGTGCAGATGAGCAACTGCGGGAGAAACTGGAGGAGGAGAAGCTTCTTCTTCTTCAGCAAGCTGGGATGCTTCAACAGCAAACAGGAAATATCACAGAGCGCATGAAGGACCAGGTACAGCGCGAGTGGCATGCTCCTGAGTGGTCTTTCTTAGGTCAAAATGTAAAAACCCACTTCTGGAAAATATGTGCTTCTTTCAATTACAACGACCGATCAGGCAACGAGGTTTGCTTGTGGTGTGTGTGTTGCCGACGCGGGTTCTATGTGTGGAGAAACAGAGAGCGGCACCTGGGCTTATCACTTACTGCTTTCACTTTCTATGAAACCCGCGTCGGAGCTTGTGTCTGTGTCTTCTCGGACTGAGACGTGCATGTTCATAGGTGCCATAATTCATCATAATCCGTTTTGTCTTTGGCTACGGCGAGCTACAATCGTGGGACATAGCTTCCTATTGGCGAACGCATGTGGGGTACTGCCTATGTCTCGCGTGCTTCCTCCCCTCAGGTTATCGCTCTCCTTCGTGCCTTCGGGGTCCCTTTCATCACCGCCCCAGGTGAAGCAGAGGCAACAGCGGCATACCTAACCAAACAGAACTTGGCTGACGCCGGTAGGTCAGGCGGGTCGACTGCGAGTCTTCTTGAGTGAGCACCAGCCACGACTCAGTTGTGACCCCATCGAACGCCTGGAGCGAGAGTAAATGAGGTGCCCTTTTTACTTGTTGTACCCAGAGGTGCGAGTGACGGATTAACGATATCACTTCTATGTCAACAGAGAAGCTTGCTCACGTCTGGTCAGAACCCCGTTGTTGCAGAGCGTTTCGGTGAATTTCTTCCGCTGCAGCTAGGTGCTGTCTGTGTGGGTCTGTGCTCAGTCTTAGCGGGAAGGTTCTTGGTGTTTAGGTTTAGAAGAAAGCCGTTGTGTTAGGCCGCGAGCAACCATTTTCGTCCAAGGCCAAGCTAGCTGCGGGTGTTCGCGCTTGTGGAGCCTGTCGCCTCACGGCTTGTTGCCTGTCATTATTGTACAGTGATATCTGATGACAGCGACGCACTTGTTTTTGGCGCGCGCGAGATCTATCGGAATTTCTTCGAGAACAAGAAGAGTGTAGAAATGTACGAAGCGAGTTTCATCGCTCACAAACTGGGTCTAGGGCAACAGCAGCTAATCCTGCTTGCAATGCTTCTAGGTAAGACGAAAAAGAAGGGTTAGAAGGCACTGGCTGAGTTCGCAGCACCTGGTCACCTCAATGCACACAGGTAGATCTTTGGTTTTTGTGATCATGGCGACTGAGATAAAATGTGCGCTGCCAATTCCCTTTCACAAGACCTTCCACGTGTGCTCTTCCACCGCAGTTGGACCACGGCAAAGAGGAAAAAACACGGGGGTCAATGGGTCCCACCAAGCGAAAGCCTCGTCATGTACAAGCGTTGGAAACGAGCAAGAAGAAATTGTCGCGTCGTGGTCAGCATCGTCATTGCCTCACGCTGATATTTCCACTCACGGTTACTGCTGTTTTTGCCCTGTCGGTTCTTCTGTGCTCGCATGCCCACTTTCTTCATCGCACTCAATCTGTTCGTCCGCTCAGTGGTTTCAGCTCGTCGCTTTTTTGTCTTGCTTCCGTCTGTCGTGCTGTTATGCAGGATGCGATTACACCTTAGGCGTTAAGGGTATAGGCATCGTGAACGCTGTCGAAGTGCTTCGCGCGTACCCTTCTCTAGAATCACTGCGTGCGTTTCGAGCGTGGGCAGAAGCACCTTGGACTTTAGGCATAACAGCAAGCGATTCTGCGGAAGTCCGAAAGTATAAAGAAGAGCACAAAAACTACCGACTGCAGTGGATCTTTCCTCATGATTTTCCTTCTCCTGAAGTATTCGATGCCTTTGAATCCCCTCTGGTTGATAGGTCAAGAGAGCCTTTCTCTTGGGCTGTACCAGACGTAGACTCGATTGTGGCGATTATGACTCATGCCGGGGGGCTGAGGCGAAGCGAGGTGCTTGACTGCCTGCTGCCCGCTGTGCAACGCTACACATCAGCGCATGCGTTTCAGCGTCAGACGAGGATTACGGCCTTTCTTCCGTTTGTTGAAAGAAATGCTAAGAAAGCTGGCTCCTTCAGGGGGACTAACCAAGAAGGGAGAACGGACGAAAATCCTGTGTATGATGCGCTTGCAAAAGCAGCGCAGGCCGCAGAAGCAGACGTAAAGAAGAACAAAAAGGGTAGGAAAAGGAACGGTGACTTCAAGGGCGGCAGAGGAGATGAGGTGCGCTTCAGTGACACACAAGAAAATGAAGGAGACGACTCGGAAGAAGACGAAGAAAGAGGGACACACCTTCAAAGTGTTGCAGCGTGCGAAGAGCGAGAAGAGAGAAGAACGAGACAGGAACAAGCAATCCCCGATGCGGCTGCAGAGGTGCAACGCCTGGAGGATGAAGGAGCTGTAGCTGTCATTCGCAGCGAGAGAATGCTACGGGCAGTATCCGTTTTAGGGCAGCGACATAGGAAGGGACAAGATGCCGCCGCAGTGAGCCACCTGCCAGAAGGGGAAGTGGAGAAGAAGGAAACATCGTTGCAAGATGAGGACGACTGCAAGACTAAACGTAGAGGTGGTCGAAGGCAGCCGGGCGCGGCACGGGATGGCCGGGCAAAATCACGGTCCCAAAGGTCGCCTCAGGGCAGCTCTCATGTCCAGTCCAATAAAGAGGCAAATATGCCACAAGGGAATGCTGAAGGAGAGAAACGTTCGGCAGCAAGACAGCCACACCGGAACCGCCGGCGGCAGGCGGGTCCGATAGAGAGGCGACCGGACGCGGCTACTCGTCTCACTGTCGGTTCACCGGTCGACGGAAAACGGGAAAAAGAAAGAAATTCGGGGGAAGCACAAATAGGGGACTCTTTCCGAGATACTGCCTCCGGTGACTCAGATCACGACGGTCTAGTGGAAAGTGACAAGAAGAGAATGAGGCACAGATCGCCTCCATATGCCGATGAGTCCGACCTCCGAGATGAGGATGCCGTATTAGTTGCTACAATGATGCAGGAGCTGGATGCAGAAGAGGACCTTGAGAGTTTGGCTGCTGCCGCTGAAGCTGAGTTGGAGAACGACCTGTAGTTGGTATATCTCCAGAAGAGAAAGAGCCCAAAAGCGCCAGTGGAGCCTGTCGGTAGTCAACTGTCACTCTATCTACTCTCTTGAGAATGGAAAGTGTGGCGGCAATCGCCTTGTGCCAGACTGAGGCACAGAACGTTTGACAATCGAACATGACGCGCTTCTTGTACTCCTGACCTGGAACGAGGTGGACAGGTAGTAGTGTCGCGCTCGATACAGGGGCGGCCGTGGTGACAGACGACAATGCAACGAATTCGACAAGGAGCACTCTAAACTGTGTTTTGACTGCAATTCGATCTCTCAACTATGAGGCTGCCGTAAACGGCTGCCTCATTCTGCTGTTGTATTCATTCACTTTGATGTCTAACACAGGTACCGCCAAATAAAAGTTAAGACTTTGCCTTCGTCGCAAAATTGCATCCAACGACATGCTCTTGGGTGGTCCTCCGGACTTTCCAGGGGTACGCCTGGACAGAACAGAGCAAGTGTGACTGGATTATCGTGTGTGAAACCTTCGCGAGGTAGACGAAATCGCTAGACACTGTGTACAGCTGTGTTCTGCCGGAACGATGCACGGAGTGATGCTGAATTATGCTTTTGGTCACACAGTTTCTTGGAGCCAGCGTCTTTTGCAAGACATTACAACACTCGAATTAGCCTTTTCACGGCTGCCTTCATAGCGGCAATTTTTCGTAGCTGCATCCGACCTGATACATTGTAGACGAAAAATTGGAGGCAGCATTGATTTTGCAGAAATCAAAAGGAGTGCAAGGAGATTCTTCCCACGCCGGGACTCGAACCCGGGTCGCCCGGGTGAAAGCCGGGTATCCTAACCACCTAGACTACATGGGATGCGCCCTTTTCGCAGTCGTAACTGCTTGTTTGGTAGAGGATTTTCATGCTAGATTTTTCTGTGTGTGAGCTGTTCCCTCTTTCCTGCAATGAGTGAAGTTTACTCGGAACTCCACGGTATAATAGAAATCCATCAATGTGGAAAACGCTGATGTGAGAATTGGCCACGGGGTACCGGCTGGTTGCACAATGCTTTGTCGGATGAAAAACTCAAGTTACAACTATTTCTCCATCTGCTACAATGCTAAAGCGCTCCATGATTGACTTGCAGGGAGCGATAGTACTCTCTTCTTGACCAACCGACGCGTAGTCCGGTGGAACATGCATACGGATGGTTATAAATGAAATTCAAGCTGCGAGTTAAACGGCCTCGTAGATCCGCTGCATGTGGTCATTCATGCCCAAAACAGTTGTTGTGTTCTGAACCACAATATGTAGAACCCTAGCTCAAACCGCAATGTAACATGGGCTCGTTGCCACCATTCGGCAACTAGCTGAAGGTTACAACGGTGACATTGCTGTCGTAAAACTTATATACACGAACAGGGCTGAGTGTCTCCAGCGTGTGAGCCGTCACCTGATTTTGCCTTCTTCGTATTTAGCAAGTGTCGGTAGGTGGCCAGGGATATGAGGTCAGTCCGCGGTGTGCTTGACCGCGATCTACACGGTGAACGACCACACCTACGCACAAGAAGGCTGCTCGATAGAGCGCTAAGGTTCTACGTCCAGAGTGTATGTTAGAGTAGGTTATTATAAATTGGGCGTTGCCACTTATCCTGTTTGTATCCCTCACCAACTCCGATCGACACCGTCCAGCGTGCAATTTACACGTAAATGTTAAATGGTACCAAGAACGAAGACTCTCAGCTACATTGGGGGGCCACGTGGTGACTCGCTCACCCAGATGAGTGCCTCGTCGCCGTCTGAGAAGATAACATTCCTGCTCGCGACAGACGCGGAGATTAGATACTAGTTTGAAGAGCTGTCCCACGCGAGGACTCGAACCCGGTTCGCCCAGGTGAAAGCTGCGTGTCCTCACCACAGAGACTGCATAGGATTGCGAGTTCCCTGGTGACAGTCACAGCGCCAAACACTCGATTTCAGGCCCTTTGCACATGTCAAATGCACAAGACAGTGGTTGGTGGCGCTCGAGAACATTGCCCGATGTCGCCGATCACCACCTCGTGCAGTTGTTTCTCCTGGATGTGTAACGATTAGTCACAAAGACAAAACCATTAATCACGAAGCCGGAAACGTTGCAGGCCGGAAAGACGAATTCCTGCTGTCGCAGAAATCCAGTTATCGAGGTGTTGCTTCTTCCGGTCTGAAGCTTTTTCGCTTTCGTGATTAATGGTTTTGTCTTTGTGACTAATCGTTACACATCCAGGAGAAACAACTGCACGAGGTGGTGATCGGCGACATCGTGCAATGTTCGCGAGCGCCGCCAACCACTGTCTTCTGCATTTGACATTTGTAAAGGGCCTGAAACCGAGTGTTTGGCGCTGTGACTGTCACCAGGAAACTTGCAATCCCATGTAGTCTAGGTGGTTAGGATACCCGGCTTTCACCCGGGCGACCCGGGTTCGAGTCCCGGCGTGGGAAAACTGCCTGTATCTTCAAGAGGTGCTTGGCCACCTCAGCCAGCTTCCGCTGGCGGATTTCTTCGGCATTTCTTTTGTCCAGTTATTGTAAGTACGACGGTATATATTCAAATAGGTCCTCTTGTTTATAAGTGCCCCATATGCTGATTCCTGATTTTCATGGGTCGTATGCTCAGTTCCGAAGACGTTCTGCTGACTCTAATCTGAATTGCATCCAACGCTACTGTTCTTTATGTTTCTTCATGCGCAACTACAACTATGGTAACGGTTTAGGATGACGCAGAGCTATCTAGAGGGAAGAACACGCGCGTATCGGCACTTCGACAACAGACATCGGCCATTCACGAAGCATATACAGTGGGAGCCAGATCTTCCGCGCACGGAGGACAAAACATAAGAAAAAGCTAACGCGCAGCCTATTCAAGAAATGATATCTGGTGAACGATGAACGTTCAAACCATATGCTGCCTTTCTAGGCGAATGTGCTGTAGCTCTTGTACATGTAAGATTAGGCCACCGTTTTGTGGTGGCAACGCAACACCTGGCTTACGGTCAGAAGCGCATGGCCGCGAAATTCCACTTCTGCCGTGTTGTGAGCTCAAGCCTGGACGGAGGATTTCTTCCATTGCATACATCTTCATCCCTGCGCGATATCACGTAAAACTGCCCTTACCATTACACCGGTGTACAAAAGTATTTTCCTAGGAGAGAAGAGGCGTCTTCAATGACAGACTTTTGGTAGAAATTGTTCATACGATACGAATGTCACACGCGAACAGATGCCACTCCGAGCCATTGTTACAGCCATGAGAAGCGTTTGCAAGTGTGCGGTTCTTTGAAGCCAACACCGCCCATGAAGGATCAACTGCACCGATGCTTCAGAACAGCGGCTGTTGGGCACGTTCTAGACTGCTAGATGTTCTAGTGCTTTTTCAGTCGATTTTCACAAGTGCCGCCCGCAGGTGTGCCTTGTGGTTGCCGCGGATCTCAATTTTAGAGGGAGCTGTAAAAGTGTGGAGCGCTCCCAACACCGTATGCAGCATGCACGTACAAGACTGTTTCCTAAGATTGCGGTAATCTGAGAAGAGTACTCTTGATAGGGTAAGCAATATCCTGCCTATTAACGCACTATATAGAATACACTGCCACCAAAACAAAGACAGGAGCAACCGCCTCACGGAGAACTCAGTACCCCGTTCTACTGCGGTAAGAAACAGTGTAAGGGGCTTCAGCCACGGTATCGAAAGAGAGGCCTTTCTCACTCCTCATCCATGTCCCGCTTGGCACCGATGTGTTTTATTTAATATCGAGGGAATGGTCCTTTCGCGTTTGTTAAACCTCCAGGAGCTATCTGTGGATCGTTCGTCCCGGCCACTTAGGGCCGGACCATGGGATTGAAATTGCTTTGAAATAGAGAGTTACAGACAGCTGTTACCAAATTCCTTTAACTTAGAGAAGGGTGCAGTCCGTGAAAGACGAACACGAGCACATCTGCTTCCCGCAATGTTGTCCAATATTTTGGCGGTAAAATGAATTTGGACGGCTTGCTCTCAAGACAGGCAAAAGACTGCTCCGCCGCCCAGAGAGGCACTAGTATCGCCCAGTTGGATCCCAAAGGTTGGAATCAACGTATGTTGCATTTATATGTTGTTACTCATATTGTTCTTGTCTAACTTCTTACCCGAAATGTCAAAGTCAGCACGGAACCGAGACTATTTTGGCAGATCGAATTTGTCTAGTAACGGCTCGATCTTTCACACCGAGCGACGGACGGTAGCTGGCCACAATCCCTTCTGCGAGCAAATCTACCCTGGACGCCGTTGCTGTCTCCAGAGAAACGTGTAACCTGCTACCAAGCTACCAGGTAGAAAGTTGGGCTACAAACACCAGCGGATTATACAGAAAAGTGACACTCCGTAGGGCGCAAATTCAGAATGGTTGGTCCTGCCCCGGAGTCTTCCAGCGCTGGGGTCTCCTTTTCGTCGGCGCCCCCCATGTTCGCTTGGACACATCGTCTCGTTTTTTCAAGCATGTTTGAAAGTTGACAGTACAGAAAGCGAATTTTTTAGAATGTCACTTCCCATGTCTTTTCAATGTACGGTAACGTGCTCAACTGTTGAAAGTCGGCTGTGGCCGTATGCCTGTCGGTTTCGTTTTTTGCGTCGGCGGCCTCAACACCTCGTCATTCAGGATCCGCCAAAGACGCCTCTTCAACAGGGCCGTATGGTCACGAAGTTCACTCGTTCTTCGTCTTCCTACCTTTTCCCGGGCAATTGGACTTTTCCATCAGTTGGCTGAAGTCTCAAGGACTCTGCTGGCGTAGACGTTTCCGCCTGGTCGGTGGTACTGTGAATCACCGTGTGGCAGTCTCTAGATTTGGTGTCGGACTTGAACAAGCGACTGGCGGTGTCTGCCTCTTTTTTCAAAGCTGTTCACGTATCACGCAACAAAGGTCGTCTCCATTCTCTATGCGTGCAGTCAGTACTTCGTAACAGCTGGCTGAAGCGAACTATTCGACTACCCGTGCCTACCGGAATTTGCCGGTCAGCGGCCCCTGCGTGCAAGCCACGTGCCAGCAGCGAACAGGAAGAGGACAGACATATTCCGTGCTTACACATGCATGCCGAAGCAAGTTCCAGCCGTACTGTAAACTATCACGTGCGTTCCTCGATATCTTTTCGATGGCGGGAGTCAATGATTATGTCCAAGGAGCCCCCCATGGTCCGCCTCCCGACCTTGCCGTGGGAAATCCCAACGGACGCTCTGCGCCTCTCCATCAAACAAGCGAGGGAACTCCAGGCAGTCTTCATCCTTCATCTCCAGATGTGAAACTGAAATCGTCGACTCCAGGCAAAAGCGCACGCCCCCTGCCGGGCGATGAATTCGTCTCGTTGACAACTACAGCTGATTCCTCCACACCAGCTGCCGTGACACCTACTGCGGCTGTCCCGCTCCCCTCTGTCGCCAGTCGAAAAGACCGAATCTACGCGAGAGAGCCGGAAGGACCCGTCAGCAGTGGAAGACAAGGCGAGGTGAACAATCCGGGTCGAGATGCGGCTCCAGGAGTTGCACCTTTAAATGGAGAGCGTCTAGACGTTGCCTCGGCACAGACGGACCGTCCTAGCGAGTCGCAGACTGAAAGCTCACGCTTCGCGACAAATTCGTCCAACCAGTTGGTTGCCGTGTCCCCAGCAGACTCGCCATCCTCGCTTCAGCTAATTTCTTTCGAGTCTACCGAAGAAGCGTCCTTGTGTGGGGCGCGGGCTCAACACCTTGATGCTCCACCTGGACAGACAGACCAAGGCGCGAGACGCGTGCCTCTCCACGCCCCGAACAGAAGCGACAGCGCTGTAGATTCTCAGTTCGGATCTTCTGATCAGACTACCGCCAATCTGCAGCAGCTCGCGGGGTATTTACGTAATGGGAACTCTCACGCTCAGAGCGGAGTGAATGCCGCCCACATGTGGAGGGGAAACAGTGGAGAGGACGCTAGAACCCCAGGTGACTGCGGACTGGTCGATTGCGGCTCCTCAGACGCTGAAGCAGAAGCTCAGAAGCTGATGAAGTCCCTGATTGCAGAGAGAGATCTGTACAAGGCAGCGTTTGGCGCGGCAAACGAGGAGTTAGAGGAACTACAGGGTAGTCATCGCGAGCTTCAGAAGGCTCTCGGAGAGGCGGACCGACGCCTTCTGCATTCAGAGTTGCTTCTGCAACGCCAGCAGCGACAGATCGCTGCAACCGAGCAGGGTTCTGAAACGCGTCGGGTGGACAGAGAGGATGTAGAACAAATCGGGGGCGAGCCGCCCACGTTGCACACGCTGGAAGGGAGCCACTCCAGTGCAGAAGTGATCGACTGCCGCGCAATATCGCGTTACAGCGGCCAAGGTCGCGGGACGACTCCGGTTTCCTCCTGTTCCAAGTCTCCATCCACGACGGAGCCGGTGAGCAACCAGAAAAGACCAGATACACAGGAGGCAAGATATCGAGAAGTGGCTCGTAGAAGTATGAGTAGGAATGGAGGGAATCCATTGTCAAAACCGCACCCAAGGTGCGCATCGGAGTACGTTCTGTCTCCGGCAGTCCGGTCGTCTAACGACTCTCAGCTAGGAGAGCGCGTTATCGATGTCTTTACCTCGCGTAAACCTCGGAGCTCCTTGCTCACTTCGCAACTCCCCCAGGGGGGCGAATTCGCATATTCGGCAGCTGATGACGTCGCCGAATTCTCGGGGGGGGCTTCGAGATACGACGGAAGGCCCAGGAATCGCGGCAGCATCCTCTCTTTTACAGAGGGGAGAATTCGCCGCGACTGCGGAGTCCACAGTTACAGGGGACAAAAAGCTGCACAGTCAGGCGGTGAGGCTGGGGTTGTGATGGAGGGATCCCGACACTCAGCGGAGACAGCAACTCGACTCCGTACAGGTCTCGAGAACAACCATACAGCGTCCGCAGCGAGTAGAGGACCAGAGGACCAGACGATGTTGTTTGCAGAGGCGGACCGCTACCGGGGAGTCGCAGCGGCGTCGGGTACACGAAGGAGTAACGGGAGAGGTAGGCGCCGGAGTTCCAGCGGAGAAGAGTCAACTCCTCCCCTACGATCTGTTTCATGCGAGGGAGTTTACGGGGTAGAGGCAGATCTCGGCAACATCTCAAGCAGTTTCGAGCTCCTTCGCCGCCACAGTCCCTCTACATTTCCGCAGCGTGGATCTGTGCGAGATTGCGACGGAGACGAAAACGGCGAAGGCAAGACATCGTTCCCTTCTCTTCTACAGTATGAAGCTCCAGAAACTGCGTGGAGTAGAGCCGACAAGAAAGATGGAGCTCTTCACGACAACTCAGAGACCCTACGAAAAAGCATAGTGGATTCCTACTTCTGGCTGCATAAATTGTCCGCCAGTATCTCATCTGGAGAATACCCAAGCGTTGAACTGCTGGTCAGAGGCGTTGAAGAACAGCAACAGCTCATTCGCGTGGCCCAAACCATGGAAGAGGAAAGGGAGCAGTATGTGGATGCCGTCGCCAATTTGCACGCCGAGTAAGCTCCGATTGTATTTACGTTTCGAATTGGATATAACAAAAACTCGGCCAACTACGGCAGCGGCGTTCTCTTTCATTTCAGCTGTCACTCGGAAGCTTAGACTTTTTTCACGCCCGTTTTGTGTTTTACACAGCACGTTTACCTGCCACGCGTACCTCCACGAAAACCAATTAGTTCTGTAGCTGGCCGGAGGTGAGACCGTCATCGATTTTTGCGTGGCAGCTACGACAGCGGATCCGGATCGAAGATTGCTTCACATGGGCGGGACAGAGGTCGACCGCGCGTGCTTGTGGCACAGGTTGGGCACAGAATGAAGATGCCGTAGACTGTTTTTTATTCGGGATGTTTTTTTATTCGGTATGATTCGCATCAGGATCCGGCCAATAGGGAAACGAGAAGTATGTTCTTGTATGCAGCACAGCTCAGTCGCTGTAAGGATATGCCATGGGTCGCATGCCGGTGTATGTGTGCTGACTTTTTGTCAGGCTACGTTCTGTACGTGACGAGGCGTGTATCTATCTTTTGGCCCATCAACAGCAAGCGACCGATCTGCAGCAAGAGGCCGACGATGCGCATGCAGCCGCGGACTTTTGGCTGGAAAATCACCTTCGTTTCATGCGGAAGTGGCAGCGGATTGGGTATGGTGCCCTTATCTATCTGCCGTCTGCGCGCGTCGTCTCGGATGAAGACACTTGGAACCAGCAACAGCAATTGTTTCAGACTGGAGATCATTGCCTGATGATTGCAGGGGATTGTGAAATCGATCCTCTGGAATCTCCCGTGGCTTCAGACAGTCCGACAGCGAGAGATCTATCTGCATGCAAAGTGTCCCAGTCGCTTCGAGCGGTGGATGCTATATGTGCAGCCCAGGTGATTCTCCATGATGAAGAAGAGGCAGAAAGTGGAGAAACGCATGCTTCTGAAGCGGCAGAAGACTTGTCATGGGCTATGCCCGATGATTTTGTACGCTGTCCTGGAAGTGACAGAGATTCGAAAAAAGTGGAAAGGGAGTGTTTTCAGAAACGAGACTCAAACATTGTGGAAGCGGCACGCGGTGTTAACCACGATTTGCAAGCGGGTTGGCTGCAAAGGCGGGGAGAAAGAATGCTTTTGTGGTTCCTTGATTAACATGGACGCGCCGAGATGTTCCATCATTCCACGCGAAGAGCAGAGGGTGGAGAGGTTTCCGCTAGAAAGAAAAACAGACTTGCACTGAGGGGAAAGATTTTGCGAGAGCACTGTTTGTCATTGTTTGCAGCATGCGCCCCGCACATCCACATTCGTTGTCGCTTGGTCATTGCTGTGCCTGAGCCATCAATTGAACAGTCGCAGCGGTGCATGTCACTTCCTTCGTGTCATTTTGACAATGTAGGAATCTTTTCGAGTCGCGCCTGCTTGTAACTCGATGGAGTCGGTGACACATTTTCGCTGGCAACCAAAAATAAAAGCTACTATACTGGAGCAAGCTGCTGTGTGGCCAAAGTGCCTTTGTAGATATATTCCTCCGTTTCTTGAAGGTTCCTGGCATCATTCTCTAAAGATTGAACCTTCGGCTGTCACGTGCCAACCTAGAAATTTGGTTAACCGCTCGATGTCCCATTCGAGGCTTTATTCCATGTTTAGGGTTCTTGCAAGCGTCGTATTGTCCACGGCGTTACGGTTTACATGATGACCTTGTAGCGTATAGCGTAAAGCTGTATCTGTTGTCGAGTTACGTTGCTATTAAATAGTGATTACATTTTTGGTGAGATATGCAGTGTAGAGGAAGTAGAAAGTGATTTGTACAACCGCGAGACAGAAATGGAAGCGCCTCACATGAGGAGATGCTTGCGAGGGACTAAGGTTTCGGGCATCCAGTGTA
Source organism: Toxoplasma gondii ME49 (assembly GCF_000006565.2). NCBI lineage: Eukaryota > Apicomplexa > Conoidasida > Eucoccidiorida > Sarcocystidae > Toxoplasma > Toxoplasma gondii. Next base: position 6,454,207 of record NC_031476.1, read on the forward strand.
GTTGTGGAGTCACACATCTTTCCATAAGATCTAACAGATATGCCACTTGGCGAGTCCGCCTTCACACTTTTTTTGATTCTCACGCGCTTCGAATTAGCAAAGTGGGAGCAATCATTCTGTTCAGATCAAATTGATAAGATATACATTTCAGGGCAGGATGTTGGACGCCTGCGCCCGTCTGAGTTGGTTGCACATTCGCACCAACAAACAGCCAATGACTCTGACCATGTTTTCTTGAGGACGGCAAGACTAGGGGAAAAGTACCACTCGATTCAGTAATCCGGAACTGTGTGCTGCTTGCGCTCGTTATAGCGGGTCGTCAGCCGTTCACACACAATTTGCATACGCCAGTTGTACCGTACTCACCGCCAACTACTTTCCGGTAACATTCTCGTGTTCATCGCTAGCAGTAGCTGTTTTCTCTAGTCAAGTCTTTCTACAGTTGAATCCCAGCAGACGCATTGTTTATTGTAGGACGACACGGGCTGTGTACGTAGTAGAACTCTCAATTCCCTTCACGCAGGATATCACACCGTCACTACCACCAGAAGGCGGCGGAGCGAAACGGCGAGCAGGAGCCGACGTAGTCTGAACGAGCTTCAAGCCCGCATGCGTAGTAGTGCAGCAAAGTGTGCACCATATTGCAACCGAATCTAGACTGCAGCATGAGGAGAGTCTAGTGATGATAGATACCTTTGGTACCTATCTCGCTAGAACAGTGGCAGACTTTAACTGTTGTTGTACACCACTTCTGACTATCCGATTCTAGTAACTAAGCAGGGTTCGTATACATATGCAGAAACTCGTCCCTCTTTACTCACCGCGGATGGATTTCCTGCCATACCACTGGTATTGTTGGGCGCTTGAAACGGTTTCATCCTTAGCTTTTTTTTGCCGACCGGATTTTATGGGAAACAATTACTGCGGCGTGTCGCGGGCATGGTCTAGTGGCTATGACGTCTGCCTAACACGCAGAAGATCCCGAGTTCGATCCTCGGTGCCCGTATAGCCGTTTCCACCAGTTGCTCATGATTGAAGTGCAGCCACTTATTTTTGACGCACATAGTCATGATACATTCAGCAGCACGTATGGACTGCATGCCGCCACCATCCTTGTTTGGCAGTTGAAAGAGTTTTAGTGCTCGAATGATCTCTTAGAGTGACTGCTTCTGAAAGAGAATATTCGAGGCTGTTTTTTCGCCCCTGACTTTTTTTTCGTACAGTTATTGGTACCTGTCGCGGGCATGGTCTAGTGGCTATGACGTCTGCCTAACACGCAGAAGATCCCGAGTTCGATCCTCGGTGCCCGTATGTTCCCGGTGGGACACTCCTGTATGGCAACCAGTTCATAAAGGGTATCCGTTTTGCATGTGCACGATGGTTTCCCGATTACATAGTGCCACATCAATTTTATCTTCAGCAACTTCGCTTCAATGAACTGTCTCATATCCACGGTCGCGGGGTAATGCCTATGATACATGGCTCACATGCGTTCTAACCATGATCTCCGGTACCTCAGAAAAGAACACTTCAAATGTGCGCGTTCTCATGTGCAGTGAGACCTTGAAAGTGAGAAAATGCCACGGGGTTCTCGTGGAACCCGTCGGCAATCACTGGTAATCTGCAACAGCCAGATCATGAACTCTATTCCTTATGACATTAGGCTGCAGGTCCTCAAGTCGCCCAGAGGTTGTTGTAATTATAAAATTGATATGCTCGCAGAAATTTAAGTAGACCAGATTCGATCGTGAAGTGGGGACAAACGTGTGGGTCAAGATAGATGTAATCGAAAAGTGGAGAGCTTTACTATCCTCGTGAAATCAACACCTCCGATCAGCTAGGCGTCCGCACGCCTTTACTTTCAGTTTTCACTAGCGTTCCTTCCGGTGAGCATTCGATTTGTGCACATCTGGAACCGAGAGCTACGCAGAGTTCTGCTGGCGTTTCGAGTTCACTGCACCAGAGAAAAAACCTGGTCGCACGATGAAGGCGCAGCGCTACACTTGAAATCCGCCACTTTTCGATTAACATATTTGCTAAAGACTGTGTCGGTTCAAAGATCGTCGCGAAACCTGGCTTCCTACTCTGCCACAGAATTTCTAGTCGAAAAACTCTTCTCAGTTTTTGTGCCACTCTCCTTCAGACAGGGTACTCCCGATTGACATATCGGCGCGTAACCACGACGTTGCCTTCACCGGAATCTTTACCTGTCATATAGCTTATTGCAAAAAGTCTAAAAAACTCGTGGGTACTGTAGCGTAGATAATCCGTGTAGCGTTCTCCACGCATCTCAAGCATCGTTCCATACACAGTGACACGCCCTTTTAGATTCTATGACACTTTAGTCGCTTTCGAGAGGCAGCTGAATTGACCAATGGACCAGCAAAGAGTTTCTCAGAACCACTTATCACCCCGTGCTCCGACGTCTCACCTGTACACGTCCTTCAGCTTCTCGAGCAACTGAGACAGACAGAGACAGCAGCGACACAACTGGCCATGGACCGAAGCAGCGCAAAAATCAGCAAGATGATCGGCACTATTTCCTTTCCTATGTGAGAATGGATGTAACGCCTGACACTTGAATGCTTTAATAACCTAGCTACGGGCACCTTACGCTGGAGAAGCAAGAGTGGGCGTTATCGTAATATCGAACTAGGGAACAGCCTACTTGCTTGCTGGGAGCCTAGCGACATCCTTTGTTTCCTTCTACACCCACATTCTACACGAAAGGCTTTTCCACTTTAACAGCAGCCGGAACAAGCCTGACAGGCAGTTCCTCCTCCACGCCGCATTTCAACCTTCGCTAGCGCTTGTGTTCCCACTAAACGGATAAACACGAGCCTGAAAAACCAAACGGCGGCGAACTGTGTTCTTTGGAGTCAGTCGGTGTTTTCCTCTCTTACTTTTCTTCTTCCCTCACGGACACCGTCGAGATGTTCCTCGAGGAAATCAGCGAGCTGCCATACGTCGAAATCGAAAGGGATCTGTGGAGCGGAAACCGACGGCCAGGACAAGAAGGGACACAGACACTTGAGAAATCACTATTTTCAGAGTGAGCGCGAAGCTGACGTCGAGACACCCATCTCCTTCGTTTCCAGCTCCAACGCGCTTACCAGAAACAGTCCTCTCTCGACGCATGCATTGAACTCCGTGCCAATGATGAGAGGAATCGGAGTGGGGGGTCGTCGAAGCTCCTTGAGAAGGTTCTGAAGCAGCCAGCTGTGAGACTCCTTCTCCAAGTGTCGCCCACAAATGCGCCCAACAGCTTCCTGAGGCGGAGTCAAAGCATGCCATCGCCGGTTAGGAAAAAGGAAAAAGACGTTACCAAGCTCGAGGTCGAGGAGTCGAAATCGTGTCATCGTTTGTGCCACTACTTTCTTCAACGGAAGGGAATCCTCGAGGGCGCGAGCGAACAGAGCCGTCAACTACGGGATGAGTCCGAGAATGGGTTCACTTTCGTTCACCTCTTTTTGCGCTGAAGAGAGCGAAGGCGCAAAGAACACAAAGTCTGGATGGCTGCCGGCCTCGGCGACAGCCACACGCCTTAGGTGCTCTGCCAGCTCCGGAGGCGGCTCCGGCGGATCCGGACCGAATTTCTCGCGGACCTGAGGAAGTCAAGAGAGGGGTGACAGGGTACGACGGAGTGAGGCCAAGAAAAGAAGTGCGCCTTTTAGTCATGATCATTGGTCGAAAGATGTCACACGCGGTAGAGCAGAGGACTGAAGGTACACGAGAAAGGGGACGAAGATATGAGGCGACGACGAGCGCATCTATGAAAAGAGAGAAACGCAGGCAAAGTGCAGCCGACCGAAAGCAGTACAGAGAGCCAGGCTGCTTCTGTGCGCAGAGAGCAACGCGCCCAAGGGGGAAGGAAAAACGAGAGAGCACCACAATTAATAAGAGCAAGACGGTCAACCAAGAAGAACACACCATGGAGGACTGCAGAGATACGTCACTAACAGCACAACAGCAACAGAAAAAGTTTCAGGAGAAACGCTCTTTGCTGCGCGTTCGTCAACAGGCCACCAAGAAACCTGGGGGGTATTTCAGTTGGACATACGCGAAAAGAACAGACACGCCGTCAGACTCAGAGAAGAAGAGGACGCGGTACCTTTTCCTCTGCCTTTGACGCCACTTCCTCCAGCCGCCGTTTCCTCACTCGGCGATTCTGCAAGCCGAAAACGAACAAGTGCGTTCCTCTCTTCTTTTTGCGTAGGAGAGAAAGAACAAGCTCACTAAAGAGCTTGTGAAGCCGAGTGGACGGATTCCCGGCGTCCAAGAAAGGAACACAGAAACTTTTTGCTGGAAAGCGCCTCGCGTGGACACATGCGCACAAAACGTTCTGCTCGCGTAAGATGCATGTAGATAAGGCAGGTTCTGTCAACAGGCACGGGCGTCTGTAAAGGCGTTTCGGGGTAGTGCAGTGGGTGTTTATTGCCGCATCAGCGTCGACACAGATATCCCCATCTGTGAGGCCTCGTCAACACACAGTTGCAAATGCCAGGAACATCTCTGGTTGTCGAGTTGTAAGCATTTCCACGCAAATCGCCTCGGGAAGAATCAGGGAAGAGCCGCGATAAAGATGCAGGCGCTTCAAGCCTATCCCAGACGCACCTTGATGCGGAGCGCGCGCCTGGTAAGAGCAGCTTCTTGACGACGGAATTCTCTGTTCATCAACTGCGTGCGTCTGAGAGCAGGGAGAAGCACGAACGAAAGGAAGTGCATGGAAGCGTGAAGGCGGACACAGGGAAGTGAAGAACTCCCATCACACACACGGTAACGCACATACACAATCGTTGACAGGAAAGAGAGAGCCGAGGGTATCATAAATCGGAAGTGAAAGGCGGGAGACTAAACAAGATAAAGGAAACGAGGAGACCCTTCTCCTCTCACCCCAGTTAAGGTTGTTGGCCTCCTTTGTCTTGTCCCTTTGCCTCGCTGACTTAGAAAAGACGAGAACGACCACGCTCGCCCCGCTGCTTTCGTTCCCGTTTCAGCAAACGTCTTGAAAAGAGAGGCTGCTTAATTCTCTCTCTTTGTCTTTCTTCGCCTTCCTCTTTCTCCCGCCTCCCTGTTCTTCATTGCCTTCTCTTCTGGACTCAGAGCGACGCGGTGTCTTCGCCTTCGTTCTGGGCGTTTGTGCCTGTGCGGTGTTTGTGCATGCAGCTCCCTCACCGCGTGAGTTTTTCGTCTGGCTGGTAGAGGGCGGCCTTGAACATGACTTCGTCGGTCTGGGCGTCCCACAAGGCTTGCAGGCGATCTCTAAAGCGAAGACAGAAGACGCGAACGCGGTTCATCGAAGGAAAGACGAGAGTCGAACAGGAGCAGGCACACCTTGAGAAGAGCCGTCGGAGACGGGAACGCTTTCGTGCGAAGAAACGAACAGGTTGCGGCAAATACTGGCAAACGAGACCGACTCGGAATCGGGACAGCGTCACTGGTAGATCCTGGAACGACCGACAGCAGGGGAGAGCGCCGAGAAAACGAGAAGCCTAAACCCTCCGAGCGCAGAGAAGGGCGAAGTACATGCAGAAGTGTAGAGAGGGAAAGGAAGCGAACGCGTGAAAACAAATTGAAAAAAATCTTGAGGATGTGTTCCGCAACTGTGCCAGCCCAGCGAAGGCCCCACTGCGTCTGCTGGCTTCGTCGGTTTTCCCGCTCTGACCGAAGCAGTGTTCGTTCAGTGGCGGCGCAGAACCAAGCCGGTAGTGAGGTAGATGACAGTAGCCAGTCTCCCAGATCCGAATTATGTTTAACGCACAGGCCGGCATGCTTCGACGTGAGCAGACGCTCTGGGGTCGCGTCCTCGCTCTTCCCTTGTGGTCCTGCGGTCGCGAAGAAAGGATTCTGCTGGAAGTCGTTGAACTGGCCGCCTGGAGCCTCCACGGCCTCGACCAAAGAGCAGCACAAGCTGTACGCACACCGGTGCTCATGGAGCAACACGCAGAGATGCCAGCGAATGCAGAGAACGCGACGAGGAGACAGAGAGAAAGAGAGAGTCTGAACAACTGTGCGCGATTCCGCAGAAAGTGAAAACGAGCAGCCAGAAAAGTGAAAAGGCCCAGGGTCGTGAAGCGTGTGTCTGCTTCCCCTGAGTGCAATCTGTTGCAGGCTTCCCTTCTTCCTGTCTGAGAGCGACAGGATTAATGAGAGGCCAGACAGGCCGCGGCACGCGTGCCGACCACCGAGTTGACGGCGAAACTGGCCCGCAACCAAGATGGCGAGTTTCTGAGGTCGTTCTCACTTTTCGGTTATGTTCTCGATTTCGCTGCGAGATGGATGGAGCCCAATGGAGTGGAGCTGGATGCACACCGGACGAACGCGGCCGTCGAGGACGCGACCCGTGACCGTTCTGTAGGGAACGAAGAACGTCAGTTTCTTCGCCAGGAATGGGTCGCTGAGGGGCGAGGAAGGCAGCGGCGACGAGGCCAGCGGCATAGAAGTGAGCAGGTGCTCGAGACGGTCAATGTATGCATTCAGTTCAGACAAGGCGGCAGCGTTCACTCTTCGCGCCTCTTCCGGGAAGTCGACTGTGCGATCTGAGTCCATGCAGCCGCACACACTGGCATCTCAAAGGGTGCAGGCAAGGGAGGCAGTGACGACGCAGAGAAAAAAGAGAGTCCCGAAAATCCCCAAGTCACTACATCAAACGAAAACACAGTGGGAGCAGACACAAACGTTTGCTCCTGAAGAACGAGCAAGAGAACCGACCACGACAACATCACATTTGGAATGCAAAACTGCTGTCCTACACCATCCTTTATTGATTGTCCTGGACAGCTTCAGGGACAGGCGACACCGAGGAACAAGGAGAGAAAGTGGGCTGAAAGATGCAACCGCCAAAGATGTCTGGATGCGACGACAGAAGAAATCACTTCGCAGAAAGGAGAATGTCAAAAAGGGAAGCGCAAAACACATTTTCGATCACACATGACAGAAACATCAACCGCTTCAGAATAGTACACACACATAGCTTCACGAGCGTACACAAACATATATATATATATATACATATATATATATATATACGCAAATGCACATATAAATATATATATATATACATATATATATATATATATATATATATACATATATATATATATATACGCAAATGCACATATAAACATATATATATATATATACATATATATATATATGCTTTACAGGAGTGGCAAAGGCTCATGTCCGTGTACGGGGTGTGTGTGCGTGTGGTTCTGCGTGGTTTCCTTTTCTCTCTGTGTCTCTCTCGACGCCTGTCGCTGTTGTACATGGAAACATGCACAGCGGTCGCCGCCCAGAACGTCCGGAGGACGCAGCTCAGGTTGCTTGGCATTGGAGCCTCTTACTGCTGTGCAAGAAAAGGCGACGAAATAGAGTGCTCACCCGGATGGACGCAGAGAAGAAAAAACCGAAGTTCTCGGCGGAGAGAGCCAGGCCGCGCCTTTGAGGCCACCCGTGCTCCCGGCGAGCGGCGAGAAGACAACGACACAGAAGAGACACGGAGAAAAGAAGAGACAGCGGGCACAGCAGAGGAAGACCGAGACAGTGGAGACAGAGAGAGTGGGGTCTGACGCAACGGAGACAGAGACACTCGAGACAGAGAAGCGGCGGACAGAAACACTGGAGACGAAAACAACAGAGACGGAGAGAATGGAGAAGCAGAGGGCGGCGAATTCCAACTAGGGAGAGACGAAGACGGTCGCGGTATAGACGGGATGCAAGGTGCTAAACAAGAGCGAGGGAGAAAAGCAAAAGACGGAGAGCGCAGTGGAGCCGGGGAAGGAGACCACGAGGAAGAGTGAGACAGAGAACAAGAGGGCGAACAAGGAGGAGGACAAGAGGGAGAAGAAAGAGAATACGGAGACGAAGAAGCGAGTCTCCATGATGCTTGTCGAGGCGATGTAGGCGGCATCTCGCCTCGGCGAAACAAGCCAGGGAGGCGAGAACGGCCAGACTGCGTCGGCCTTTGTGGCCTGACTACTGGAGTCGGACGGCAGGACCTTCGAAGACAAGCAGTTGCGGACGGGGACGAAGAGTCGCAGGCCGATGCTACGTCTGGTGCATGCGACGCACATTCACAGCGGCAGTGCGGGGAAAGACGAATGAACGGGGTCTTTCCAAAGCACAGAGGAAGACGCGGCGAGCCGCATGCGCGAGGGAGTGAACGAGAAAGAGAAGACGCAAGTGTTCGCTTCTGGAAGGCAGCTACAGGACGCGCTGAGAGACACCGCACTGAGATTGGAGCCCACGAGAATTGAAGCAGTGGCGATAGAAGAGGATTCACCTTCTTCCTTTCTCTGTTCGTCTCCTCGGGAAGGGGAGACGCTTCAGTCTCTCCACGGAACCGCCCGGCTCCCCCCGTCGCCGCGGAGACAACCGAGTGCTCCATTCTCTCTCCCCAGGCGTAGTCGCCGACGCTCCCGAGAGAACGCAGGCGCATGCGCCGAAGAAGAGGCTCTCAGCGACGGTGAAACAACACGAGCCGACAAGCTGGTCACTAAGAAACGAGATTGCCTTCGCTCTCGCGAGACAAACACTGTCGGCAAGGAGATCGACGCAGCTGAGCTGCTGAAAGAAAAAACTACTCAGTAGTTGCCTCCTCGTTTGGCAAGAACGCTCAGCTGACGGCAGAAGCGAAGAGGAAAACGCAGCGAGGGGACGAGCGTCCAAGAAGGAGCGCGCGGCGAGCTCTGTGTGGCTCGGACATCTTCTCCTCAGGATCGTCTAGAGAAGAACCGCCCCGCTAAAAATCGCAGAAGTTCTCTTTCGTTTCACGTCTTCTGGAATTGGTTTCGAGGTCCTCTTGATCCAAAAAGAAGGCAGCCAGAACTTGTCACGGGCGACGTCTTCAGCTGTCCAGCACGCATGCTTCGTTCTTCAGGGAGCTGAATCGAAGCAGAAGAAGTTCTCTTCATTTCCTCGTGTTAATAAGGCCGACCTTTGTTTCTCTGGACAAAGCCGAAGGAGGAAACAGCTGCGATTCAAACAGCCTTTCGTTTGTGCAGCAGCACACTTGCGGAAACAGTCTCGTTCACACAAGCGACACCTTGAAAAAACACACATGCATGCACAAAAATACATACCTGGACATGTAGTTATACGCAAATGCACATAGGATAAATAGATATATGTACTACGGATCTATGAATAAACCTTGGATCACTCTCTTGGCGTCGTTTGAGACTGCATGCCGCTCGGGAACCTGTCGAAGCGCATGCGTAGGCCGTACACACTGTCTGGCTTCCTTTGCCGACAAGTGAGACGTATGATGCGCCCATGCCGCTTGAGACAAGAAACGACCGGGACGCTATGAGGAAAAAAACTACGTCTTGGTCCTCCTTTTCCTGGTCTGCTGTGCTGCCTTGGTTCGTCGACGAGGCGGCGCTCGCCAGGCTCGGCAGATCAGCTCGCCTCTCACGTTCAAAGCAAGGACGTATTCACTATAGTACGAAAATCACCTTTTTGCGTCTTGCCCCGTCGGTGAATTCAGTCGCACTTTTCTTCACCGGCAGGCGCTCGCGATTATTTGTTTGACCCGCCTGTTACTCTCAATCGAGTTCTTCGCATGTCTCCTCGCAGGTCATGCGTGAGATCCGGAGACTCGGCTGGTGCCTTGTCTGGTCTCGCTGCGCCTGCATTCTCCCATGTTCTTGGCGTTTTTGCTGTCGCGTGCTTCTCACCTTCACGACTTCAGGGAGTCTTTGTTTGTGTCTCTCCCCTTAGTTTCCTGTTGCACGGCTGTTCCTACTACCGTTTCGTTTTCGGCGCAGGTCTGGTCACGCTCTCGTGACTGCATTTCTGTTTCTTGTCGCTTCGGACGTTACTCACGCCTTCATCATGTTGGCGTTCGTCGCGGTATACATACACGGCACGGAGCTGCTTGCCCTTGTCGACACTGGCTCCGAGGCGACGCTCGTCTCGCTATTTCTCGTCAACTGCCTCAATTTGTCCATCAACAGAGAGTACCGAGGTTTCGCAACTCACCACACATCTTCTGCGTTGTCGTCGGCTGCGCCTGTCGTCCCTCCGCCTTGTCCTGTCCCTCCTGGTTCTTCTGCTTTTAGCTCGTCAGATACTGGCTCTCCTGCTGCACCATCTCGCGCGCTCTCACTGTCTAGTCGAGCTGCGGCAGGCAGAACTGCGCTGCACCTGAATGAGAACCAGACAAGAGGCGAGTCCGGTACCCCTCGGGCTTGTGAGTCTCAGGATGAGACTGAGGCGGAAAGCCAAGCGAACAACGAGGAAACAGAGACAGAGAAACGCGATCGTCAAGTCGAGCAGGCGGCGGCCGCCTCCCATCTTCCCGCGTCTCAAGTGTCTGTACACGGCGCAGGGTCGGCCATCGTTGGCCGAGTGGAAAACCTCCAAGTCACCTTTCCTGTTTTCTCTGTAGAGACAGAAGACCTCAACGAGCGATCAGTAGAGGCCACGACAGGCCCCCGAGAAACCAAGGAGACAGACGAAGAGCGACCTGCGCAAGCAGAGGCCACCGGCGCCATCGCATCTCAGAACCAGTCAAGAGGAGCCGAAGCTGCATGCGATCGGGAAGCGCCGAGAAACAGCCGTCTTGAATTTCGAAAGCCTTGCTTACTGCCAGTAATATGTGACGCCATCGTTCTGGAGGAACCTTCACAGCATTATCATTCGTCCCTGCCCCGCGCAGCTTCCTCCTCTACCCCTTTGTCTTCCTCTGTCCGGACTTCTTCTGTTTCTTCTGCTCGTTCGCCTTCTCCCGTTTCTGCTTCTTCGTCTGTTTTGCCTGCTTCACAGTTCTTGCTTGTCTTGGGGCTGGATGCGTTGGTGGCGCTTGACGCTGTCGTGGACCTTCCCCGTAGGCGGCTGTTGATTGGAAATGGCCGCTTTGCAGCTACGCTCTTCTTCGGCGACCCTTCGGCGTTAGGTGCTTATCTGAGATAAGCGAGATTTGCTGGCAACATTCTCCAGGAGCAGCAACCTGCTTGTGCTTGTGAAGAATATTCTAGTGGACGGGTTCTGTGCTTGTACTAAACTAACAGTGTTAATGAATACAGCTTCCTAGCGAACATGAACACCACTAGGATACTGAAGACCAACGCTGTTTTTGGCGCTTCAGAAGAATACGAAGAGTCGAACCTTGACAGAGCTGAGGTTAACGTAAGCCGAGGCCGTAGAGACAGAACGGAGAGGCGGTTACGCATCTACCAGAGGAGAGTGAGAGTCAGAAACGAAACGCGACACAGAACTCGAAGCAGGCCACGAAGCAAGGCGATGGGAGTCACAAAGATGAACTTCCAAACACACACAGTATTCTAGAGCCCATAGCGAACCGTCCGGTGCTGCACGAGTTCTGAGGTGCGGGAGAATCGCGGCAGCTACAAAGCGTCTGAAAAAGTGAAGAATTCGCTGCTGCGTGCTGTTCGTTTCTAGGTTTCACCATCAGAGGTCCCAGCATAGCTTCAGTAACGCTGTTCCCAGATGATTCGCCACTGCGAGACTGTTATCTGTTAGATTTCTGACGAACGCAAAGGCTACGTGTCGCTGCGACTCACTTGCATGCACCTGAACGGGATGTGCAAATTTCTGAATCACACGTTCCCAGAGCGGATCGGACTGTCCGAGAAAAGCGCGCGAGACTGGAAACGGGAACAAGCACAGGAGCAGGGCCGCGCTGTGAGGTGTTCACATGGCATTCTGTGTGCCACGCAAAATCGTCGTTGACGCTGCCGCACGAGTAAATAGCCAATGAATACTCTCCTTCCTATTAAAGTGCGAGGACGCCACCGTAGTTCGACGATAGGCGACTAGCATCAGAAGCCAAGGATTTGGAAGAACGGAGTATACAGCGTCGGGGATTTGATTTTGCGCTGCGGTGTTGTTTGCCACGTTGGGCAACCTTTTCGGGCGGCTGTCTATCCGTTCTACTGTGTTTGAGGCATTGGATCTGAACGTAGTTTGCAGCCCCAAGCAGCCCTCCAATAGATGTTCTACTGTTGCGAGTGATTTCCGTATCGTTACAAAAATCAATAATGCGGCATCTCAGTGAACCAGAAGCAACGGTCTCGCACGTGCCGGTCTGTAACATAAGCACAACTCTGCGCTGTATCCGCGAGCTAACACGTCCGCTGCTTCTGCATCTCCGTGGATTTACTGAAATGTCTACGAGCAGAGACTACCCCTTCTCTCGTCGCGCTATCAATATGAGATGCTCAACTGGTTCTTATGCCACAAACGTAACTTCTCTAACATTGTCAAAGTGGGTTTTGGTTTGGTCACCAAAATAGTTTCTGCGTTGTTTGGCTCTGCAGAACTACCAAGAGATCGCATCTGACAGCGAGATAATGTGGTACGACGCAAACGACGTCGAGTTCGATTTTAACACTGCGGACGTGTCCCCTTTACTGATCCGATCTTTTGCTCGGGCTTATCTGTTAGGAAAAGTGGGACGCCACACTGGCAAAGTGAGGGATCTTCGCTGAACAACGATATTTCGACTAAACGCTTTCTTCCATCACACGACATAAACACATTTCAGGAGGGACGGAACGACCGACAGCGCGTGCCTTCTCGCTCCAACAACTGTTTCTCTAGAGTGCCTTCCTCGTCATACGTGTTCACGACAGCAACAACGAAAGAAAAATTGGTTCGAAGAGGTTGCTGAAGCTAAAACGAAAAAGAACCTCTGTGACTGGGAAATCGGAAAACTCAAGGGTGAGGACGGAGGAATGGCTGCAGCGCAGCAGGCCGATCCACGCGTGAGGCGAACATAAGTCCCTGCATGCTTCTAGGTACGGAAATAAGATGCACAAGAAAACGTCCACGAAGACATATGCGTACGCATACTTACCGGGTGATACTTCCTATGCGCAGCTGATGCAAATGGCTGAGCTTTTTCTCAACGGAGATACGAAAGTCTCACACGTGACAATCCAAGGTTACGAAGTATACGGGAAGCTCCCTTTGCACCGAATGATCCTTTTTTCTGTCACGCGAACGATAATGCTCCTCTCCTTGCTGTGGCTGTCGGCGAATACTAGTCACTAAAAAAAGCGGAGCCTCCGAAAAAAAAGGTCGGAAACACAGCCGCCGGACAAGCGACGCCACAATCGAAACAAGAGGATTTGTTTTTCAACTGCAAATCCGTGTTGCTAATGAGGACCCTGAAGAGCAGCCTTAACCCCTTCACAATCCCCTATATAGCGCGATCGTCACGGAACCAATGCTATACAGAGAGACGCCCATGCGCATTATGCGTCCAACACAGGGTTCAGTTCTAATGAAGGCAGAAGATTGCACTGAACACCCGTCTCGCGTACACCGAATCAACTATTTACATGCCAGTAATTTTTGTTTGGAGACTACCGTACACGGGAACGAAACATCCTTTGCTACGTGTGTGCATGGCAGACGATGCCTTTCGACTGAAGTCGGGGCAACTTATCACGAAAAATACCCGACGGGCGTTCCCTACAGAACGAGAACACTAGAAAAAAGTCTACCACTGTTTTTTGCTCGCCCTCACTTTTATATGAGAGCACGGCAATCAGCATTTTCGAAGACGCGATTCTGCTTGTCACAGCCACCCGAAGCCAAAATCATCTACTGCAGACCACACCGTATCGACAAATTACACGTACAAAGACTCGATGCACATATGCAAACGGACATATAAACATGTAGCGAAGTGTGAGAAGCGGATAGCAGTGAACTATAATGACCTCAACAGCGACGAAATACCTCAACCCATCTGCCGAATCACAACTGTGTTCGCATGCCGGACGATCTGTAAAAATGATACCCATTTTCAACAGAGGTTCCTCGAACGAAGGCGGCAGCGGGCACACACACAGTCATGAGAGGCACTAATCCGAACTTAGTTGGACTGTTGTTACTGAAATGGATTTACGGTCTGTTGGTGAAGTCGGTTGAGCTGTCCGTGCACTCCCGACCGACTCGACTGTGTTCCCACACGGATCCTCATCCGTGACCGAGACGCTCACAAGAGCCTTTCTGTATTATGCTCCGTAAGACATGCACGTGGAGTGAAGAACTAGGCTCCCTATTGTCCCACACTGCCCGTGTCCGGCATTCCGTTGTCGACGCCTGGCCTGCGGGCTTGGCTAAGAGCGAACACGGAGAAACAACGGCGAAAAAACTTGTCACGGCGACCAGCTGTGTGGCGAAACAGAATAACGACCCTCGTTGCCGGTGTGTTTCTGTCTGAAGTGATCCAACACCGTAGTTGAATATCTGTTCCCGTCCAGTGAAACTTTCTCCAGCAAAGACACCGAAAAGTCACGACACACGGAAAAAACACTCCCCGCCATTATCTTCCCTGTTTCGCTCGCGGCACGCTGCCGCATACAGTGACCCTGCCAAAAATGCAATGCCAATGCCAGCAAAAAAAAACCGGAAAGCCAGCAGGCCAAGACCTGAAGCGCCATCTTCGTCAGTTACCCTGTAGAGAAACACTCGTTGCAGAGCGGCAATCCTACCGCCTCCCTCTCGCCCCTGTGCGGATTCATCCCTTCGAAATGCGCTCCAAAGCCTTGTTTTTCGGACAAGACATATCTCCCTTTTCATGAGAGAGTATACCAGCAGTGCACTTCCGGTATGGGTTCTTCCTCTGTCGTCGATGACTCGGTTTTGCCTGACGGAAGAATTCGGACAAGGCCGCCCCGGAAACGCATCCGAAATACGGGAAGCGGGAGGTACTCTCCCAACACCTCTTCGGAAGCGACTTCGTCGCATGCGGGTAAAGAAAATACCATCGAGAGAGCCCGTACCCTGTACAATACATACCCAATCTAACCGCGAAAAAACCCAATCTAACCGCGAAAAAACCCAATCTAACCGCGAAAAAATCCTTCACAGAACCATTCGTAGACACAAGCAGATGAACGAGGTCGTACTGGGAACAATGACATGTCGTTCCCCTTTCCACGTGTCGACAGTCTGTACACAAATACGTTTAGCTGTTTAAGGTCGCATATATTCTAGCCCGAGACTCGCTGCAACAGCAGACGAAGCGAGAACTTGATGAAACGCTGCACAACCCACACGATCCACAGTTAGGCCTTCGCTCTGACAGGCCTTGAGCAAAGAACCTCTTGTCTGCCTAAGACAGTGGTCGAAGGAACAGACGAGACATGGAGCGCGCCACAGAAAACATGCGGCTGCACCTTTGCGCATTTAAAAAAAACACCTGGGATAGAGCCCTAACATCCCGCGGCATACAACGCCGCGCATGGAGGCCTGCGATATACCGTATAAAGACTCGAAAGCCCGACGCGCAGCTGTCAGACATCGTTCCACATCGGAGTGGCCTCCGCCGCGTCTTCCCTGCACGTGACCTTCGTGTCTCTCCAAAGCCGGGCGAAAACGGCCGTCGTCCCCTCTCTAGCGCACGGGAAGTGAGACGCGAATCCTTCGTGACCATTTCACACGAAACGCAACTACGATGCATGCATGAACGAAAGTGAGATACGGTATACGTTTCGTCGTTTCGCAGAGGCTTCAAGACATCCGGGGGGGGACGCTTACACAACGCGCGAACTACAACGAGCTAAACAAAATGAACTCGCTGCTCGATACGATGTCCCTTTCCTCGAGCGTGCGGCCACATGGTGCGTACAGTCGCGCAAAGCAACGCTGCCTTTACGCTGAAATGAATGTCGCATGCGTTTTTTAACTGCACGTAGCCTGTGAGCTAGCCATCGTCGTGGCCTGCCCGATCGACAAGTGTTACCTCGGACAGCCGGCGACAATCGTCGCTTTCTGTTCGAAGTCATTTGCTTATACTCAGCCCATTGTCCTCCAGAACCAGAGACCCGAGCACGACTCTGATTTTATCCTGTCTTCAGTGTTTCCTCGCTGTTCCTCCACACTTTCGCAGAAGTGTCTCCTTGCCGCTTTGAGCCATGTTCGACTGAGCGTCTACGTTTTCGTCTTTGCCTGCGTGCTGACCAGCAACCCTATGCGGTGCGTTGTGGGCCAGCACTGCAACGGGGCTTGTAATGTGCGTCATCGCTGTTGGAGTGCCGCTCTGCTTCAGTGTCGGGTCTCCAGAGGAGATAGAGACACATGTAAGACCCCGACAGTGCCCGCTTCTCTCCTCGCCCGTTCGGGCGAAAGGCGAATTCGGAAACACAGTAACGGCGAAAAGACGGCGTTCTTTCCATAGCTGCAACTGGTCGCCTCTGTCCGGTCTCAATAACGGCCTTGCCTGCCTTCAAGACCCCAGCAGAGCACACAGCCGGTCCAACTCCGGCGGCTTCTGCTTCCGTCAAACTCGAGTGCGGGGTAGCGCCTTCCCGCCCCGACGCGCGTATCGGCAGTTGACGGTTGATAGGATAACTGTTGCCTGTGAATGAACTGCTGGTGCAACACCTCGACCTCCTATTGTCTCACCATTTGTTGAAGAACATCATCAGATACGCTGTGTATATAGGCTCCTCGGGCACTTGATCATACGCCACTTGTGTCAAGGGAACTCGCCACGGCTCGAGCTTTGTCCCCGCCTTTCAGTGCACACATGGACGCCGGAACAGGGGTCCCCGCGAAGCAGTTGAAGTGGAGCTGCCGGTCTGACAAAACACATATGGACAAGGACGAGAAAGTTGAGGAAGCTTGTCTACGCTCCGCTGGTGTGTACGCGCCACACCGTTGAGCGTTTCGACTGTCTGCTGTCTTTTAAACTAAGTCTAAACCCGCTAGTCCGTCCAGACGTCACACACAACTAGTCGAACCCATGTGTCTGCAGGAAGAAAGAGGCGAGCGTCGAATTTCCATCCCTCTTTCTGCAACGCTGGACACTCTGAGCTCTTTGCCCTTTCGAGCGTACACTAGAGAAAACGCGATTTAGCAAGGTGTTCTGCTGCTTGCAGAGCTGACAATGAAGCCCGCATTACCTTCACATTAGTGCATGTAGCTCTATAGGTTCCATTTCTACGATAATTAGTCTTCTCTGAACCGTGACCACGAACCAACATTTCTGTCTATCACGACACTTTCGAGTATAAGGGGGCAGTCTGCCTCCATTCCCTCCACTTAAAACACTGAAACCACCACAGTGTACAAGGTAAAGATGTTAGCAGACAAGGTTGTCCCGCTTACTCCTTTCCTTGTGTTGTCGGCGCGTTCCTCGGATGCAGGAGTGAGGGACGGACCGGGACCGGCGCTCTTGGGTGCTGCGCCTTCTCCCCGCCCGCACACAACCTGGGCAGCCGCTTGCTGAGAACTCGACGCGAGACTCGAGAAAATGGCGGCGCAGCCTTCTCTTCTCTCTCGATCAATCCCGCTGGATGGGGGGGGCAAAAACCCTGGCCCGCCAGACGTAAGCATGGACACATCGGTCCGCTTCACCCGTCGCTGAGAAGCCTTGAAGGTGGGAGGCGGAGGGGCGACAGCGTTTCGGCCACCGTTGCTGAAGTCATGCACGGACTTAACATTCGGGCTGGACTCCCGTTGAGACAACGGAACACCGTCCTGCTCAGATAGGAAAGGAGAGCACGACGGCGGCGACGGACCTGAGCTTCTTCCTTCTTCCTCTGACAGCCCATGCGTACTCGACCCCGAAGAGCCGAGAGGCCAAGACCTAAGTCCTCCACTCACCGCTGTTCGTTCCCGCTTGGGTGACGTCGCGCATGCAGGACCACTGGCGGCTTTTCCAGCGAGTGGTCCCAGGACTTCCGTGCGTCTCGCAGCATCAGCGATGTCCTTGAGAGAGGCCTCAAGAATCGAACTCGTTGTTGTTTCCTTTGTCTCCTCACCCTCATCTCGCTTCAAGGACAGGCCTTTGGCAAGCTCCGGTCGCGCCGCGGTCGCTTCGTCGTTGGCCTCGGGTCGGCCAAGCCGCGGCGGGACCGGTGCACTTCCGTATGGGGCACCAGTTAAGTTGCTCGAGAGAGCTGCCGAGGGTCTCTGACATGATGACATACAGTCTCCACGTTCACGACTGGCTTTATTCACCGCTGGGGCACCCGAGAAAAAAAACGACATGGAAGACGGAGCATCCTCAAGCGAAGCCTGACGTGAGGGCGAAAGCGAGTCCACACCTGTGCTGTGCAAAGGACGTTTGGAGTCTTCGGCGCCGAGTCCAGGTGCAGTCGCATTATGACACTCGCCCTTGTCTCTCACAAAGCCTTCGCGTACTCCCATTTGGCCCCCTCTCTGTGCTGCCTCCGTTGTTGCGTTCTGCCCTGTCTCATTCTCCCACTGCTTCGCGTCTTTGTTCCCTGTCTTCTGGCCTATGCATTCTGCATGCAGACCCTTCGTCTCCTGCTTCCAGGAGACAAACATTGGCGGGATCGGCAATGAAGGACAGCCCTCTCCTGGGGTGCTTTCTTCGGCCTTCTGAACTTCCTCCACATCTCCCCTTCCGCGGTCGTTCCAGTCGGCAAACCCGTCCTCTAGCTTCTCTTCACTTCTCCCTGTGCCACTGACTTCGCCCTGTGCTCCTCCTGCTTTCTCTACCGACCAAGCCTCCGCCTCGTGCTTGCGAAAGAACCCTGTCGGCGACGCCAGCATCGACACGCACTGCGCGAGCTGGTGCACGATAGTCCTCGCCGTTCCACATTCTCGGACTTTCGAGGCACTGTCCCTTGTCCCAGCCTTCAGGGCGGCAAGGGAATCGGACCCGGAGCTGCTTGGGTTTGCTTCGTCCGCTTGAGGGCTTGAGACCGCCCGCGTTCCGCACTGGTCGCGAAACTTACCTTTCTTGCCTCTGGATAAGAGACAGAAGTCCGAAGGCAGCGCAGATGTGGAGCCCAGAGATGCTGAAACATCTCGAGTGTGCGGATTTAGGCTGCCTCCAGTGCTGGACATCCCCTCCTCTTTCGTGTGGCGGCGAGCGAGGCTCACCCGTCTGGGAGAAAAAGCCTCCGCCGACAGAGACGGACTACGTTCCGCCGGTGTCATCTCGGCTTTCACTTTTTGGCGCGGGCCATCGGCCGTTTGCAAAAAGCTTAGGTCTATCGAATCCGGGCGGTCTCCAGGCAACTCGGTCTTGAAGAACGTCGCAGCCCCTTCATTGATGCCACCACTGCTGTGGACGGTGAACCGCAAAGATGTGTCATACTTTCCCTGATGACTGAAAGCGAGGCTGTTCTGCTGAGATAGCAGAGTTCCAAAAAGCCGGTCGGACCCACCTGAGAAGGCTTCCCACTCCCCCATATGGAAGTTGTCTCCAGGCCCGGACGGGCTGACGGCCGACCCTTGAAGAGGAGGCCGCGTCTTCTCTCCTGAGTTCCGCAACGGGTTTGTAGGCGCTACTGCATTCCCTCCTTCGGTGCTGTGGCCGACGGGAGGAAGGTGACAAGCGGAAGCTGTCGGCGCTGGGAGGCCCTGCGCTGTCTCTCGCATATGCTGAAGCAAAGTGACTGGATTTCCATTTGCTCCCACGCTATTGTCTGCTTCCTGCTGAGTGGGCGAGAGTTTGGAAGGCTGCTGCGAAAGAGCAGCTACGAGAAAATCTCGCAAGGTGAACGAGTGCGTCCCTCCAGATGACACAGACGGGCCTTTCGCTCCGGACCCAGCTTCGGGAATCACACTGGTGGAACTCGCCACGGAGGGGCCACGAAACACGGCCACTTGGCTGCTCTCACCCCTGTCTACTGTTACATGCGCCCCACCTCGCTCGCCTTTGTTTTCCTCTTGAGAGGGCGCAGAGGTCTCTTGACTAGACTGCGTGAGAAGAAGCAGAAGCTGCTGCTTTTGGACGAGCGTCATCGTGCTGAAGGCTTGCTGGAGGAGAAGTTGCTGCTGCATCGTCATGCCCCCTTTGCCGCCTACACCACTCGTTGCCAAAAGGGAACAAAGCCCTGCGGCCGTGACCGTCAGAAAGGGATCAGAAGTGGGAAAGGTTCCTACGGACCCGAGCCCGCCCCGAGAGCTGCCTGCAGGGCCACTTGAGGTAGAGGAGCAGACCGACGCCGCAGACATGAATGGAGAGCTTGCAGAGCCCGTTACACGTCCTGCCCCGCCGCGGCTAGACTGCGGACCCGCCACAGCGCCGCCCAAGAAACTTCCGCCGAGCTGACCCAGAGCCGTGGGGACCGCGGGCGGGAGACTTCCAAAGCGTTGGACTGGCGACTCGGGGACCGAGTAGGGGAAGGGCAACTGCTGGGCGGCAGGGGCTCCAGGGGAACCTGGCCCGCGTTGCGCCAAAGAGGCTGGAGAGACATTCACGGCAGGGCCAGAACCCACCGTAGTGGTACAGGTACTGCCGCCGCACCAGCTGCGGGCAGAGGGCAACCCGCCACTCGTGGAAAGCCCTGTGCTGATGAACGGGCTCCCAGGCCCGGGGCCGTCCCACATCATGGGGCAACTTAGAGCCGGGCTCCAGCTCGGACTTGGACTCGGACTGGGGTTGCTAGCAATCGTCTTGAGCGCAGAGGCAAGCAGATGTTCTTCGCCGTTCTTCAGCTGAATCTTCAGCGCCTTTCCCGCCACCACAAGCCCGGACAGCTGCCTGAACGCTTCAATCGCGGCGCTCGTGTTGTCGTACGAAACGAAACCAAAGCCGCGGTTGTAGCTGCAGCATGACAACAGAGTCGAGTTCGTATTGCTGCTTCCGATTGGGCCACCCGAGGGAAAGTTCGACGAGGGCTGGACGACCGACGACGCAGGCGGCACGCGAATTCCAACGACATGCCCAAACTGGCCAGCCAAACTCATCAGCTCCAACTCCTTCCAGCACGCGGGGATGCCGTAGATGAATAAATTCGCCCCTAAAAGGACAGCAGAAGGAATACACACAGCGACACTGACATCACCTCGGATTCGACCCAAAGTGACGAGACGGAGAGCACCACTGCAGATACAAAGGAGCGCCTCGTTCCCCAAATGAAACGCGCGGACAGCCTGCTCGTCTCCTGTTAATGCAGCGTGTACTCAGTGCAGAACATCGACGCAGCTCGCCGGTCGCCTTGGCCGCCTCAGACCCCGTCGGCTCTTTCTTGTAGGGGACCCCCTTTTGTCGCTCCGAAAGTGGACACGCACCTGGAGGTCCGTCTCTGAGGAGCGTGAACGTTGTTTTCCTCGCCTGCTCTTGAATCACTCCGGGGTCAAGCACACAGCCCTTTCCTTGCACTGTTCGCAGGCCCGGGATCGCCGACACAGGGCCCAGAGCTCCCAGGGCAGCTAGCACGCCTGCTGCCGCATTCGGCTGATTGTCGCCTTGACCTGCTGCGTTTATTCAGACACATACCACAAAATACTCAATCATTTTAACTTGAGAAGTTGCCCTGTTTACACGCGAGAAAACTAGGCGCCATCCCTGATCAAGTATTGCTGCATCACCGAACCAACATCAGCTCCTACCGCTCGAAGAAAAGGCAACTGCCAACGGGGTTGGACTCCTGGTGACAATTAAATGTGCGTGTCCCTGTCCCTCTGCAATCCGCATATAAGTACATGTGCACGAATCGCTCTTCGCTTCTATCAAACGTATGAATGCGACAATGTGGAGCACACACACGATGGTGCAGCATCCCCTTCTGCCGCGATGAAGCTCACCTAGGCTGGTAGTACCGGAGGATGTTGGACCACTTCCCTCCGCGAAATCCGCATGGTTCCACCCAGGCTTGAGAGTCGAACTGGAGAGCGAGGAAGATGAAAGCTGGCCGTCCAGCATACGGTCGACTCCTCGCGGAGGTGTGTGGCTTCCTCGGCCTCCAGTCGCCAACCCGTCAGACGACGGCACATTCAAGCATGGCATGTCCATCTTCGTTAACGGCAAGCGAGTTAAAGGAAAGTCCTTCGCACAGCGGCAGCTAACGAGACGATGGAATTCTGCATGCTGCATGGCAAAGATAGAACGCTCAAAAACGACCGCTTTGTTGGCCACTAGAGCTTCTTCTTGTTGCGTCCTGTTTCGCACGAAAGACACAGAGACTCGAACCAGGAGAAAAAAAGACGAAATCAACACATCTTACGTGGATCGGAATTCCCGCCGAAACCTCCGGACATCCCTACCACGAAGAACTGGGTTTGTACCCTTCAAGGACTCTGGTAGGCACCTGGCTTCATGGTGGTTAGTAGTTCATCAGTTCACAAGGCTACGACACATGAACAAAGTTGCAGTTCATCCACGCTTTGTCCTCAACCACGTGTTCAATGCTGTGTGCGCCCTGTTTTGTCTCTTTTGAGCCTTCTCCACGCCTATCTCACAAACCCCCCATGCAGGATTTGTCATCTGCCCATTCCCTGGCGTCCGCAGCCTTACCTCAAACGCTCGTTTCCCGTGCATTGCGCCGACGGCCCGATCAGCCATGGTTGAAGTCGCGAAGATGATGTAGGCGTACGCCCACCTGCCCGGTTGCGGATCGTACTCGAGTCCGATGACAGTGCCGTACCTCTCGGCTAGCCTTTTGACAGCGGCCCTTGTGATGTCTGGAGGAATATTTCCAACAAACGTTCTACCGGGTTGTTGGGGAACTCCCTCACTGCCTCCAGGAGGACAGAAATTGCCGTGGGCGCCGACGCCGGAGAAGCGCGAAGCGGAGGCCGGGGGACGCAGTCCGCATGCGCTCGAACGCAGTGCAGGATGCAACAGCGGCGAGCATGCAAGTTTCATTGACGCCTCGCTTCCACTCGAGTTGTCGCGGTCCCCTCCACCGGCGTTGCTGGTGCCCGCCGAGTCTACGCCGAGGGAAGAGCCGCCAAGGAGCTGAGAGAGATCGGGGAGAGGGTGCCCGGGCAAGCCTAGAGTGCCGGGGACCGTACGGTCGAAGCCGGCGGGGCCTATCGCGCTCGAGAGCGAGCCCAACTGAAGCAGGTGCTGCAAAGGAAGGGGCGAGACGATATTCGCCAGATTTTGGCCCAGACCAGGGGGCAAACCACTCGATAAGTTCGCTCCCGCATACGGAAACGCCGGGCTCATGCTTTCAGTCGGCCGAGAATGTGGGGACGCAGCCGACACGGTGCCGTGGGAAGGGCAGGTCGTCGACGAGGAGACCAGAGAGGGAGAGCGGCGCGGCGAGGACGCCCCACCGGGGTCCCCTGGGTGCCGAGCATGAGCGACGGGGAAACAGGAAACGGGAGACGCCACCGCAAGAGGGTTGCCTCCGTTCTCGTCGGAGAAGGGCGACCTACCGAACGGCCCCACCCCACCCGCCGCCTGGATTTCGCTTCCAGGGTGTCCGGGCGTCCCAGGAAACGAAGGCTGGAAAGAACTTGGAGGAGACAGCGATGCGGCAGCCCCTGCAACCGAGGCACCAGGCCCCAAACTCCACATCCCGCCCGCCTCGTGTTGCGCTGCGGAGGCCTCGGCGGCTCCTGGGGGTGGGGGGAGAGGAAGCCGCTCCTTTAGCTCGGCACCTGAATCCGTGAAGCCGAGGGCAGACGCGTTCTGGGGAAGCGGCTGGAAAGTCTCAGGGAAGCAGAAGTCCTCACTGATAGTTTGATGCTGCAGCGTTTCCTGCTGTGCTGGGTGTCCAGGTCGATGGTCAGGCATATGGCGACTGAAGCTAGAAGTAAACCCGACAGCCGGGGAGCTGCCACTGGAGCCCAGATAAGCAACGGCGCCCTGCCCGGGAGGTAACGCGTGTTGGCGTCCTTTGGTCGCGCAGAGATTGTAGCTCGTCGGAGTCCCACTGACCGACGGCGCGGTCCCCCAGGACGAAGAAATAGAGAAGTAGTCGAGCGAGCGGGAAGGCGCCGAAGACACTAATGCCGGTCCGCGGTTGCCGCTATACGTTGGCGCTGTCGTGTCTTGGGAGAGGGAGAGACAGCCGCTGTGGGGGGAACCCATGGTGCCGGCGCCCTCGTCTTCACAAGAACTTAGCTCTTCACGAAATACTGGAACATCTGACGCCAAGGGGTGCGGGGACGTAAATAAAAAGGAGGGTAGGTCGCAGCCGGTGTCGGCACAAGGGACCTTGCTTGCAGCGTCTAGGGGGCGCTCGCTGAGCCCCATGATTGTTCGTCGCGTAGTGCCACTCTCCTTGTCTTCGTCCCGCTCGTGACCTCTGTGCAAGTTACCCCCCAAAGACTCCCACGGGCGCACCGACTGAGTGCTTCCGCCTCGAAACACCTGGTCAAATTCAGGTTCGCCGTCGCCCTCAACGAAAGCAGCCCGCGCCTCGCCGACTGGGGCCTCCACACGCGTGTCTGTACCGCGGGCTCCAGGTGACACTTCGCCCACACCGTCTTCCGCAAGGCCCTTTGGAGGCACGACTTCCTTCGACTCCAGTTCAAACTCGGATTTCCCTGCGCACAACCACGCGGAGGATCCTCTCATATTTTGGACGGCGGCCTCAGAGCGGAATTCCTGTTTCCGGAAGGCTTCTTCTGTTCCAATGTCTCGAGATCCCCGTCGACAAGAATCTCCACCGTCTTCATCCACCATGATATCTGTTGACACAAGCTGCTCCGACGGATTCTTCCACCTTCCAGGCTCTTGTCATTTCACACGGGAGCAACCTCTTCAGAGCTGCCAAGAAGGCCTACAAGGCTTTGAGCTGCCTTCAGTCGGAAGCGACTCACAGAACGCACCAAAGGAATGCGTTTTCCAGGCTGGTGACTCTGGTCTGTCTTGGCCCCTGCTCTCACACAGCCTGCCTCTCGTTCTGCAGGCACGAAGATCGCCGGCACTACGTTCTCGCCACATGGAAAGCGCAGAATGGGGAAGCGAACAGAAGGACACAGAGGGCTCCGGGCACACAAATTGCCCCCGGGTCGTGGAGTGTGCTGGAAAAAGAAACAAACGCGCTTTGCCCCTGGTGGAACGCGAAAAGGACACAACACATAAAAAGACATCTACTTTCCGCACTGCGTGGTGCTCCCAAAGAAAACGAAACCCGAGTCACGCTGTATCCAGTCCACCGTTCATTAACTTCGTTAGAACACTCCCCTCGTTGCCTTCGGTGGACACAACTCACGGACACGTACTGAGGTTCGATACACGGGCCGCCTGTCGAGAACCGAAAACGTCGCCAAGGTTCAGAAACATGGTACAACAGAACTGCGAATTTCAAACGACGATGGGCGTCCCGAAAAACTGGAGGAAAGCGAAAACCAGTGTCGCCGTGACAGCCTAAATGGCAAGGTCCCCCAAAGCAGCCGCGTCAAGACCCCCGACATGAGTAGAGGCGAGAGAGTCCCGGCGGGGGTACTCCTTGAACAGGCAAGTCAGAAACGTCTTACACCGGTGACAAAGATTCGACTCTCATTCGCCTCACACCTCCTACGTGGAAAGCAAGTTCCACCGACATCAACAAGAACGACTGCCTTCTTCACATTCGCGTTTCCTCCGACCCACAGTAACCGCTCGCAGTTTTTCTTTTGCGCGCGGAGAGGTGAGAATCCCGGTTTCGCGACTCCTCTCTCCCTTGTACAAATATGCATGCGATCCGGGTTCGACTCTCAAACGGTCTAGTGTTTGGGCCACCAGACAGTTCACCCGTGTGCAATCCGACAAAGCCTCTGGAAAACCCTGCCTCCGTTTCCCATCGCCTGTGGAGAAGATTTACACAATGATTCAAAGCAGAAAACCGCACCAGACAGAGGTCCCGGTCGGTCCAGTGTTCATTCCGGTCGCGTTTCGCTGAGCAAAACCCGCCAAGCCTAGACACGAAAAAGGCTGCGAGTAGAGGCACCGACGCGTTTCTGCGCTTCACACGTGACCACTCCGGTGAAGCAGGGACGGGACGACCACACACTCGCGCCACACGACGAAAAAGACTTCTTCCGTGCAAGACGCGCCTTCGCGGGAGACGGAGAGACTCAGGCAGAAAGCTCGCGAGGCTGCCAAGACCGCTGACGCCGGCACCCGCGCATTGAGAAACGCAGATGTGAGGCTGAAGCTGCGGGAGATGACGACAGAGAAGGAATAATCAGGACGGGATCTCGAGGAGCGGTGACTACCGGGAGTCCTGGGTCGTCCACTGGAGAGTGAACGCGTCGTTCTACGGGCTGCTTCGACAGAAGGCGTTGAAGGAATCGGTGGACACTACAGAAAAACGGCAGTTTTCGATTTGGCAAACGGCGAGAAGGGAAGTTGCCCTTTGGCGGGCACAGGCAGAAACGTGGCACCAGCTTCACTCCCCGTTCTTGCCGAAACTCGAGGAGAGGCCACTGGTGGCGCGCGAAACCACATTCACCGTCCGGCGCACCCACCGAACAAAAGCGAACCAACGAAGGCAGGGTGTTTCCTCGCGGTAGGAAACTCCATGAGACTGAGTAGAAACTCAAGAACGGTACGTGTTCGCGCGATCGAGAGTGCGTCCACTTCCATGACGCCGGGCAGAAAGAGTGGAAGAAGAGACGGCTTCACAGTGCGGCACATCCCCGCCGTCTCATCCATTCCAGAAACCGGTTTCAGGCAGTTGCGCGCCGGTTTTGCTGAAAACGCATTTGGAGTGGTCTGTATACGACGGTGTGCTCGACCCTTGTTCTCGCTTTGACGCGATTGAATCACTCGGCACACTTCCGGAACTGCCACAGGACAACCAGCAGAGGACCCGACGAAACAGTGGCTCATTGCCGCTGGCTGGTCGGGTGTGCATCCGAAGTGGGCTGCTCTCGCACTCTGAAAAACACTCATTCAGCCCCAGGTGGCGCAATGGTGGTGGCGAAGAGTGTCTGACCCCCAGGGAAGGTGGGGGGAGCAAACTGGCAGTCCGGGCGCTCTCTCAACCCGAATCATCGAAGAAAACTGGTTAGATGCGTTGGAAAACAGAAAATTTCTCCTTGGTATACCCTGCGACGTCGTCCTCGGGTTCTAGGGCAGGAGACGCGAACAGAGACGCCTTTGTTCGCAGATAAGCGACCAGAAGAAACGGGACTACCGCCTACCCTCCATGTGACAAGCTCGGTGCCACAGTGTTACGCAATGATCGGGCGCAACACCCTCGAAGCAGAACGGCCATGTGCCACGCAAAAGCATTCGCTTGTTACTCGCACTCCGCCCCAAACAGCCTCGTCCCGCACGCTGCAACCCCGAAGGCAAAAGCGCAATGAGAAAGAGACAGTGACGGTCAGGCGCCGACGAATTTTACCCCGCGGACTGCATTAGCCTGTGCGCCTGTCCATTCAACGGTGTGGTGACGCACGGCGTTCGAAACGGGGCTGCGAATCTCTCGACAACAACACAAGTGCTTCGTTGCCCAATAAAAATTAAAAAAGACTCTGACTGCGTCCCCCGGGATGATGTTCGGCCGGTGCGAGTTCGGAGGAGATGAACGCGGAAAGGCTGTTGTTCGCCATAGGTCTCTGCGGGGCCGACTGACTTTTTTAACCATGCGTCTGCAAAACACACACTCTGACCACGTTTTTTTGAGGTTAGAGAGATCCGGGGCGACTGCTCTTTTTGAGTTAGTCTCTCCGATACACTAAGCGCTTGTCCGTTCGTATCGCTGCCTAAGCATCCCCCAGACTGGCGAAAAACGGAAAGCTTTCCACGGGAACTAAGAACGAAAACGGAAACTAAACCGCATGGTAACAGTTCGCCAGTGCACTCTTTCGGAAGCAAGAAGTCACGAGGGCCACCGGATACTTTGAAAGTCCCCCAGGGGATTTGAAGCAGGAACATCAATCATGTCAGATAAAAGTGTACACACTGCGCTGGAGTGTAGTAGAAACTTTGTCAAATAAGGTGCCTCATCTGGCAGAGCGCCAATATGCCCGAGTGCTCTGCCGCCACATGGTTCCTTGGTGTGTTGGGAGATCTCTGAAGCGACATCAAAGAACGATTGAACGCCACTGTACTGGGCGGTACGCAATTGACAGCGTCAGAAACACAATGCGTCTGCTCTTGTCTTAAACAGTCGTACGTTTTGAGGAGAAACTCGAGGACCGTCACCTCAACTGTTAGGAACCAACACAGACCTGCGGAAGGCTGACGAAAGCAGGGCGACTCTTCTCGTACGTTGACCCCCGTTTTGCTTTTGTAGGAAGGTTTAAGGTGCTCTTTGGCTGGCTGACATACGCCTCTTGAGGCGGAATCCGTAGGCGACATGGCTCTCGTTGCTTGCTTCCCAATCACAGATTCCTATCATGGTTGCCATCAGTGATCAGACCCGTTTCGGGGATACTAAAGAGGGGCTAAGGACGTTGTGGCAGTATGATACTTTGCACTCCTTGCTCGGTGTTACTCCTCTCGGCGAAGCCTACTCGGTGTGTTTCTCATTTACCTCGTGACGGGCAGCAAATTTTACCCAGAGGACAAAGTTGCAAAAGACTAGTCCAAGGAGAAAAACGTCAGCACGGTAGAACACGTCGGTGTGCGCAGCAACTTTTGAAAAAATCCTACAAGTAAAAGATGTAGAGTGAGGGCTCCCGAATATATGCAAGTACACGGGCGCCGATTCTTCCCATTTCCTCAGTTGTGCCACTGGCTGTCGCATGGAATCTCGATTGCAGTCACTGTTTCACTTCCATTCTTGAGTGTCGATCGCTCTTCGTCTATTTCAATCTTTATTTCCTCGTGGTTGCCGTCCATAATCCTCCTTTGCGTTTCTCTCCCTGAGTGGGCTTCTTTGACACCTCCCTTGTTCAAAGCGCATATTCTTGTTCCCATCTCCCACCGTTGACTTCCGGCCTGTTGTTGTCTTCCCTCATCAGGATTTTTCAACCTCACGTAATATCCGTTCGGCAAGAAGCGACCCGAAGCGACTAACGCTTCCCGGTGTCAGGAGAGCATACCCGTCTTTCCCTACCATCACTGCGCCTCAGTAACCGATTGCAAGTGTTGCTGAGGACTCAGCAAATGTGTCTGCGTGTGTTGTTGACGTAAGGCGAAAGAAATCTGTCTATGCCCCCGTTCTTGTCTGCTTTAACACATGGGGATCGAAGCGTCGGTGTGTCCTAATCGAACAAAACATGTGAAAGTGGGGGAAGCCTTAGACAGGACCGAGCGGATTTTCGTTTTCAGTAGGCAACAAAGCTTCCTTGCGAAAGCCAGGAACACACAGAAACGAAAACTCCGTGTCAATTGGAAAAGTGGATAACTGGTGTTCCCGAAAGAAGTTCCCGGATGCTCATCCCACCGTCACACCGGACAACTTAGACAATCTAGCCGTTGGCACTTGTCACAACGAATCCCTCTGCGAAGACCGAAACAAAATAATCAAACGTCACGTTGAGTTGTTTCCAGTTCAGTGTCGTAAGGAGTACATCCTTCACAGGACTGACTTAAAAAGCGTAAGAGGACCGATAAAAACTGAGGAGGAACAAAAAGGAAGGAATCATGACATCGGTGAAAAACAGCGAGGCTCTCTTGGGCGACGACACGAGAAACACTGACAGCTACCGAATGAACTGCAAACCACCGTTATAAATACTTCAACAACTCTCGTGTTCAAAACAGAATTACTCGTGCCAGAACGACTAGTGATTTCTTCAGTCCATGGCAAGCTGCACTGTAGACACATAACCACGCATTCATTTATGCCCGTAAAACGAGAATGAGACGGTTTGTGCCAGATAACATGGACACCAAACACCTTGCCCTCAGCCTCCGGCGTACTAAGGATGCTCCCCTCTCAAAACCATGCCTGCCACGTAGGTTTCATCATCGCCAGGAACTCCTTCTTTGTGGCAATGCTCAGGAGAATCATCACGTGGTGATTTACAGGTGGGTCCTCCTGAAGACATGGACAAACAAAGTGGCACAGAAATGAGCATGCGCACTACAAAAACATGAACACACAGAGATCACCATGAATACAACCAAAGACACGACTTTCTCCAGCTCTGACTGCACGCAAATACACACTCTTGTTTACTGCCTATCACCCGGCACCCCCACATACATATATACACAAACATACATACATATATACACATGCCTATATAAATGGGCAGAAACTGCGAAAGTATAGATATCTCTACAGGCACACTAAACATGTGCACATGCCATTTTAATGGTGTTTGTTTATTTCCCTCTTTCCATACTGTGGAGCGTCCTTACCCGGTCGCCGGCCTCGCCGGGTGCCAAGGCGCCAGTGGCCTTCTCTGCTGCGGCAGCTGGAGCGCTTTCGATTCGCTCGATGGCCTCGAGAATTTTCTTGGCATTTGCCTCGGACATTTCCTTTAGA
Organism: Toxoplasma gondii ME49; assembly: GCF_000006565.2. Classification (NCBI taxonomy): domain Eukaryota; phylum Apicomplexa; class Conoidasida; order Eucoccidiorida; family Sarcocystidae; genus Toxoplasma; species Toxoplasma gondii. The sequence goes on from NC_031476.1 coordinate 6,484,221, forward strand.
GAGCGCGTAGGAAGGATTTGGTGGATCGGCGAGTTTCTGCCCTTTCCACTGGGTGCGCTGTGCTGGAGTTTTCGCTGGATGTGAAAGGCCGTGATGTCGTCGCGAACGAAGAGACAGAGCGCACTCGACAGGTGGTCTTTGTACCGGCGGAGACAGCGAACGAAGGAGAAAATGACACTCGGGAGAACACCGAGGCGACCGAAGGGACCAATCAAACTCTCGATGTTCCTAGTGAGGCGGAAGGGAACGCGCTCGACAAAGTCCAGCGACAGGGTTGATCCATTGTAGCACGGCTTCAGTTCGAGCTGCGACACGACACCTGTCTCGAGCGACAGGCGGATCTTGCTCGGGTTGATATCAGCCATCGAAAGAATGTAGTTCAGCAAGCCAAAGAGCCCGACGCTCTGCGTGAAGCGCTTTCTGAAGACGAACAGCTCGTCGTTGTTCGGAAGCAAATTCGCGACAAAGAGACGAAGGACATCGGAGGAAACGAGCTCGCACAAGTCGTCAAATGTTTCCTGCGCCGCCTGAATCTGACACGCGCGGTAGACATCGTTGTACCAAGCCGTCACGCGTTCGTCCTCTTGGTCTTCGTCCTTCTTCTCAGCCTTCACGTGCGTCTCGTCCAGCTTCTCCTCACTGCCATTGATCTTGACCTCGCCAGCCTCGGTCGTCGCCGCCGCCGCTGCAGCGCATGCGCTCGCCTCAGCCGATGTTTCTTCAGTCGCCTCTTTCCCCTTTTCTTCCGGAACCACGCGTTCCCCAGATGCTTCGTCTCTTCCCTCTCTGTCCCCCCTCACGTCGCTCTCGCCTTCGGTGGCGGCCGCCTCCTCGTCGTCCTCTGCTCTCTCGCTCTTCCCTCGGGCTCCCTCCTCCTCAGACGCCTCGATGTACTGCTGCAGACCCTTCGGAATGCTCGCGACCCCACGCCGTTTCAGCTCCTGCGCCTTCTCGAATAAAAGCCGATGGAGATGGAGCCGAATCAGCTGCCGGTGAAGCAAGACAGGAAGATCCGGGTCCACGAGACAGGTCTCAGATCCGCTCGCGGAAACTTCTTGCAGAATCTCCTGAAGGGTCAGCAAACTCGGCGGGTCCTCCATCAGCCGGCAGCGCGGGTGCACCGGGATCTGTGCATGTAGTGTGAAGGACAGACCTCGACCGCGGGTGTCCTTGAACCTAGAAACGCATCAGAAAAACAGACAAGACACTACGCTGTGGAAACGGCTGAGATTAATTAAAGAGGTAAAAACGAAAAACACGAGACGACGCAGGAACGGAGTCACGACGCAGTCGAAAACACGGCAGCACGATTCTTTGAAAACGCTGATCAAACACGAGAAAACGAAGAAAAAAGAAGAAAGTGCACTGGTATGCCTTCGCACACCTATTCCCTGTTGTACGGACTTGAATATTGCTGTCTAGCTTGTGAGGGAGGAGGAACAACTGAAAACTCGGAAAGTCGCGAAATCAGGACACCATCAACAAGCGAGTCTGAAAGGAATACCCACAGTGTGATGGAGATACAGAGCTTCAGTCAACAAATCACGCCTGCAGTTTTGCATGATTGTTTCCTTCCTCCTTTCATCCCTTGCCTCTCTGCCCTCCCCTCGCGGATGCCTTGATTCGAATTCCTCTTTCAGCTTGTCTCGATTCTTGCACCCTTTATCCGTTTCGGTTTCCCCACGTTTCCGCCTTGTAACTCGCAGCGTACTTGAAGAGTAGCTGATTGATCAGCGACAAAAGTTGAAGAAGTCTCTGCTCAGTGCGTTGATGCTGCGTGCTGTATGGCTGGACCACAAAGTAGTAGGTGTTTCCATTGCTGCCGATGAATCCGAGTCTCTTAAGCGTGTAGTGCGAACGCGTGGACGTCGACGCCTCGCTAGCGAAGCCCTCAATGTAAACGGTCTGGGGTGAGGCGGCGCCTGCGGCAGCGAAGGCGTGCGGGACCAGAGACTGAGATCCTTCTTTTTGCGTTTCTGCCTTTCGGCTGCCCTCTTCGTCGCCCTGCATCAGAGCCGCGGCTGCGCCTCCGGCCCCGCTGCGCCCGCCCCTCGCGCTGTCGTCCGCGTCGCGCTTCTCGGCGGCCGAAGAACCTCGCCACGAAGACGAGACAGAGGAAGGAGCAGGCTTCGCGTGTGAATGCGTTGGGGGCAGGAGTCCGCCGATGGACCCATGGACGCCGACATCGAAGTCGGCACTCGCAGGGTCGCTGATCGACTTCCAGAGTTGCCCGGGTACCTCGAGGCGGACGTTGACCCGGAGAAAGAGGTCACACAGAGAGTAGGAAATGTCTTCGAGAGGCAGCGAAGAGCCACGCTGCAGCAGCTGAGTGCGCCGGCCGAGAAGATCTTTCCACTTCTTCAGCTTCACAATCACATCTGACAAGTCAATGGACGAAGACTCGAAGGTGAAATCTTTTTCAAAATGCGGCCACAGCGCCTCCATCACGCGCCGCGCCGCTTCGTCGTTCCCGCTGTTCCCCGGCGCAGATCGAGAGCTGCGACTTGACCCACTTGAACGCGTATCTGGTGCAGGGGCCCGAGAAGCTCCTTGACCGTAGCTGGAAGAAACATAGAGAGAGAAAAGAAAATGGAAGAGGCCTCAGCTCCCTTTTCTGGAATGTACCATGACGGATTCGAGACCTGTTTTTCCGTGTGTGTGTCACCGCGTCGTGTACACGTTCTGGACCAACTAGGAATTGAGATAAATCCTGCGTGCGAGAAACGTATTCACTAAAAAAGGCCATAACTTGCTTTTCTGTAGTGGACATCGCATGAACCAGAAGACAGAAAATATTCTCCGCAAAAACGAGCGCGTATGCAGCCCTCTCCTCCTGTGAATGCGTTTCTCCCACCCACTCGCGACGGTTCGTTCGCGACACCTCGAGCATTTCTCAGAGGGCCTGGAAGCACAGTGCGCTGAGTCTCCGATCACGAGATGTGCGGGTGTCTGTCAAGAGCTTTGCATCTGCTTCGCTCCCTGAGAACTTAGCATCGAACAAAAGAGTTCACTAGTTCACAAGGCGTAGTTGGAAAGAGGAGACCGCGTTCGTCCTTGGAAGAGATAACTTCCGGACAGCCAACAGAGACAGGTCCAGCGAGGACAATGTGCCTTTTCGAATGGGTATTTCCAAAGTCGACTTTACAGCGCCGCGGGGGAGGCTGCGCCGACCGCTTACCGAGCGCGGTATCTCGACAGGATGTTGACCTTGAGGAAGTGGGCGGCAACGGGAGGAAGCTTTGTGTGGGAGTGACTGATTTCGAGGCACTGCTGAAAGAGCGTCCGGACGGCACAGAGAATCTCGTCGACGGAAGAAGGCTTCGCCTGGGTGACGAACTCCTCCGCAAGGTGTTCGAGGGCTACGCACTGAGGAGTGAAGGTGGTTCGGAAGAGCGACATGAGACGCGAGAGGTAAAAGAGGGGCGTTGTGAGAGCCGAGGAGCCTGCAGACGACTGCTGAGCGTGGTACTCGCGTCTTTCCATGTACGCCGTTCGGACGTCGAAGTAGACTGCCTGTGGCAGCTGCAGCATCAGATGGTACAGAATTGCATCCATTTCGGGCGCCTCCTGAAAACAAAAAACAGGACACGGCACAGTCGCCGAGCCTCAGGTTGCAATGGGGTGACGGGGACAGTGCGTCACTCGTCGTAAAGCCTTCGGTTCGGTAGGCCCGAGTCTTCGAGTCGCTTTCTCGGCGCATGTCACTCTGCCGGACCTCTATGCAGGAGGAAGAACTCGACTCATCACATGCTGCGTTTATCTAAACTTTCGACACACTTCCGAAAATCCGGCTCCTGCCATATCGCCCGACGATTATTGACCCCTGACTAGCTGTACATCCCTCACCGCATAAACCGGAGAACTGCCTTGTGAAACAACATGCAAACAGCAGCTTCGTTATACCGGTTCAGATGCTGGGAGAGCATCTCGACCTGATTGAACCACTCTTTCACTGTTTCCTGCATTCTGGGAGCCATCTGTGTTGCTGACGCTTCGCGTCTCTAATCTTAAGGCCCGTCCCGAAACCTAGATTCACCTTAGAGCTTGATTTTTGAGTTAAAACGACCTCCGTCCTCCAGGTGATTACATGTCTCTCTCTAGTGTTTCGACAGACTTCAGAACCACCGTGTGCATTTGCTAGCGTTCGACTTCTAGGCAGAGAAGTGCCAGCGCTCTCTCCCAGTCCGGAGGCGTTCTCCTCGTTCTCTGTGGTCGAGTTCGACTGCATGTTCCCTCTTCTCTCGGGAAGCCGACAGCTGTCCCTCCGCCTCCGTCTCTGTTGCTCGTGTTTTCGGTTCTGACTTTCCACTTGTCACTTTCCCTCTGCTCACCGGCCGATCAAGACCACTGAGGAGCTGAGGCAGCCAAGGCAGGAAGCACCGAATGGGGCAGTACGGCGCGAGTTGTCGGAAGGCCTTCGCGAGAGGCCTTCTCGGCCCTACATCGTAGGAGAGGAGCCAAAGAATCCGCGACAGATAGAGCCGCCCTTTCGCTGGCCTGGGAAGGACAGAAGCACAAAAACAAAAGCCGCTCCTCTGACTCTTCCTTGGCGCGCGCGGCTATCTACTCTCGCTTGTTAACGTCGTACGCAGCAGTGTCGCCTCAACACATGAAACGCTTGAAGCGGCGCTTCGCATCATGAGCGCCCTCTTCACACCTAGTGTCTCCCCCGAGCGGGGCAGGGTCGACGTCGCTGCTTTTTCTCCAGTCCCTGCTTCTGTCTCGGGCCTCGCTGTCCTTCTGAGTGTGCGAGTCTGCGAGTGCGAACCCTCACCGGAGCTGAAGGTTCATGAGGAAGCCAACCATTGCAGACAAGAGGTATCTCACGAGAGTTTCCTCTTCCTCCTTTTTGTGCGTCTCGCATGCGTCACTGGACTCTCCCTCGGCTGCTTCGGCAGAAGCCGAGAGAGCGCTCAGGGTGGCGGGTCCGTTGTGTAGGAAAAACAGACTTTCGTTCATCTTCGCCCAAGTCAGCCAAGCCGCGCCGCACAGCGGCTGCACCGCAAGGGTGGACCGCAGGAGAGAGTCCGCTCCCGACAGCAGCTCTACGGGGAAAGAACAAATTTTGTGCCGACAGATCCACGCGAAAGTGACTTCCAGAGGGGCGACCATGTGAAGGCGAGAGGCGATCGGATGAAGCGGGCGCACGCGAGCAGGGCGAGGACACACCAAAAGGCAAGAAAAACACACAACAAGTCCCAGCAGTCCCCCCACCAGAATTGGCAGTTCAATTCGAGTCGAGAAACATGCGAGAATGATAGTGAAGCGAGCACGGACAAACCTGGAAAGAAACTCAGTCATCACAGCCATCACACACCGTCACGCCCAAAGGGTAACGAACTGAGAATCGCCTCGTCCCAGCCGAAAACTGAAATACAGATTGTTGCACCTCAGAAATAGTCGGAAATGAACGACCACCTTGGTGCCATCGCGTAACGGTAGACCCAAGCTTGAAAGACGAAGAAAAACTCGAAACACGACCTCCCAGGAAAAAGCACTCCATGAAAACCTGCGGAACGCAATGTCTAGTGTGTAACCGGCAGTCTCGCTTCAGTTGTTAACTGATTGGTATTACAAACTGCCGGTGTCCACGAGTTTCGCCCAACTCAGCACGGCTTCCACGCTCACAGACGGCCAATCTCAAAAACACTGCAGAAGCGGAAACGTTTTCCTTTTCCTACCTTCGCGACTGACGCCTTGGAAGGCATTAGGACGGTCCAAGGTGTAGAGTCGGAACATGAGAATCGCCTTGAGTCTGAGGAGCTGCAGCCGCTGGGCGTCGAGCTGCTGTTGTACATGGGGGTCGGCACAAAGCGCGACGGGGGAGGCAGCAGCGGACGAAACAGAGGAAGGTCCTGGAAAGTCGAAATCGAATGCATTGAGCAGTTGAAGACCAGTGGCGTACTGCGCCGGGTCGCCTAGACACAGCTTCGCCTTCTCTGTCTGAAGGAAAAGAAAATGAATCAACACAAAAGCCGCAACAGTAAGGTGGGACTGCTTCGTCGACAGCCAAGGATTCTTTCGTGAGTCAGGGGCGGAGAAACACGCACAACAGAAAAAGATGAACTCCCGTCGGAAGCCGGAGCAAGGGACAGTGACACTGCTCAGCTTGCGAGCGAAGCAAGGACGGAACCCTGGAAACTCCAAAAAAATGCAGAGTTCTTTCAAATGCGCCCTGAAAAACGGGTCTCCCCATGTCACGCGGGTGCGCGTGTCGTCGAGGGAAAGCTGAGAAAACAATCGCGTTAGGCCGATTGCAGGAGTCACAATTCCCCACCAAAACAATTGGAGCAGCAATACAAAACGGTTCTGTCCCGATCGAAACCGACCTAACCAGGCGTCGCATTTTAAGCGTGCGACGGCACGCGAGGACGTCAAAAAAAAGACAAGCCGCTAGGCCTACAAAAATCCGACTCCACACCACCTCGAGAGCAGCAGGCGGTCCACACAGGCAACGAAACGGAAGCTTGTTCGACGCAAGGAACCGACAGAGAAACGGGGGACGTGGAACGGAGAACACCTTGAAGACTGCAACGCATGCGCACTGCCTGCCCAACTTCGAATTCCGTACCATCGCAATGAAGGCTTCCGTCGCATACGCAGGGTTTTTCATGGCCGGCAGATTGTCCATTTTCATCAAGAGGGCGAGAGAGACTTCCCGGAGTCTATTGGGAGACCGAGCGATGGAGACGAACTTGAGCATGGTCCAGGGCATGTCCTGAACGTACGCAGGCCACGAGGTCTTCTGCGAAGGCGTGAGGACCGGCGAGGACGTGACGGTGGACTGGATGATGGAGAAAATAAAGTTTCGCCAGACAAACAAGTCGTTCCAGCTGTCGATCGAGTCCCAGGTATTCGGCAGCCGCTCGCGCCACGTGTTCAGCGTCGTCCGGGCCGCGGGGAACTCGCCTGACAGGGAGAGAATCAGCAGAGGAGAAAGACGCCAACGAAGCAGAGATGAAACGCCGTGCTAGGCGGGACAAGGAACAAGAGGAAAACGGCGGGCGACGGAGAACAAAAAAATGAAACGAGGCAGCAGTGACAAGGAAGCAGCAGGAAGCCGCCTGACGAGGGGGGAAAACGTGGATCATAAGGCAAAAAGAGTCTTTTGACGGCGATAGCGAAGTCGAGTAGAGACAGCGAGAGGCCGAGGAAAGGGAAAACTGGGAGAAGGCGAAGAGCCGAGAGGTGCGAGAGTAGGAAGAAACCGGAGAGCGAAGCATTATGACGAAGACCCGAACGACGAAGCGCATGGTCAACGACACGACACGCACAGAGAAAACGAACAAAGCAGACAGGGAGCAACACCAGTCCTTCTTCAAACTCTCACCTCCCTTCTGGAGTCTTCGACTGAGATGGACGACCAGGTGGTAGCCCTCAAGGAGCTCCACATAGAGTTGGAACTGAACAAGGAGAGCGATATGGGCATCGGTGATCTGGGCGCACAAAGCAGAACACACACTGCCTCCTAGCGTAAACAGAAAAACAACACCTCGCAGCCCGTAGATCTCCTGTTCGTGTAGGCGTACGAGCCCACCAGGCTCGTAACCAATTGAAGATCTTCGTTCCTGGCGGAATGGCAGTCAAACGTTTCATGGCTGAGTGGTAAGCTCGCGTTTCTACTCCGAGACCAGCAGTCACCATGTGGTGCGCCTTCGCTTTCGTCTCCAGTTCCCTTCCTACGCGTACTTCGCACTCAGGCAACCGGTGCCCCAGAGACGACGCGCGAGAGAACAGGTTCCACGTTCATCAGAGAAAAAAAGGAATCGAGTCTGTCGACATGGAAGCCACCTACCACAGCAGGCAGTCGCCGCCACGACGAGAGCAGCAGACGCTGGCCTTCGCAGCAGCGCAGATCCATCTCGCGTAGCTTCTGCGTCTGCATCCACGGGGCGACCTCGCCGTCTTGCCTGCCTCGAGGGTAGACCACCTCGTGGAGCGCCTGGTAGGCCTGTAAAGCAAGAATCAGGAGACCTTCTGCGAATGGTCTTCACCTCCAGGAAGAAGGACGGAAAGGAAGAAGGACGGAAAGGAAGAACTCCGAAAAAACGGTTCGGCACCAAGCGGCGAGACTCGAGTCGTCTCGAACGGATGCCCCCTGTCGGACTGAACTGTGTGAGCGCAGAATCGTGACAAGCAAAGCGCGTTCGCGAGAGAGACAACACTTACCTGACACAGCTTTGTGTACGGGGTATGTACACCGTAGGCGTCAACCATGTGTTCAAGGAGGTCCCAGTTTTGAAGTTTGGAAGCGCAGTCGAGACCCAGTTGGGATTCGGAGCCGAGACTTGACGCGTACTCGTTGAGAGAGTTCCACTGATTCAGATGCTTCGTCGTCGCCAGCCAGCACACATTCCACCAGAATACTTCTTCTTTCTGTTCTTCGTCTTCCACGTCTGCACGCTGAGAATGGCCAAGGCACGGAGGGAACACACCGGACACAAAAATGCATGCGCATCACGCATGATGGCCTAAGAAGGCTTCCAGCTTCCGGCGCTGGAAAAACGACACTGGAGTTTAAAGCGTTTAAAGTGAAATAAGACCGTCATGTTGCACTTACGCAAGTTCCAGATTACGATACGCTGCAGCTTCACCCCAACAGGCAGCAGTCTAACGTTCCGTTTGGCCGCCCTAGAGGGTTGCGCGCGAACGACAGTCCGGAAAAAAAAGATGCACAACTGCCACAAAGATGCTCGAAAGAGCGTTGCGTAGACACGGAGTGACCTCCGCCTCTGAAGCAGCTCCCTAGAGCCGTAGTGCGCGGACAGTGAGGTGCCAAAGAGGCCCCGCAAAAATATCACAACAGGAGACACCTACCGGCGACGCAACAGTTTTCATGGCCTCCACAATGCGGTTCTTCGCCTGGTTGTAGAAACCATGCTGGAGGAAGGCAAGCGCTGCACTGCCTTCCGCTGTCGTGAGGCGAGAGGCGACGACGCCGGCCTCGTAGTCCGGCTCCTCCAGCTGTCCGTACAGCTCGTGGAGGTACTGCAGAGACAGTCGAAAATGACAACCACCGGGGACTGGAGGTCGACGCACACAAATTCGACGCATCCTCATTCGCGCATTCAGAAACGCAATTCTCACGCAGCAGACGTGGATTCCTAGCGGCTACCCCGAGGGAGGGACCATGCGTTTTGAAGATGAAACTTTTCTACCGAAATTGTCCTCTTTGTCTTTTCAAGAAATGTTTCGAGAGAGAGAAAAGGCATGAGTGAAAGAGAAAATTAGGTGTGCCGAGAACATACCCGATGTGGGCGTCAGAGACAACCACCTCACTATGACCGTGTCAGGGAGAGATACGGAGAGGGATTGCATGCAACACAAAGACAAGCAAACGCCCTCGAAGAAAAAAGAGGCACGAGCGTTGAAACGAGCAAGGACGAAGCAGCGAAGAGATGGGGATCCAGTAAACCCATGTTAAGACAGATCGGTGCGGTTCATGGGAAAGCCTAAGGGAGAGTCCAACATGCAGCACTTCCAGAAACGAAGAGCGCCCGAGAAAAGGATGCAGTGCGTCTGAAAACCAATACCGCATATGCGCATGCCCAAATATGGCAAGCGCGAACACACAAGTTTCCTCGTTGACGCAGGTAGTTCCAATGGAAATCTGAGCTCGCGTTTCGCCGTCACGTTTGCTTCCGGTTCTGTTCTGCGTGAGCCCCTGAAAAGTTCTGACTCTCAGATTCACTGGGAGCTCGCCAGAGTCCTTACACTGTCGCATCGGCATTTAGACGAAATGCCTTGACTTACCACAGCAGCCTGACGCGCCACCGCGCCGCTCTGCAGCTGCCAGAGCGAGTCGTCGTCTGTTTCCTCATCGTCCATGTCTTCTTTCACAGAGTCCAAGGCCGTGCCTGCCGAGGCTTCGCTGTGTCTGCTTCGCGCCTCTTCTTGGGGCTCCCGCTTAACGGCATCTGCCGGGCGGCTGAACGACAGGAGAGAGGGAATGAGCGTTCGTGAACGTCGCACTCCAAGTACGCAGTGAGCACAGTGCAGGCACACGCTAGTCCTAGAATGGTTTGTGCCTACGCGGCTCCTCGAATGAGGGGTAACAGCCGCTTGGTTGAATGCGCATACACGAGCGTAAAATGCGTTTCACGCAAGTTGTCCACGCACGTTAGGTCTCCAGGTTAACGTTGATTTCCATGGTTTTGCGGCACTATACACGTTTTTAAAACGCAGCTCGACTCTTGCAGTTGCGGTCTGAAGAGCGACGGAGGTGCGGTATTATCTAGTTTTTAAAAATAACGAAATCAATACATATAAAGGCTGAACCAGCCCATGGCTCCAGAGTGCCGGTGCGGACGGTCACACGAAACGGACGTGGAGAAGAGTGGAAAAAAACAAGAATGATATCTTTGGACGGGGTCCAGAGGCCCCCCCGAGACGAGGGAGAGACAAAGGACATAATGGAGAACAGTTGGCAGGTTATGTGTTGCGACCGCCTGAATCGATCTTACAAGAGACGTGCTCCCGCCTCCATCTTTCGTTCCCCTTGCCTCGTCCCCTGTTTCTTCTAAATTCCTCATTTCCCTTGTATCTCCTCTCTCATAGTCTTCCCCTTCTCTCTCTTGCCTCTTTTCTGCATTCTGCGCCGCACCTTTCCCTATGTTTTCTCGTATCTATTTTCGCACTCTCCTTTTGGACATTCTTCGCTCCACCTGGGGCTTCTCGTCGCCTTTTTAACGCCCCCCCACACATTTATGTACCACTTACTTGGCACTGTCTCCCCCGTCCATGTCCACGTCTGTCTCGGGAGTTGTCTTGGATCCTTCTTGGTCTTTTGTGTGTCCGCGCGAGTCCTCCAGGGACGAAGCCCCGGCACTGTCTCCGTTCGCGCTGGTTGGCGAGAGATCTGTGAGTTCTACTTTCTCCGGTCGGGGGAAGACGCGCTCAGAAAAGGCACAGAGAAACGTATTCTGCAGCAAAGGCAATACCTCGTGGTAGCACGCAAAGGTCTTTGCCAAATAGAAAAGCAAGTCCGAGGGGAAGACAGGTATCGGCGAGCACCTGAGAAAGGCAGAGAGCAGCGGGTGAATTGTCGCCGCTCCCGCGCATGCTGAGCTGTTAGGTAAAGCAGAGGAAGCAGAAGAGAGAAGGAGGTGGTGTTGCTGGCGCTGGTGAGAAGGAGGGAGGGAGGAAAGGAAGGGAACTCGAAGGTGAGAAGGATTTGCGAGAAACACCGTGAATGCACGTGTGATGAGGCGCCTCGTCGTCGGGCCCACAGCGCGCCAGAGGACCTGGAAGAGCGACGCCCAGACACTCGCGCAAATCCGAGGGGCGAGGAAGGCAAGATCAAGCAGACACGAGGAGGACGACGAAGAGACAGAGGGGAGAAAGAAAGGCGAAGTAGACGACGAAGGAAAATGCGAGGCGCATTTTGAGGAAGAGGGGAAGAGAAGCACAGTCGAGGAAGCAGCCAGGAAACGGGTATGGAGGCGAAGAGCAGCGTCAAAATTTGCCTTCCACTCTGCAAACGAAGACGTTTGAGAGGAGAGATCCAGGACAAGCGATGAAGCTTCAAATGGCCTCTTCTCTCTTCGCTCTCGTGTCACTTGCTCGAATCCAGTCCCCGTGTTGGAAACACAAGCCTCGCCCGTCGCGGCAGTCGCTCTCGTACCCACGGGTGACTCGGCGCCCTCTGCATTCTCAACTCTGCGTTCGTCTGCCTCTGCTTCCTGTTTTTCTCGCGAATCTTGCCTCGTCCCGGCGCTCTTCTCCGCACTAGGAAGCACGAAGGGCAGCGCCGGCGGCGGGAACTCCGGCGAGCACATCGACGCGTAGATCTGCGTAGCTGCCCGAATATAAGGCGACAGCTGCCGGCCGCGAGCTGCGAGCGCTAACGCGGCGCGGTCCAGGGAGAAAACCGAGTATGAATTCCACTCGGCAGTCGCGTCGAGCCAACTGGGAGAAGGTGCACTGAGGCAGGGGAGCGCAGGAAGCAGAGGCGGCAGCCGGGCGCCGTCAGAGTCTCCCAAGAGCTCTCGGTGCTGAGGAAATAAAGAGCGACAACAGAGGGGGGCGGGATGCAGGAGGAAGGTAAGGCAGAGTCTGGAGAATACACGGCGAGAAAACGACGAAGAAGCAACAGCAGAGAAACGACAACGCACGGAGGACCACTTGCATCGGAGAAGGCCGAAAAGACACAAAATGGACAGACACCGAACGAACAAGACCCGAACGTGAAGGCATGCAGACACCCGCGCAGGTCACCTCCGTTGTGTTTTCATCTCCCTCATCTCGTGTTTTGTGTCGTTTTATACGCTTCGTTTTCGTACAAGTGTCCTAGCAGTCTTCTGTTTGTCTCTGCTCTGCGTGAGCAGAAGTCTGCCTTGATGATACGTCACCTGTCTACTCGACCGTGTCTCTCCCCATTCGCGATAGCTTTCTCGGGTGTCTCCCGCATTCCCCGCTCCCCGTCGCGTTCTATCTCTTTGTTCCCTTCTCGTTACCCCCGTCTGTCGCCTCTGTCCCTCTCTCCAGCAGTGTCGCTCTCTGGCGCTTCCCCTGCCTTCCTTTGTCTCAGGTTCTAACTTGCAAGTCTCCAGAGGCCATGAAGACGAGTGTGAGAATCGTGTGAAGGACGCCAGGTCTCCCTCCAACAATTTCCCACGCGTCTCCGATCTCGAGGAGACAGACGAGTCTCTCGGCGCTCGCTTCGAGTGCCTCGGCTTCGTCTCTGCTCCATCGCTTCGCTTCGCCTTCCCTTGCCCTTCCATTTCGTCCGTCGGCTTCGTCTCGCTTCATGGCACACAGCGGGCAATCGCCAGGCGCGCGCCCTTGCGCGACGCCTCGCGCGTCGTTCAGCGTCGCGAAAGGTGGGAGACGCGCATGCAAGAATTCGAGGGCGGTGTGTCGAATAGCGGGCAGTGCCGACTGGGCAGCCAAGAGCAAACAGCGAAGCAGAGGCTGAGAGAGGAAGAGATCTTCCATGTGCTCGGCAAGCAGTCCGTTCAAGCAAGAGAAACAGACAGTACTCCTTCGTCTCCTCGCTTCAACCTCCACACCTACGCCATTTGTCGCCACGCCGCCTCCGATCGCTGCACCCCCCGCGGGCTCGCCTGGCGCCTCCGCCTCCTCGGTGGCAGCGAGCAACAGGGCGACGCGTCGGTGAATGGCATGGTAGTCTCTCGCAAGAGGGACGTCGAAACAGGCGAGACGGAAGACGAGAGAGTGGACAAGAAGGTGGGCCTCGACCATCGCGTGTCCGTCACCAGCAGGGGCGAGGGCCAGAAGGAGGCTCTGGAGTTCCGCGATGGTGAAAGGCCCACATTTTCGCGCTCGTGTCGAAGCACAAACTCCGCAGCATCTTTTCGTCCTTGTCGCCAGTCGCTCCGGAGACCTCGCAGCCTTCTTCTTCGTCTCTATGTTTGCTGGAGAGGCTGCAGACGCCTGCTCCGCTTCGCGCGACTCGCCGTTGACTTCGCTCTTTGCCATGTCCCCGCTCGGAGACACGGGCGACTCCCCACACTTCTCTTTCGCGTTTTCGTGCTTCAGTGCCCTCTCGCTCTCTTCTTCCTCGGCCCAGCGGACGGGTCGCGAACTGGCAGCGAAGCGCCGGACGATCTCGGGAAGCGAGGGAAGGTGCGAGATGCGGTGGAGGCGCGAAGAGAAGCCGCTACGACCGGTGTGTCCTCCAAGCAATGCTTCTTGCGGGACTGCTGCTGCCGCCAAGACGCCCCACAAGCTCCATTCTTCCTCGTGCTCGCCGTTGGACTCAGCATGCGATGAGGAAGCGACCCGCATGGCGCGAAGCATCTCTGCTTCTGGAGAGGCCGCGGAACTCGCGAGAGGCGCACCCGCGGAGACAGGAGACACCTCATCACAGCCAGACTTGGGAGACTCAAGATCCGTGGGCAGCCTCCGGTGTTCATCTGCGACTTCGTTCTCTATCTCGATGCCTCTTTCTTTTTCTCGCCTGCCGCCTCTGCCACACCACCTGATCACGTACCGACCACGGCAACGGACAGCACTCCCAGGTGTCAACCGTTGGACGGCTTCTCGCGCAATGAGGCTGCTTCGGCAGCAGCAGCCTTCTTCGTCGTCTTCGACCTTTCTGTCCGTCTCCATTCCACTTTCTTCTCGGCCAGCGACCTCGGCCTTCCTGCATGCGCAACAGGGTGTCTCCTCGACCTCCGCAACGGCCCTCTTCGCCTTCTGCTGGCAGCGGAGATCTCTAGAGAGAGACGAGGCGTCCCCGCCCGTGACAATGTCCTCAAGACCTACCGTGGGATGGACCATGACTCTGCTGAGGGCGAGGAGAGCCGGCAGAACGAGAAGCGACGCCGGCGTCGTCTCTTCTCTGCTTCGATCTGCGAGTTCCTTCTTGTCACCTTCGCGCCGGCCCAGGGGCCTCCCGCCCCCACCCACTGCCTTGAAGAGCTCGGCTAGCATCTCCGTGGCGACCGGGGTGAGACGAAGAAGCGCAGGAGACGCCGTCACGAGACCGAGAAGAAGGCCGAAACTCTGCTGCAGATCCGAGAGGTTTTCCTCGGAGATCGCGAACGGAGATCCGAAGAAGAACTGTGTCTCCCGCCCACCGGCCTGGACCTCACCATCGCGCAGTCGCCCTGCAGGCCCTGGGGCGGTGCGGCCCGACGCCCCGGGGGCCTGCGTGCGTGCCCAGGGGCCCGATGAGGTCCCTGGGGTTCCTCGACTCCCGAGCAAGGCGAATTCACGGAGTCCGTAGACGACGGAGAGCAGCGCATGCAGCGAAGAAGGCAGAAGAAAATACAGGAAGCTGAGACCGGCAGCGACGTCTAGACTCGCGAGGGAGTAGAGCGCAACGGCGAGGTGCACAGACACCGGGAAGGATATGGCCAGGCGACGGGGCTCTGCCCAGACGCCGAGGGACCTGGCGCTCTGCGCGTCAGCTCGCCGGTCCGCAGTGAGGAGGTAAAAGAAGGGGTAGGAGGGGAAGGAGGAAGTTGCACACGAATGGAATCCCGCGAAAATAGCACTCAACAAACGGTAGTAAAAGTAGTCGACTGGCGACGACACCTGCGTCGTCCGTGCAGACTTCATAGACAGAGGCAGCGTCACAGGCAAAGTCCACCAAGGGGCTAGTGGCGACGTCGCCGCCTGCGTCGAAGGAAACGGAGACGTGAAGCTGCGCGACGAAGCCCAGGACGCAAACGCTGTCGGACCGCTCCGAACAGCCTTGACGAGGTGTTCAGACGGGGGGTGAAGAAGGACAAGTTTCGCCACGAGGGCCTGGACGGAGAGAAGCACGCGGCTATCGCTGGAGCCTGCAGCGGCTAACAGGATGATCTCGACGATTTGTGGCAGGGACTCTCTCCAGGCGCATTCTCGCAGATTGTCGTCTTTCTTCTCTTCGTACTTGAAGGACTCAGTGTCTGTCTTCTCTCCTCGCTGTTCGGAGTCCTTCTCCTCTTCGCCCATCCCCGCTCCCTGTCTCCCTTCTGTCGGCATCTCCTGCCCTTCCCTCGGGGTGCTTGGCGACGCGGGATGGCCTGCGGCGTGCGCCCTGAGCTCCCCGTCTTTCGCACTCTCTGTCTCCGCAGGCGACCCCTCGTCTACCTCCTGTCGCCTTTTCTGTGAGCGTCGCTCTTTGCATACACCCGCCGAGCAAGCTTCGCAGGGGCAGACGGCGCCGCGCTGTTGGACCAGAACGTGACAGAGGCCGAGGACGAGCAGGAGAAGCCGGGTGAAGGCCACAGCACCCCCTGGAGACTGAGAACCACTCGCCGGTTTGTCTGACGAACTTCGCTCCTTGTCACGCTCTTTCTCCTGCCCCACAGCCCTGTCGCCCCCCGCCACAGAATCCGTCAACCACGAGGAGACGCCGGAGGTCTGCGCCGCTTGACAGCAGAGTCGCTCGACGAGAACGAGTGGGACGGACGCCGAGGGTCTCAGCTGAAGGAGAAGCGCGAGACACTTGAGGGCTCGAGGGGCCGCCTGTATGGGGTAAGCGGGGCTCGAAGGCGAGGATGGAAGGAAGGTCAGACACCGGATGAGCTGCAGGGATATTTGGTTCACTTCAGATGCGGAGAGTCGCCTGAACAGCGCCGCGTCGACTGCCTGCGTCAGGACAGACGGCGCGGCAGCGGCGGCTCTCGATGGGGAATTGTCGGCGCCGTGGGAGAGAATGTCTTGACGAACTCGGGCTTTGATCGTACACGCATGGGAGATGAGCTGCTCGCAGCACCTGGTGAACCAATCATTGCGCCGGAGGGAAGTGTGTGCGACAGCGAAGACGCTCCGGATGCGCGCGACGCGACGTTCGTCTTGCATTTGGAGAAACGCCTCCTCTTCATCTCGAGGAACTTCGTCAGTTGCCGTCGCCTGCTGGCGATCGTGTTCTTCCTTGCCGCCCCTAGCCGAGGGTGCCGCTCGGCGACTCTCGGACTCCTGGTCGACTCGCGGCTTCTTCCGGGCGGCTTCGAGCTCCTCGTCCTCCTTGCCATTCTCGCTGGCCTCTCGAGCTGTCTCCGAGGGCTCGCCTGCAGAGCTACGTTGAAGCACAACTGAGAAGAGCGCACTCCGCAGCTCCCAGCCGAGAATCACGGAAATCACATTCAACACATGCGCCCGCTGGTCGGCTGCGCCCGCGGCTGGGGCTTGAACGCCGACAGGCGCCTGGTATCGGAGCAGATGCTGGTTCGTGCTGAGAAGCAGCGGCACGAGGGCCTGGCGGTACGGAAAGAAGAGCGTCTCCGAGGAGTACAGACACTGGAAGGGGTGCACCAGAAATGGCATAACGCGCATTTCCTGCAGCGTCCGCAGGAAGACGCGAATCCACGGTGGCGCGACGGGAAGCGCCCCTACTGCGCCGGTGCCCCTTTGCTCCGGCCGCTCCTTCGTCAGACTTGCGGTGCCCGAGAGCGAGAAAGGCAAGTGTTCCAAGGCCGCCGACGCCGGCGCATGCACAAGAGAGACGTCGGCGGCAGACGAGGCTGGCAGCAGCGGCAAGAGCCGCGAAAGGGCGTCGGCGACCATGTCGGGGACGGGTGACGGACAGGCGTGGAGCAGCGAGGAGAACAAATGGAGGTGCAGCCGCGGCGTCGGAGCGTACATGCATCCAAAGCGCGCCAGCACGTACAGCGCAACATGTTGGAGGCCGACGCTGCTGACACTGGAGACGCGAGCGAAGGCGCACAAGCTGCTTTCCTCTTCCGCGCTTGGGACCCTGTTCGTCCCCGACCCCACCAAGTGCAAGCCCTCGCCGCTCTGAGGCGGTTGCTGCTGCAGCCAACAGAATCTGACGAGCGCCGCCTTTGGAGGAGACGCCCACACGGCGGGCGAGGCCAGCTCCGATCCGCCGAGGTATGGCAGAAGAAGTGCAATCAGCCGCAGAAGCTGGATTGACGTTCGGTCGTCGAGCCGTGGTGGAAAGAGACACTCGAAGAGGCTGTCGTCGTCCCATGTGCTGCCTGTCTCTCTCTCGCGCGCACCGACCAGAGCCGTGTCACCCTCGAGACGCTCCTGGGGATTGCGAAGAGAAAAGCCGGAAGCGAGGATCGCCAAGTGACCCATGAAAGAGACCAGAGCGTCGACCTCGGCCCGGGCGAGGGTCCTCTCTCCCTTTTTGGACGATTCGTATCCGCCTTCGTCGAGGTCAACGACACGAGTGTCGGAGGCATCGACGGGCGGGAGAAGTTCGTTGAGAATCGGAATCACGAGAAACTGAAGCTGAATCGCGAGCAGCCGCAAGTGGACCTTGCCCCCTCGGTCGCACGCAAACTTCCGCTCCTCTCGCGTGTCTGTTGCGCCTTCAAGCACTCTCAGAAAGCCCTCCGCGTTCGTCTTCTCCTCCTCGACTAACGCCGCGTGTCTCCGTCTCCTCTCCTCGACGCCTCCCGCGTGAGCGACCCCCGCGGTCGGGCCTCGGGCCTCCCCGAAGACCCCAGCTGCAGGTGCACCTGAGACCGCCGCGAGCAAGTGGTGCATGCATGCGGTAAGGATTTTCTTTTTCTCGCCGACAGACAAAGTCGGGAGCGCCACTGAAACCAAAAAGTCCCGCAGAGCCCCTAGGGCCTGCACAGAGCCGCCCTCAGCGTCCAGAGCGAGACAGCGCGCGACCGTGAGAGTGATCCGGGTCCTCAGCTCTGACAGCGAAGGCTGAAGATGAATTAGAAGCGACGCGAACGCAGAGCGGGAGAAGACAGTCCCCTCCTCCGTTTTCTCGAAGACTCCCGAGGCGACGTCTGCCTGAGAGAGCGAAGAGACAGGCGACAGAGCCCACTCTCGCGGCATAGCTGCAAACCACGTATTGTCTTCACACCCAGACGAAGGAGGCGAGACAAGTAGGGTGAGGAGGGTGGGGTCCACGGTGGCCTGTAGCGACGGCAGGGAGGCGAAATGGAAGAAGGAAACGAGCATGTCCACAGCGGCGGAGAACTCCGAGCTGTCCGTGAGAGTCTCGATCGGAGACTGGGTAGTCTCGACCTTCTCGTCGACCTCCGAAAGCGGCTGTCCTCGCTCATCTCTCTCCCTTTCTCGCCCGCAAACACCCGGTCCGCCCTCGTCCACCACGCTCGCAGCCGCGGCCTCCACGAAGTCGCACAAAGCCGAGACAACAGGCTCCTCCCCGCCCTCACTGGGTCGCTTCCTGGCTTCTGGTCTCTGCATGCGCTGGTACTGCGACGCTAGAAACTGTGCAAAAAGGAAATCCGGCTGTGTCTGGCGAAGCCCCATGAAGAGCCGCAAAACAGCTCGAACCGACGAACAAGCCACACGCTCGACGCGAAGAGCACGCCCCAACGAAGCGAGGTGCCGGCAAATGTTAAGGCTGAGGAACACGGATAAAAAAAACAAGCAAAAGGTGAAACAATCACAAACCTAACCTCGAACAAATCCATACCCTTGAAACACCTAGAGCCTACACGGGTGTATGAATATATATATATATATATATATATATATATATATATATATGTCCATATATAGGTAGGAACAGAGGATGCAAGGGGGAGCAGGGAATGGATGAATTGGATGCCGTCAATACTTTAAGACCTGTTAGAAAGCACAAACATTGGCAGAGAACTTGAACGACACTGGTGGCAAGAAGCGCTGGAGACGGGCGACAGAGATCAGTGCGTGAGGACTCGGGTAGATTCATGGACTCCAAGAGGCGACGAGAGTGAGACCGTTTACTCTTTCAACAGTGCTCCTCCAACACAATAGTCTACGCACATCGTGTCGACGCGCCTGACGCGTTAAAAGTGAACTGTGTGAACATGGTTCCTTCTTCGTTTGCAGGAACTGTGTTTTCCCTCCCTCACCGAAGAACGCGTGTGTGGCGCATTTGCATGAGCTGCTGGAGAATGAGAGCGTAGGTGTCTTCTGTTTTTTCTGCTGCGACAAGAGGCTGGAGAAGGACGCGAGCGGCTTCCGTTGCGAATCGGCTGAGGAAGAAGCCGAGAGAAAGGCGATAAGGACAAGACACCAAACTGGCGGGTTTGGCGCTCGCCAGAACGTGTTTTTCTTCTTCAAGTTCCCCCTCTTCATTCTCTGCTCCTCTGTTTTCTCCTTCCCTTTCGGTGTCTTGGCTAGCTTGTTCGGCGGCGGCACTCGCGGCGACGGAGCCAGTGTCGTCCCTCTGTTCTCTCGCCGCCTTCCCGTCGCCTGAGACGCCGGGCCCGGGGACGAAAGAGAAGGGGAAGCGCGACATGGGCGAGGTCATTTCTAAGAGCACCGCTCGAAGGAACGTTTCGCTGCAGGCAGGAAAAAAAGAAAATAAACTTAGGAGGGCCGCCGCAACTTCCGTGGCCGCCGCGTTCAGCGTCCCGCAGAGCTGGAAACACACGAAGAAAACAGGAAAAGACAAAGTAAATAATGGGCATCTCCCAAAGCCTTCGGAGGCAAACCAACAGGACCCAAGCGGCAGACCGAGTTCGAGATCGAGGAAACAACAACGACGAATGCGCAAGAATTGATGCCAACACGAGAAGAAAAAGCGGAGACAGAAAAGGGCGCTGGAAGCGGACATCACCATCCACAACAGATAGAGACATCTACCGAAACGCGCCTGTACGGAGTTATTCCCTTCTTGTCAGTTTCGCATTCTGTCCTGGTTGAAGACCCCTCTCTGCTCGAGACGCGACTTCAGCACATGGCGTTTTCCAACCCCAGACGTTCTCTCAGTTCGTACGTCCCGCGTCTCGGTTTGTTCCGTCTCTGCTGGTGCCTCGTCCCCCCTCGCATTCCTCTGTGTTTCTTCGTATCTGTGTCTTGGCTCCGGGTCCCCCGTCTCTGTGTTTCTTCAGCTCTGGAGCAGTCGATTAGGGGAGGTCTTGGGAGGAGCGTGCGTTGTGCAGAAACAGAAACCAGGAGCTGCTGCGCCCCAGCAGATGCCCACGCTTGACATTCACAAGGAACTGCGCAACGAGTACTGAAGTGCCGAGACACAGAAAAGAAACTTAACGGCGACCGCACCCTATTGGGGCCTTCTCTCTGCCTTACCCTGAAGTACTCAGCAGCGGCGCCTTCTCCATAGACTCCCCCGGAGCCCTTGGCGCCTCGGAGGCCGGCGAGACTGCCAAGTGTAGTGGGCTGAGGGCGCGGCAGCGCCTTCTCGCCTCGCTGGCCTCGCTGACAAAGCAAGTCTCTCCACAGTTTCCGTCTCTCCTGCAGCAGCCCCGCGTGTTCGAGAGAGGCCGCAGCTTCGCGGTGGGAGAGGAGAAACCAGACGAGCAAGTGCTCGGCGAATTCTGCGTCGAAGAGCAATGAGGAGACCGAGAGACAGGACGACGCGCAAGGCAGCAGCTGAAGGAGACGCGCTAGGCCCTGCAGGCGGGCGCGCATGAGAGACGGCGAGACAAAGCGAATCGGCGGGGCGGGCAGAGGCAGCGATGCCGCGGTCCGAAAGAGGGAGGAGACGTCTGAGAGGTTGGACGGAGGCGGAGACGCCGGCGAATAGAGAAGGAAGAAGAACGTATTAATGGGAGAAGACGCGAGCAGGGAGGCGAGAGCTGGAAACGCAGACGCAGGTCGACATGCCAAGAAGAAACGCCGAACAGAGGGCAGCGCTCGACCCAGGAGAACCTCCGCGTTGCCGCAAAATGTCAAAGCCACTCGCAATGCATGCGCAGCTCCTCGGGCGACTTCGACTTCCGCGAAAAAGAGGAACCTGAGAGGAGGCAGTTAAGCAGGGACGAGTGTACAAGGAGACAATGCAGCCGACAGCGAGTGGGCCAACGAGTGGAGGCACCGAGGGACCAAAGACGCATGCCTAACTCGAGGTCACCTCTTCTGCAATATTTCTGTGTTGCCTTGTGTCTCTACTGTCCCTGAAACTCACCTCACGAGCATCGCTCCGCAGTGCTCCCGCATCGACCTGTCCGAGTTCAAACTCTTTTCAAGGAGAAGGCCTCCTTCTTCTTCTTCTTTTCCGTCCTTTGTGGCTTCCACTCTGCATGTGGCAGAGGCGTCGTCGTCCGCCGGTCCGTTCTCCTTCATGATTACCTCGACTGGGGTCTTTCCAACTCCTTCTGGGATCTCGTCTGTCTCTCTCTCCTCGCCCGATGTCTTCGCCTCAGCCGCGACGGCGCCCCCCAAAACGCCCTCGCGGCCGTCGACGCTCGCTCGCGAGTGCTGGGCAATTTTCTGCAGCTCCGATCGCGGCCGCGACAGAAGGCCCTGCCAGTCGGGGTGGATAAGAGCGAGCTTCAAGAAGCGGAGCGCGAGCAAAAGGGTCTGCCAACGGAAAGAGAAGGGAATGAACCTCGAGGAAGTGAGGATAGAGCACGAAACGCACGTAGGCGTTTAACGAGGGTGAACGCAATGCGGCAACCGAAGCATGGGCTCCAGCTGGATCTCAGTGTAGGGAAGAGACTTTCGAGAGAAACTGGAACAGCATGTCTCTCAGGGACGGGTCCGCAATGACGACGAAATCGTTCTTAACACCTCACAGGTAGGCGACACTCTGGGAAATTGCACCATGTACAAGAGCTGTGAATGCCTGCTAAGTTTGAAGACTTGTCGACTCTTCGACCGTTCAACCGAAACTGCTTGGAACAGTTCTCACGAATGTACGGTAAGCCCATCAAGCATCCTTTCTCAAGTGTAGATATCTTGCAGATGGACCAGATCCGGTGCCCCCCTGTGACCGAAAGAAAAGTGTGTCGTTTCTGCACTTCCCACTCCTCAACTCTTACCATGGTGTAGGCATCGTCTTTCGTTGCAGCAGTCCCTTCAGCTGCGGGGGCTTCGGCGGCAGTCGCTGCAGCCATGGCCCGAACGCCAGCGTGAGCGACACTGAAGGCGAGAGGCGAGACGGCAGAGTCGCCAGACTTTTCCTTCTGGGGTTTTCCTGCCTCTGTGTCTCTGCCTTTCTCAGGCGCTTCCTCGCTGCTGCATGGCCCTCGCTCTTGTCCCGCCAAACCGCCCTCGACACTGTCCTTCTCGGTGTCACCGTTCGCGCCGTCTGGGCCGGTGAGAGAGAGCGAAGCGTCCCTCGGCTCGCCGCGCTCTTTCGGCCCGGCTGCCGGATTCTCATGCTTCACGAGTAACGGAGACGGATAGTTGATCGCCTCGGCCTCAAGACCCTTGGCCAGGACCGCGAGGGCATCCTCGATGATCCAACACACCACGGCGGCTGCCTCCGAATTCGCAAAGTCTCCTTCGCACTCGCTCTGCTTCCCATTCCCCAAAGCGCCTCCCGGAAGTTCTCCGGAGGCACTCAGCCCCTCCGAGTCCCGTCCGGCCTCGCCTCCCGGGCTCCCAGGAGCCTCAGATGTAGAGGCGAGGGGGCGTAGAGCGTGAGGCGTCGGCCGGAGAGTTGCGAGGAAGCAGTTGCAGTCGAGGAAGGCGGCTTGCCATTGAAGAGTGAGAAGGGCGACGGGGCGAAGGGTGACCCACTTCAGGACCCGGGTGAGGGCCGAGGAAGAGGCAGCGAACGGCGTTGCCGAAGACGAGGGGCATTTGCCTTCTGAGTCTCCCTTGCCTCGAGAGTGCAACCTTGGCCCTCGTTCTGTTTCCTGCAAAGAGCCTCGGCTTTTCGCCGCACCCTCCTCGCTCTCTTCGCGCACCGGCCCCTTGGCCAGCAGCGTCGCGGCGTCTGTCCCCAAGAGGCGCGGGACGAGAACGAACAGTTGTTGGGCGAGCCGCCGGGCCTCGGGGCGCACTTGGTACAAGTTGGGGATCACGAGTTTCTCGAACACCTTCCACAAGCTCGTCCATACCTCTTCTGCGGGGCGCCAGATGCGTGCGCCTGCCGGTGTCTCGCCACTGTGCGCGGGCGCCTCGCTTGCGTTTGGCCTCGACGCGAGCTCGGAAGCAGAGGCAGCTGAAGGCGATGCGATCTGCTGCCGCAGCGTCTCCCAGGTAATCCATTCGCTGCGCTTCATCCACCACGGCGACCCTGCGGGGCGGCTCCGCCGGTCCCGGTACCCCAGGGGGCTGCTTTCGTGCAGCGGGGGGGGCACGAGGACCCGCGCGGCGCCCGCAGGGCTCGCGAGGTTGGCATAGTGGGCTCGGAAGAGGCAGCCTTCCGCCGCGAGGCGCAGATGCTCCAGGAATGAGGCCGGGGGCGATGTGAAGCGCCTCAGATCTCTCGCCTCCTGGTCGTCGTCGTCGTCGTCGGACTCGACATCCCCATCGCTCACCTCCTCTTCCATCGCACTCTGGAAGGCCTCGCTGGCCTCGTCGTCGTCTCCGCCTCGCGTAGTCTGGCGTCTCTTACGGTCGTTCTCGCCATCGTGGCCTTCGCACGCACCTGCGAGCTTCCGTTTTCGGGCTCCATCGCCCGACGTCTCTTCTCGCCACAGGGGCGAGGTCTTGAGGCCGAACGCGAGCTGGAGGAAGGGGGGCCGGACGGAGCCGGCGTACCCGCAGAAGGCGACGGTGAAGAGGAGCATGAGACACTCTGAGGCGAGGAGCTGTGTGGCGGGCGCGTACTGAGCAGTCGCGTCTTTTGACACAAACATCGCGGCTTCCGCGATTTTCACCATGTTCCGTTGCGCCCACTCAGGCGGCAGCGTCCGCAGAAGGCGAATGAGCACCAGACACCCTGCAGCCTTCGACCGCCACGACTCCGCAAAGCACAGGTGTGCGTACAGCTGACACAGCGACGAGGCAAAGAAAGACTCCATCGCCTCAGACACAGAGTGCGGTTGCACGACACAAAACAGACGGGCTGTCTCTTCGATCAGCTGGACGCAACGAAGCGTCGGAAGCAACCGCGAAGGCTCCAGAGACAGGCACGGCTGCAGACCCCGGAGAAGGCCGACAGGATCGATCTGAGACCACACGCAACGCAGTCAATGTCGAGAACCCGTTGCACAAAACAAGCGTTTACTGGACGTCACATTTGGAGAGCGTGGACACGCACAGAAGGGGCGATTACACAGACGAGAACCTAGATTCGGCCTTGACGAAACTTGCGAACTCAGTCACGGTTGTGCTATGTATATACATATATATAGGTGTGGCATCTCCGTTTCCGCGAGGGCTGAACACTCCTATACTCGAGACAAAACAAGGGCGCCTTCTGTTTTGGCTGCTTGTCAGAACGTCGTCTCACCTCGTGAAGAGCCGCGGGAATGAAGAGAGCGGCCGAGTCCGCCTTGTAGATCCTGGCAGCGGCTATGAAAGCCAAGTGCCGCAGCAGTCCCCTTAAGAACTCCATCGCTCCAAGGCCGTCTTCGCTGTTTTCCTGTTCGTCTGCTCTCGCCACCACTTCTTCTACCTCGTCCTCGGGGTGTTTGACTTCGTCAGTCTCCTCATCCCACTCCATCGGACTCTCTGTCTCCGCCGCCCTGCGCTCGTTCTCGCGCCGCGCGTTCGCTTCCAGAGCCAGACGGTTTCGCTTCTGCTTCAGCAGGCTTCCCTCCGCCTCGCCGTCGCAGGCCAGCAGCAGAAGCCCTCGCAGAAGGAGGTGAATGAGGTCTTGCTCTGCTTGACGCTGCATGCTTGTCCTCATCGCTGCTTTATGTCGAGGTAAAACTCTTGAACAGACCAGCGCAGCTGTCCCGAGAGACGCGCCAGCTGGCTCTGCGTCTTCCCCGGCCTTCTGACCTTCTTCTGTCTCCTCTGGTGGGGGGGCCCTTTCGGGCGTTGCGCCCGCGCGGGTTCTCTCGTAGTCAAGCAAGGGGCGCAACGCCGCTGTGGGGAGGGCCCTGTCTCCAGCAAAGTTCGTTCGCTGTTCCTGGAGCTCGAGAAGCTTCTTCTCGAGGATAGTGCTCTCGTAGTTTACATGCATACCGGTCGCGGCTGCTCTATCCGGTTGAGTGGAGCTGTCTGGCGCCAAAGCTGACATCGAGGCAGAGGTCGCGAGAGCGAATTTAAGGCGATCCTGGATGGCTTGCACTTGGGCGTCCAACGGCAGAGTAGGCGACGACGCAGCGAAGGTTTCAGTGGCTTTGTTGACGCAGGCAAGCCAAAAAGCAGACAGCGGGGTGCTGAGGTCCAGGAGCGCGAGAACCGCCAACTGTAGAAGCCGAGAGGCCTGCTGCCGATAGAACGCGGCTATGCAGCCTTCGCAGACTGTGACACCCGAGAGCTCGAGTCTCAGAGATCTGTTCCTCGCTTCTCTCTGTCGATTCTCGCGGGCACTTGAACCATCTTTACTTCCTGTCTCAGGTCCTTCTGCGCCTTCCTCTCCCTCGCTGTCCTCGTCCGTGCTGGCTGTACCCTCACACGTCTCTGTCGAGGAGGCGCCCTCCTCGTTCGTTTGCACATCTTCTCCCGTCTTGTCATCCTTCTTTTCTCGCCGATCATCCGATCCCTTTCTGAGCCGCATTTGTGCCTGCATTTCCAGCGCATGCTTCAAGGCCCTCAAGGCTTCACTCGGGCCTCCTGTGGCCCCAGTGCGACCACACCCGCTACCGGTGTCGCCCTCCATTGTCTGTTCTTCTGCGTCTCTGCTTCTCTTATGTTTGTCACACAAGCGCGTCTGAGGAACGGCCAATGTGCCAGAGAGCCCCATGGCTTGTTCCTGCGTCCTTGACAGATGCCGAGGCAGCACCGAAGCTGTGAGTTGTGGGGTCGTTGCATGGTACAGGTAAGCCGCCTGACTGGGGCTTTCGGCGGCTTCCAACATAGAGACAATCACCCGGAGAATTTCGTCCATGTCCAACCCCGCGACGCGGATTCCTGTTTCTTCAGCCTCTTCTTGGTCGCTTGCCTCAGCCCCTCCCTCACCTACAGCGTTGGGGGTGTCAGCGGACCCCGGGGAGACTGCATGCGAAGCATCTGGCCTAGAACTGTCAATCTCGCAAATCTCATTCTTGTGAGAAACTGGGATTACTGGGGTTTGTCCTGGGATCAATTTGTCAGTTACGCGCAGTTCTGGCCCAAGGGAGACCCATGACACAGGGGTGCTCCGGGCGTCCTCGCTGTCTCCCCGCGACCAGGAGACACTTCGAACAGGCCCTCGAGGCGTCACCATTGGGAGGCCGAGGACGAGCGCGTTCCCGAAGAAAGGCCGGGGGGCGCAGACATGGGGCAGTTTCAAGAAGGCCCGGTTTTTGCCTCCAAGCTTCCCTAGAATGCGAATGACCATTAAGGCGTGTTTCTCCTGTTGGTGCTGCAGATGCATCCACTGAATGCCACTCGCCGCCGCGCCCCGGGGTCCGAGCGTCGTCCCTTCCCCACACAGAGTCCCCACAGTCCCGACGCCCGTCCCGACACTTCCTAAGCCTGTTGACAGGGTCCCGAAGGTCATTTGAGGCAGACTCAGCAGCAACGGACTTCCACCGCCTCCTAGCCCGCCCCTGGAGCTGCCGATATACCCGGCCTGTCCGCCGGAGACAGCACTTCCGACCACTGCACCCGTGGCGCCAGTGCCGGAGGCCCCGGGTCCCGCGGGCCCATAAGGCGCGGAGCCCGGACCCCCGGAGGTCCCAGGGCTTCCAGAGGGGAAGGGCGAGGGGCACGACTGGAGGAGACCCCCAGCAGCCCCGGCCGAGGTGGTGGCCCCGCCAGAGCGGCGTTTCGCCAGTTCCCCACCCACGTCGGGAGCGGCCCCTGAGGCGTGGTAGAGCCGCAGGGCGGGGAAGCCCCAAGACGGCGGGAGGGGTCCGCAGCAGGCCTCGGCGAGCGCCGGGGGCTGCTGCAGGAGGCGGAGGAGCGCGAGAAGAAGAGGGGGGCGGGTCCCGCTTCTGTCGCCGCCGTGGAACTGCGAGGCGAGAATCGGATAGATGTACTCGCCGCGAAGATTCTCCACCCACAGCTCGACGGTGCGCAGGGCGAGAGTGACGACCTCCGGGTCCCCGCACGATAGCGCCGCCAGGACCGGATGGACGAGGGAGGAAAGGTGAGGCAGAAGATTCTTCAGTCGCGCCGGGGCCATCAGACTGACCTCCACCCAGAGGTTTCTTAGTAGCGGGACAGCCGAGCCGGCGGCGCGCTGAAGGGCCCGCGATGTGGATAGAAACTCAGGGAGGAACGGCAGGAAGGCGGTGTACAGAACGCTGCTGCGTCCGGACGGAGTCGTTTGGCGGAACAGCGCGCGAAGCAGCCCCAGGAGCAGGTAAGGCTGGGGTGCCTCGGCTGCGAGAGAGAGTGTTGTTTTGCAGAGTCGCAACAGATCCTGCGTGAGGCGCGCTTCACATTCCGGCCACGCCACCACGGCCTTCAGGAGGTACCGATAAAGCCGCAGATGTGTGTTCGCCTCCGTCATGCGCGCGTACCCTGTGCCGCTGTACAGCACCCCCTCTTCGCCTCCAGCTACGTGCGCCGTATCTCTCGGCCCGGAGAACGCAGGCAACGCGTCGCCTGGGAAGGCCGGGAACGGGGACGCCGCGCTTGTCGAAGAAGCGCGAGAGTTACAAGAACAGCGAGACGCAGAGCGTGACGGACCTGGGGTACAGGGTGCAATCAGATGCATCATCTTTTCCAGCAAATGAAGCGCTTCAAACGCTGCGTCTTCCACGTCTAGAGCCGCAGGCGCTGTCAACGGAGGGCGGCGCCCTGCGACGTTCGTCGGACGGCGAAACGGAGACACAGAGAAACCGGTGGCCGATCGGAGCTTGGCGTCGACAAACGAGGCATCTCGTGAAGCTCTTGATGGACCTCTTGGAGGCGGGACCGACGCCAGGGGGTAGACCGAGGCGATAAGGGGCGACGGCGTGGACGGGCTCGGGAGCTGCTGGTCGAAAGGCAGCAGGGAACGGAGGTACAGAGAGCTGCGAAGCGAAAATGGCGTCTCTGTCAGGCGTGGATCGCCCGGAACGAAGGCGGATTCCGCGCAGGCCCTGGGGGCGACAGGCGTCGGGAGACATGAAGGAGGTATGTCCTGAGAACACGAATTGACGTGAAAGGACCCGCAACGAAGCATACAGAAAAAACGGTGTTGGAGGGCTGAAACACGAGACGCGGCGAGAGTGATATCTGGCTCGTGCCGCCTGAACAATACATAGTTGAACTGTGGCGCAAATCAAAACAGTTCTTCAGCTTGTCTGTGGCAGCGACTGCCCCGTATATTGACAGCTCTCGCGACTTACCGCGTCATCTTGAGACCAGGGCCTCAGCTCCTGCTGATGGGGGCCTTCCCAGACGCTGAAGGCCACAGCTTCTTCTTCCTTCAGGCGTCGGAGGGTCTCCCGCCCACGGGCTTCATCGTCTTCAACTCCTTGTTCGCCTGCTTGCGTGCCGGTTGTCCCTGCTTGTAGGTCGAGGCGGTGATCCGCGACAAGCACCGCTCTGTCTTGCAGGCAAGGAGGCGGCAGATCGAAGATATCCGCGAGGAACAGCTGGTGGGAGCTGAATCCTTTGGCGCAGCCGCCTGTATGAACTTTCTCTCGACGCTTGCCACAGCCCCCGCCAGACATGCAGCAACTCTCGGATTCTCTGACTTCTACCCCGTTCTTGTGACGGCGCCCCTGGAACTCGTCGCAACCTAGCAGCGTCTCGATGCCGCCGTCATTGGTGAGGAGCTTTGCATGTAAAGGATACACCCCGTTTGTGTTGCGTCTCCTTCCGTGGCGGCTCTCTCGATCACGTCGATACGGCTTCAAGTCTCGCTCTCGGAGCCCGTGGCGATGGAAGTGTGGAGGCGTGTGGGGAAAGACGAGAGAGGTGAAGACGCCTTCTCCCGGGAGAGGAACATGGAAATCGAGGGCTGACATGACGAGGTCACTCATTTGGGCCTCGCGCGAGAGCAGCTTGCACGCATCGAATTGCCGGTACACAGTGGCGCGGTTGCTGTCGACTGTCCAGTCCGTTTCGTCGCAGATCCCTGATTCTCCGCCGCGGCCCCGCATCTCATCGTCGTCTCTTGGAGGGCTTCCGAAGTAGAAATACGCCTGCGACCCCTTGAGCGTGTTGGGACTCAGCAGTTGGAACGGCATGTTTGCGCGCCTCCCTTCACCACCCGATCCCCAGACCTGGGCCGGGTGCTGAAGCCCGAAGAGCCGCAGCTGGAGAGGCGAGGAGACGAGGAGTGGGGGCAAGAGGGCGAACTTCCGCTCACTCAGCACCGGTAGTGACTGCAGCAAGAAGGAGAGAAGAGCCTCTGCGAAGAAGACGCAAGTGTGCTGGTGAGCAAAGAAGAACTGCAGTGCCATGACGGTGCTGGGGTGGAGACATGTCATCCCGTACAACCTGCCCACGTGCGTCAGGGCGAAATCCCTCAGATTCGCAGGGTGGAGAAAGGTGAGGGAGGAGGCAACGACCTCAACCGCTTCGCGTTCTTCCGCCTGCGCGCAGGTCAATGCGAGCTCGTTATACCCTTGCTGTTCACTCGCAAACAGTTGACAAGCGGTCCCGCCCCGGCCCGTCCCCGTCGCCCAGGACTCGCTGCAGCAGCAGGTGCCGCGACATCCGCCCCCGGCGCAGCGCGTCAGCGGTGAGAAGGAAGAAAAGTCGAGACTCTCCGAAGCAACCCCTCCAACGTCGGCATCGCCCCCTCTCAAGCCCGAGGCCCCCTGCCCGGGAGACCCTGGCCTGCTGGCTCCACGTGAAGCCCTGTGAGGCCCAGAGGTGCAACAGACGCAGCTCACGTCGGTGTCGCCCTGCGAAGGCGGCGGCGGCAGGGGCCAGGCCGTCGCCGCGGCGGTCTGGTCGTGAGCAGCCATGGCGCTCGCTTTCGCCAGCAGCTGCGGGAGGTCTGGGACCCGCAAGCTGAACGCCCCGGAGCCCCCACATCGGAGGCAGGAAACCAGACAAGGCGCCGTGCATGCAGCGTACATACGGCCGTAGGCCCGTGCGCAGACGAGGCCGTCGAAAAACGCCTCAGAAAGAACCTCCAACTCCGAGACGCCGAGTGCGTGGCCGCGAGGCAGCAGCCTCACATCGAAGGCCATTCGAGATACGGCTGTGGAGGCTGCGGTCAACCCTGCCGAGGCAGCTGCAGCTGCGATCGGATCTGCACCGGGGGGGCCCTGGGTGCTCCCCAAACGCGCGAAACAGGAGGCTCCACGCTCGACCTTCGAGCTCTCAGCAGGCACAGGGGATCCAATGAGTTGTCCTGAAACCAGCAATTTGTCTCCCTTCTCGCGTTCCGACCCATCGGCGGGAGCCGCGGTCGTCGATGGTACTTGGCCCTGCTTCCGTTCTTCTTCTCGTTTCTCTAGAAAACGTGAATTCGCTGTCGAGGCCGCTGCGTCGGCTGCCGCGGTGGCTGCGATCTCAACTTCGATCTCCAGAACAGCCTGGTAGTACAGCGCGCACCTCAGGGCCACTGCGGTGGTTCTCAGCGTATTCTTCAGTTGCTTGAGAACCTCGTGAAGAGCCTGCTGCGTTGCGGGGCCCTGGGAACCTTGGGCGCCAAGCACGTCGCCTGCCACGGTCGCGATGGAGACATCCCCCGCGGCTTCGGGACTCCAGGCCTCGCGAGACAGCGGCGAGTGGGCCGGAGGTGCCAGAAACGTAAACTCCGGCAACAGAGACTCTGACGGTGGGCTACGGTGATAGGGAAGAAGAAGCGCGTACGCAGGCAGGGGCGGATAGAAAGCCGGCGGGGACGACGCAGACCGGCGCCGCGACGGGGGCTTCCGAATGCCGCCTGACACGTCCAGAGGGTACCAGGAGGATGCCGAGGGCGAAGACGAGGAAGGAAGTGAGATACTGATGGACGCAGCTTGTGCGTAAAGCTACAGGACAAACGAAGCATACATGGAAAGGCACTGACCCTCGAGCGAAGCCGCAACAGAAACGAGAAATGGAAACTTGAAACGGAGATCACACAAAAACGTGATCACACTATTTACGAATGGATATAGAGTGTAGACATGTATATGCAAAAACACCAATGAGAATCGTCCGTGCCACACGCACATCCAATACAGCAGACGCTTTTATTATGGTACAACATGACGTTCACCTGAGTATCCGCCGCCTAGGCTTTCAAGTTTACAGGTACACGCTCATACGCACATATACATATATACAAATATATATAGCGGATCCTGGAATCCCGCATTGGACCTGGGTGCTCTAGGCGTCCAGCTGATTCGTGTTTCCTCACCGCAGGAATCATCGCTCGTAGGGCCTTGAGGGAGATGGCCAAAATCCGGACGGCTTGACGCAAGAGGCTCCTCACAGCAGCAAGGCGTTCATCGACGCGGCTGGCGAATTTCCCACCGTCGACAGATCGCCAGGAGACGGCGGCGGACGGGACGGAGACCTCTGGAACCGGGGCTGGGGGCCCATGAGGCGAGGCCTGGGAGGTGTCTCCTCTCCCTCGCGCCTCTGCTGCGTCTGTCTCCTTCGGGAGGTCGGCCGCGGCCATCTGGGCATTGCTGGCTTCGGTGTCACTCGTCACTCGCTCCTCCTTTCTTTCGCCATTTACAATATCTTGAGCCTTCTTCGCCTCGTCCTGATACAGCCCCGTGACCACCTGGGTGGCTGCGGCGGCTGCGTGGAAGGCGCCAGCGTGGTGTGCATTTTTCACGGCGACTTCGATCACGTAGCTCACGATTTTCACGAGGAGTTGGCGCGTATAGAGGAAATTCGCCACCGAGTTTTCAGGACTTGTCCCGTTCCCAAACAGCCTTCTTCTCGCCGTCGATGCGTCACTGCCTCCGGGCGCAAGACCACCGTCGCCCTCTGGAAGCCGAGGGGCATCCTGGCCTTCTCCGGCGCCCAGGACCGCGGCCAAGTCGGCGTTCAGGGCCGCGCCCACAGTGCGGAGGAGGGCGGCGAGGAACGAGACATCCCAGGTGGCGAGATCTGAAGCGAAGGCAATCAAAAGGTCATGGATGTGGGTGAAGGCGTAGGCTCGGAGCATCAACGCGTCTACGCTGGATGAGACCGCCGCGAGCTCGTCGCAGAGAATCTGCTTCAGATGCGGCGCGATGAGGCGTCGGAAACGCGGTGAAGAAATCAACAGCTTGAGGGATTCGTGCACTGTCTTCCGCTTGAACAGAAACGGCGGCCCCAACAGCCCCAGGAGACGCGGAATCAGCGCGGGAAGAGAAGGCGCCGCCTCTCGAGCCAGAAAGGCGGCGAGATCAGCTACGCCGCTGGAGGCAGGCGACGCGGCCGTCGCGGCGTCGGCAGTCGGAACGCAGAGGTGAGAACTGCGCGCAGTCCCCGGCTTCTGAGAGGCCCCAGACGCGCCGGGTGGCGGGGCTGGTGCGTTCTTGATCAGGTAACAAAAGAGGAAGAAAATACGCGTTTGGGCGTAGAGGAAGTCGTAAAACACGGTGCGGCCGCCACTGTGCTGCGCCTGCGCCTGGTACCACGAAGCCGCAGCCCGCCGTGGCAGCACCGGCGCCCCAGGCACCTCCATCTTCACGAATTCAAGCAGGTGTTGGAGCAGCCTGGAAACAAAGAGAAACGCGCGCGAAACTCTCAACTGTCGTGTCGCGTTGCACTCACACACTAAATCATTTCACGTTGTGTGCCGAAGATCAAGATGAACAAGTTCCCATCATCTCCACTGTGCACAGGCGGGGCACCTCGTGACCTGTAAAAGATGCCATGAGCGCTTGGTCGACGGTCCATGGAAATGAAAAGGAAGGAGAACCCAAACCACGAACATCTGTGTGTCTCATTTCTCGCTGGTACGTTGCTCCGCTTTACATGTATCATTCCGTGTCTCCGCCTCTGGGTTCCTCTGTCTCTACCCCTATGTTTATTCATTTCTCGCCGGTACGTTGCTCTATCTCTAGTTCCACTTCCTCCGTTATCCTGGGGTTCCTGAGCATACCTCTGAAGAGCCGTTGGGTGTTGGAGCAGGAGCAGCATCATCGGGAGTCTGGTCGAGAGGGCGATGAGGCAGTAGGCGATGTCTCCGGCGACGCGGATGGAGAGGACGGAAGGGACGAGCTGGCCGGCTTCGCGATTGACAACGCCAAGCGGCAACTCCCCGACTTCTGGGGGCTTCCCCGTCTCCTTGCACTTTTTCACTTGCGCGCGAATCGCCTCCATCAGGTGAGTGTACAGCTGAGGCAGCGTGTCATGGAGCAGCTCCCCAGCCCGCGGGAGCACCGCCGGCGACGACGGGAAGAACGGAGGTTTTTGGTTGCGGCCGACGAAGGACGGAGAAGAGAAAAAAGCAGAAGACGTCTCTGGTCGATTCGCGGAAGAAATGCGAGCGACATCGATGAGCACTGAGAGGGCGCGAACGGCGTTGTCTTCGCAGTCAGACAGAACCACGTGGAGACACGTGGCCGCGATGTCCTGAAGAAGAAAACAGACGCACGCCAGTGTGGGGTACACCGGGAACACAGACCCGAGGCAAAGAGAGAAGTGACCAGTGAGTGGAACTTCCGAGCAACGAGACGAAGTCGGTCGAAGCACGAAACGCAAAGAGCAAAAACTAGAAACTTAGAGAGACATATCCCTAGCACAGGTGCCGACGCAGAAAAGTTGCTTCGTTTCACCTATATAGGGCTTCAGGTGGACTCTAGGCTGCACCACCTAGAAAGCGATGAACAATACCGAACTGGGTTTCTACAGTCACTCGAGGCGTTTGAGGGAAACCGTCACCCGGGGGGTGGTTCGTACCATGTGGCCGGGAAGACTCGTTTTGCCTGAAGCGCCTTCCTCTGCTCGTTCTGGATGTTTGGCACGATGCTCGGCACCCTCTGTCCCTTCTGTCGGCGCCATAGGGGCTTCCATCGCCCCACACGCGACCGCGGCTTCCGCGACGACGTCGAGGGCCTTCTCCAGCTCCCGTCGGGCCTCATCGATCTTCTTAGATTCGTCCTGGCTGGCGCCACCGTCACCGTCTCTCTCCGCCGCGCCTTCAGCCTGGTCACTCGGCCCCTCCTCTCCGGCGGCGCCGGAGCCGCCGTCGCTGGAGCGTAGCGCCGAGGGCAGAAGGGGAAACGCATAGGAGGCAGTGCCAGCAGCGACTAGACGAAGCAGCGTCAGGAGAGACTGGCGGAAGACATAAACTTCTCCCTCCTTCATGACTGGCGTGACGCGTCGGAGGAGAAGAAGTGCTGCGGGGAGGACAACAGCGGCTGCACATGAAGCCTCAGACCCTCGATTCTCCGCGAGCAACCCAATACACTTCCGCACAGCTCGCACCCGCGCAGAGAGAAACTGGGAACTCGACAGCGAGGCAGACGCCGACAAATCTGAGAGCAGAAACGGACTGCCGTCCTTCAACTCGCTCCCTCTGATTTCCGGGACGTTCGGGTCGTCGCACATGGCCGGGGCCGCGCGCAGAAACTCTGTGAGGACCCGAAGAGTCGTGAGAGAAGACGGAAACATGTTCTTTCTTCGCGTTGTGTCCTCTCCACTCCTACCGGCCTCATCTCGCACCGGCGGCTTGTGTGGCTGGCCCTCCGACGCCGACAAGTGTGGCTCCGAAGCCGCAGGCGAACTCTTCGCCATCGCGACACACCCAGGGCCCGCCACAGGGCCTGAGCCCGGGTCAAGGCCCGCGGCCGAAGAAACGCCAGATGCAATCTCCCTGGCGGTGGGGAAAGCGGCAGGGGGCGGCAGGCCGCCGCTCGGAAGCCCGGCAGCCACAAGGTTCGCCTGAGGAACTCCAGGAAACGCCGGGGCCTCCGGCAGGCGAGAGCCAGACATGAGGTTTCCCTCAGCAGGACCCGCAGGCCCGGTGCCGGGGAGGGAAGCAGGCGTCATGACTGCGGGGACTGGAGTCCCAGGGTATGCAGGGGCGAAGAGAGATCCAGGCAGAGGCTCCGGAGGGCCAGACACAGCGCTATGGCCCGAAGACGCAAGAGAAGCTGTTGAAGAGATAGGGGCCGAAGAGGAGACATGGCCCGTTTCAGAGACATACTCACGCGGCGCAGCCTCGGCGAAGCCCGGGGGAGTTGAAAAACTGGGGTGGTGCAGGCCCGTCTCGCAGGGGAGAGGGAAGGGAGCTGCGGCGACCGCGGGGAGTGAAGGTGTGGAGCCCAAGTGGTGAGAGGCGGAACCCGATCCAGGCCCAGCCGCAGGGAAATACGAGAGAACCTGAGCAGGCTGTTCCTGGACCGGGGCAGCCGACGCGAAAGTCGAGGGCCTCTCGGGGAGCGACGGGTGCCCAGAAGGGCCAGAAGGCCCCGAAGGGGGCGGGTCGCCGGCCGCGCCGTCTTTCATCTTGACAAGGGGAAGAAGTGAAGACAATGAGAAGACAAAGGCAAGAAGCCAGAGGAAAAGGGGCTGTAGAAGACTCTTGAAAGCACCTGTTGATACAGCGGAGAAAACGGTTCGAATGATGCGTTTCAGTAGCGTTCACTGCCGCACTGTCCTCGTGGAAGTTCTCCTGGGGCCCACTGTGCCACCGGTGAGATCACAGGGAGGCCTGGGCCTTCTCATCGAATGGGACCGACCTTCATGCCTGTTAGATCACTACTGTTCAGTTGGCGTATAGACAAGGCACTCCAGGTAGTCACAACTCGAACTGGAGGCACAAAAAAGCGCGTCCAGAGCGTAGACGATAGAGCTATTTGGGCGGGATGGAACACGGGGAGAAGTATACACGCTTCCGAGACCGGCGAGGTGTTTTTCGACTTAGAGAAAGGGAACGAAGCGTCCTCAGAACTTCGTGTGAAGTAATTCAGAACTCTCAATAGAAGGTAACAACGGTTCGTTGGACATAGAGTGCCAACGGTTTACAAACGTTCCGCTTTGCCTCGCTTCATTGCCGACGGCTCGACCCCTGCGGCAACATCTGCCGGGAGTGCCTCCCGGTTTGTTCCGCAAAGGAACGAGAAAGTCTGCATAGAAGAAAAAAGTGTGGGTACTTCATCGGCGTTGGTGTTCTCCGATTTCTTGTTTGCTCTTCACTCGAGATCATAGGGCCGGTTCCACGCGGGCGCAAGCGGGCTGCCTTCTGGGGTCCGCGGGTGGCTCCCGGGCGCCTTCGTTTCTGGGACGGTGAGACGGAAACAAAGAATGAACTGGAACAGGAAATGAGAGAATATTCCACGGAAAGAGG
The DNA here is from genome assembly GCF_000006565.2 of Toxoplasma gondii ME49. NCBI lineage: Eukaryota > Apicomplexa > Conoidasida > Eucoccidiorida > Sarcocystidae > Toxoplasma > Toxoplasma gondii. The sequence goes on from NC_031476.1 coordinate 6,520,471, forward strand.
CGCAATGGAGGGAAAAAGGCGATCGCCACAGCAGCTGTGCACCCCCCGTACGTGAAATTGCCTGGTGGTTGAACCTCGAGGTCACGCATTAGCTGGAAAACACATGGAAAGCAGCAACCAGGGACACGAGGAAAGCAAAAGTGGACTAGAAGAAAGGAGAAACAGCTTTTAAAACAGATGCTCGCGGTGTTCCCTGGCTCTCATCTCGTCGATGCATGCAAAAACGAACGCCGTAGCCGGACCCGCTGTGCGAGAGCACGTCTCCCCGATATGCTTCAGGAGAGCGGGTGGTTCGGAAAAGGGAGAGAAAAAAAGAGGAAAAAGAAGAGAAAAATGCACACTCCCAGGAGACAGAAGATATGCTGAATGCTTTCAGAGGTAGTCCTGCCGGTACAGTTCAAGCACGGAAGTTCCGGGACTTGGCCCAGGGAAGAAGTGACAGAAGGCGAAGAAGCGAGACCCGAGAGCTGGACAGACTGCATGCAGCGAAGCACAGAGACGAGAGGAAACGGGAGGTAAAATGCAGGAAACCCTGCCTTTTCGCCAAGGCTCGGGGCAGCTTTTCCACGAAAACAGAAGCGTAAGGCACAGAGAGAGACACGTTGAATTTTCGGGGCTGGCACTGTCCGTACTGTCCCTCCCCGTGCCTCGAATATAAGATCGTCGCACACCCTCGCAGTCGGGCAAAACTACTTCCACCACAGCGGCTTAAGCTTTCAAGTGTTCCAGAGAGGGTTAAACGTGTTTAGCTCCTTATGTTGCCACCGGGTCGGGTGCTGGAGTGCTCGTATCGAAGTGAAAAAGATCTCTTCCACGACTACTACCTGCGCCAAAGGGAAAAAGCGGATCAGCCGCACTCTTGAGCCCATCAGGGCCTTTGTTGTGCTACAGCGATGGTTTCACATTGATATTAGCTATGGATTCATCAGCATGGATCAGGAATGGTACGGTCATTTGTGGGAGAAAGTGGACAGGCTCTTTGACAAGGACGAGGAACAGGAACCTGTGATAGGGTGGTCTCCCAGCGAGCGTGCAGCAGCGCACACCATCACAGATAAATGGTAAATAAGAATTGTTTGGAAACATGCTTCTGTTTAGATGTCGGCTCCCTACTCTCGGGCAACGTGCCAAAGATCGAAACTTTCTGGTGCGACGCGTATCTTCGAATACCAGAATGAACAAGCGTTCCTGTCTGGGACCCTCTAGCAGCCGAAGCGTAAAAACTGGTGATCTTTAGGAAGCCTGAGCCACGGAAGCAAACACAGATGGTGACGGAACGTAACTCACACCAAGGCGAAGGTTTCTTTTCAGTCATTACGGAAAAACGAGGATACCCGTTTTCCTGGTGCGTGCTTCTATGCGAACCGTGAATTTCAATTGTCACCACGACGTATGAGCCGTAACGCTCGGTCTTACAAGACCGCAACGCATTACGCGTGACTATCGGGGCGTATCATATGATATGTTGTTTTTATTCAGCACTCGAGTTGCAGGTAGACGCACGTGTCTGTTTCTGACGAACTGACTCATGCTGGCATTTTGTTCGAGAGGGCGTGGTGTCTTGTAGCCAGGGATTCAGTGCAGCCGCCTCGAAATAATGCACATTCTGCACAACTTCCTGGATCCTTCGCTAATCGTCAGCAGGCTTCGGGGCTCCCTGTCGAGCTCGCAGCTGAAACCTGTCTAGCAGAGGCTCTGCGTCATAAGCGTCTTGTAAAAGACAATGCCACGCAAGCGTGAAATGCTCACGGTCCTGGAGGTGTCGTCCCTCGAAGTTGGGAAACACAAACACCACGGAGCTATGCCGGTACCAGGGAACACAAAACAGCCACTGTCAGGTCGTCTAGCCGTGGTGTCGTCGTTCCCTGCTAGGAGCTGCCAGAGTCCTGTCGTGCTGACTTCATCCCCGCTCCAGACATCCATTTTTAGTTATGTGATATTTCTGAGTATTCCTATGATTTGCAACTTCGCCTCTGAGATCGCTTACGTTCAGTCAAATAAATGTTTTCTTTTTTTTCCACGGCCTAATTCAAGGACGTCGAATGAGTGTTGTGGTATTGAAACCGCTTGGGAGACACGGTCATACGTAGCAGATGCGTTTGCGCAGCTCCAAGTATGTTCGTTCATTGAAAAGCAGGAATGCTGCGACATGCTTCTCTTCGCATTACTGCCTGTTCTACACCGGGGGATCGTTTGTCAGTTCCTTCCTCAATGTCTCGGTCCTTGTCTCTGCCCTGTCCCAGGGGGGTTCTTGCGTGGAGCTGACGGCTAGTTGAGAGCCCTTATTCAGGGGCTGCGCAGAGTGCTAGAATTGACCTTCTACTTGTGGCTGTCGTCGTTTCAGGATGATGTAGAAGTCGCGCCGAACTTCGAGAAACAAGTCGAGAGTCACAGTGAATCTCGAAGGATGCGCAGACGCCTTCGGGGAATCTCTCCGAAATCACCCCACGAAGCAGACTTGCCACACTTGGAGCTGGACGAGAGAGGGATATTAAGTTGGTTCTGCGCTCCTATAAGACCGTGGATTGACACTGACGAAAGCACTTCAATGGGGAGCATTCCCAGTGCCCCCCCAAATTTGAATTATTCAAAGAGCTGTAGAAACACATCGCATCCTTTTTTGCAAGTCGTGCCCCATTCAGGCGATGTTTCTGTCTCAGTCTCTGTCGACGATGGGCAACTCACCTTTTGCGAGGCTGCACATGTTAAGGATTCCAACAACACGCGTGCGCTGAGGAAGACTGATGTTTCATCTATATCCAACGTTCAGCGGTTCCGGTCGCCGACGGAGAACGTGATTTCACCACAGAGTGGACCGCGAACTGCGACAGAAGGTGTTCTGACAAACACCAACGGAACATATATGCACGCGGAAAAATCTCCACAGAGCTTCAGTCCTGCTGATACAAACAGAGTCTCGTGCCGTCTCGCAGACCTTTTCTGGTGGCATTGCGGAGTTACTTCGTTGAGTGGGGAAGAGTCATTCCATGAGTTTTGCTGCGGTACGGAGGAGGAGAGTGAACGGCACAAGCGTTCCGATGAATGGAAATCAACGACGCTTACAAAGACGTCCTCGGCCAGCTACGTTTTCGTGGATAGTACGAACAAACCTGACCAGGGTGTCCTGCCGATCGATCGGCTTTCGAAGCAAGCGATCAAGTGCAAGCCACCGTCGACCCTCTCGCTTGAGAGTGTTCGAGCCTCCGCGACGCCTGTCAGGAAGGAGTGTTCAGATCCAATAGACGAAGAGAGCAATATCTTCCCCTTGTGTGCCTCGTGTAGCGGAGCCACGAAGGTTAAACTCGAGGTGCGAACTGGCACAGAAAAGGGTGGAAGAGTTCGTCACACTGCGTAGCCAATCACCGCCGCATCGCACAGTGGAAACAACTGCGTCCTCGTATTTGTGCTTCGTAGCTCGTTCCGCAGCGACTCTGCCTCTGAGTGGCGCAAACAACCGGAAAATGATGGTGTGCTGTTGCCTTCTGTCTACAGATTCTTCGCGCACCATCAATCGGTCAGGTGCTCAAATGGTATCTCAAGGCCTCCAGTAGAATCGCCAACGGTCGCGTTCGTCTGTGTCGCTGCACCGGCGTTAAGCACGGCCACGGTCAAGTCGACCTGCTGAATTATCCCACCCTGGGTGATTGGCAAATGAGCCTTCTACGAGAGCTTTCGGACTGGCAAGACGTCTCCCTAGCCTCTGAGGGGACTGAATACTTTGCGAACACACATGCAGAATACGGTGAAGCTGACGCCGATGTCATATCACTGCCGATGGGAGCATCATCTGCGAATTCCAAACAGAAGCCAGAATGCTCTGTTTTTGCGCGTGAGCCGCCCGTAAGACTTCCTGCCTGTGGTCACGTTGTCAGTGAGGAAGCTTTCCACAGCTGCGTTAAAGAGGCCATGAAGGAAAAAACAAACATGGTATTTAGCAGTGGAGCACAGTGGCGAGTACAGTGCCCTTTGTGTACATGTAGGCAACTGGTAGGAGCGCCTCTTCTGAGCAGGCTTTACATGTCCTAACTGCGGGGCGAGGAAAGCGTGGTCAGCACGGAACAAAAGTGTTCATTGACTACATCAAATATACTTTCAACACCCACAGGAAGATTTTATCCTGTTTACGATCTAAGGGCGTATTGGCGCTGAGGGTGTATTCGTTCGCTGCGGGTTGTAGACTCTTACAGCTGCATCCCTGCGCTTCGCGATGTCCCTTGTCGCTGTCCGGAAACTACTGATACAATTGCCGTCAAATGCGTGCGTTTGAGCATTTAACAAAAATGCCATGCACCTTCTCTGGTTGGACAGGGAGCCGACACGCTTGCACACTGTTTTTTCCGTCTCGATCGGCTGTCACTGAACTGGCGCTGGCCACCCTGGTTCCGCCACATCCGTAGCGGAAAGTTAACAACCATCGTGTTTGCCACAGTTAGACTCGTTGTGGTTTTGGTGTTGCTGGTTGAAGCCTGGAGCATGCGTGCAAGCACAACCCGAATGTCCGGCCTTGCCTCAGCCCCAAAGCAGAACTTTATCGGCTGTGCAGCTTAAAACTGTCACCGGTACCGCTGCTACCACGCCTTCTTAGATTTCCTAATTTTGTCACTGCAATAGCTGCCGCTCCAACATTACCGCATAGACAGCTGTGCTATAGGTTTAGCATGAAGTGGTTCGAACCAGAGGTGTTATTTCGACGCGATAGTAGAGTGGGCACTTGGAAATAGCCTCTCAAACAGCTGGACTGCGCTGGCAAACACTAGAAGCAGCTGAGGCTAGAAGCGAGTTACCCAACGTCAAACACGGCAAACAAGACGGAAAGGGGCTGGTACATTCCGACAGGTGAGTTCACCGGCAATGCCGCTTCTACGAAGCAGCAGTCTTTACACTGAAAAACAACACGGACATGAACACAATCCCCTCTGCAACGTGGTGGCGACCCCACAATGATAGCACATGGAATTGTCTCCATATGAAACTACATTAAAAAGCGGGCGAAGGCCTTGGATTTTTACTCGTCATCGACTTGAAAAGTACCACCCACGTTTGCCTCACTCTTTGAATCTCTTCGCTCACTGCGGACCGGTGGGGTCCGACCGAAAGAGACCCCAGCAAGATGGGAATGGACGGCATCGCATGCAGACAGCAGCCTCTTCTGCAGTCGCCTTTCACAGGTCTCCACGGCCACCCTGTCTGACAGACGCGCTGTTTTGACTCGATTCTACTACCGCGTGCGTTGACGAAAGGTTTCTGCGTAAAGCCCCCACAAAGCGACACGGCCCCCAACGCCTCCACCTGAAGCGAGGACGCCAGTTCGGGGACACCAGGCGAGAACGCTGGCTGCGCCCCCCATGTCGCCTTGGCCTGCATGTCCACTGGCTTCCAGAGAGCCCAGAAACCTGCCGCTTTTCGTCTCAAAAAGCCGCACACCACCGTCGCTCGCACCCACTGCCACAAGTGCACCGTCGGGCCGAAACGCCGCAGAGACAAGCAACCTGGAGCGGGCTAAGTCGCCTTCGGGGTGCGGCAGGCAAGGCGACGAATGCGAGGCGAGCGAAGGCCCTGTCGACCCCTCAGGGGCTTTGTCGGTGAAGAGGTGGAGCGTCTTGCGAAGCGAAAGGGCCCCGTTGTTTCGGAGCTTCCACACAAACACCTGGCCGTCGAAACACCCTACCCAGCACTGGTTCCGGTGCACAGTCAAAGCGGACGGCGGAGAAGAAGCAGAGAGAGAAGAAGCAGAGAGAGAAGAGAGAGAAGAAGAGAGAGAGGAAGAAAGAGGCTCGGCCGAGAGAGGCGAGCGAGACTGACGTAGATCCCAGAGAGCCACACAAGGAAGTTCATACGCCGCGATGATGTGAGGTGAGGAGAATCTGGGTACGTGCGCTATCCCCTGAACCATCCCGGAGGGGGGGGTGGGGACTTTGGGAACAGAAGAAGAAGCGAAGGGGGATCTGAGCAGAAGGACCGGCTTTCCAACAGCGCCTGTTTGAGAGACCCGCAGATCGAAAACGCCAATTGCCTCCGCGTCTGCGACGGGACAAGCCAGCAAAGGGAGCGAAGACGTTTGTGAGGCAGAGGGCGAACTCCACGGCGCCGAAAAAGCTGGAGAACAGCTCGACGAAGGGAGGGAAGCAAAGGCTGCAGAAAGTGCCGAGGTTTCTAAACACGTAGATGCGCTCTCGACAGACGTATCGGTTCTCCCCTTGTTCGACCCTCCGACTCCACCACGTCTCAAGTCCTCATCGCTCTCCTCGTCTTTCTTCTCTGTCTCCTCCGCCCGGCAGTGGGGTTGACCAAGCACCGCGAGGCGACAAAACGAGAACGATCCTGTCCGGAAGCTCTGGATCTCTTGCAGCGTTTCCAAGTCCCATAGGGTCACCGCAGACGACCGCTGTTGAGACAGCAACTTGTCGACTCCGCTGGAATCCCTGTCTTCTCTGTCCAAGTCGTGACCCCAACCTGGCCCTGCGCCAGAGGTGTGCGAGAGCTCCGCCCGCGCCCCGAGCCCCTCAAGAAGCAAAGTCGGCGACGGCTCCCAGGAGGTCGACCCGACTGCGGCTCGGAGACCCGCCGCGCGACTGGTTGATCTACTCCTCTCCTCCGGAAGAAGGAGACACGGTCTCCGCGTGTCGAGATCAAACAGAGACACTCGGCCCTCACTGTCTCCTAGCGCAAGACGCGCAGGAGACAGAAAGGCTGCTGCCCCCACGGTGGACCCCGGCGAAGCCCCCGGAGTGCAACCCCGCAAAGTGAGAAGCGGAGCGACTCTCATCGGGAGAAGAGAAGCGCCGCAGAAGAGAGAAAGGTCAACTCCACAAGAGAAAAAGAGACGAGATCCAGAAACAGACAAATCGAGAAAGACGAAAAAAGCAGGCGTGGGAAACACGGAACGGAAACGAGTACAGCGGTTGCTTCTGTTCCTTTTCTAAATTGTCTGTATGAAGCCTATTTCTTCATCGAATGCAGGAGAAAGATAGCCAGACATTCTCTCGAATTCGATGTTTTTCCAAGACAGGAAAACTGGGCGCGCCACTTCTTCTCTTGCCTCTCCCTCAAGCACCCACACCGTAAGTGAACCTGACGATCTCCGTTTTCGTCTCTCACTCTTCCTCGACGTTCACTGTCTCCTCGCTGTCCCCATACACAGGGTGCAACCCCACAGTGTCGCGAACTGCCTCGTAGAAGCCACTTAAATCTGCAGGCGGAAGAGGAACAAGGACGACCGACTCCTGCGCTCCACAGGGCTCCTGCTGCCTGTCGGAGCTGTCCCCGTCTCCATACCGCACTTCCCCTCTCCTCACGGCATCCGCAGCTGCGGCGGTCGCGTCTTCTCTCCGTTCGTTTTCTGTCCTTTCTTCTTCTTCTCCTTCTTCTCTGTCGCCTTGACTCCTCAGTGCCCTCAACATGCCCAGGAGACTCCTGAAGATCGTGCGGGGGGGGCCGGCGGCCAGTCGCTTTGAATGTTTATGTTCCACAGCCGACAATGACGCATCTGTTGAGTTTGCAGAAGTCAGAGAAACTGCAGGAGTCGAGGACCAGACAGCTTGGCAGATCTGCTTGACTCGCGTGTGAAGCTCTTGCGGGAACTCTTCTGTCTCCTCCTCTCCTCGCCTCTGCTGCCCCGCCCTGCCGGAGGTTCCGGCGCCCGACGCAGGCGATGGGGACTTCTCTGGGTGCTCCCGGCTCGGTGGCGCCCCAGGCCCTGGGTGCCCGTGAGGCCTGTGAGGTTCCGGCCCGAGACAAGAGACAAGGAGACAGTGGCACCTTCGCTGGAGCTCGCGACCCAACTCGAGTTGGTGGTTGCTCATCAGAGAGGTGTTGACAACGGCGACGAGGCGCTTGCGCATGCGCAGAGTTTGGAACACAGTCCCAGCTCCGCAGTGAGAAAGCACGAGATTGGCGGCTTTCACTTCTGCCTCCAGAGATGGCACAAACCGGAAGAACGAGATCAAGAGCGAGGGCGAGGAGCCTCGCGGCGAGACATCAGACGAGGGAACCGACGCGGAAGCCGCCGGGAGAAACGCGCTTGCGTTCTGGCCTGGACTCTCTGAGAGAAGAGAGAGAAGGTCGGACAGAGACACTCGAAACGCTCCGCAATCTTGGGACTCCAAAGACGAGGGCTCCGTCTGGGACCCGGGTGCGGCGGAGAAAGCACCACGAGAGACATACCCTTCCGTTTCTTGGCAGCCGCCGAGTTCCTCTACAGACGACCTCGTTTCTCCAACAACCTCACGCTCTCCTTGCGAGTCGTCTTCCTCTCCTCCTTCGCTCCGTTGGTGCGTGCTTGCTTCCTCTCGGCCCTGTTCTGTTTGTTCATGTGCGTCTGCGCTTCTTTCCTGGCAGGAGTTCTCGGCTGCGCCTTCGCAGAGACAAGCAGCTGCAGGCAGACGGCTCTCTAGGGCCTCAGTCCGCTCGCGGGAGAGAAGTCGCGGTGACGGGGAGCTCGCGTTCGTGAAAGATCCAAGTGCTCGGGCATCGGCAGAGAAGCGCGCGCGACGGGGAAAGGAAAGAGCTGGACTTTTTCCTCTGCCAAACTGGAGAACAAGGCGCCGGCAGCCGCGAGAGAGAAGAAGCAAGAGAAAAGCTGGGTCAAGCACCGCATCGATCAGCGCGTCGAACGACGTCGTCCCCACTGTCACCAGAACGCGACGCGGCAAGAAGGGGGTGTCGTCGTACGCAGACGTCGAGGAGGAACTTGGAGGTGGTGGAGAAGGAGCTGAGGAAGTTCGCGGAGAAACGAACGACGAATCTCGAAAAGAAGAGAGACAGCGCGAAGTGAAGGGCGCGCGAGCTGCGGTCTCTTCGACGTTCTGGGCAGGAATCTTCATGCTGGTTGACCTGCTCCGCTTCCAGTCTGCTCTCTAGAAGCAGGGCACACCATGGATTCGGAAGTCGTTGAACTCTTCTCCGTCGCAGACGTTAAAAGTCGTCAGGCGAATTCAGCTCGACTCTTCGTCCGATTCCTCAAGTCATCAGTGCCTCGGCGCCTGATCAAGGGGACTGTGATTCTTCGCTCGCGTGCATGTACAGACACCCCAGAGGTTCTGGGGAGGGGGAGGAAAGGCGAAAGGAACATCAGTGAATCCGATGTAGGCGCTTGTGCCTTCCGGTGAAAGGTGAGAACCTGAAGCGGAAACAGAAAAGAGGAGGAGACGTCAAGACGGACTCGGGGAGAAAAGGACTCGACAGAGAAAAACTCCCCGCCAACGAGAAAGAGCGACCGGGACTGTAGGAGGCAGGAGTGTTGTGAGCGCCAGAATCTTTACGGAGAGAGACGCAAACAGGCATGTGATGTTTCATCTGAGAACTCCACGCCTCCTCGTTTGAAGACAAACGGCGCTGCCGATCGCTCTCGAACTCTCTGTGTCGGGTCACGCTCCCGAAGATTTGCTCTTGCTGTTAAAAAGTTCAGCTTGCTGTTTTTTTCCGCAAGCTCTCCACGAAAAATTCGAGAGCTGCGCGAAGAGAGACGGAGAGAGCCTCGACTCTCCCGAGCTTCCTCAGGATCAACAACTTCAGCTCTGGAAACAAGACAAAGCCCGCTTTCGTTGCTCAGAAGGCGGCCGGGCCAGCGCATGTGAGAAAAGAAAGGGGGGAGAAGAAACGCAGCAGTGCCGGCTGTCCGCCGCTGTCTATTTCTGCTTTTTGTGCCGGCTTCGTGAGCAAGAGCTGAACGAGACAGGGAGAGTGTTTGAGAACTTGAAGTCTTTTCCTTCCTCGGAGAAATACCCTCCAAGCGCCTGGCCTCGTCGCTTCCACCCAGCTCGGATTCTCTCTGCTTCCCCTCGGTCGCTGGTTCTCGCCCTGTTCCTGTCCTGTAGAGAAACCGGACGATGGCGCCGAGGACTCTCCGCCTCTGAGCGAAAGTCGCTTCAGGTGTATGTACACACCGCGTGGTGTCTGTGTGTCTGTTCTTCTAGGACTCGGTGTCTCGCGTTTTTTCTCTCCGGAAGATCGCGGCGCCGCGCTCTCCGCACGGGAGAGAAGTGACCTAGCGCGAAAAGGGTTGTGTCCTTCTCTGCAGTCTGCTTTCTTCCCCTATAGGAAGTCGAACGCGGAAGTCCCGGGAGACAGAAACGCTGTGCTTACAGTTCCGGCACTCTTCTGTCGAGTGTCTAAAAGCCAGACCCAGTCTTCAGTGCTCCGTCTCAATGAAGTCGCCAGCCTTTTTTCGTCTGTCGCTCCCCTCGTCCCCGCCGGGCCTTCTCCGGACCGCAAGAGTTTCTCCACTCTTTTTTTTTCGGGACTTTGCCTTCTTGGGAGTTCTCGATCGACACCACCTTCTGGAAGTTCCTAGTCTGTCATAAAACGGAAGATTCTCGTGCTTTCGTTCTCGGACTCGTCCTTCGAGGCCAAACAAAGCTGGCGCGACGACGCCCTACCTCGCTCTCTGTCCTTCTCCCTTTCTCCTCTGCGCGAGGCCCCGAGCCGGTCGGCCCAGGGTGGCCATCGTCCCTGCGGCTTTTCCATCGGATTCTCGCGCCTGCCGGTCTCCGTGGGTCTCCCATCCTCGCTGCTCACCGCTGCTCACCGCTGCTCACCGCTTCGACTCCTCTGCAAGAGCCCTGCGCCGACGCGTGTGCTCGCGACGAAGCAGGACAAAAAAAGGAGCGCTGGACTCTCTGCGGCTGTCGGCGAAACAAATGCAAGAGAGAAATGTTCTTCTCCGAAAGATGTATAGAGGCGCGCGACCCCAGTCGGGGCTTCAGAGACAGTGAAGCTGCGGGATCTTCTCCAGACGGAGTGCTTTGGGGCTCGACTTTTGACTGTCCTTTTGTCTCCATGCTCTTCCGCTTTTCGCTTGCTCAGGGTTGTACGGCAAGCCGACTGCTTCGAAACAAGCAGGGTCCTCGTCAGTCCTTCTGGAATTTCTCTCGCGGACTGTCTGACCAACGACGTTGCTCCCGTTCTTGCTCGTCTCGTGTGCTCTTCTTCTGTCTCCCTAGGCCCCGTTGTGTTCCCCTGTGTGCCCTGTCTTCCTCTCTCGGCGCGGTTCGTCGCGTCTCGCTTCTTCCTTGCTTCTCTCCGTCTCCGGTGTCTCCTCGCTCGGCGTGTCTCCACGATGTCTCTGTTGCCGCCGGACACAGATCTGGCAGATTACTCTCGCGTCCGCATTCTTCTTTTGCCGACAGATGGAACTCCGCCCGAGGTATTTGCCCGCGAGGCCGCGGCCCTCATGGCCGCCTTCGCCTCCGTCTCTCTCGCCTCCCTGCCCCTCTCGCCGCATGACCCCTACCTCCAACCATTTCTCTCGGCGCGAACCGTCGCGGGGCCAGACGCCCCGGGCCCCGCGCCCCAGGGCTCCAAGGCCCCCTCGGCGTCGCAGCAGCTGGCTGCCGCGGCTTGCTGCATCCACTGCTCGTTCCAGACGCCACAGTTCGTACTCAGCGATTGGGCAGACCTGCACATGCACCGACAAATCCTCGCGGCGATCGCGATTTCCGCTTCTCCCTTCCCCGCGTTCGAGGCCGCAGCGGCTGCAGCCAGGGCCCACACGGAGGAAGAAAGGAGACACTTCGGAGACGGGGTGCGTGGGGATGGAGCTCCGGAGCGAGGCACTCGGCCGAACGAGTGTGAGGACCCTGGCGAGGGAAAGAAGGCGGCGCGAGCGCGCGCTGCCCAGGCCGCCGCGCATGCAGCCGTGGCGGCAGTCAGGCGAGAGTACGACGTCTTCCGGAAAGTCCTTGAAGAGGACTATCCCTCCGTCCTTGTCCATCGGCTCTTCGTGGTGCCCCGCGGGACCTCTGAGCTGCGGTCTGACAGATCGGGGACGGAGAGCCCGGGGGAGAAAGACGATGGCGGATGGTGCCGTGAGGGCTCTTTTCCTTTTTCTTCACCCTATGTGGCGTCGGTGTCTCCGCAGCCCTGTGACGAGCACATCGTCTACTTCCCGCCCCCGGCTTCTGGCTCGTTCCCCGTGCTCTCGACTGTCTCCTCGCCTGCGCTCTTCACGGCGGCGAAGGAAGACTTCTTCCTCTGTCTCCTGAAGCAACTCGGCGCTCTCACGCTCCGCGCCCCGGACCGCTGTCCCCCCCTCCTGACCCCGCTCGACAGTCCCCTCCAGGAAGGCGCCTGGGGCGCCGGCGCGCCGGTGGCTGCCTCGACCGGCTCGGTGTTTGCCACCACGGCCTCGCCTCGGGGCGCGAGTGGGTGCCACGGGCCCGCCGCGGTCACGAGCGCACCACCTGGAGCTCAGCCAATAGTTCCGCCGGGCGGCTCGGGGACGACCCTGGGGGGCCTGGCGGGCGCCCCTGGGGCTTCGGGGTTGTCTCTGCTCTCTCCCGCGACCTCGCCTTCCGGAGCGTCCGCCTCGTCAGCGGCTCTGCTCCGCCTGCTCCCTGCGCGGCTCCAGAAACAAAAGGGCGACGTGCTTCTGCTCGGCGGGGCGCCCGCGGCCGCCGCTGCCCTGTACGTACAGGCGGCGGAGGCCTGTCGCGCTCAGGGCGACACCGTCTGGCAAGCGGCGGCGCTCGAGGGCCAAGCCGCGGCGCTCTATGCCTTTCTCCGGAGCGCGCTGTACCAGTTGGAGGCGTACGAGCAGGCGCTCCCGCGGTCGCCCCACAGAGACGCAGGCCCGCGAGGCCCGGAGGGAGGGGTGCCGAGGCCCCGCTCCGCAAACGGATCTTCACCAGGCTCGCCAGAAGACGCGGCGACCGCCGGCGGTCAGACGGGCGGTAGTGGAGGCAGCGGCGGAGCTGGGACGTGGGGCGGGCACTGGGCCCTTGGCGCGACTGGGTCGGGGGGTGTCTCCGTCGGGAGCCAGGAAGCGGCGGGTTCCGGGGCGCCCTCGGGGGCGAAGTCGTCTTGGTGGAACTTTGACCCTGCCACCCACAGCGAGGGTGAGGGCCAGGCCTCCGACGCGGCTCTCGTTTCCTTTCCACCGGCGATCGAGACGATCCTCGCCCAGTGCATCAGCCGCCGCACTCACGCCGCGACCGCCTCGGCGTCCGGCGGGGCCTCCGTTGTCTCCGGCTCAGGGCTGGGCGCGGCGGGCCTCCCGTTCCCGTCGTTTCTTCCCGGAGGTGGGGCGTCCTCCAGAGACAATCCTGAGAAAGGCGTCTCCTCTTCGGGGGCCCACTTCTACTTCTCCGCTGCGCAGGGCTCCGGAGGTGGTGCGTCGGCCTCGGGGTCCTCGGGGCCAGGGCCCAACGGAGAGTGGGGGGGCTCGGGGACGGGCGACGGCCACGGCACCGGCTCGGGCAGCGCCTGGTCAGTCAAGACGGTGTACGGCGGGAGGGCCCCGGCGACAGGGTCCAGTGGGGGGACTGGATCTTCGGGGCTTGACGCCTTCGCCTCACCGCCGAACGGCCTGCTCGCGGACACCGCGGCCACCCGCGGGCGGTCGCAGACACAAGGAGACACTCTGGCGGCTGGCGACGCCCACGCAGCGGGGAAGACCGGCCAGGGCCCACTGGGGGCGCGGCCAGCGCTTGTAGTTACAGGCGACGAGGCGGCGACGGGGTTTCGTCTCCCCTACGGACTGGCTGCGTCGCCGGAGCTGGTGTCCGCGACCGCCGCCCTCATTCAGGCCGCATACGAGGCCGTGTGCCTGAAGCTGAGAGACGCAGCGCAGCTGTACAGCTGCCACCCAGGCTGCGCGCTGTGGAGCGCGTCCACGACGTTGCTGCTGTGTCGGCTTGTCGCGCGCTTCGGGAGCAAGACAGAGACGCTGCAGCTCATCAGCAGCGCCGCAGAGAAAGCCAAGCGGCTGGAGGTTCAGGACTTTGTCACCTGTCTGGCCTCGCTCGCGGCTCTCTGCAGCGCGGTCGGGGCGTTCCGAAAACTCGCCTTTCTGCTCCACAGGGTCTGCATGGCCCTGCTTGAGGCGAAGAAGTGGGCCGCGGCCCACTACGCCGCCGCGCTCACCGCGCCCTGGTACCACCTTGCCCTTCTCGAGTTGCCTCCGACGGACCATCTCCACCCGCTCGCAGTTCCGAACGCGAAGCGCCCCGGCCTTGCCTTGCCTGTCTCCGCGTTGCCCCCCTCAGCCCCGCTCCTGTCTCTGAACTCCCAACTCGCCTTCTCCGTGCCTAGCGGGCTTGTGCGTCGCTCGACCACTGTCTCTCTTGGTCACTTCGTCGACGCGCTGAGACGCGAGAGACAACGCGAACGGAGGCTCCGAGAGCAGGCGGAAGAGATCGGCGGGAACCGCGAGCTCGATGAGAAGAACAGGAGGAACGGGGAGCGTTCGAACAAGGTCGCGCAGACACTGGACAAGGAGAGAAACGCTTTAGACTCGCGAGGGAGAGGCGCGGCGCGAGGCGAAGCTGAGACTCGCACGCGACCTAAGACACAGACCGGACTGGAGGCCGCAGCTCGCCAGAGCTTGGTCGACTGGGATTTGCTAGGGGATGTATCTCTCGCGTCTGCAATGAATTCGCCGATGTTCTCGCAGTCTTCTCAGTTCTCTCTTGCCTCTCCAGGATCTGCAAAGCCCTCTCTGCTTTCGTCTGCTGTCGCGGCCCTGGGGGTTCGCAGCCCTCAACAACCTGCGAGACTGCCGCAGCGGGGGGTGTGTCCTTTCACGCCGCTTGAACTGCATGCGAAGCGAGGGCGGGAGGCCCCCGACTTCTCTCTCTCTCCTGAAGACTTCAACTTTGCGATTACTCTGCTCCGCCTCCGCCAGGCCCTTCGCCAGCAACACTACACCCCGGGGACGGCAAACCTCTACTCGCCTGCGTGCTACGCGTCTCCGCCGCCTCTCCCCGCTGTCTCCGCGTCCCCCCGCAGTGTCTCTGCGTCCCCCCGCAGTGTCTCCGCGTCCCAGACGCCTTTCTTCTTCCCACCGCGGCCGCCGTTTCCAGTCAGCTCCCCGGCGTCGCTCGACTTTCTCAGCCAACACCAACGCCGGGTCCGGTTCACGGATGGGGGCGGGCAGGGAGACAGGAGTCTCTGCGGACTCTTTCTGCCTGCCTCGAGTGTCTCTGCCGCCCTCGGGGATGGGGGCCTCCGGGTCTGGTGGCCCGCCGTCCAGTCCCGCGTCCTCCACATGCTGAAAATCACCACGGAGCATCTGGGGGAGCCCGGGAAGGTTGCCTGGTACGCATGCGCAGCCCTGAAGATTCTGTACCCCGTCCTCGATCACAAGACGCAGGCCAGCACGATCATGCTGATTCAGGTACGAAACTGCAGAGAGGTTCGGGAGACAGTGGCGGGCTTCCAGGGGGACACAAGAGAACAGAAGAGTGTAGTAGTTTTCTCTGTTTCATAGGGAGCACCTGTGTGTTTTTCTGCCGAGATGAGCGAACAGTCTGCTCGTGTGGCTTCCGTAGGTCACCCCATTGTCCCCGTCGCTTCTTCTCAGCTTACGTTTGTCTCTGTCCCCTAGGTTGCGATGTGTGTCCGTCTGTGACGCTTGATTCACATTTCAACTTTGCTTTTCTTGCATTATTGACTGGCCCTCTACGATTCTGTCTAGCGGGCTTTTCGCTCTGGTCCCCGACTTGCCACTGTCTCCCTGGTGTCTGCGAATCTCCGAACCTCAGTCCCTTTTTCTCAGTCGACGACAGAGAGCCATCCAGGTGGCGACCCGACTGCGCGCTAGCAGAAGAAAACACACTCCATTTACGATTCAGCGGCCGCTACTGCACCTGCCGCATCACCCGTGGTCGCCGTTCGTTTTCATATCTTGTGATGCGCTTAACACTAGATCGAGGCGTCCAGCAAACGGGCGCCAGATCCCACGACCGTTAACTCTCAGTTGGGCTGCGGTGTCCTTTTTCAGGCAGCTGCAGGCAGGAGGGCGACGCCCTTGGCCCTGCCCCCAGCGCTCACGATTGTTTCTAAGAAGTCGCCTCCGTCGCCGGCGAAGCTCCTCCTGGAGACGCAGAGGAGCGCAGCATCCCGCTCGGGGCGCAAGCGCGCCGGTGCGGAGTCCGGGGCCGCACCGGGCGCCGGTCGTTCGGGCGCGTTCGGCTCCAGCTCCCGCAGCCAGGACGAACAGCTGCACTTTCTCGGGGGCATGTGCAAGGGCGCAGCGCCTCCACTGCCCCTCTTGGCAAGGATTCACCCCGTGGTGGATGTGTCTGTCTTTCTGAACAAAGAAGACGCGAACGAGGAGACAGTGGGCCCCGTGCCTTTCGCGGTGCTGCCGCTCGAAGGCGAGAGGGACAGGCCCGCCGCTGCCGCAAACCGGACGGGAAGCCCAGAGAGACAGGAACAGACAGAGGGCGAGAGGAAGGAGAGCGAAGAGAAGAAGAAAGAGAAGAAGACCGTGTTGATGTATAATCCGTTTGCGCAGAAGCAAGAGGGCGGTGGAGGCGCGCGGGGACCCGGAGGACGCGAAGAGGACGAGCTGCCTGTGTCGGGCCAGTGGGTCAAGGGGGAGCTGCGGACGGTGCAGGTGTCAGTCAGAAATCCTTTGGGCGTCGAACTCGTTCTCGATAAAGCGAAAGTCATGACGGCTGGGGCGCATGCAGAGGTGTACCCGGTCACGGTTCTCGTCCCTCCTTCTGCGTCTCACCAGGTGACGTTCGAGGTAAGCTTGGAAACCGGGAGGGGGAACAACTCGAGGCCACCGCGCGAGACGGTGACCGTGATGTCTTCGGTGGCCGTCGTCTTTCTTTGACTCGCAGCATGTCTCTCCTCTGTGTGCAGTTTGTGTCTCCTTGTCCTGTCTTTCACCTTTCCTCTTGCCTGTCTCTTGTCTTCCTATCCACTGTCGTCTTTGCTGTTCACTTGGATGGCTCGTCCAGCCAGCATCGCCTCGTCCTGGCTGTCAGGCGACTTGTACGGACGGTGTGCTGGTCTCCGTTTCTTGCGCGCTTCGCTCGACCCTCAGGTCACGGTGCTTCCGAAGGAAGAGGGTCGTCTCTTCTTCACAGGCCTCACGTACACGCTGAACAAGCTGCAGTGCTCGCAGTTGCTCCTGCACCGAAGTCCTCGCCTCCTCTCGCTTCTAGACTTCCCAAAGGCGCCGACAGAGCCTCCAACTGCCCGCGGCAGGCGCGAAGGCCCCGAGGCAGAGGACGCGAGGAACGAGGCGACACTTGGAGAAGAAGCGACGCTTTTAGAAGCCACTGAAAAAGCAGTGGGACTTCTCAAGTAGGTGCCAGGAGACGGGCGAGACAGACGCGGGACCCGGCGCTGATTAATGAAGGCTGGGGTGAAAAAACTACAATGAAAACATCTATGCTTCTGAAGAGCTTGTCACGTGTGCCGGGAAATAAACGCATGCATAGATATATATATATATATACATATATATATATATATATGTATGTATGCACATATGTATACATATGCATAGGTGTGCGTATATAGGTGTATAGATATTGTTTGGGTGCGTTTCAGATTCAGTTGGATGGCGCCGGTGTATCTATCGCTCGTGTGGGGGTTTCTATGACGGCTTCCGGTTCGGTTTTTTCGCGTTTTTCTTGATTCTGCATGGCGTCCCCTTCGCGTTTATCGAAATGCATCTTCTCCGCCGACTTTCGCCTTATGCTGGAGTATAACAGTTCTCCACTTTCTGCAGATTTAGCGCGGCGGCGAGCGTCGAAGTCGTTCCAGAACTGCCGCTGTTACGGGTGTCTGTCGAGGCGTATTCGGCGCCTTCTGCTCCTCCAGCTCGCCTTGGTTCGGCGAGGAAGCGCGACCTGCCGACTTCCGGTTCTTCGACTTTCGCTGTGCGGCCCTCTGAGCTCTTTGAGGCTTCCACGTGCCGCCCCTCCGCGGCGCCTACGGGTCCCGGCACCCAGCCTGTCTCGGGGGCCTTGGCAGGCGTAGACGCGAGCGCCGCTTGGGAGGCAGCCGGAGAGCCTCGGGGCGGGGCGCAGTTCGAGGGCCCTGACCGCGGGGACGTTCCAGAAGACGCTGTCCCCGGGCGAGACCGTTGCGCCCGCTTTTCCTTAGAGACTCCTTCGCTGCCGAATTTCCCGTGGTCTGCAAAGCCTCTGTGGCGCGCGGGCACCGGGTTCGGACGCCGAAGGAAACGGGGCCTCCTGTGGAGACGCCCCTCTTCTTCAGCTGGACTCGAACGGACTGGTGACCCAGACACTTTGGAGACGCAGTTCAACACTCGAAGCATTCCTCCGTCAGTAAGTCTAGACACTGTATATATGTATGATATATATATATATATATATGTATATATGTATACATACGTATACACATGTATATACATATATATATATATATATATATATGTATCTTCATACGTAAATATGCAGGCACTAAACCTACATGCGTACATGTATACGCCTACATTACATGTGTGTCCGTTTGTATGTTATGTATGTACGCATGGTCTGTAGTAAGTTGTCCTTAGAATCTCTCCAGCTCCTATGCGATTTTTGTTCATGTGTAAATACCAGACGTAAAACAATAGATGCATCTGTGCAAACGTACGTATACAGATGGGCGATGTCTTTGTGAGATTTGTGTCTGTGTCCAGAAGAGAAAGTGTGGGCAGCATCCGTATCTCGCTTTTTGGATCTGATGCGTTTGCGACATGGCCACAGGAGCAGCTTCAGATTTCCTGAGAGACTGAGAAAAAGAAGAGTCCTTTTTTTGTCTCATTACAAACGAGAAATGCTTTCGGAAACTTCGAAAAGGGAGATGTTGAAAGATATGGGTTTGAGGAACTCAGGCTGTCCATGTTTCCTTTCACATTTCCCGGCCTCCCACATCTGAATCTGAGGGCTCTGGCCCCGTCGGGGGACTTCATCATCGTTTTGTTTTCTTCACAAACTCGTAAACTGCTTCGGCTTTGCATGCGAGAAACTCGGAGTCAAGTTTTCATCTCGAAACAGTTTCAGCCACGCACAAATCCATGTTGACTCCATCTCTGGCTGCGGTGTCCCGCCCTGCCCCTGTCTCCGCAGGCGGAGGCTTCTTCGGGTCTGCATTTCCTGGACTACACTTCAGAGGAGGAGCTTGACTCTGAGTCCACATCGGACTCGGGCCGTCTGTTTTCTTCGAGCGACGAAGACGTCGAGCTCGCCAGACTTCTCTTTCCCCGCCGCAGCGAGTGGAGCATTTCTGGGCGCTGTGTGGGGCCTGAAACTCGGGCTCCTGGCGTCTCATCCGCGAATGGCTTGGACTGCTCGCCGGGGCTCCAGCCGGTCGAGCGCGGCGGCCGGGCGGTCGAGCGCCGCGAGTCTTGGGGCTTCGCGGGCCCCGCGGTGCGCCGGCTCGGATCGGAGACGAGAGAGGACGAGACGCGGCCTCTGCTCCGGCGCGCGCAGACAGGCGCGACGGGCGAGCGAATGCGGCGCCGGGGGTTTCTTGGAGCCGAAAAGGCTGCTTTGCCCCTGACGCGCGAAGGCGCAAGAGAGGGTGACTTCTTCCAAGGAGACAGGGCCTTCTCGGGACCCGCTGCGGCGTACAGCGGAGACCCTACACACTCGCCTGTCTGGGAGGGCCAGCATCGACTTCTCGCGCTCCACCTGGAAAACGTCGGGCGGGCGCCGGTCCGCGATCTGCGTTTCGAGCTCTTGACCCACGAAGGCGAAACGCCGTCGGAGGAAGAGACTCAGGCCCTTCGGAGACACTTCCAAGTTCTGTGGCACCCCGACGCGGAGCCCGCGGGTGTCGGACCCGCGGGGACAGTCATATACTCAGACGACGCTCTCCAGGACCTCGCCATCAGCCGACGAACAGAGACAGACGAAGAGGGAGACGAGGAAGAAAACGAAGAAGGGGATCCGAGTCGAAAAAGAGAAGAAGAGAAGCGGCGAGGGAGAGACTGCGGGGAGAACAGAGAGAGTGGATGGGGCGAGGGAGAGTGTGTGGGGAGAACAAGTGCAGAGGGAGGAGAGAGAGAGAAGGCGGAAGAAAGAGGAGAAACAGAGAGAGCAGAGGGAGAAGGAAGAACTGGAGAGACGCGAGGAGGACAACGAGAAACCGGCGAACGCGATGTGATACCTGTGGGGAAAAGAGTTCGCATCTGTATCAGGTGCATCGCCAGCACAGAGTTCAGTTCCTGCATCATCCGGTAAGGCGAGCAGAGGGACGCTCTAATGGAGAAACGTATAGAATGACGTTCAAAGAAGCAAACTATTTGAATTGTAGAGCAACGGGTTCCTTAAAAAAAGTTCTAGAGGTAATGTATGGATCCCAAAAAAGGAGAATGAGGGGTGCCATGCTTCTTTTCTCAGAGGGAAGACGCACGGCTGTGGCTTGGTCTCGCTACCTGCTCTTTTCTTCTTCGTCCGCATCTGTCATTGACAACGCCGCTGGAATATCCAGTTGTTCGAGGAACAGTTGAGAACCGATACACAGGTTGCACAGCCATCGATGGAAATATACAGAAACAGGTGTATTTTTCGTGGGGAGAGAGAGGGGGCTTCTCTCTCGAATCATTCATGGTTCATATGTGTACGTAGAGAGAAAGGTAGAAGTTCCTTTTTTCCAGCAGAGATGGATATATGTATATCTATATAGTTCGCCTCGCTCGTTGCCAGTTCATGCGTTCTGCTTGTTCTAGTGCCTTTCCTGCCGCGGCTTGTTTGTCGCTGCTTCTCTAAGTTTTGCAGCCTTCTCGGAAGTCCGGTCCTGTCGCTGGCAACACGGCCTCTGCGTTTCTCTGCGCTTCCTTCCTGTCTTGTCCCAGTTCTCCCAATTCATGGCGTCCACTTCACTCCTTCATTGTTCCGTGCTGTCCAGTTGGACACTCAGCTCCTCGTGCTGTATTTTTTCGGCTTCTCACTTCCCTCCTATCTTGGATTCCCTTCGCCTCTCTTCTCTGTGCTGCTCCTCCTTCAGTTTTTTCTCTCTCGTTTTTCCGTTTCCTGCAGAATCGTTTACGCCTCTTCTTCTGGAAGCAAGTACCAGCGCCAGGTTCTCCAGCCCCTGTCCCTGCGCGTTCAGAGCGGCCTCCAGCTGCGTCCCCAGGGTGTCAACATCTTCCCTCTTGTGTTTTTCTCTCACCGTGCCGTCCTCAAAACGTTCTCGGCTTTTCCGGCCTTCTTCGCCCCTGACGGCGCCGGCTTCTTCCCCCTTCTTCTCTCGCCCTCGGCCGGGGTCTCCGCGCCCTACGGCCCTCCGGACCCCGCAAGCGCGGCCTGGCCCCTGCACATGGGCGCGTCCCCTCAGCCGTGGGGAACGGCGGACCTCAGGCACGGCGACAAGGCCCTCGAGGCGGCGGCGGCCGGCAAGCTCGGGCTCTCGCCGGCCCTCAGGCCCGGAGTGGGGCTGCGAACGCCGACCGGCTGTCTTGACCCCGGAGCGTCCTTCTTCTCGCCCTGCGCGCCTTCCGATGCGCCTGTGGATTGCCTGCTGACCCACCGCTTCGACCACAGAAGCTGTCTGGTGTGTTTGGATCTGCAGAACTGCGCAAATGTCGCCTTCGAGTGCTTCACAGTCCCCAAGAGGCGCCTCTCCCGCGTCCAGCCGCCCGACGGGTCTCTCTGTTGTGTCTCCCCTAACGAGTCGCAGCGCCGGTAAGCCCAACACTGCACGACTGGAGGACAGCGACCTGGCGCAGAGAGAGTTGACAGGCGACTCGGTTCCTGTCCAGGAGCTTTTATTTCCGATGCTCCGTCAGAGACCGTTCGGGAACATTTCCTTGATGGTGGCTCGCAAAAAACATCCGTTCTTCGGGCAGTCATAACTCCGCTTCCTCACTTCACTTGCAGCAACTCGTCCATGTGCGCATTCACATGAATGCTTATCGACGCACAAAACATGTAATCACTGATAGGGATGTGTATGAGTGGATAGAATCATGCACATACCTGCATATACATACCTACATATACATAACTACATATACATACCTACATATACATACCTGCATATACATACCTACATATACATACCTACATATACATACCTGCATATACATACCTGCATATACATACCTACATATACATACCTACATATACATACCTACATATACGTATACATATATATATATATATATATATGAACAGGGCAACACCTCTTTCATTTGCATATCCACTTCAATCTATCGGTGTGAGTGCATTCTTTTTGGCTGCACTTTTGTCCTGGTTTTAGGTGGGCACTGTGGGTGCGGCGGCCGCGATTGCAGGCGGTTCAGGAGGCCTCTGAGGTAGTTGGGGAACTGGATCGAGAGCTGAACATTCACTGGCGTTGCTTTCCGGCCCAGGAGGGGTCTTTGAAGCTTCTGCCGCTCCTGAGGCGTGTGGCTGGGGGGCCGGGCGGGCGCGCATGTGCCTCCGGCGAGGGGCCTTCCGCCGGAGGGGCGACCGGACTGTCTCCGAAAAGACAGGCCCCGTTTTTCTGGCGAGAGGAGTCCCCCGAGAAGGGGTGCAGAGTCCCCGAAGGCGGGAGGAGTCGCGACCGCGAGGGGCGAGGAAAGCGGGGCGACGACGAGGGCCTAGACGGAGACGTCAAAGAAGACGACTGCCAGCTGGTCCGCCCGGCACAGCTTTCCCACTTCAGCGCGCCTCAAGTAAGTTCAGGAGACGCAGTTGATTCTTTCTGCTCTCGCTTTCTCTTCGCGTCGTGTCGCTTGGCTTGCCTCTCACTTTTCTTTCGCGCTTCCTCCTCTCTTCTCTTTTTTCTCGGACTCCTCCTGTTATTTCTGTCTTGTGGGGTGGGGGGCCGGCCCGTTGGATCTCCGTCGGCCTGTTGTCTCCCGTCTGTGCAGCTCCTCATCCGACCGCGGATCCTCGGCTGCGCCGCTCCAGGCCCGCCAAGGCCTTCAGCTGTGAAAGCCGGGCTCCAGAGAGCAAGCCCAGGGCCTGCGTCTCCGAGGCACCGCACCCGCCCAAGCGTCGAGTCCTGCGCTGGCTCTTCGGACCGGACCAGCGTGGACGAAGGTTTCTCTGCGCTGCAGGCGAGTCTCCTCTGCCCGCCCGCCAACGCGGGCCCGCTGTTTGGGCTCCAAGGCGCGGCTCTGACCGCGGTCGGAGCGGGGCCCGCGGAAAGAGGCGCCTCGCGGCAGCGCCCCGTTCGCCTAGGCCCGGACTGCTACAAGGTGAGAGAGATCAAGGGAGCGTGAATGGAAATGGGAGGGTAAAGTGAAGCGTGATCACCCAGTTCATTTGATTTCCGGGCATGGAGAAGCGCTCTCGCGTAGCCGCGTTTCGTTCTACTTCTCCCAGTTGTAGAACATTCGAACTCGTTGATGGCCGCTTTAGCTTGGGGTCCACGTCCACTGTTGGGTATGACACTTCAGTCGATGGTCCTCTGCCGGTGTTCTACGAGCCGAGTGTCATTGTCTTTCCTCGTTCGTTCTCTTGGACTTCCTCGACGAATCCGTTGAGATTGCCCTTCTTCGCTTCACCGCTTCGGCCTGACTCTCGTCCGCCTCTCTCTTGTCTGCAGATTCCTCTCCACGAGCCTGTGACTCTTCAGGTGTACGTGGAGAACCGACATGCGAAGGCTCTCTCTCACTGCGTCGTGCTCGTTGTTCCGTTTGCTCAAGAAGGCGCGCGACTTCCGGAGGGACTTCTCTGGTCAGGCTCCTTGAGTCGAGAGCTTCTGCAGCCCCTCCCCACCGCCCGTTCACAGCGGCTCGCTCTCCGTCGCGCAATTCAGTCTCGGACGCAGACGGTGGGGAGACCTCTCGCTGACTCCTGGGTGTCGGACGCGAGACCGGTCGGCGCGCCGCATGAACTGGCGACGAGCGCTCGCAGTCCAAGTCCGGAAGGCGAAGACGCGAAGCCGGCCTCGAGCGACCGCGGCGGGGCGGCCGACGGCGCTGGGGGAGGCAGGTCCGAGCCTCAGAGAGCGGGAGAGAGGAGCGCAGAGGGAGGAGAACGGTGCGAACGGGGAGGCCGGGACGAGCGCGGGAGACCAGACGGGAGATGCGGGCAAGAAGACCCTGGGAGAAGATGCAGCGGGGACCTTTCGCTGGGGCAGGAAGAGAAACGCGTGGACGAGCTGCTCGACACCGAGGGCCTCAACAGACTGGAGAGACGCGGCGCCGTCCTCGCTCACCAAGTGACTCTCTTCGCCTGCGTCCCCGGCATGTTCAGTGTGGCGGTCGCTGTCCTCGTCAGACCCAACAACGTCATCTGGTGGCATCACCAAGCTGTCCGGTTGATTGCCTGAGCGTAGGGGGATGTGCAGACACTGCCGCAGGGTCGAGAGAAAACGCACAAGACGTCGGGCCGGAAGAGAGCGACTGGGGAAGCACCACAAGAGGGAGAGAAGAGGAGAAATTCGTTCCCCGGACTGCGCGCGAGAAAGAGAGAAAGAGCGACAGAGAACGACGGAGGAGAGACAGGAAAAACTTTGCTCTTCTGTTGCACACCACGCACACCGGTCCAGATCGCAGGCGGAAGCAAAGGGATGCGAACTCCAACAGGTTCTGAGGCAGAAGCGAACTCCTCGTCTGTCTCCACATCCCAATCCCTTGCTCACTGTCTACCGTTGAACTCGCTCCGTCTTTCTTCAAGGCTCACCCTTCCTTCCATGCGCAGAATCACAGTGATTCACGTATATGTATATTTGCATTTGTATTTATATATATACATATATATACATATATATACATATATATACATATATACATATATATATATATATATATATATATATATTTGTAGGTATGTATGTGAAAATGTGTTTCGAGGGTGAGGAGCGCGTTTGTCCAGAGTTTTTTCTCGTGGCCGTTGTACTCCGTCGGTGTTTGGCGTGGGTTGTCGGGAGAAGGTGGAGACGGTTTTCAAGAGTCGTTGAGAGGCGGCGCAGGAATTTCAGTCCTTTTGCATGCACTGCTGAAGACTCCGTTGTGCACCTCCTGGAAGGTGATAAGAATCAACCAGGAAGACTCGGGGCCGAGAGACGAAAAGAAAGACCGTCAGAGGATCCATATAAGATGGTCGACCCCTCGGTGAGGCAACTCGAGGCGCGGAGAGGCAGTCTTTCCGAGACGCAAGTCGATGAGCAGCAGCCTCTGCAGAAGCAGCTAGGCCAGGCACAGCCAGCTGGCTGCAGCGGTGTTTTGTTGTTCTACACGATCTCCCAGCGCTGATTGGAACTGCGTGGAAACATAAAGCAGTCTAGGAAGAACTGAACTGGAAACGAGTCACTTTTCGAAGATGAACACGGAACAGAAAAGGCACACACACACACTTGCAGAATTTTGCCTTGTTTGTCACCAGAGGATTCCTCTGCACTTGCATGTGAGAAAATCGACTTCAGTCTCTGGCTTCTCTTTTCGTGGCAAACAGGCGCGAAGAGAGAGGCCCTTCTCCAGGGAGTCTAAACTGCAGCAGTCGCCTTGTGTGCAGCCGAGAACGGAGAGTACAATAGATCTGACCCCGCCGGCAGCTAAAAAAGGAACATGGCAATGCAAGAAGTCCAAAAAGTAACTTTTTTAGAGATACTGGAGAGATGTCGGAGCGCGCGTGCAACGCCTAGGGCGGCTCCAAATAGGCCAACCTCAAAGTGAGGCAACAGAGAGAGCAGACATCCAAGTTTTCTCTTCCACGCAAGATGACGTTTCTCTCACTCGAATCCTACATACGCCTTCTGCGACGAGGTACACCGGCAAGGTCGTAACTCGATCACGACGGTTTCTCGCTCATCTCGCGAATCTGTCGGCCGCGAGCAAGGTGGAAGGCGAGAAAGCGCTGCACTCGAGTGAGTGTATGCGCGGAAGCCTCGTTTGAGGCCTTTTTTGCGTTCGTGGCTTCTCCCGAGACGTCTTGTCGTTTTGTCTCTTTTTCTGCATGCACTCCGGCACGACGTTCCAAGCCCCAATAACAAACGACTGTCTCCTTCCCGTTCCTCAACTGATTCCTTTCGACTTTGCTTCGACGAGTTTGGTGTCTTTCCAAGTTCCTTCCTCAGGTGTACGAGGAGAAACGCTCAGTGCCGACCAGAGGAACTCTCCCCCAGCAGCTCGGTTCCGTCCTGGCGGGCGGCTTGAGTGGACCTGCAGTGTTTCTCCTTTTTGTCGCTGCTCTTCTTCTGCTTTCTCGCAGCGAAAAGCGCGAACGCGAGAGACTCTTTTTCGGGGGCGGAGATGCAGCTGCGTCTCAGAGGCCAGACAGCGAAGAAGACGAGACGTCGAAGACGAAACGGGCACCCGCAGAAGACGACCGGCCGCCAGAGGCCGGGCGTCGAAAATGCACGAGATTGCTGGGTTGTCTTCTTCTCCGAAGAAATGATCCAAGACGGATAAATAGTCAAAGGCTCGGGGAATCTTTTCCCTGGTCGATCTGTTCAGCCGCAATGAAGCTCCTCCGTTTCGGGTCCCACGCCGCCGTTTCGCGGCGGCTGGCGGGACTGGAAAGGATGGTCGTGAAATGCAGAGCAGAACTTGGACTTGGCAAACAAAGACTCTTGCTTGTCAACGGCAATACGCGAGCGAAAGGCTCAGCTCTTCGGCGGCGATCGAGCGATAGGAAAATCCGTTCCAGCGACTTTTTGCTTCACACCGGCCGTGCAGGTCGCGGTACGCCCGGGTGTACAGACACCCCGGAGGTGGCGGCCGCCGAAGCCTCTTTCGGCGAGGATGCATCGGGGCGTTTTCCTTCGCCAGTGAGTTTTTCATGCTCGCGACCTAAGCTGCGAACTGCCGCGGGTGGGGTGGCGTCTTGGAAGAAAAATCAGAGTTGGAGCCTCTCCTTTTCTTGCGGTCCAGAATGTGTATGTACACCCGACACACGGGAGATGTCCGTGCCTCCTCACGGCCTTCGTTCTATATCATTTTCGGCTCCTCTTCATCCTTCAAGCAGCTGTCAGAAGCCCGCTCCAGAGCCGGAGCACGGTTCCGTGGTCCACGTACGCGACGCGCTGTCTCTGCGGTGTGCCTACACCTCGACGCCTGCCGGGGGCCTGTTCCCTCTCTTGAGTCCGCGCCTCCTCTCTCGAAGGACCTGCTCTTCCAGAGCGGTGCCTCTTTCCAGGAGACCTCGAGAAGAGATGGTGTTTCGCGTGGAAACGCCTCGTTCTCTGTCTTCTCCTGGAGACTCTGTCCGGCTCCGGAGAAGGCCATCAAGACAGAGAGACACTTGCGTCCCGGGAGAGGCGATGCGTTGTGACGCTAAACAAAGGAACATGCGTTTTCGTAGAAATAGACAACGCATGCGAGCTAGGACTCCATGCGTCTTGCACTTCCCGGCATTCTCTGGGTACCCAGAGGGCAGCTGTCTCGCTGTCCCCTCCTTAGCTTTGTCGTCTTGTTCTCTCCCGTTCCTCCGCTCTCCGCGTCCGTCGCTTCGCGCCACTGCCTCATGGTCCCCTCGGCCGCGTTTCGTTCTATCCTCTTCTTTACTGGCGCAGCCTTCTTTCTCTTCTTCTTGTCGTCACATCACTGAGTCTTTCTTTCCATCTTTGTCGTCTGCTCTCGCCTCCCCTTCTGCTTCTTCCTCCCCTGACGGTCCTATGAGGTCTCTTCTCCGTCGTGACCCTTCTCCCTTTCACCATCGTCCCCTTCCTTCGTCTTCTCCCCTCCCTCCTTCTTTCCTTTCTTCTTCTCTCCTGTCTCCTTTTCTTCCTTCTTCATCTCCGTCTCTGTCTCTGTCTCGCGCATTCGGTTCTGTCTCTGCCTCCCCGTCGTCCGAGTCTCCCTTCTCTTCTGCGAGTGTCGGCGAGGAGGTGCAAGAGCGCCTGAGCGTCCTGGAGGCCCCCGCCGACCGCGCGCGCGCCTCGGCAGTGGCGGCGCCGCTTCTCTCGTCTCCTCTGGAAGCCATTGAAGCCTTCATGAGCGAGGAAGTTCACCACCTTCTTAAGGCTCGCTCTTCCCCTTCATTGCCTTCTCCTTTGTTTCCTTCTTCCTCTTCTGTCTCGGCAGTGTCTCTGGAGACCGACCACAGCGTCTTCGTCTGTCGAGACGGCGATACGCTGGACGCGACTTTGCGCTTCGAGACTGCCTCTTGGGCCGTTGCAGCTGTTCTCGCTTCGCGGGCAGATGGACGTCGAGGCCAGCTCCGGAACTCTCAGTCTTTTTTCTGGATCCACTTTGCGTGTCACGTGGAGGCTGGCCTGTTGCCTCTCACTCGGATTCTTCTCTTCTCTTCCCGCAAACCCCACAGTCTCCACCCGCGTGTTCCAGCCGCCTCCGTAGCTATCTCCTCGCCAGGCGCCTGGGAAGGGCCTCCTCAGAAACTGTATTCTGGAGCGGCTACTAGTCTTCCCACCGGGGTGGGGAGACCGGGGGCGACGAAGAGCGGCGGCCGCCAGGATGCTTTGCGCGCTCTCTCGGCGGAGGGAGAGGGCGAGGAGGCGATTCTGGAGAGCGCAGCTTTGCACGTAGATTCTCCTCGACAAGAGGGAATGGAAGGCGCTCTCAAACATGACTCGGATGTCGACGAGGTTTGGGAGGAAGTCTGTTTCCGACTGGCCGTCCTGGGGCGTCTCTTGGGGTTGTGTCGAGGCCGAGAGAACGGCAGAACCACTGCGTCTCTGCAGTCCGCCTCCTCCTCTCTCCTGGCCCCCACATCTTCAGACGCTGCTGGTGCGGCGTCGCTGTTCCCCGACGTCTCTGGGGTCCGAGAGTCCCTCCAGAGAGACCAGCGTTCTGCGGCGAAGCGCGCTGTGCTTTCGCGTCTCCTGAGCGAAGTCGACTACCTGTACATCACACATCTCCCGCTCTTTGCTAGTCGTGTGAACCCCCTTTTTCGCCGCGTCTGCGAGTCCCTGCGCGTCCTCAGCGCGGCACACGAAACCTCCCAAGAAGCGGCTAAAGGCGGACGCAAAGAACCATCCACGTCGGAGATGAGACAAACACTTCAGCCCGTTTCTGTCGACAACGTTGTTGCTCCGAGTCGCGAAGAGACGCTTCGCCTTCAGAGTGCAGGGCATCGGGCAGTCGAGGCACTCGAAGTCGTTCGGCTTCTCTCTTTTCTTGTGCGCTGTCTCCGCTCCCTCCCCCACAAAAGCGGCGGCGGGTCCCCGACGCCCCACAGAAGAGCGGAGGCGGAGCCGCGGGGCGAGAGCCACGGGGCCCTCTTTCGGGCCCCGCGGCTCATCAGCTTCCTTCGGAGACACATTGCAGGCGTGGCGAGAGTCGCCCTTGTGGGGTGTCTTCCCCCCGCCTCGCGTTCAGCAGCCGCCTGCCTCTCGCTCTTGGACAAGAGGGGCCAAGCCGGAGCTCAGGCGACGGAGACACAGGCCTTTTCGGGGCACTCTGAGGTCGAGCGACACGAGGCGAGTTCGTCGGAAAGCGGGGATTTGCTGCTTGGGGTAAGGAGCGAGACTGGCGGGGCGACGCGTGCAAGCGGGGAGCGTCAAGCGGAGGAGCGACGCCTTGACGAGGACCCGGCCGTGGCAGTGAACGTCCGAGCTGAAGGCTCTTTTCAGAGGTCTTCTTCAACGCGGGAGACAGCAACACGGTCGTCGGCAACGGCGCTTCGTGGGCTAGAAACCGAAGCAACAGAGACAAAAGAGAAGAGAGAAGAGAAGAGAGAAGAGAAGAGAGAAGAGAAGAGAGAAGAAGAGGGAGACGAGATGAAACAGACGAAAGACGAGGGGAAACTGGAAGCGGAGGACGAAACGCCAGACAGGAGGGAGAAGGAGGTGGGAGCCGCTTCATTTGTGTCAGCTTGTGAACAGATGGTGAGAGAGGAACGACTTTCTCTCGCAATTCGAAAGGCATGGGGAAGAAGGCGATTTGCATGCATCACCCTGCAAGACTCGACGAACAATCTGAGCAGCGCGATGGATCTCTGCAGACAGGATGCGCGCGTTTGCCTCCAACACTGCGAGAAGCTTCTATGGTGTCTGGAGCGCCTCCGGGAGGCCGAGGCGCGCGCGCCCGAGTTGCAAGCAGAGACGGGCGGTTTTCCTCTGGACCGCGAACTGCCTGCGGATCTCCTGCAGGTCCTTGCAGATCTCCTCGACTGCAAACTGGACAAACAGCGCGACCGCGACCGACGCTGGTCTCTCGCCGCCCGACGCCGAGCGGAAGAGCCCCCGCCGGCGCCCGCAGCGCTGCCCCTCGGCACGGGCGCCGTGGAGACACCTGCGGGCGAGGGCGGAGACACCTGTCCCCTGGAGACCCGTGTGAAGGCCTTGGGGCGACGACGGCGGAGGCGGCTTGTGAGGCCGGAACGCACGGTAGGACCCGACGCGCAGAATGGAGACACGTCGTCGCCGAGAGCGCCCGAGGCTTTGAATGCAGCGGGAAGAGAAGCAGAGCGGATCGAGGTAGCCGCGGGTGCGTCAGAGTCGCAGGAGTCTTCATCTGGTGGTGAAGCTCCTACTGCACCTCTCGACGGAGCGTCTTGTGAAGGAAGTTCGGAGAGTGTGAGAGTCACTGAGGGAGCTCTCGAGATCGACGACATTGAAGAAGAAGAAGAATCGTTTCTGTTGCTTCACAACATGCTCGATCGGCAGAATCCGTATGCGTTTCCGCGTCTTCTCGCCAGCGCGAGTGACGTCGGGGACGAGCTTTGGTCTATCTCGGCTGTGGCGCTAGAGGAGCGAGAAAAGCAGCACCAGTTTGCGGAGGAAGGTGCACTCTTTCCTTTTTACCCCGCGCGCGTGGCAGGTCCCTCGTCACTGGAGAGCAACCAGTGCGGAGCTGGCGAGGCAGATGTGCTTGCACCTGCGCCCCCCTTCGCGTTTCTCGTGGACAAGCGCGCCCGGTTCCGTGAGCTCGAGAAGGAACAGAAGCGAATCGCCCAGCTCCTGGCGGGGGCGCAGGGCGGCGCGAGCTCCTCTCTTTCAGGTGGATGCGCACCGCGCGTCGCAGACAGCCACGAGTGGTGGGTGGTTGGCGGAAACGTGCGACCGGTCCCGCGTTCCTTCGAGGCCCCCGGTGCCGCCACGGGTGGGGTGGACGCAGGGGCTGCTCTGGGCGCAGAACCGTCTCGGGAGCCTTTCGCTCTTCCCGGGTCCCGAGTTGGAAACTCGGGCGACAGCGAGACGAGGCGCTTGGCAAAAAAACAGCCGCATGTCGATGTATTCCGCGCTGCGAGATTGGCCGAGTTGGAGCAGGCGACGAAAGACGCGCTCAGGGCCCTCGTCGTCTCCTGCTGCTTTCCGCCGAGTCACCGGCCGACCGCGAGAGCCTTCGAAACGACGCTGCTGGCGGCGATTGGAGCCCAAGGCGCGTCACGCGCACCAGACACCCTTCTGGGCCAGCCAGTTTGGGAGGAGGGTCTCTCAGGCGTCTGGCCGCAGCTCCACGGCCTCGCAGGCCTGCTGAAAACTTGGCAAGACAGCGGTCCGGTATTCTTTACCGCCGTCAGTGTGAGCACGCCCTGTGGGGCTGTTGCAGACACTCCCGGCGCTCCTCGAGGGGACACCGCGGACGAGGGCCCCATGTGGGGTGACGCCCTTTGCATGGTTGAGGGGTCGAGAGGAAGTCGTTGTGACACGAGGGGTGCCGAGGGTGGCTGGTCACGGGTCAGAGGCAGTGCGAGTTCTCAGAAAGATGTCAAATGGTTTGTGAGCGCTAACACATGCACCACATCACAGCCACAAGAGAAGGTCCCCGAGACGTTTCTGATAAGTCGCCAGCGGGAGGGAGGCATACCGCTGTCTGTATACAGCGTCGAGCGTCGCTACTGGGGGGTCGGAGACCGGAGAGACAGCTCTGAGTGGCAGGTGTCTGAGCTGCTGGTTCTCCTGAGAAAGCTGCAGAGAGCGGCCTCAAAACTGACGGGTGCCCTCGAGAGACAGACGGTTCGTGCGAGACTTCTCTTGCCGCAGGTCGTCGCCAGTAGGGAGGCGGAGAGCCTCCTTTTGACCGTCGTCCAGGGGCTCGCCGCCGCGTTGGGCGAAGAGACATGCCCGCGCCTCGATACTCTGAGTGTCTCTCAGGTGGCGTCCACCTCAGGCAGCGACGACCTTCGTTTGGTGCAGGACCAAGCGCTCGTTCCAGAAGAGACAGCGAGGCTCGAGAAAGAAGCAGCACTTGATTCTTGGGAACCAAGACACTCGAGAGCTATGTTGCTGCATGCGACCACGGGCGCGGTCTACGGCTCGCTGTCGCGCGGCTGGCAGTGGCTCGTTGTGCAGAGACTAGGGAAAAGGGTGATTCCAAGGGGCTCCCCAGACATCGAAACTCGCCAACAAAACAAAGAAAGTAAGAATCTCAAAGCCTCGCCAGGAAAACTCTACAGACATAATGTACATACATATATATGTTTACTCTTCTCTGTCCACTTTAGTATGATTGCCCTACCGTCCTGGAGCCGGACAGGGAACATCGTTGGTTTCACGACTATGCTCGCAAGGCAGGTGTCACCTTTGTGTTCCACTTTGGGCCTGTAGATCGTTGCCGTCGTGTTCAGGTTGACAAGCGGGGCACGATTGCCCTCTCGAAGCCTGTCTACGTGGCGTTCCAGTTCACCTGCCGACTGTTTCTTCCCCTGGCCTTCGCTGCCCGGCTGGACGTTGTATCCCTTTCCAGACGGAAAAGCGTCTTTTTGCGTCTTTGTCTTGCGGTTGTCTTGTTCGTGAATGGTTTTTTCTGTTTCGTGTCTGTTTGAAAGCTTTGTTTCATGCGTGTTCGAATGGTTTTTGTCTCAGCAAAGGCGGGTCTTCTAAGTATCCAGCATCTGCGAGGCAGTCCACCACCGTCCGTCGTTTCTCCCGGAGTGTCTCCGCTGGCGCTGCTCGTCCCACCTCGTCCCCGCCGCGTCGACAGCAAAGGCCCCCTATCGGCGGCTCTGCTGCCGACCGCATCTGGGGCGCCTGTTCTTCTGGAGCCTCATCCGCAGTTCCTGCGGGAGCTGGGCCGGCGCCCGAAGCCCGCGCAAGGTAGAATGGAAGGCTGGCTAACTGAAAGAAGAAAGTTGCAGGACAAAGACGAAGGTCTCTGGCTGCGCCGCATTGACAAGCTCCACAGCCTGCTCACAATGACTCTCAAGGCGCCTCGAGGCACCGGCGGCGTCAGCGAAAATGTACGGTGATCGATGCGAACTGAGGTGGAGGCCGGGATTTGACCAACCAGGATCCTGGCTTCCTTGGCAGTAAGTGGGCCTTCTTGGATGGATTCGAAAGAAAAGTGGCGGTGTGGTGTCTCTCACATTGTGCGAGAAGACACAGGCGGATCGCATATCCCATCGACTGTGTTTTTTGTGTTGGTTTTTCAAATAGACGCTGGAGAATACTACGTGCTCGTTGCACTTAACATGGTGGCCGTGGCAAGCACACTAGAACTAAAGTCCGGGTGACAAACGGACTCTGAAAATGCGGTGAGACTTTCGGTTAAATGAATTTTTCTTCATAGCCGGGCCCGGCGTGCTCGAGTGACAAAGTTCCGCGGGTTGGAAGCCAGCAGAGTTGCCTTCCTTGATGTCAGGCAGCGAACGATAGGCAGCTAATTTTAATCGCGATGCTGGGACACAACAATAGGGACGGTAACCACAAAGTCGTCTCCCTCTCGATCACAAACGATCCATTTCACTCTGGCTAGCGGCCGCGGGCGTGGAGATGCTGATGCGACAAACGAGATGGATGAAACACTGCCTACAAACACAAAATACCATTGGTGATAACAGTGGTGTACGTACAACCGACAATTCCAATCTAGGCTACGAGGCTCTAGCCGCCTTCCACATTCGCCATCTTCAAGCTAAGCAGACATCATGAACTGTGGCTTTCGCCTGCCCAGTGACATAATCTGGAGACCCGTTTTTTTCTTTTCCTCCAAGGTGGTCGCGGGGGAATCCAGTGGAGACGGGATCGGTACTTCGGGCTTTTCCGTGTTCACCACGCATTCGCCTGTATCGCCCTGTGGAATGTATCCGTCAGGGCACACGTAAATGGGCTTCTGCTGGTCGTTCACGACGCACTGTGTACCGTCGTATGTGAAAGTATCCGGACAGGTGATCTGCCCCGACCGACGGGTCTGCGCACACAAAAGAACAGCGTACGAGGATAAGAAACCGCGAGTATTCAGAGCCGTCTAGCAATCGTACAGCGTTCGCAACAAAACCTGAGACGGATGCTGTAGCATCGCAGCGACGTGTCTCGGCATAAGGCTTTAGTTACCTTGTGTGCTTCACACTTCTTGTCGCTGCAGCATCCAGCAGAAACATTTATTCTGTAGACCGTACCTGTTTAATGCACTTGTCTTTATACGGTGTGTAGCCCGCTGCGCAAGTCTGTAGAGGCGCCACCTTTTTTGCCATCACACACTTGTCCCCGTGAATCTCGAAACCGGGCCCGCACGTTAGCTGAGGAGTCGAATCTTCTTGCAAGAGGCAGTCTGCGCCGACGAGTGCAGCTCCATCCGGACACAAGGCGACGGGTTGAAAAGCTTTTTCTTTGACGCATGCGTTGCTCCTCTGGTCAAAACCATCTGGACACACAGCCTGGACTGCGCGCGTCTTGCGGTTCAGACACGTCTTCTCCTCTGTGAGGTCTCCTGAAACAAGAGGCAGCACCGTAGAACGAAGAATTGAAGAATGCGACGGCACGATGATGAGGAAAGAGACTCCGAAGAAAAGAGAGACAAACACAGCGAACAAGGATGACACAAGTAGACGGAGACGAGGTGTGCCTCTGCTGAGAATGTCAAAGAGTAATCTATCAAAACGTAGTAGAAACTGCTAGAAGAAAGCAGTGAATACCTTCATTGCCCGCCAAAAAACCTCCGTTTCTATGGTATGGTGGAAAGAGGAGAGAATCTTTTGTCGCCTTAGTAACTGTGCAGCCAACAACTCACCCTGGCTGCAGTAGTATTTCACGGGCGCTACAGCTGAGCTCAGGCACTTCATCAGCTTCTTATCGAGTGAGGAAGTGGATGGGCAGACAGAAATGGCAGGTTTGCTCTCGACAATCAGGCACGCATCATTCATGAGACGGCCTGCTGCGCAGTTGTGCGTCGGATCGACAGAAAGCCGCTTCTCGCAGTTGCGCCCGTCAAAGTAGTAGTCGTTTCCTGGGCACTTCAGACGTGGCGGCTCCCTCAAAATCTTGATGCACATATCTTCGTCGGCCCGATAGGTGAAGCCGTCCCTGAGTGGCATTAGAAAGACAGCGGTTGACCTTTCCTTTTCATTACGTACTCAGGGCATGCAATATCAATCAGATAACAACTGAAGCAAGACACGTTACGAGGGAAAGTGCTGGTGAGGAGCCGGTCACCTCTCAGCGAATGCAGGCCTAAACAAATACCCCCTCCCCATTCTCCAGCACCGCTAACGCGCAGCGCGAGCTTTCACAGGAACACGCGAATGTTCGAATGCATAATGGTTCATCAATGGTTCTTCCCTGAGAAAAGCCGAGGTTATCTTGTTGACAAAAGAACGATGAAGAAGATTTGGCGACGACTCTCTTGCTTTTAGGAGGACGCCTGCCGCCCCTCGGTATAGAGTATCACTAGTATCCTACAAAACTAAATAGGTGCTCGAGTGCAGCATGGATGCATATGTTCTGTGTTGGTGTAAGAGTGAGTGGCTATTTGAAGCGTGCTGCTATTTGGAGGCAGGAGAAACGCTGATGAAGAGTTTAATCCTGGATGTGTTGCACTTACCGACAGGCACGCTGTGCCTCTTCAACTTCGCTGACGACACACTGGTTCCCCTCGATGCGGTACCCCTCCGGGCACTCAGTGTTGGACGGGATCAAGTTTTCCTTGACACAACTGCCGGTTGCCAAATCGTAATGGAAACCGCCTTCACATTGCATCTCCACTGCTTCCACAATCTGGAAGCACAACACGACAGGGGGGAAATGAAGGCACCACACGGAGGTCTGTATTTGTCGCAAAGCTTCTGTACTGCCCTTGACTGTGAAGTCACTCATCACTCATTTTAGTGAAAGGGCCCCATGTGGCTGCATTCCACGTTACGGTTATTGGCGTGTTGCCTCGTTCGCATTCTGGGTAAGCCACCCAGGCTCTGGCTTGTCCCTCTGCTGATAATTTATCCAAGTAAGCCAAACTAAGGCGCAGTTCGCCTATCCGCGAATTTTGCAGTATCCACACTCAGGAACTCGGCCCTCAACTTGAAGTGAGGACAGCTCACTGGCGTCACTTACTTCACTGACGCAAACGCCGTTTTCGAGACGATGGCCTGGCGGGCAGGATGGCCGGGCAGGTGTCACATCATTGCTAATGCAAATGGCGGAAGGTTCCGGCATTTCGGTAGTCGACGGCGCTGGTGTCAGTGCCAGGTTGGAGAGTCCCGTTGCCAGGTTGTCTGGCGCTGCATAACCTGAATGGTGCTGGGATGCTCGAAGCGCACCTACCAAAGGTTTCTTCCTCTCCCCATCGGGTTTTTCGAAGAACGAGGGACCGGTATCGTCGTCATCGTCGCTCTTTCTCCCCCGACCAAAAATACCCAGAGTTCGCAGCGCAGGCGCCGTTTCGCTGTCCAGACGACCACGCAGTGAACGCCAAGCCTCACTGCCCTGGAAGGAGAGACTGAAGCCCAGAGGACACCGCTGCTCGGGCGCAACCGCGTCCTCCTGGATGCAGAGGTCGCCTCTGAGAACTGACGGAGGAGGACATCGGAACTGGGGAGCCATCACAGACACTCCAGTGCATTTGTTGTTGACGAGTTTTCTGTCTGCTGGACACGCTTGAAGCACCGGGGTCTCGACCGTCGTAGCACAGAGCTTGAGACCGCTGTCAAATGCAAAACCGGGTGGGCAGGAGGATTCACTCTGTGCTTCTTCGAGGCAAGAGCATGTGCCATTGACATCAAATTCGCAATTGGCCGGACACGACAGTGAGAAAGGCTGCTTCAGATTTTTCACGCACAGAGTGCCTGACGCGTCGAGTACGAAACCTAAAGACGACAAAACAACACAAAAACACAGACAGTACATTCTCGCAGGTCCATAATAGCCTAATACGTGCAAGGTGACCCGAAACGGTTGACGATCTGAGTGACTAGTAGCTTGTTTTCGTTAGGTCGTTCGATACACCAGCGCCTGGGAGCCAACTGTGCTGATCGTTCTGAACGCTGGTGAACAACAAACATGGAACGGTATCGGAAGCTGGAATAAGACAAGTAAGAAGCTCGAGATTCCATCGATCGATACGATACGGAACTCCGCTAGGCCTGACTGAGCAAACTAAAAATTATAGGCGCCAACAATCGTGCATTAATGTGGTCGCTGGTGTTTCATCAGGACTCCTCAGCGCTTACCTTCAGTGCAGAAAGCCGAGGCAGCAACTCCTTGAGCTACTGTTAGAGGAACATCCGTGACCACTTTCAACGAGGCAAGAACCATCGGAATGCAGAGGAAACGCAGCGGTATTGACATTTTGATGTGATCAACGGCGACAGTGCGGAGACCTGGATTTGGTTACGGAGACGAACAAAAATAAAATGGAATGTTGACGCGCTTAGGTTGGCACTACAAATTGGTAGAAACATGTATGAACAGACCGACTGATACGGGATAGTCGTGATGAAGATTGCCACAGATCGACAGCCGTGTCGGTCGTTTCGAGCAGGGTCGTCATGTTGAAAATCCTTTCAGCGAGCAACGACGTCAACAGCCTGTGTCAAGACGTTTTCGGAGATGGACAAAATGAGGAATACAGAGCTACACGCATCCGGTGCACCGTTTTGCGTACAGTTTATCTATTGCACACTATTCGCACGTTTGAAACCTTGAACCTGTTATGATACCTGGGTGCCCCCAACAGCCACAGTGCAGCAGTCGGCGGCCATCCTGCTGTCCATCTTCGATGGAGTCACCAACAGTGCGAAAACTGAAGGGTCAGAAAAACCACTGTGCGCTTCTGAGTGATGCCTAGTAAGTGTGTGTGGAAACCCCTCCATCATGTGTCGCTCTGCCGGTATAACTACAATACGTGCATATCACGGCCCCCTCGTTGGATCTGTCCGGATTACACAACCGCCACTGTGCGGTTACCCAATGTGAAAGAGCAGCATCGAAACTACTGCGAAATCAATATCTGACACTCGTGTTCTAGTTGAAGTCTCTAACCATGATTGTTTAGATGCCAGCGACTGCTGACGCTAGAGCACGGGCGGGTCATATCTCTCGCAATATGAAAACCGCAATGGTGACAGTTTTCGCCAAAACAGTGCCTGCGTGTTCCGTAAAACAGCCGTAAACCTTCCATCGGTGCGTGGCAGTTTAACCTGGGAGAGTCTGCTAGGCGCGACGGTCCACAATGCGCAAATCATCGGCTTTCACACATGTTACAAACCGTTGGCAGCGACATCGGCGTCCACTGATAATGAACCACGACGGAAACTGTTTCAGATCTGTATACCCTTGCCGTCTATTATCTTTGACGATACAGCTTCTGTAGGCACGTCTCCGACAACGGATCTTCCCCTGACTGACAGATACACTTTCGCTCCGTTGTTGCGGACTGTAAACTCCACGCTGCTGTCCCGTGGGTGTCCTTCCAACAAAGTTTCTCTCACAGGTTCATCGGATGGACACACACAACAAGGCCATGGCAGTAGCCACACCACTCACATCTTCTCTAGCATCCCCTGAGAGCCGTTCTAGAAAATCTGCGCGTACAATGAAATAGGCGGTTACAGGTGCAGTGGAGGTGTGGACCTGCCTTATATGCCGCATGCATAGATTGTTTATTCCGCCACTTTAGATATGCGCATTTTCGATAGACAAGGCACGTACTGTCATATTCAACTGCCGCCTTTTCTGAAATATGGCGTCGCTTGCCAGCCTGCCCGTTCCTTCTGGATGATCGTGTGACGTCCCTTTCTTTGACTTTCCCATTCCGACACACCGAAGAAATGAAGTCTCACTGCGAGCATGCCAGCTGATTCTCCAGCTACGAGACGCTCTTTAGGCATCCACCCTATTGAGATTACCGGCATTTATCGAACTCATCCTGGGATCGCGGCTTGCACGCGCACTGCTCCTGTACCGGTATGGGCTTCATGACAGAGTCGATGTGCTTGCCGCACCCCTGCCTGACGTAGGATACGTCAACAAACAAAGTACACATAATTCACACGTGCTCACAGCGTTGTAACATTCGAAACCTGAAAAACCACTTTTTCGCGTCGAAGCAGCGACAAATCCGTCTGTACCATCAAGTGAACAGGACGCACGGCCAGCACGCCTGGGGGGTCGTCATGAGAAAAGAATGCCACACCGCATTCACCAACACAAGAATCATAGCTCTAGCTTAGACATCGAAACGCCACACAGAGGTAGATACCTAGTAAAAACGAGAAACAGAAGACCTAACAGAAAACCAACTCGCTATCGTGACGACCAGAAGCCGTTGTACTGTCAGAGATGAGCTCGACAAGTAGGTGTGGCATTATTACCAGTGAAGTGCGCGATACGTAGAATGCCGCTGTAATTCATACAGGCTACCTGGATTCAAGGGAAACGAGTAGGCTCTTCCAAGATTCCTTGCCTGCGGGCTCACACCTTCTCGGCAGCCTTCCACAATCAGTGGTACACACTTAATACATAATTGTTCATGCTGCGTGGCACAAAACGTATGAGGATGTAAAGGACACGAAAGCCTTGTCACCAACAAATACCACGAGAAGCCGTTGCAATGGATTCTCTTCGTCAGACCAGTTTGATTGTCATGGTGAAACTGCACACTCGCGCAGTAATCAGCATGCAGAGTTTGTTGGAAGCTGTTTTCAGACTGCGTGAATTTCCGTGCAGACACGCACTTACCACGTCCGCTTTCCACAGTGTGTACATTTTACTTCGTAACACATTTTGGAGAGTTTTAGAAACGCAGAGAAGAAAACTCGAGAAGCTCTTGAAATGAAAAAAATAACACGCCGGCGGGAGTGGTGGAGACGGCCACACTGGGAAAAACCGGTTTTGACTAGATTGGAAGGGCAAACCAAATGCATTTCTGGGGATGAATGCAGCCCATGCACAGGAGTTCGCCGTGAAAAAAGGATGTAAAAATGAGAGACAGGCGCGAAGTAGTGGGTCTGTCATCTGTCTCTTCCTTCACGCCGGAGTCGGGAGCCCGCCACTCTCCAAACTGCAAGGCACGACTCGTCGAGCTCTGTCCCTGTGTTTCTTGTGCTCCAAACGAATACGGCGGAGCAAGACTCCGGAAGAAAACGTCGCATGGCACAAAAACGAACTCTTTTTGAGATTCAGTTTGAGCGACGCCGTCGATGTCGAGCCTAAAAGAATATTGGAGAAGTAGGTCACTGGGTACTGGCAGTGAGCCGTCAGACATGGATGGCGACAACTTCGTCAGTCCCTGCTTGTAAAGGGTCCACTCCTTCTTCAGCTGGTAAAATTGTGCTCCGAGACCACAATTTTATAATCTCATTAAGCCTCACACCATGTGTCATCTGGCTCCTGTAATTCCTTTCTGCGTGAATCAGTTCCTGTCAATGTACGGACTGTCGTGTCAGAGGCTTCTCCGGGCACAAACAGAGGACTGTCACCCTTTCGTTGCTCCGGTGTTTCGTATTCCCAGTTCATTTTCATCTCGTCGCATTCAGCCAAACCCACTGTGGGCAGGACTCTGCACCGGTAGTCGAGCAAAAGTGGAAGTTCCTTCGTCGCTAGACATTACTCAGACATCCACAGTCGCATCTCGTCTGAATCGGGCTTTCAGCACTTTATGTGGCACTTTTGCTCCGGAGAGTGGGTTGTGTGTTTAACGGGACTGTGCTTTTCTTGGCCATATCTGAGAAGCTTTGGCTTGAGAGACGTGCTGGGTGTACCCCCTATCAAACCGCGGGACTACCAACGGCGTTGTTTTCCGCCGTTCGATTCGCACAATAAGCTCGCTAAAGAGAACGACTATACCCTGCAATTAATACGTTGAATCAGGCCACGTTTATACATAAGAGAAAAATCTTCGATATGAGGCTCCAACGAAAACAAAGGTTCCCTCGAAGTATGGCGGGTAAAACAGAGAAAACTCCCGCGACACCGAATATGCCAGTGCAGCTTGTTGACACAAGGAGAAAATCGATTGCCCCGCGAAAGATGCCACGTACTCCCTCCTGGCTGAGGACACAAAGACTGTGAAACTCGACGCGCAGACGGCTCGTTTTGAGGTTGACGGCCGTTTCGCTTTCCCTTTGTCTTAGCTATTGCATATCGACCACAAAAACCAAGCGAAGGAGCAGCGTGTCCAGCAAAGTCAGTCGAATAGCGACTTTCGCGCACTGGATTCTTCGATAAGAGACTTTTCTTCGAAAAACATCTTCGCGCTTGAAAGAGGCGAAAGAGAATCTAGTTCAAGAACTCCGGCAAGACGTTGATGTCGTCCAAGTCTTCCTGAGTCTGCATTTAGCAAACAAACAAGCGGAAAACGCGAAACAGCCTCATTTCACTGCAGTTTGAGGAACCAGCATACAGAGCACGAACTCCTCGAGCCGAGGACGACGCAAACTCAAACACAAACTGCACGAAGAAGAAAAAGGGGAGCAGCCGCGGCCGTTGCTCGAAACTCCACGCTAAGATATTTCCTGCGGAGAGAGAACCAATCGATAAAAACGCCAGAGTGGACCATATGTTAGTCTGGACATAAAGCGGTCAATCTCTTTGCTGTCCTAAACACATCCCAGCGCTCCACGCAACATGCTATCACTCCTTTTTTACCGGACTGCGGACAACTTTGCTCAGCGCCAGGACGCTGAAACTGTCTCTTCGTTTTCTTGGCTTCTCTCTGACGACTCCTTCCGGGAAACTTGGTGAACGCACCTTCAACTTGGGATGAGACTCGAGGTTGAGCAACGTTGCGAGTTTCTTCGAGACAGCTGCATGTTGAAAACAAGAACACCCCGGCAGAACGTTCGAGGCGAGACTCCAGACTCAGACTTATCGAAGTTGAGAGAATCCATCCCAGACCGGTCGCTTCGCCGCCCAGGGAGTTTCGCGAGAAACGCTGCAGGTGGATTTGAAGCCACACGTTCGGCATGATGAAAAATGAAAGGTACCCCAGAGACACGAAGAAACACTCTCAACTGTCACTTTGAGAAAAGACGACCAGCCACAACCTCCGCCCGACAGTTCGAACCCAGTTCGGGTGCCTACCAGGCTGGGAAGACAAGCCACACGACGCGCAGATGTCGAGAGCCGTCTGGATGACGAGGCCGTCGTCAGCAACTCTCAGACGCGTTCTCCCGGA
Source organism: Toxoplasma gondii ME49 (assembly GCF_000006565.2). Classification (NCBI taxonomy): domain Eukaryota; phylum Apicomplexa; class Conoidasida; order Eucoccidiorida; family Sarcocystidae; genus Toxoplasma; species Toxoplasma gondii. The sequence continues at coordinate 6,562,346 of NC_031476.1, forward strand.
TTTGTAATGATTCAAAAGAGAGGCGTACGCTGCAGTCGCAGCATAGTGGAGCTGTACAGACACTCACAGAAAACCAAGACACGTTTCTTCGGGCAGCAGAAAGAAAACCTTTTTCTGACTCGTGCGTCTTCCTCTCTTTCTTCGCCTAGGCGGTCTGTCTCTTGGGTGGATGCCGCGTCCTTTTCTTCTTCTTTCATTCATCTTTTTCGTTCCCTCTCAGCCTTCTTCCTCTGCTTTCCTCTTCCGCAGTTCGCTGACTTTTCTGTTGCTGCCTTTCCTTCGAAGAATCCTCTTTCTTCTTCTCCTGCCTTTTCCTCTCCTTCTCTGTCCTCGCTTCAGTCACTGCGCAGCACCCCATTGCACAAGCCGAGCTGGAGTCGCGACAGCTTCCCTGGCCTCCTTCCCCATCCGTCGCACTCCACAGTTCAGCGGATTGCAACGCGACAATGCTGGGCAAAAGCGCCATTGCTGATTCTCGGCTCGCAGCAGCTTGCCGCAATCATCCCAGGATGCGCCGCTCCAGGTTCAGCGTCCGCAGCGGCAGAAAACAGTCGTACACTTCTTCGCCGAGCCACGCAGTGAAGGCTACAGACGCGCGAGAGTTTGACAAGAACTCCTGAAGGACCCAATGAGCTGACTCTATACGAGCTCTGTTCGTACTAGGTGAACGACGCAGTGGTGAGGTGCAACGTCGACTCATCTAAAGCGTATCACGCTGCCTGGAGCCCCGCTAAATGAAGCGAGAAAGGTGGCTCCGGACGAACCTGCGCATTGGTATCCCAACTACTTAGTGCAGCGTTGACAGCGGCCGTTCGCTGCTGCAGACTTTGCGCGTCTCGCTGTTGAAGTGGAAGGTCCTGGATGAGCTGCGAAGAGAACGACAAGTGCCACAAAGCTAGAGCGCGTCCTAGACGAGTTCGACACACATCGTGGGGACCCGACACAAACACCCTGGACATGCGCATGCACCAGACATCACGGCTTTCGACGCCCCTTCGTCGCAGTCAACGAAGCGACAGGATTCCCTGAAGTCTCTGCAATATCGACGTCTTTGTCTCCCCAAAATGCGACTTCAATTCGGTAAAACACACCAGCTTGTCTATTTCTGTTCGTGTGTATGTCCTCCCTGCTCGTGGCCGCCCTGCCCTGGGATGCTTACATCCGTGTAAGCATACAGTACAAACAAATATATATATATATATATATATATTATACAAAACACATATATACTATATTGTATTTATAACATATACATATATATATATATATACATTATAGATATAAAACATTTATGTATATATATATATATATATCTAGAGGGATAGAGAGCTCTGTGGTTACGCGCTGACCGGCAAACTGGTTGCCTTTGAGTCGACACAAAGGCGCGCATTGAACTGTTTGCAGGGCATCGAAGCAGGTTCTCTTAAAAATGTTTGTGCCCCTTCGCAAGAACGAAACAGCAACCTCACGAAGTCACACGGCAGACGCGGCTCTCTGTCTCTGCATTTCCCCCCACTCCATTCGCTCTTTGGTTTGAAGGCAATCCCCTCCTCTGCCTGCCACTCTCCAACGGGAGCGACCAAGAGGACGCAGAAAGCAGAGAGCGAAAGAGGATGGAGAAAGAGGAAAGAGAAAGAGGAAAGAGAAAGAAGAGAAGAGAAGGAGTTCTTCCTGCTTCACTTGGAGCACGTAGTTGGCAGCTGCCAACTGATTGCCAGTTCGACAGGAACGATTTTTCTCAGTGGAATTAGAGTTCTCGAAATTGCTGTAGGCTGTCCAGATACAGCCTTTTGTGAACTGTTTTAGTGCTACAGAGCCACACACGGATTTACTTGCGAAAGAAGCAAGAAAAGAGGAAGAGAGAGAAGCAGGGAGACAGTGAGAGAGGAGAAACAGACGACGAGGGTGGAGAAGAGAGTCGAGAAGAGTGAGAAAGCGAGACAGGTGAAGGGAGAGAAGAGAAGGAAGCGGCTTAGAGTCGGTACACCGGCAAGCATGGTCCTGAGAACGACAACAAAATGTTTGGGAACCGCATTCTTGTTGGTTTAAACAGTGTAGCCTACCTCAAGGAAGCGCGTCTCTGCTTCGTTTAGCAGAAGCACAGCACGACCCTCTTTTTCTGTAGATACAGCACATTGACAAGTGCAACAAATTCGAAAAACGCCACACAGAATTATTTCCTGTCTCCACGGATAAACAGATCCACCAGAGCAGAACTTCTCACCGCGGTAAGAAGTCCGCAACATGCACTGGGATTTAGACTGCGACTCCCGTTCCTTGAGAAGAGGAACTCTGTCATTAAATATTTGGTGGCAGAGCACGGAACGCGTTTCGTAGGAACAAAACTTAGGTTGTATCGCCCGGCCGCAGTCCTCTTGAAAGAAACAAACACGAATCACCAACAGAAAAACGCGTCTGTGTCCCGTCAACTCGAGAAGCGTCTTGACTTTGCGTCTGAACGGCATCGCTCGGTGAAACGTCTGCTCACCTATCCGACCGGTCCGACCCACCCGGTGTATGTACAGCTCGCGCGTCAGCGGCGCACAAACCTGCGAGACCCGCACAGGCTTCCTCTCGCGTTCATCGATTTCCTTCTTGGAAGGTCACCAGGCATCGTTGCACTTCTCACTGTCGAGAGGAAGCGCCACGAGGATGGGGAGTGACGGAGAGAAACTCGGTGTCCCTACACCCGAGACTGGCGCACAGCGGGGAAATTGTCAAGGTCGATGCAGGCAGGCATTTTGAGTGGTGCGCGCAATACTCTCAACATCTGGAACTAGATCCCCTGTGACCCAGGAGAAGGTGGAATTCATAGGATCGCAGAAGCTACCGTTTCTCGCAAGCAAATGGCACATGAAGAGACGCACAGAGTCGCGCTCGGCAGAGAAGTTGTGTGGCGAGACACCTGAGTCTTGCGCAAGGGCAGACATGGAGACCAGCTGACAGATCAGAAAAACAGTACCTGTATCACCAAGGAGACGTCAGGGTAGTCGACCCCTCTGGCGGAGACGTCGGAGGAGAACAAGACACCTGACAGTACAAGCAGGGTGACAGCGAAAGGCGAAAAGATGAGTGAGTCGACTCTTGACCAGCCGCTTGTCTAAAGCGTTTCGAAGAGATCTCTCCAGACAGCGGAACCGAGGTCGGCGGCTTCCAAGTGTCGTTTGGTGGAAAAGATTTCGAATCTAGAGTTCGAGACCGGAGCTCATCGAGACACCCGAAGCAACAGCTACTCTCGCAGTAAGGACTCAGCGCCCTCGACCATTGAGGCTGCGGAAGGAGTTGGATGGATCGGCGCTGCACACGTCCAATCGTTTTTATCGAGAAGAGATTGCATGCACGGCGGATATGGAAAGTTGCACCGCGAACCTGCTCTGTCTCGGCTAAAGCGGGAGGCTGTCGCAGCTCTCGCACTGCTCTCCCGGCGTCGGTGAATTTCGTACACTCCGATCCTGATAACAGCACACAAAAGGCAACCAAAGATTGACAGACCACGAATGAAGCAGCCTTCCACCCGCAATCTACTCCACTTCACAACTTTCTATCTATATTTATCTGTTTATCTATTTATCTGATTATCGATCTATCCAGCTATCTACGTCTATCCACCGATATACATAGCTATCCATCTAGATCGATTTTCGCCGATTTACATCGATGTACGTATCCATCGATCTACGTCTATTTATATCGACCGACATATCTATCGATACCGATTTATTTCCATTTAGATGGGCACATGGAAACACCGACAGATGGACAGATTCACAGATCGAAAAAGAAACGCGAAGGCCACAGGTGGCTCGGGGTGTGGATGCGAAACAGACAGGAGAGGCAACTGGAAGACGAGCGGCGGCTGCGAAGGAGAAATTGAGCTGAGTCGATATCAGCCATTTCCTAGATTTACCTAAACTGTTCGCGGAAGAGGGCCGCGAAGAAAGACGTGAGTCGTGCAGTCGGAAAGAAGACTGAAAAAAACAACAAAGCACACACAGATAAGCGTGAGAAGAAATACTCTGTCCATTACGTTTCTCCTTTGAGAAGTTTGAGATTCTTCCTTTTTTTCCATTTTTGAAAATTCAACATTCTCCTCGTTTCGCAACCCTACCGATGATCTTGTAGCTGTGCGGGCGTCTCTCAAATTCTTCTTTCAGCAAGTTGAAGAGAACCGTGGCTGTCTCCTTTGCTGCATGCATCACCACGCTCTGCGCAACTCTCTCGTGCGTCGGTTTCTCGTCCGGCGCTACGCAGTTCTGACAAGCGAGGAGACCCCAGAGAGAAACGGAACAGAGAGCGGAAAAGGACTTCAGAAGGAAGCGTTTCTCTCTCGCGGTGAACATGAGTGTAACAGGAAGCGTATGCACCGCGTAGCACAACATGAAAAGCTCGGTTAAAAGGCGCGTCCCCTGAAGTGAGAGGGAAAGCTCCTCTTTCGCCACATATTCCACGGCTTTGGAAAAACTCAGAGAACTCGGTGAAGTCGAAAACAGACAGTTCTTGGAGTCACACTGATCCGGTATGAAGCCGGCACCAGGGATATGCCACGGTCCGTCTGGGTGCAGTCCATGCATTAGACGCTTTGAGTTCCTGGGATATCCGAAAAGAGAGTCGACGTCGAGAGAAGCTCCTCTCAAGCGAGAATGGCGGAAGTCGCCGCAAGCTCGCCAGAGACGCGGCGGACGCAGGAGACAACCGGGCCTGGAGCTCCACAGCCGAGAAGAGTCTGGGGAGGAGTCGGCTCATGGGAGAAGCACGAGGGCGTCCCTGCTCGCCTGGCCAGCTGGCGCGTGTCTCCGCAGTACACTTACAAGGAATCGGTAGTTCTGTTTGAACAGTCGAGAAGCGAGGTCTGAGGTGAGAAGCGAGCAGAGTGAGGAAACGCACGCGCGTTGGTGTGTAGGAGCCACTCCTCTGTTGGAGCTTTGAACGTTAGAGCGAACGAAACCTTTACCCCTACACGACGCCTAAGAACTCCGCCTCGAGTGTTTCGAGTCCACATCTCAAGGACGGTTTCCTCTTTCTTGGAAAGCACAGAGAAAACGCAGGATCCGCGCTGCCTTGGGGTGGAGCTGGCGACGCAAAAACGGGTGTCTCGGTTCGGGGAAGCAGACACAAAGATCTGTGGAAAGAAGCGAGACCCGGCTGGCGCTGAGACGAACCCCTAACCCCCCGCTTCCCGGATGCCAGACAAAGCATTTTCCATGTTTCCAGCACAATGCGAGGAGATCAAACGCCGTCACGTCTGGGCTGGCGTCCGCGCGAGTGCACCAAAGACTGTCCGAAAAAACAGGCGTTCTGGAAGCACTCAACCTCTCAGAGGAGCGTCCCGCTGCTGGTTTTCAAATGGCTAGCTGTCGAGCGCGAGGCAATGCGCGAGACGGTTCTTTGGCGGCGGGTCGCTGTGTGTGGCTGTTGCATCAAGTCAGCGCATGCGAAGCGCCTGAGCGCGGCGGGAGCTGAGAAGCGTGATCACTAGCCTGTCGTCACTGCGCAACTCGTATCGTCTGTTTCGGAGCTCTGCGAACCGCGCTGAAAAGTCAAGCGCATCAAGTTGAAGCTCACCTCGGACGTTGTCGGGAAGCGTTGCGGAGAAGAGCAGCGACTGACGCGTCCGCGGCAGATAGGAGAAAATTTGCTTCAACTCCTCCAGATGTCCCAGTTCCATCAATCTGCGGGCACAGCAGAAGCGAAACACTCTTTGAAAAGATGGTGAAAACGCTGAACGACGCACACACCCGTCGACGCGGTGCCCCTCCAACGAACCACGGCTGTCCAACGTCGACGCGTTTTCCACCGAGCTCCCGAGCGGTCCGAGTCGCAGACGCTGCTCTGCATGTCCGCCCGTCTCTCTGGGTTGTGCTTCGTTCTTTCGTTGCGACTCGAAGACTAAGACAAGCCGAAAAGGTGAGAAGAAGCGACGGGAGACAGGAGAAGAAGAACTGACAAGAGCAAGCACCCCCTCGACCTCGCAGACACGCTGTGACTCAGGTTTCGCGGTCGAACGATGCCCGAAGCTTCGGTCCTGTTCACTCGACGCGGCAAAGCTTCAGTCCCTGGCTTCTGGGCTGGAGCAAGGCAAACGGCCTTTCCCCGCAAGAACGTCAACTGAGTCGTCACCACTGCGTCTGTCGCGCGCGTCAGTCGCGAACGTTCCGTGGTGTGACTCGGGGAGAAGAGTCTGCGTGGAGCGGCCAGTGCCGACGCGCGACAGGCAAGCGAGTCCCGTTCACCGGAAAAAACAACTGCGAGCGGCCCAGATCGCGGCTCGGCGCACTCTGAAGTTTCGAGGCACAGAGACTGAGAAGACGCGGAAGCGCCTGGGCAGGCAGTGGCTGCGCGTCCAGAGATGTTCCTCGACGCGGTGCGGCGAGTGCAGGTCGCCCCATCGAGTTTGACTTAGCCATGCCTGTCTGCCTCGTCCAAGACGAGAAGTTGGAGACGCTCCAGAAGAGCCGAGAACATGAACGTGTTTTCCAAGTGATCCAGAAGGCGTCCGGGAGTGCAGACCAGGATCTGAGGCCTCTTGCGCTTCAGCGCGAGCTGCAGAGACACGAACAAACGAGACGCCTAGCAGACGGCTTCCTCTCGAGCGACGAGCCGTCGGAGACGCCGAGGCGCGAAACGCCGCTTCCCAGTTCCTTCCAGAAGAGCCATCGCATGCACTGTGCCCAACCAGAGAGCATGGAAGCCCGATGCGAGAAAGGAACGTCGAGGCTGTGTGAACGAGAACTTTCCACGCGAGGCGGCCGAAGACCTCCGGCGCTCGAGCCGTAGGGCGTCCGACCTCTCCGGCAAAGGGTGAACGAGCAAACGAGCAAGAGAGTACGCGGACATTACACTCGCGGAAGAAATCAACCGAAAAGAGACCTGGCGCGTGGACGAGTGTATGTCCACTTGATCGGGACGGACAAGTGGCGTCGTCCGTCAGAAGCAGCTGAAACGAAGTGAAAAGACCGACCGGAAGAAGACTGAACTCACTGAAGGAGATCCGAGAACGCTTCGCAGTTGACACAATAACAGACAGTCAAACACTCTCGAGCGTGGTGTCTACGAGCGCGAAACATGCGTTGCTTGTGCGAATGCGTTTCCAGATCGCCGATGCCTGACTTTGGGGACCCTACGTTTGGAGCTGCTTAACTGGTGCTCTTAGCTTTTTAGAACCTTCAAGACGATCTACATCGTCAGCTCCTCTCGATGGTTTTAAACCGCTGCCCCTGTCTGTCTCGCCCCCACTCCCTTCGTCTGCGAGATTCAGCAAATCTCACCTCGTCGGCCTTCCTTGAATTTCCGCCCACGAGCGCAGCGACGTCGAACGGGTGGAAAGTCACGAGCTGCTCAGCCTCCCGAAGAATCTGAACGCAGCGAGGGACGCAGCGAACATGCCTATGCGCCGCGTTCCTCTACGACGCATACGTTCCGGTGTCCTTCGGAAGGAGTCGGAGCAAGGAGGATGACTCAAGTGATGCGACGAAGGGCTCCTCAGCAATCGAGGACGCGAGACCCCCTGACCGAAGGACCTGACGCTAGACTGGAGGGAGGCGACGAACACACAGACGAGAAAGAGCAACAAACCAAGAAAGGAGAGATGCGTGGTTCTGTACCTGCGTAGCGAGTTCTCTTGTGGGCGCGATGACGAGAGCCCCCACCCCAGAGGGCGGCTGCAGCAGAAGACGCTCGATGATCGCCAGGAGAAAACACAGTGTTTTTCCAGTTCCTGTTCGAGCCTGGATGAGGCTGTCTCGATCCCGATCTTCCGGAGACAAAGCGACGACGCCGCGGTCTCCGCCCTGGAGGCCGGAAAGCGTTTCTGAGGCGCTGCGCGCGTCTGCAGAGCGATGCGGCAGCAGCTGGACATGCAGACAAAGCACAGAAAATCGGCAGAGAAAAAGCGATGGTGTCGCGTTTCAGAAAGCGTCCAGAAAGCAACGAACCACTGCGACAGAAACAGATGCGCGATGATATCTCCGCTCGGTCGAGAAAAAAACTTCGCACTCCGGCCTCTTCAGAGAAAAGACAGGGTCCTTCTCCGAGGCACTCACTACGAAAAGCGGAACAATGGGGAACGGTTGCCTCCTCACACATCCTCCCATTTTACATGCGCAAATGTCTACAAAGACACAGATATACATATATATATATATATATATATGCATGTAACGGCAAGCATTTGAGCATGCATTCCTACAAAAGCAGACGTATTTTAGGCATGCGAACATGCTTGAAATAACTGCACACACATCTGGACAAGTACATATACATAAACATATATACATAAACATATATACATAAACATATATACATAAACATATATACATAAACATATATGCATATATTTATGTATATATGATTGTATTTATACGCTGTTGGAGGTTGTAAACGACTTGGATGCATGCTGAATGGTTTCTACTCATGGGCATCGCAAGCACATCCTGTTCGCAGCTTTCTCCCTGGTGCCTGTGTCGACTGCCATTGGGGCTTCACCGAGGACGTCGCGTTGGCCTCGGAATTGGACGGACTCGCGGAAGGAGCAGCGCCTGCTCGTTTGTCAGTCTGTCGTAGCCGAGGAGAGAGGACAGCGCCTTGAACGACGCCTCCGAGAGTCGACCTGCCTGCAGAAGATCTTGGAAACGAAGCGCCGCAGACTCTTCAGACCTCCCGGTTGCTGCTGCGGGGACAGCTCGGGTGTCTGCATCCCCGCCCAGGATTTGTTCCGCTGGAGGACGAGCAGACGAAGCGTAAGACGCGAAGAACCGTGCAGGCGGAGAGAAGCGCCTGAGCGGCAGAGACTGCGTTCGGACGCACAGTGGCGACGCGGGAGGCGTCGGATACGCAGGAACACCGCTGTCCTCAGTCCACGACGCTCGGCTTCGTTTCGGTGGGCGAGGGCAGATCCCAGAGAGCTTTCGGCCACCGGTTTCGACCTGAGGAGCGCTTGCATGACGTCGCACCCTCTCCGCCGCTGTCGCAGGGAACAGGAAGTCCGGTGAAGTCGGACTCGCTGGCCATTTCTTCTCACGAAACGCAAGAGGCGCGTCGACTGCACGCATCGGGGGGTGGGGTGGATGTACAGCCGAGCTGGGGCCCACACTCCGAGAGGCATGCCTGCTTGTCTGGAGCTCTTCGAAGCAGGCGCCATTTTTCTGCGATCTGCGAAAAGCACCGCACTGACTGGAGGAAATCCTGGTGGGCGAAATGCTCGCGAAAGGACGCGCACTCAGCAGAGTTTCCGTTCTGCGCAGAGAGCGAGGCGCCGCAGACCGCGGTGGAAAGAACTGAAGCGCGACGACCTCTTCGCCTCTGCGCCAGGCGACTGCGGCGCGAGAGAACGCCAACCACTCAGCAGGGAGACATCGCGACTTGGTGGACTTCTGGAGCTGCGAGTTCGCCGGAGAGCCGAGAGGATTCGCAGGTCTCTGTGTCGGACGCCTCCCGTCGAAGAGAGACAGAGCTGCGCTCAGAACGCCCCGAGAAAGCTGGCTCGTTGCGCCAGGCGGAAGCGCGCTGAAGATCGCGGGGGAGGCGAGGGTGGCGGGGAGCATGGTGTTTGGTGGAAGCAGTGGATCTCTCGACAGTGTTTACCGAAGAAGGAAGCCAGCGGTTGCTGGAAGACAGCGGCCGCCTCCTGGTCGACCTGAGCGCAAGAAGCGCGCTCGAGTCTCAGCTACGCCGACTCGTTTCGCGACGGGGACGTTGACAGTCGAAGAGGATTCAGTGGCCGAGCTGAGAAGCCTCCTCGACGCGTCGCTGTCCGTTGTCGCGCTCTTATACGACGCTCGCGACGCCTCCGAAGAGACGATGGGAGACACGACGGCGACGAAGCGCGGAGCAGGGCAGCGGTTGAGGGAAGGGAAACGGGGACCTGCTGACGAGTGTGAGCTTCGAGAGCCTCATGATGGTTCTCGAAAGAGACAAAGAGGTTCGTCAAGAATAACGGTGCGGCCCCCAGAATGAAAGCTCTGCTGTCCAAAAGTCGGGTGCACACAAACCGCGAGGCAACATGTCGATCGTTGTCTGCAGAAAGCCTTTTTCTAAACGACGAAGAAACGCCGCAGTGGACAGAAGTGAAGGAAAGAACGGGGAGTAAGGCCCGAAAGACAGAGAAAAACGCGAGGAAGCAAAGTCGGAAATCTCTCTGTTTGTGACTGGCGCTCTGGTAGAAACTCGACACACAATGCGTCGACTTGCTGCTTCGCGCAGCCGCAGCTTGCTCGAGACTTGAGGAAGGAATCCGCGAATTTAGACACAGGAAAGAAGGCGTCTCCGCCACAGAGAGGCAGTGAGAAAGCAAGGCGCAAGACGAGGTCTGTGGTGAGGAAAATGGGGAAACGAGGAGAGCGAAGAACGTCGTTTTTCAGTCGATGGATTCGCCAATCAACCGTGCATGCGGACTGTTGCATGCACCGAGACTTCGCCACACTGGGCGCGGAGAGACTTGTGACGATTTCTCTGATTTTCCTCTCCTTCTTGAAGGCTGAAACCCATCTAAAAGGATTCGCCAAATGAAACCTCTCTCTGTCTTCTGTGACATCAAAGACTAAGGCAGCCGCAACCGACAAACACACAGCATCATCCGCGACAGCAGACTCGAGAAAGTTCAGCGGAGAAGACTCACGCGAAACGTCTCTCCTCAAGCGTCAAAACAAGGAAATCTGGGTCGCCACACGCTCGCAAACATGCCACACCTTACGCAGCTGTAAATGGAAAAACGTCCTTTTCAACATATACATAAATGTAAACGAGAACATTTCCGTACAGATATATATATATATATATATGCTGATATGTGTATGTATATATGTGTATAGAGATGTTTGTACGCATAAGTAGATTTAGCCAATGAGAGATTAACAGCGTCTCATGAAATGTATGAAGGTAATTTCGATTGGAAAGTCGTCTCATCGTGCGTTGTTTTTCTGATGAAAGGATCGGCCGTTAGTGAGGTTGAGTAGTCTTGTCCGCGCTGAATCGATGAGAGTGAGCCCTGGAGATCTGTTGAAGATATTGTTGACACGGGAAGTTCGCGTTTAACCTTGATAACCGAGTATCAACTTAGACGGACCCAATTCATCCGTGAACGGCGTGGACCTACTTGACTCCTCCGTTCGCTCGAGGGAAGCCGACTTTTAAACCTCTGATAAATAGCGGTAAAACATTCACTCTAACCTCCTTACGAAGCCGACGCTGAGAACACTGAGATCATAGCTAAAAAGACCGTATGGTGTAAGTGCCAGGCAACTCCACACGAGCGAGCGAGTTCGTGAGCAACTTTTTCGTTCTCCTTCCTACGACCTTGGCTCTTCAAGTCATGCGAGGCATCCCTCTCGAGCTTGCGTCTCTTCAGACGCATCTTCGCGCTCGGATTCTTCCTCTCGCAATTGCTTCTCGCCGCCCAGTCGCCTCTCGGCTTCTCTACTGAAGGCCGTTTGACTAAACGCCCGAGAACTGCCACTGAACTAGAGACGCGACCAAGCCTCGCTTTGTCGAGCGTCCTGTCGCTCCCTCGCAACGAAACACACTCACATCCGGCAGGACTGCTCGAAAGCTAAAAGTGGAATAGAAGCGTTCTGCCTTCCACGACGTTGCAGCTATACCACGCGCATCGGGGACGTTCTGCTAAGAGGCGGAGAAAGAGTCTCGTTTCGAAAGGCCCAGCGTTTTTTGGGCGCATGCGAAGTCTCGAGAAACAGACGCGTCTCTCAGCGGAAAGTCGGCCGCGGGAACGCTGTTCAAAACTGCGAAACATGTTTTTCACGAACAGTAAGGAAAGGAATTTTTGTCGAAACTCTGACGCACTGAGGGCATCCTGAAGACTACGAAACAGCGTGACTTTCTTCCCTCGTTCGCAAAGAACCGAGAAGGTGAAGTCTGAAACGTCTACGCAAGACAAACAGACGCTCTCCGGTTCCTCCTCAGTGTCCGCTCCACCTGATCAAGCAGCCGCCTCAGGCTTCAAACACACAGCCGTCGTTCGCCTCGTCGAACCCCCGCAATGACAACATGGACATACTTGCCTCGAGGAAAAAAGCAAAAGTCTTCTACTCTCGAACCTGCTTGCCTTTCCCGCGCACAGTCCCCCACGGCGTCCCGACGCATCACGGGAAAGACGCAGCAGCGAAAGTCGCGTTTTCGCCATTTTCTTCGCTGAACTGAAATCTTCTTCCACACATACGTCCCCCTCCCCCACCTGCCCATACAGAACGAAGGGCGTCTCTGTGTTCCCCAGTAACGCGCGCGTCTAACCGTTGAAGTCGTCCTTCTGACTCTGCCAAGAACCTTCTGAAAACAAATCTACATGCATTTACAGATATATATATATAGAGAGAGAGAGAGAAAGAGAGAGTTTGTGTAAGTCTATGTGTACAATTACACATGTCTAGTTATGAAGAAGAGACCTGCGGGGGTTAACTCGTCGTCTGTTCGGGAGTTGACAACTTTGCAGGTATAGAGACAGCGCGTTGAAAGTTCCTAGTTTTCCAGTCTCGTGGAAGCGGTGCAACGCCTCTGGGATTCCGTTCGGCCTGACCGGTTCGTCCACTGTCGCTCGTTGTTCGTCTCGACGTCTAGCCAGCGACACAAGAGAACACTGGAGAGCGTTGGAACCTCCCGCAGACGGCGTTGCCCTCGCTGCCTGCGGCTCCTTGGTCTTCTGCCGCCTTCCCCAGTCTGTGTTCCACGCTGTTGGAGTTCGCGTCGCTGCTGTCGTCGGACTCATCTGAAACGAACGACCGGCTTCTGTTCCCTGCAACTCGCTTTTTCTCGGGCGTTCTTTCCCCGTACTCGTCTCCGCTGTCGCTGTCCTCAGATCCCCTCTCGACGTGACGCGTCTCCCGCGGCCGCGCGGAACTCGCAGTCGTTTCTCTGCTCGGAGCTCCGGCGTCTTCTCGCTGTCTTTTCTCTCCACGGAGTTCGTCCTTCACTTTCTCCGCGTCCGCAGACGTTGCACCCTCAGCGTCGCGATGGCCTTGGCAATTTGCCGCTCTCGCGAGATTTTCCTCGCTTCCGTCGACTCGGAAGACACACCGCTCCTCCCTGCACCTCTCGCGGGGACCCTGGCCTCTCGCTGGCTCTCCCTCCTCACGAAAAGGTCTTTCGCGAGTCTCCCCCGGACGCTCTCTCTCCCTTCCCTCTCTCTCGCGCTCCTCTCCGCCGTGCGTCTCTCGTACCTCTGCAGACCTCTCGCGGTCGCCTGCACTCGAGGCGGCGCGGTGGTTCGCGACGCTGCTTCCCTTGAAAGTCGTTCTGGCCATGAGGTAAGAGAGAAGCAGTTGCGGACAGTAAAAGCGCGCGCGTTCGAAAGGCAGCGAGTAAACGAATTTTCCGTCCACCAGGTACTGCACGTAGACGCAGGTTCCGCTCTGCGAAGGCGTCCCCCCTGGGCTCTCCTCTCTCGACATCCCCACCATCTCGCGCGTCGCTGCGCAGCGTCGGCGGTCGCCTCCTTCCAGCTGTCCAGAGCAGCTTTCTCGCGCTCTCTGGGGCCGCGACAGTCCGACATGCGACTCCGCGTTCACAGGAATGTTCTTGAACCGGAACACAGACAGGCGCCCGTCCGTCAGGACTGTCTCATCTGGAAGGTCACGACACACAACACACAGCTGTACGTACACCCACCTCGCTGGGGATCGGGGGGCAAGCGGCAGTGCGGTTTCTGATCCGTTCTCACCCCACTGCGAGGTTTTCTCGGCTCTCAACAGAGACCGACGCATATCGCTTCGAAGACGCGATAATCGTGAGAACCGCAGTGGCTGCTCTCAGCATGCGCCGGTTTGCGAACGACGCTGGGGCAAAAAGGCATGCAGCCTCTCGGAGTCTTCAAAAAAGCCAGGAGACAGAGAGTACCGGAAACACGAAGTGCGTCTCTCCAAGGTGTGGAGACAGCACAACAGAGAAGGAAGGAAAAGAGATGTGAACAGTCGCTGTGTGCCAGAGGGCTCGTTCGCGATTTTTTGACGGAGCAGCGCAGAGCAAAAACAGACCCACCCCGACGCAAGTGAACAGAGAAAAGAGTGCTAATCGTTTCACTGTTTACCGACATGTAATTTATTCTGAATTTCAGTTCTATTCGCACCCACGATTTGTTTTCACAGTCTCGAGATCCAGCCCCCAACACCAGGACACCGACGTCTACATGTCTTGCATTCTCCGCGGAATGCCAATGGACTTCGGATAACGGGAGTTCTGCGGCAAGACTCGAAACGCGAGGGAGTCGTGAGCGAACGTTCGGACGGTCGGGACCTCCGTCCTGAGAGGTGGAGCGTTCCGAGAGGCTCTTAAAAGCTTTTCGTGAGAACATCCACTTGCAAAGAGACTCCTTCGGCTCCGCATGCCGGCAGATCGCGGAGTTACCTGGAAGGTGATGCGGAGGCGGCTCGGTATCGGTGCCGTAGATGATCGGGTAGCAAGTGTCACTCTCATCTTCACTCGACTCTTCTTCCTGTTCGTTGTCTTCGTTCTCTGCTTCCTGTTCTGCGTCATCATCAGCATCATCAGCATCATCGTCTTCTTCTCCATTTTCGTCTTCGGAAACCGCTTTCCTCTGCGCGGACCTCTCCGTCCTTTTCTTCTTCACCGGCTGGTGCCGATCGCCTCTGCGGGTCCTGGCCTGCGCCTTTCCCGGCCGTGTAATATCCCCGACTTTATCTTCTGCCTCGCTCTCGTCCTCGAAGTCCGTTTCGGAGTCGGCTCGGTGATCCCGTCTCCACCTGCAGAGCGCAGACGCGGCGCGAAGGTGCCCGGCGAGTTTAACGCGCAGTTCGCACCGAGCACTCAGTCAGACAACGTGGACGTAAACCTTCCCCCTCCTCCCCTCCCCCCCGTTTAAGAAAAAAACTGAGTGTTTTTCCGGGACGGAAGCCAGCTTAAAAAAACGTTCGACCGCCAGAGGTTCACCACCAATTACCTCAGGTTTCGCCTTCGTACCGACGGACCTCCAATGGGCAGACGCCCGAGTCGTCAAAACGCGAATGCACACGGTTCCCAGAACGACAGGAGCATGCGTCGAGTATGGAACATTACACCAAGACAGTTAGAATGCCGCAGGAATTGGAACTCCAGCACTCCGACCGACCCTGCAGGAAGGCAAACACACTTGTTTCGCTTCTCTTACTCTCGCTGCAGCCTATCCATCTGCTTCCAGAACGCTGGAGAGCCCCGCAAGTTCGCCTGTACAGACAGCCGAAGTCGAGCACGAAGTGCGTTCTAAGAAACAGAAGACTCGCAATGTTTTCACGATACGTCGCTTGTTGACTGATGGTCATCACACAGGGGCAATTTGCGTTTTCACCATACAAAAAACGAGAACAGTCGCTTTTTCCAAATGTTCTGTCCCTGCGTTTCTGCTGGGTTTCGCCGGAGGCGCTGTCGGAGGTTTGCCGCGTCCGGTGCTGAAGAGACTGAACGTCTCGGATGGACATCTCACATAAAATGCAGACGAGGCCTCCGCAGTCGAGCGAAACACACCAGCGTCTTCACGGTTGCTGTCCGCCCCCAAAGGACCGCTGTGAGACACCAGAAAGTGGAGATCAGTTTTCCTCCGGGACGCTGTGTGTGTGTGTACGCCTCACATGCATTTGCTGCTGAGGAAAGACGCCGAAGCGACGTGGACGCATGCAGACAGGAAAACGACGCCCAAACTGTCGCTTCTCACGGCCTTCACGCTACGAGCGCTACGCGTAGAATATCCACCGCAGATCTTAAACGGCACAAAATGGTACGGTATCGCTGCAGAGGAGAGTTTCGCTGAGCTTTCCGAAATGCATCTTTGCGCTGATCCGAAGCAAGGGACGGGAAAGAGCAGGCGAAGACTCGAAGAAAACAGAGAGTTGCGTGAGATGCAACGCGAGCACTCATCGGAAAAAGAAGCAGAGTCTTACTCGCGTCTCCCAAGTGTCTTCGTCGGAGTCATACCCCTTCCATCGTACTTTCCACCGCGCCTGAGGAAAGCGAGAAAAAAGCCATGGCTTTACAGATTCTCTCAAGTTTGCGTTGCGCAGACTGAAGATCACGACGCTGGGGTCGGCGATAAAGCGGGGCATACACCCGTGTTCCAGTGTGAGACTGCCAAGAAGAAACGAGGAACGGCTGAACTGTCTCGGCAAGAGTCGTCCACGTCGCTCTTTGACGCGACCGAGCACAGGAGAAAGGCAGGAACAACAGTGTATCGGCGCAGCCTCTTGAAGTTCAACCTAACGCGGACGAGACCTCTCTGTGGACCTTGATTCTCTCTGCGTTGCTATCTGGAAACCGCCTCCTCCACACTCCACAAATTGCCTCAGCACCTGGAGGAAGTCCATCCTGGCACACTGTCGAGACTGACGAACACAACCTCGAGCTCTGCTACTCAAAAGATTCTGAGGCACTCGCACTGCTGACGGCCTCGCCTTCGCGGGGGGATCCCAGCGCGGCTTGCACCGGAAAGGCCCAAAAGCAGCTCTTCAAGCTCCTGCTGGAAGCAGAAGAAAGAGACAAGTCACAAGGGCGCGTCAAGTTGTCTGCCTACCACTCCCCGGTCGTCCTCAGTGTAGGCGACAACATCCTCAACTTCATACTCCGGTTCCTCCTGCTTCACTTTTCCTCCAGGCGCATTTGTCTCTTTCACCGACCTCTGCCCGTGTTTCTTCCTGCTCCCTGCACCCAAAACGAAGGCAAAAACCTCTTCCGACTGACGCGGTGGAGACGCAAAGTGATCCGTTGCACGAGTGAGAAGACAGCTATCTATCGCAGGTCATGCCTGGAACGACAGAAAACGTTTGACACAGGAATCAAAGTGAAAAACGACGGGGTAGTGTGGGTACATGTCGCGAGTGTCTCCGTATCTTTTCGACCAAGTCGATTGCGCGCGGCTGAAGTTTTCCAGGAAAGGAAAGCTGAACGCGATGGACATTTCGCAAAGAATCTTGTGAGTTAACTCTTAAGGTGGGACACAGAAAGAGAGCAATCAGGATAAAAAACCACGCTGAGAGGCAGTCGCGAAGGCAGACATGAGCGGAACTCGCACACCCATGAGACGCGAAAAAGACGCAGAGGAACGTCCGTTTATGTTCACACACGAAGAAACAAATTTTTAGTCAACAGCATGCAACACGAATGAGCTGACACCTGAAGGAAGACTCTTGCTCGTGACAGCTCCGTTTCCAAATGGGGTTTCTGAGTCTTTATTGCGGCACTCATCGAGAGAACGAAGACTCTTGAGAGTTCGTTTCCTGCCTGCTGGCAGTGGAAGTTGTGCGATCGACCGGATGCGTGCTACGGAGGCGAGGTTTGGAAGTAAGTTTTTCCTGTGTGTAATGAGGAAGGTCTGACGAAAGAGCAATCGACGCTGCTTCCTCGTAAGGCAGTGCCGCGAACGAAGAGGCACACAGTAGGTGGAATGCAGTGGTGACAACAGAACAGGAGACGAAATTCGGTGAAGAAAGGCGTCGAGACATCGGGTGTCGACCTCGAGAAAGTCAAACCTAGACAAGAAGGAACCTGCTTAGGGCCGTTCCACCCGACACAATATGGTGAGGAGCGTCTGAGGCAGAGCACGGAAATTTCTCCATCGAAAATGGAATTCAAGAGTAGAATGACAATGCAATTGTCTGCCCTTGCGTACCCGGCACTCTTTCAATTTTCTGATTCTTTGCTCTCACCTCGTTCTTTCGCCATCTTCCACGGACGGGGCGCCGTGGGAAACGAGGACGGCCGAAATGAAGAGTGGATTTCGCGACCCCTAAAATTCCAATCGAATTCGCCACTCGTTTCCCTCTGGAACACTTGGGAAGCAGAAAGCAGCGGCGACGAGAGAAACGCAGTTCTGTCACTGACAAGAAAGTTGTTGACAATTTGGTAATGCTCACGTTGGCATTTCTGTTTGACAAGAAAGCTTTCCCGAAGGGGAGACGTCCCCAGTCTACATGCGTTTGGCTGACTTTCTGGAAATGCTCCGCGGAAACAAGCGATAAAAAGACACGCAGATTCGCGGAAGAAATACTCTCGTGGTTTGGAGAGCTTTCCTCGCAGACTTCCGAATTTTGCAATCAGGCGAGGTGGACTGAGTGCACACCAGACACGCCGCGGGCGCGCTCGGACGGCTGCAATGCAGGAGAGCGGGGAGCGCAAGCTTTCCCTGGAAAAAAAGGAGTTCCTACAAACATACGAACCAAAGTTCGCATTGTATATTAAGGGACTCGCAACACCCTTCTGTAAAGGCCTTCAGAAATGAATTTGCGCGGTATAATGTGTAGCCGTCCGAGAGAACGGTGGTGTAGCTGTCTCTCGCGTAGTTACGGTGGAGCATCTGTGGCAGCTGAGCACACCGGTTTCGGAAGACTTCTTTCCATAGAGTCCAAGAGGCGGATTGAAGCTTGCAGTTCGCTCGTGAAGGAAAGCGACTGGAAATGGATGCTTCAGTTAGTTGCGAGTGCGGTGGCCGATGAAAGGATGATGTTCCTTTACAGCTTGCAGTTCCCCAGCGGAAGAGAGCTTTCGAACCGGGGAGAGAATACTCGTGGAGAAAGAGCGGGCAGAATGAGGTTTCCAGAGTTGTCAGAAACGTGGTGTGACGGGCAGAAACCTGGCTGCAACCGAGCGAAGGAGAGAAGCGGGTCTAGACAAACAGTTTCGGACCGTCGGTTTCACAAGAATCCTTGGACTTGTCGCAAACACCCCGGGAAGTCAATTTGGAGGCGGAGTCCCCGAGGTGGCGGAGTTTCCTCATCTCAAGAAAGCATCAAGAAAGAAGACCCAGAAGTATAGATTCAATTCACGGCGGCATATAACTGAAAGGTTGGGTTTCCTCGAGCTTCCGAGTCCACGCCTGCTATGGTACAGGAAGGATGAGGCCAACAAGTCCCGTGTCACTGTGCATATCCATCTCATAAAGACAGCACAGGACTACCTAAGAGGGACAAAAAAACTGATCCATATAGCAAGTTCCTCTGTTGCCGTTGAAACGAACAAGGGCGCACATCACACGACAATCTGGCCGCTCGCTCTCTAGTAACAATGTCGGTCTTTGCCTCCTGCACGTGCTCGCTGGACCACCGCCGTCAGATTTTAGAATTCACCGCTTCCGGACATTTCCACAAAGGCCACTGTATCCCTCTACAAGCATCCAAAATTGTCTCGTCTCCTTTCAGCAGACTTCCTCGTAGCAGGCCATTCTTCGCACACAGAACGGCGCTAGGTACCACAGCTCAGCTTCCCAGAAACTAAAGAACACCCGCTGGGTGGAGAGTGTGCTCAATCCCACCGGATGCCTCGGTTACGGCCACTGAACGGTTCCACTGAAAATTGAACACAGGTGATGCTGCCTTGATTTGCGTTCATTGCCTCACGGGAAGAATCTGCGTTTGGTGTCGGGTTGATTGTGGAGGAAGTCTACGGATAACGTCGAGGAGTTGAAGCAGAAAAGAAACTTGCCAGGAGTACGGGACAGCTGAAAAGGGTGGCACCTGAAAAATAAAAGAGAAAACACGACTGAAAAGGCTACTGCCAGGGTTTCATGTCCGCTGAAAAAGGAACTGATAAGGTCCGACTTCTAAGCAAAATGCTAAAAAACTTGAAGGTTCTAAGCTGCATCAGCCTGAGACAACTCTGACACGGACTTTTAGAGTCGCGAATTTAGAGGGCGGGAAAAAACAAGAAGGAACAAGTCCCCTGGTAGCTTCGTAGACCGCACTGTGGAGGAAAGGAGAATCGCCAGCTTACGTGTGTTGTCAATCATGCACACAACACAGGAATTTAGAATCAAAAGGACACTCAGACAGAGTCATCAGTCGGCTAAACGAAACGCAAGGGGCAGGGGCCAGAATTCAGCTATAGACGAATGAGCGCGCGATGCGGATGCGAAATTGAATTGATGCGTTTGGCGCTGTTGCTTCAGAGCAACGAAAAAAATAGTGCTGCCGATAACGTTTGAGAACTTCTTCAGTTTCCGAGAGTCCCGGTGTTGCTGAATACTTTTACAAGCGAAAACCGCTTGAATATCTTCCATCGTTAAGCCCAAGCTCACATGGACGAACAAGACTTCGGCGTCAGAATTGAGGTTTTCCAGAAGCGATTGGTAGCTGCAGGAAAGCAGAGCGAAACACCAGAGAGTACTCCACTCCGTCCTTTCATACCACGGACTGTGCTAACAAAAATCTCAAGGAACGGACCGATTCGTGGAGGGAGGGGGCAGGCAACAGTCGGAGACACAAGGGGGATTCGATTTACCCGAATCGAAATGCTGTCTGAATTCGAAGTCCGTCAAACCGGAAACAGTCTTCGAAATTCCAAAGAAGCACTCGACTCTCGGGGTGCAGTTTGAGAGTGCCGTCGACCACTGTCTTCGAATTGTTTAAAGTCAGGAGTACAGTATCTTCCAGATGCACATCCGTCGTGGCGACAAGCGTACCACAGAACAAGCAGATTTCTCCAGCCAGACATGTCGAAGCACCATCTCTACACACATCGCCATGTGCGCCTGGTGTGCTTGTCGACGGCCACAACTGCCACGGGTGAGACTGACACAGCAGCGAACGTTTTCACTCTTTTCCGAGAATTCACAGTTCCCATGAAACTGGTTACGACGCCAGATGTTTCTAATTGATTCGTCGAGACCTCGTACTCTCTTTCAGGTCCACGTTCTTCGTACGACGCCTTCCATCTTCTACACGTCTCTAATCAGGCCAATATACAAGTCTCGTGATGTCCGAAGTACAAACGTTGACGCCAATCGTGTCGCTGTGCGCCAGATGCCTTTTTATCACAGTCTCACTGCAGAGGTGCGGTTGAGCTTTCTGTCGGTCACCTGGCAGGTGCAGCATCGTGCTCTGTATTCCAGACTAGAAAACCTTCCCACCCAGCACCTACTACATATAATTACAGACGAAGCGGCCGGCGTTGCTTGAGGTTTCGCAAGGGAACCCGCGGTCTCTGAGGCTCGAACAAATTTCCTGGGGCGACACATCAGGCACATGCAGACGCTGCAGAGCATCCGAAGTCGTTTCTGTAAAGCCATTCCTTCAAGCGTCCAGTTGCCTTCTGTGACCCCTCGCCACTCACTCAGCTTCACAGCAGTGGCTGGCATCTGCTACCTATCTATCTATCTACCTATCTATCTACCTATCTATCTATCTTTATATCTATCTTTATATCTATCTATATGAACACTGCGTTATCCCTTCAGTCTGACAAGCCACCAGCTTCAGCACCAGTTCAAGCAGAGCCCCACCCGAGGACTCTGGCGTCTGCGTAGCCCGGGTCGCATGTGATTCTGTCGCGGTATACGAGGAGTGACGGAAGGATCGGCCGGAGATACGTTCTGTTTTACCTCCAGTGGAAGGTTGGTGAGCAGCCTCTCAGGGCCGGTTTCAGAGATTCGCTGCTTTTCCGGAAGAAAGCCCCGCTGGTCTGGGATGCTGAAGTGCGCCTCTGGTGCGCGCAAGGAGAAAATACACACCACGCGTGTGATGAAGAGAGAGACACGGCTGAAGCCTCTGTTTCCAGCGACACTCCCAGTGTGAAAAAGTGGAAATGAGCAGTGTGCTTTTTGGTAGCAGTCCGGAGATCTGTCCGCCAAAACAACAGCGAAGCGAGGGGAGAAATACCCTAATTACGGAGAAGATGCGCTCAGTTAGATAGCTCACTTCCGTAGAAACAAAGAGTTGAAGTGCGTGGAAATGCATCCTGTTCGAAAGAGTGTTACATTCGAACTAGCCACGTACCGTTGACGCCAACTTTCTCGAGCTCAAACGCGGTTGCAGACTGGTTGAGACCTAAATGAAGAGCCAGTTTTTTCAGAATCCTCCCGTCTGATGCCTTCGCGTGTTCGTCTCCATTCGCTTCGCGAGTACCGTCCCGCTCCGAGTCCGAAACCTGTGTCGCCGTTGTTTCCTGCCTTAGTGACAGTGTTTTTAGCATCCCCTGCATCCTCGCAACCGGATGGGTTCCGCTGACACCCTCAACTTCGCTGAATTCGACTTCAGCCGGTCGCTTTCCCGAACTCTCTATGTGCGCATTTCCTCCGTCGGCGCTGCGAGTCACAGTCGCCGGTGTCCTTCGTGCGTTGTCCGCCGCCTCACTTGTTTCCTGGGGACCCGCGGCGTTTCGTACTCGTGAATCCAAGTCTGAGAGTGCCGTTTTCCCCCCTTCTGTCCACGAGCAAGTTGCAGACCGAAGAACTGCGGCGATTCGCAGCGCAGCCTCTTTCGCTGCCGCTGCCGCCACTTCCAAAATTTCTACCCCACAGAGATGGATGGCGGGAGAAACGGAGCAAAAGGGAGGCGAATATGAAACGCCTTTCCCAGAGTGCTTGTCTCCCCTTTCACCTGCCCCCTTCTGAGTTTCTTCCACCGTGAAAACCCCGTCTTTCCCCGTCCATGAGTCCGAGATTTGACTCGCGCGTGTCTGTCCCCTGTGGTGGCCTGCCGCCTCCCGCTCTTCCCGTTCGCCGATGCGGGAATTTTCTCTCCCGTCATCTTGATGCGAAGAAGCGTTGTCCAGCTCTGCCGAGCACGAAGTGCCTACGTCGTCGAAAGGAACGCCTGACCGGAGTGGAGGGACGAGTTTTTCTGCCGGGGTTTCGTTTACCAGATGACTTTTTGCGTCCTCTTCCCTGGAAACTGAGGAAAAATCCACCAGTGGGTCTTGTATTGAAATGGCTTCGCCCCGTTGTGCTTGCAAAAGAGCATACCCTAAATTCGAGACCAAACAGGCCGTCGGATTGTTTCGGACTGATCCAAACGGACCGAACCCCGTCACGTAGGCGACGAGAAACGCCCTCGAGTCGTCGTTTTCTCGCGGAGACTCCAGATATGACACAGAACGAGTAGGCAGAGAGGATGCAGAGGAAAGCGTTCCGTTGTGCGGAACACTTTCACTCAGATCGTGGACGGGCAGCATTGTACGGGCGTCACTGACAGAGGGTAAATAAGGAGCGACACGGAGAAGGCGGGTTGTTGACAGGAATTGTGCCATGCGTGTCTCACCGTCGACCCCTTCACCAATGGACGGGTCGCGTTTTCCACCGGAAGAAACACGCGGAGCAAGCCCGGGAGAGTCAGACTCTTCGGAGAAGCGAGAAGCTTCAGTTTTGAGTGTTCCTTCCTCGTCCCGATCGCTACCACTTTTAAAAGGCGTCACGAGCTTTGAGGCATAAAGAGAAGTGAATCTTGACGTGAGACCAATGGGCAGCTTTCGGGAAAGATCTGCCGGGTCAGAACCCACGGAAGGAAACAAAAACGACTTGGTCTCGGAGGCTGAACGTGGAGTGGACTTGTGCAAGCGGAGTACAGACGAGACACGAGAGAGCGGTGCAAAAAACTTAGACGAGGAAAGTGCTCGCGTATTCACGGAGAGCGCAGGTAAGTGTGTTTCGAGTGACAGATTCACGCTTTCTCGTGGTTCGTTGTCTCCAGGGAGAAGAGACAGGGGAGCACCAGAAAGATCCGACAGCGGCTGGGGAACGGCCAACGAGTCGCTGTGATGAACATCAAAGAGACCAGAGGCCTGGATAGCGTCCAACGGAGAAGGCGACAGATCAAGAAAGGACCGCAGAGACGGCTCTGAAGAACTGGAAAAACTGGCAAGCCTTCCACGGGGAGTGTCGGCGTGGCGCCAAAAACTCAAGGCGGGACTGGCCTGCGCCGTGCCGGGTGCGCGAGCTTCCGCACACGAGCCCTGGAAAAGAACACTTAGTTGAATGAGGAAAAACACGAGTAAAAAACGGGGAGAAACCAGGGAATCCACGAAGAGGCGAGCAAATGTGCTATGAAGGACAGGCTCCGGCTTGACCGGACCGACGGTGACGACCCGTGTCTTCAACTTTGCTCGATACTGTCGCGTACCTAGCCCGGCCCTACCCATTTTTTGCCGGTGACTTTCTTCATTTTCGGACGCCCCCTGCAGAATTGCACAAAAAACATGTGCGGTAGTGTGCAGAATGCCAGAAAATTTCTTTACCGGCAAGACGAGAGCGAGGCCTCACTTTGTCGGATGCAAAGGCCAGTAACGAAGATGGAAACGCAACCGCGCAGGTGACCCCGACAGACTGCGGCACCTGCAGATGAAACGCGTCTGGCTCACCAGAGAAAAGCCCTCTCCAAACTTTCTCCTATGTTCCTGCCTTTCTGTGTGGTTTAGTAACAAATAAGCCTCTGGCAGCACCCGCGCTCCAGCGACAAGACAACAAAGCGACGGACGGCTTTTCCGCGCCGTGCCTAGCTGGAGAGCCTGCAGCTCCTCACCGGAAATCGCTTTGCGGCTACGGAGACACCATCTTTGCGTGCGGCTCGAGATATCCCATCCGTCGTGTCTCCTCGAGGAGCTGTGGAGTAGAGGGGTAGTACAGGGACATGTGCTTCAAAGAAAGCCAACGGCATAACAAACATCCCCCTTGTCTGTCCATGACTCCCTGCCTTCTCTGCTTTCCACGAATACGCGCAACTGTGTAAAAAGGTAAGATGTGAGCGCAAAAGCAGCGCCACAGTCCGCGAGCTTTTCTCAGACAGTCCAACCGATACAGAAAACGCAATTGTACTTCAAGTTTTCCTCGCAGCTGTATGTACACCCGGAGTCATGACCGTACACACACTTATCGCACTGTGGCACCCCTTCCTCAGCCAGCGACTCTATCGTGAAGACCTCGCAGTGCATTCTGCCGGCAAAAGAGTCACTGGTTCTCGAAGAACCAGGGGATTTCCGCGGCGATGTTTGTCAGGTGTGCGTTTGGCGCAAGGTTTGTGACAAGCATCGTGCGTTGCGCCGTAGCACTGGTAGCTGCTACACATTTGTCTTAGACGAACGTATTTCCGAGATAATCAGTGAAGCCTGTCCCCCCTCCTGATTTGTGTGCATGGACGCTGGAGGTTCCGTCTCGATGCGAGACTTCTTGCAATATGAATATTTATGGGTACCTTTCGTTCGTCATCAACTCGAAAGCTATACATCCCACAGCAGATACATGAGGTCCAGAGCACAGGAGCTCCCTTGCATGAACAAAGCGGTTGACTTTCAGTTTAACAGTATCCTGCAGAGGTGGACTCAGACAGCGAAAGGCAACGCCACGCAGCTGGTCTCCTGCCCAGAGCAGGACTTGAGGCACCATCGATGCTAAGTTCCGGCACTCTCCTCGTGGACGCAAGATGGCTTTAACAGGCAGAAACTTGCATAAGGCGAATATGGCACCCGCAGACATGCTCTCGGCCGGTTGTGTTTCGTTTTAATATGCTTTAGGCACAGAAAAGAATAGAGAGTTTCAACAACTCATCACTTCCTTCTTTCAGTAGTTTTCGCTGTTGCGTTCCCCTAGTTTATCTGCACGCAATTTCCTTGCCCTCGCCCCCCTTCTCCTGCAGTTTTCTTCGTACTTCGTAGGAAGTGTGTCCGTGGTCGGATTTAAAAATGCCACTCGGGGATACGTTCCCGCAGCACGGTCCTCCAGTAACTCATCAGTACGTTGATTCGACGGCGCAGAAGCAAAGCCGCGCGAAGCTCGTACTGCGTTTTCACTGTATTCATTCAACAACGAAACCGTAGGGCGTCCCGCGTTCACACTACATTTGACATCTTTGGGTGACTCAGTGTGCAAAAACGTCAGCAGTTAGGTCGCTTGACAGTGGACGAATGCCGGGATGAATAGATCTTTAGTTGTTCTCTGTGTGGGAGTCGCGGGGGCAGTTGCGACTCCGGTGGCTGTAAGCACGTCGACTGAAGCGGTTCTTTGAATTAGAGCAAACAGGCGACTTGGCAGTTTCCATATATCACTGATCGAGCGACTTGTTATCCGCGAAGTCACTCCTTTTCGAGACGCCTGCAGCGTTGCCACTTACTGTGAGTGTGCAATAATCACACCTCTGCATCCAGGCTTTACAACTTGGTGAGTGCATTATATTCTTCACCAAACGTTGCGAACGTTTTCATAAAAAAATCAATTTTTTCACTTTGCTGCAACCATTCCAGCACTGGCCTCATAGTTCTCGCCTTCTATCAGTAGCGGCTGGTCTGTGACTTTTTTGCCCGAGTCGGTACTCTTGCGCCGCTACACGAGATGATATCGTGTTTGCCGCATGTGCAAAGGCTTGGCTTTTCTTGAGTCTCTGCGAGTTCAAAACGAAACAAAGAAACAGCCAAAACATTCGCGAAAGGTGAACACTTGCGAGAAACTTTTCTCATCTCTGACCCTACGGGCCCACACCGCAGCACAGGAGGGACTCTCAAACGGCGGCTTGTGGATGTCTGCACATTATCTTAGTGGGCTCACCAAGATTCGAAATAGTCACCTTTTCTGAGTTCCACACGCGCGCAAAAAAGGGACAGGTGTATTAGGCGCAAACGCACTTGTGGGCACTGCGCCTTCCCACTGTTTCTCCAACTGTAGATCAGTTGTCACTGTTGTTCCTATCCGTCGTGACGAACAGAGAACCACAAGCGCCTTCAGATGTAATAGAGCACCATTCGGCTCACCGCCACTGTCGTTGCCTCGAGCAAACATATGAACTCCTCACAGAGCGAAACCGTTCTCACCTTCTGCAAACTCCCTCGTTGGCTTGCGGGTTTCCGGATTTCCCGCGCTTGCACGTTGTTTAGGTAACTCACGGATGTCTCAGCCTTACAACGTGCACCAAGATGACACGTCCGCTGCTCCGTCCGCTTTGCTGCGGCGTTGGCCGACAAAGGTTTTTGTCTGTGTGCATCTTTCTGGCTGCCTTTTCTCCTGCCTTGCTTGCCTGCTCAAACCGCGTATGGCCAGACGGGGCTTCTCCGCCGGCAAGCTACTTCCTGATAGTTGAGCCCGAGGGAATCACCAAACCCCGCACGCAAGAAGTTTCCCTGCTCGGTGGACAGAGTTTCGCTCTGGTCGATAAGACAGCAAACGGGCTCGAATTCAACCCGGCCTCCTGGGACACGACAGCGCTCCCGTTCGATGACTCCCACTGTCAGACAGACCAAACTATTTCCATGGGTTCGCTCTTCCCGGAGGCGACTGCCCAACTCTGGAGCCAGGTAGCTCCCCAGCCCGCTGAGGCGGAGGCAGGGGTGAAGAAAATCTACAAATTCGTCACTCCGCCAATGGAGCAACTCCCGCGAAAGGCCGTCAACTTCTGTCTCGTGGCCTACAACAAACAAGCTCGCGGATCGAGAACTGGCACCACAACCGAATCTGAAACAGCCGGGCCAGCTCTCACACTCGTGTTTCATGCAGCTGGACCACAAGCCACGTTCGGCATCGCACTCGCCACTGTTTTCTTACCTCTCTTTTCCGTCTTTTAAACTGCGTTGGTGGCCATCGAAGAACCTCCAGCACAGAAGGACGAGACACACCAATGTACTTCTCTGTATGTATTTCCCTCTGCATCTCTACATATATTGATGTTTAACTTTCTGTGGAGATAGGAGTGCGCAAGGTGTTCGCTTTTTCTCGTCGCTTACAACGCTCAATGCCAGCATGTGCGGGAAACAGTACTTTTTCGTTTGTGACTGTACACGTCTCTTCGAATAAAAATACTCCACACAATGTTGGAAGCTCCAGTCAAGAGCGTGGTTTGCATATTCAAAACTCCGCAGCTCAGTACCCACTGTCTGCACCTTAGATCCTTGAATGCGTCTGCAGCTTGTGCAACTCGTTGGTGCTGGCAGTCACACATGTGCTTCCGCTTGACAAAGACTTCAGTACGCCCAAAGAGCACCGACAAGGAAGGAGGCAAGTTGCGAACTGCGGCAAGGTTGACTCAACAAAACAACGTCTTTGGCAGATCGACAAAGAGACCGCTTGAGGCCGGAAAATGTCTGCGTTTTCAGAGGTTTTTCGTTTCTCGTGAGAGTCGACGGTGACGCACTTTGTGTTGCTCTTGCCTCCTCTCCATGATTACATATATATATATATACCCATATATCGATGTTTCCCTTCGCATCATGTGTGAAGTATTGTGAGACGGACAAGTATGTCCTTGCCCCCGAGTTTTCGGCCTTGTTGTGGTATCAAGGATCATTTGGAAGCCCATCCGCTATTGTCCATTTGCCTTACGCGTGACGAACAGAACTTCGCAAAAGGCAGAGACACAACACGATTTGCAACAATAATCCTTAAATATAAAGCGCGGAATCGAAATGGTGTGGAGCAGCCGTACTAGGGGAGGATGCTGAACTACCGCACGTAGCGCTCTGAGAGAGGTATCGTTGTAGCAAATGATGGCGACAGCCTGACGTATATACTGTAAAAAAATATTTACAAAAGACACCCCTAGCGTTTGTGACAGAGACTTCTTCCTTAGTGTTCCAGCTAAACTCGCTTGATCGGAGTGAAGCAAACGCCATGAAAGTGCACGAACCCACTCTCAGGAAACTTTCCAAATCCATCTGTGGACTGCGGAACCAGCAGCAGCCCGCCTGCTACTGCCTGGGGACTGGAACTCGAGAAGTTCTGCGTCGAGTTCCAAGCAGCGTGTACTTGAAAACCCAACATTTACTAGCAAGGTGTACAAATGCCATGACTCTGTCTCTCTGGTTGTCTCATCACCCCACTTCATACTGTGTCACAAGGTGTCTGCACAGTCTAGTGCGAACGTTCCCCGTACCTCCAGAAAAGAAAGACTGCCTTTTCTAGGCTGTGACACAAGTCGTCAACTAGGAAAACTGTCTGGTCCAACAGTACACATACTAGGATGTACTGCCTCCGGCATTTCATCAGGTAGCCTAACCCCTAGGTTTTCTGTATCACTCGTTGAATTCGTATCGAGATTTAGATCGAAAAACTACTTCAATTCTCAAACGAAGCGCAACTGGTTTGCCCCAGGCCCCTGCAGGTGGACAGTAAAACTACAACGAGTCCACTCTGCAACTGTCGCGGGCGTAGCAGTACACGTCTAGAAACGCGAGGGAAAGGGACGAGAAGAATTTGGTTTTCTTCGACACGACCCTGAGTTCATTCTACATCGGTTATCCTCTACGCGGAACGCAGGGAGTCACTGGTATTCCTCGCACTGACAGCGAGAGTCAGCGACCGCACAAATCTCTCCGACCCGCTAAAAGAAGAGTGTTTTGTTGAAACAGAGGCTGCTCTCTCAAGCAAGAGAGTTGCATGCGCCAGCGAGGAGCCGTCTTTACAACAGAAGTATGGAAGCGTTCGGGAACAAGAAACAGAGACATGGTGCCATGGAGTTCGACCACCCTTCGTCTCCGCGTCCGCAGTCTGCTGACCCCGGACACGGTCCGTCCGTCTGTCTTCCTTTGGCTTGTCTTCATCTGGCGTGTGTTTCTCTTTCTTTCTTTTCCTCCCTCTTCGCTGTCGAGCTCTCGGGTGATGCCCGCGTTCCAGGTCCAGACGGGCGCTCAAGCGGAAGCGCTTCAGTCGACCGTCGTGGGCGGTGGAATGCAAGTCTGAATTTCGTGTCTCAGAATTCCTCTTCTGATGAGTGCCAGTTGCGTGAGAAGCAGCGACGACGCTGCTTGCGGGGTGATCGAGACCGGCAAGTCCGTCGACACTCCACCTAACTTGCAAGTGGTTGTCTCTTCTCGCTCTTTCGCTTTGCTGCTCTTGCTCACTGTTTCTCCACGACTGCGTCTCGCATCTGCAAATGCGTCTCTCGGGGACACAAACAGGAGCGCTCTTTGCTTTGCAGCCGCCTCCATATCCCTCCCAGCCGTTTGTGGCAAAGAGGTCTTTTCGCTGTCTCCTTTCTTGGTGTCTCCCTCGGAGGCCCCCCGCGCCGAGTTGCGCGTTTCGGAGAAACGCGCGTCGGCACAGAGGACCAGGCGCGAGCATGCCTACGAAGAAACGCCAGACAACGCGACAAGAAAGGATGCAAGCGCAATCGACGTAGGGAAGCTGAAGAACAGACGAGACAGCTCCCGTGAGGCCAGAAACTCAAGAGGCAAAGCAAAAGGAGAAAAACACCAAGGATAACTCCTGAGAGAACACACCCTTCTCTAGCAACGAGGGCACACTTAGGGGTGGCCAGAACAGGAAACGAACGTGAGAAAAATCGCTTGTAAATTCATCAAGAAACGCTCTCGTCAGAGGGCTTCGTCGAAAACAAAAACGTGCACCTCACACGCAAGAAGACGAAAAAGAAAAAAACCACGCGAAGCTGGCAAGTCTAAAAGTTGTTCAGCTGCTGTCGCCTTCCCTTCCTCACTCTGTCTTCTTCTCCATCTGAAACTTCTTCCAGTTCTGCAGAAAACGCACCTCAACTAAGCCGACAGATTGGAAGTCCACACCTCCCGAAGGAGCCAGCGGCAGGGGGGGGGCGACGTCCGCCTCCTCGAGGAAGCAGCAAAAGTCGACTGTCTTTGGAGCGAGCGCGAACTGTGGAGAGGCGGCGCTGCTCTGCGCGAGAGAAGAAAAAACAGACAAGACACAACACCAAGACTCACCTTTCTACACAAACGCAGAACGTCTAAAGTACAGACACGCGCCTGTCTTCGGTTTCCATGAGTCGAGGGAAGGTGGACCTCGCGCTGTGTCCAGTCCCAGGGACCTTTTTTGTTGTGGGGAAGCCCTCCTGTCGGCTTATTGTCGGGTCCATATATACCCACACCGCGTTCACGTTCTCCGTCCGGGTGTAGCGACCCCCTTTTGTCCTCTCACACCTCTCTCGGCTTATCTTCGGACCGCGCTTCCCCCCCCCTTCGTTTCCGCTCCCTCTTCTCGCGTTCGCCAACACCCTCTTCTGACCTCCCTCAGGCCTTCCGGACTTCGCCTGCGGTTCACGGTCGACCCAAAGCTTCTCTGGGGTCTTCTTCCTCTTGGACTCGAGGCGCCGCGGCCTGCTCTGTCTCACCTTGGCTGCTCCCTTCGCTTCGACGAGAAAGAGGCTCGCCGCCTCCTTCAGAGCGCGCCTGTCGCGGAGATTCAAGCTGAGGAACTGCGGCTTCAGCAAGTCGAGGAACCGCTCGACAGTCTTCGCCAGAGCTTCTGCCTCGCGGGCGATCAGAGGGTCGCCCCCCTGGCCACCCTCTCGGCGTCTGAGAGGCGCATCAGAGACAAACGAAGAGACAAAAGCTGAAACGGTTCAGCCGAAAGAGACGTCAGAGAGACGGCGGCGCTTGTTGTTGAGACTCCTCATGAAGGTGGAGAAGAACCACGCGTCGATGTTTACGTCCCTGGAAATGGCCTCTTCGGCAACTGGCGTCAGCGAATCGCACGAGACGGAGAAGTGTGAGAAGGACGCACACGAGGGATGCGCAAGCCAGCGGGAGAAAGGCGCTCTCTCTCGAGTATACAGAGGCAATGAGGAGAGAGTTGCCCGCAGCAAAAAGCTCCGAAATGCGTGAACGCAACACAAGAAAATAAGGATGGTTCCCTCACTGGATATGCTGAAAGAGCACCAAAGCCGAGGCGCTCAGAAGCTGCTGAAGCTGAGCAGCCGAGAGACGCGGCGCCATCGCCAGCAAGGACGGCTGAGACAAGAGAGCGACCTACACAGAGACGGAGACAGAGGAGAAGGACGAAGAGCGCAGCGGTGAGGTAGAGGACGAACACCGCAGCTTGAAGCCACAGCCACGAATCAAGAGATGGAAAACAAGAAGACGGAGTGTTTTTCTCTCGAGATACAGGGTCAACGGCACACACGAGGGGGAAGCGACAGAAACAATCGTCGGCAAAAAGATGAAAACGAGGAAAGTGGAAACGAAACGAAAAATCAAATAGACAGCCAGACAGCAGTTACGCGAGAGAGTAAAAAACAGGCAACACAACAATCCCCCCCGACCTTCAAAGGACGCGGAAGGCATCGGACTCTCTTTGGCTCTCTGTTTTGCCATTTGACCTTGTACATTTATACACATATATAAAGACGCATATATATACATATATACATATATATAAAGGGGAGCCTGTTGTTTGTGTTTCACTTGGCTTACCCCCCCACTCCCCCCCCAGTCTTCTCTTTTCTGATCTTCCATCTGCTCCTCTAAATAAACAAATGTACATATGTATATATATATATATATACATGTATGCGTATACGTCATGAGAGTGGTTGTGTCTTTCTACTGATTTTGTTCATCGTTTTACAGGAAGCCGGAGGTCAGCGGGCGCTAGGCGCGTCAAATGGAGAAGGGCCTCTGGCAGCTGCGTCGCGAGAAAGGCCGCCTTTTGGCTGTGAAGTTCCACGGCTTCTGAAACCTTCTGGAGCAGCTGACTGTCGCGCAGTCTGAAAAAGAACAAAAACAAACAAGACCAGTGCACAGTCCGTTTCCTGGACTTCTTCCTCACAACCAACAAACATACACCGGCATATATTCATACATAAATACATATATATACATATATATGTATATACAATATACAAGTGTCGATTCTCCATCTCACGAAACGTATGTATGTATGCATGTATGTAAAGATATGCATATTCACCACAGGCACAATTGCATCAATTGTGAGTCTAACAGCACACGTAGACCTAGATAAATATGTAAGCCTAGGCACATTTACACTTCGACACAAACCTGCATGTTTACATATGTAACGGGAATGACAGCATGTGTATTTGCAAGGAAGGACGCTTCCAGGAGAAGCTGCGCATGCTCATATATATATGTATATATATATACATGCATATGCATAGTTGTGTCAGTGTATATTTGTATATTCTGTAACAGAGGGGTATGTGGGGTGCTGCCTGGCGAGGAGCAAAAAAGCTACGAGCTCATGGAGCGTCACAGGGGAAAGGATTTCAAGTACCTCAGTAGGTCGAGGTGACGCAGGAGAGCGAGCAGCTGGTCTCCGCGATCCGTCGCACGATTCACTTTGTCTGCCATGTCGGACCTCCTGGGGAGCAGACGAGAGACACATGAAGGACATCGAGTTCGCCAGATTGCGACGTTCACAGCAATGTCGGGGATTCGCAGATCCCGCGCGACCAGCATCGGCTCTATTGATGGTCGTCGTCGTTATCCCCTCACCCGACATGTTCTCTTTCAACTGGTTTTCACAAACAGAGCCCCCTGAATGCCCCCAGGCTCATCGATCCACGATACGGCGACCGAAACCGCAGGCCACAGGTTGTATCCATATCTATCCATATATAAACATATATATACATATATATACATATATATACATATATATAAATACATATATATACATATATATACATATATGTATGTATATATATGCGTATATGCAGACGTATAAGTGTATATGAATAGACCTTTACTCTCCAGCTGGAAAAGTGTGAATAGATACGTGCATCTTTATTTGTCCCTACACGAACAAGAGTATCAACTTCTGGGCGTACATGTATGGAGAGGCATCTCTCTGTATACGACTGTCTGTCGGTCTAGACACACCCATACGAATCGGTATCTGTCTGTCTTCGACTCTTCATCTATCTTCACGAATAGACAAATGTCTTTGCAGCGCGTTGATGGGTCTGCTAGACTGGACGCTATCGACAGCGCGCGAGCGCGGGAGACGTCAGACTTGACCTCGACAGAAGAAGGAGGTCTCGCACGCACCGACTTGACAAGGCAAGAAGCGACATCTCCCAGAGCATCCCCGGCCTACACTTTGGCTCTCTGTATCTCTCTGAATCTCGCATTCTCATCTTTCACTTTGTCCCCGTCAGGCTCGGCTTGTCACAAGTGAAGCTCGCCTCTTCAACGGTTCAGTGCCTCGCCGTATCAACGCCAACTGACCTGAGAGGTTCTTCGATCCCAGCGAGGTCCAGGCGCCGTGCGGCGGCGACTGCGCGCAGAGTGTCGTGGAGAGGAAAGGCCTGAATGGACAAGAAAACAGAATGCGTTTCCAGTTCTCTCTCTTTGCCGAAGAAAGGCTCGCACGGCTCTTCCTTTTCGCCATCTTCCTCTCTTTGAAAGAGCACCAACGTCTTCTTCGTCAGTCCCTTCTCCTTGTGAGGATGCAGCGAACTGTGCTCTCTCTCTCTCTCTGCACCGCTTCCGCGCTGGACTCCCCTCCAACTTGCTCTGCGTTCGCCCCCCATTTCGATGCCCAGCTGATGGAGATCGTGGAGAAGCCGCACCAGAAGGAGCGACGCGAGAGAAGAGACGGAACAGCGAATGGCGCAGAAGCATTGACACACGAGACCTTGAAAACAGAGGGGCCGGAAGGCATCTCCCGCGACTTCTTCGTCCCTCCGGTTCCCCCCGATGATAAGAATCGACGTCCTGTATCGATAAGACGAGAGCGCGAGACTCTTCGAAACCCACTACGCAGACGCATCTGAGAGATGCGTCTTTTCACAGCGAACGGCCAGCACCGTCCGAGGATGGACAGTTCAACGCCTTCCCTCAGTCCGCTACAGAACGCCTGCTCGCATCGCCGCGCGTCTGCAGTTCTGAAGAAAATCATCCGCCCTCTCGCTTGGTCAGGTGCGTCTGTCTCTACCTCCCTTTTTCATCCTGCACCAAGACAGGAGCGAACGTAGGTCTTAAAGAACACTGCGAAAAGCTTCGCCTCGTCGCGCACCTGGCCATGCTGTTCGGCGCAAGCGACGCAGGCGTCCACCAAAGCCGATTGGCTGTAACGCTGTCGACTCAGACCCTCCAGGCACCTGCGCAGAGCAAAAAGCAGCGAAGCAACAAAGGAAAAGAAGAACGCGCTGAGAAGGAAGTGACGTGCACACGCAGAAACCAAAGGAGATGGAGAGAAACGCAACCCAGGAAAGAAGAAGGAAAACGAAAAAACGCAGATGTAGAAAGAGAAGGAGAAGCAGATGCAGAGCGAGAAGACCTACATCTAGAAAGAGACGAAGAGGAGAACGAGGACTCGGAAAAAAAGTCCATCTAGCAAGAGAGAGATATAAAAAAGAGAGATGGAGGACTCTCGAAGTGAGTGGGAGGGGAGACGAGCGACATGGGGGAGAGAAAAGACAAATTGAAAAACGACAGAGGAGAGTCGGAGAAGGGAACTGAAAATGCGGACTCAAAAGCGAAGGTGCTCACCCGTCGTAGACGTACGCGAGATGCACACAGTGGGGGCGACAACACAAATGGCTTTCGCGAGGCGACTCGTTAGCCAGGCAAGGACTGGACCCAGAGAAAAAAGACCGTTGTGAGGGAAAGAAGAACGGAAGGCACCACAACGAGGAAAGACGCTTTGACAGAAACGAGCGTCACGACACACAGGCCTTAAAAAGAAAGGGAAGAGACAGCTGGTCACGTAGGGGTGTACATGCATGCAGGGACGCAGGAGACGCAGAGGCTCAATAAAACGACATGCACCGACGGCTAACGACAAGACGCAATCCCACACACAAGCGCCGCGGCGGCGTTCCCTCGTCCTAGGCTTTGGACGTCGACACAAGTTCCGTTTAGCAGTCTCAGTTCGAAAATAGATATGCGAGCTGGACTACAGCCTCAGATCCGGTAGCCCGCTCAGAACGCGTCAGGAAACGGACGTTTCTTGAACGTCCAGAAGATCGACTTTTTTGGCGACGCCAGAGTCACTGTTGGTCTCTGACGGACGCTGCATGCGCTGAGTGCAGAATGTCCATGGAAGGTCAGTCTTCACTTACACACAAAACCAGCCGCAGCAGTTCGTGAAAAGGCGAGTGCTACAGCTTATTGCCTACGAAACCTACAGAGCTTTATATGTATATATATATATATATGTATATATATGTATATATATGTATATATATGTATATATATGTATATAGATGTATGTATATATATATATATGTGTGTATGTATGTATAGGTATATATGTGTATGTATATGTGTGTATGTATGTATAGGTATGCATGCATGCGCGTGACTGGCGTGGTGAGTCGGAAGACAGTACACGAGAAAATAAAGGAGACTTGAGTTTGAGCTCTAAAAGACAGCCGCCTGCCGCAGCAATGTTACCAAGGCGACTGCTGGATGTTTTGTCATCTAGGCTAAAAAAGTAATTATACATCTTTGTATAAAGACCAATATGTCACTAAACGCGCGCAGGTGAACGGTTTCGCGGAGAACGGATCTTCTTGTCGAAAAAAGCACTGGGAGCGGGACTCGAGGTCCCCTCTTCGCACCTGAAGAGAAGGGCGATGTATCTCCTTTGCGCGACCTCGTCTCCAGTCTCAAGGCTCTGTTCTCCGGCGCGAAGGTCCGAGG
Organism: Toxoplasma gondii ME49; assembly: GCF_000006565.2. NCBI lineage: Eukaryota > Apicomplexa > Conoidasida > Eucoccidiorida > Sarcocystidae > Toxoplasma > Toxoplasma gondii. The sequence continues at coordinate 6,598,370 of NC_031476.1, forward strand.
CGAGAAGCTGCGCCTGTGTGGCGAGGCCATCCAGAAGGGGAAGGCGAGGAGACAGCAGACTGCCCACAGTTCGGCATAGAGAGTCAAGAAGCGCGGCGTCGAACGCATACATCTTCTCCTCGATATGCTTCGTCAGCGGATCTCGAATCTGGCAAGACGGCAAACGAACCAAAGTCCTATCTGCACTTCATTTGTTTTCGCGTCCACACACACGGATGCAGGCAGCTTCACAAACGGTCCGTCGCAGAGGCAGCGGAGCTCTCTCTGTGTCGACGAGTGAGGTTTGTCTACGCAGACGAGGTATGGACGAAAGGACTCGAATCGCCGACGCAAGAAGCGCCGCGACTGCGTCTTTGTCTGTCCGAGGAGTAGGGTGGCGGTGAGTCTTGTGTCTGCATGTAGGCTCTCGAAGGGGAAGCAGTGCAAGCGTTCCACCTTGGACTGTCCGCCGAAGCCGCCGACATGCTCAAGGCGGCAGAAAGGTCCGGCGGGCACAGAACCTGGTGGAAACGATTGAAGGCGAGGGAGGGGCAGCGTCGGCAGAGAAAGCGAGGTGCGACATGCAAAGCGGGTTTGGAAACTTCCTTCAATCGACCCTGTCTCGCAGGGAGACGACTTCTCCGGCTGCTATCCTTACCGAAGGGTGACAGAGGCCGAGGCGCGCGGAGAGCGAGAGAAGAGCTGCGAGGCGCTTCGGGGAAGGCTCGACCAGCTGGTCTTCGAGCCTGCGAGGTCGCACCACAAAAGACACACAGAAGAGAGAGGAGAGTCGAGTTGCGAACGGCGACGGAAGAGAGGGGAGAGCGAGTCAGCAACAGTGAAGCCTGTGCAGCGGGAGAGACGGGGACGCCGAGGCCCCGCGGCCGCGAGGCGGAGGAGGCGAGAGAGAAGAGCAAAGCGCAGAAGGGGAAGAAGGGAGACCAGGAAGTGAAGAAGAGAGAGAAACGCAGAACAGAGGAAAAGGAAACGGTTCGTCTCAACGCGCGGCCGAAAACGAAGACCCCACTGCAGACGTTTGCAGGAGAGGCCGACCCAAAGACGGAGCACTTGGCCGGCTGGAGCATTTTTATTTTAAAGCAGTTGGGCACTGTAAGAAGTAGAAGCTGCAACGGAGCCACAACGCGACGAGACCGTAGATTCTTTTGAAGGACTTCGCGTCTCAAAGTGGGGTTCACCCTGTTCACTTCTTCAGAAGGTTTTCTGCGAGTTGATGTGAAGCGTTTGGACAGTGTTTTAGAAGCCTCTTGTGACTTTTCGTCTTGAAACATGCGTTCAGGGATCCCCGCGTTGCTTTCTTCGCTCCTTCGCTCTCAACGCGACGACTGTTCTTTCCTTCGTCGTCTTCCAGGAATCGCTCGAGGCCGGACAACAGATGCAACTGACAGACTTCTGCAGTGCGAGTCTTTTGCAGAGAAGTTGAGAGCCGAGAAGGAAGCCAAGCGGGAGAGGGATCCGTTGGCGGGGACCTTGAAGCGTGTCTGCTCAGGAGACAGCTCGAGTGCATGCGCGGAGGGCTCCTACCTGCCGGCGACGGCTGCGAGGAGTGCTTCGTCGGAGTAGGGGAAGGACGCGAAGTCAGAGAGAATGTCGAGAATCTCTGGAGGATAGAATCGATCTGAGAGCGCGAAGAAGCGCTGGGACGCGACGCGCAGAAACGCCGGATCTACGATTTTCGCCTGTGTCTGAGGACAGAGACACACGGAGGCAAAGGCAAGTCTTCCTGGCCCTCAGGGACGGACCAACGAGAAACAGAGAACGAAAGGGAAAAACAGGCAATCGCGACGACGGAGAAGACACGCTAAAGAAGAGAGACAGAGACATCGACGACGACGCGAAGCCGAAGCTGCCCGGGGGGACGATGCCTAAGAACAGGAAGAAGAGGTCCAGTAGCCTGCCCCCGCTATTTGCCTCGGCTCCCTTCTGACGAGGCCGACCGCTTGCTGCGCAGACTTCGACGTTGCATTTCGTCTTGTGCAGGAGAAACGCAGACACTGTTTCTCTTGGGGAACGAGACGAGCAGAAGACGCGGACTCACAGCTTCTCGGAGAAGCGATCGATACTCCTCTGGGGATGCCTTTAGGAGCGAAAGAAATCTCTGCGCCGGCAAGTACCCTGAACCTCGTGCGTCCTTCTGCGAGAGCCGGAGCGAAGAGAAGCGGCGAGGAGAAGACAGAGAGGAAGAGGCGACATGCAGACAGGGATCAGAGCAGAGAGCAGAGGGAGGAGCGCGCTGGGCAGGCGACGAAAGCGAGGGCCGCGTGAGAGAGGAAACGAAGTGACACAGGCAAGAGAAAGAGTTGAGAGACGGAGAGCGACAAACAGAGAGAGGACGCGTCTGCAGAGCTCGGCGAGAGCCGAGAGAAGAGAGGAAAGAAGAGGAGAGATGTGAGGAGAGATGTGAGGAGAGAGGGGACGATGAACGAGAGGCAGAAGGGGGAGAAGAGACTTCTTGGCGTGTGGGGCTGGGAGAAGAGCAGAAAGAGAGAGAGGAGGAAGAAAGCGAGAAGAGACGTCGGTGGACACAGAAGGAAGGCAGAGAAGAAGAAAAGCGAGAGAAGCGCGTGAGGGGGGGGAAAGGAATGGAGACCGCAGATGCGAGAGGAGAGAGACGTCCACGCGAAGCAGCAGAGACGCGACCGCGACAGCGGCGAGAGACTGGGAGAGACAGACGGAGGCCGCGCGGCCGCGCGAGGCTGTCTTCGGCTGGGAGCCGCATTGCGGAGCACTGAAGACAGAGACGAAGAAGTTGACAAAGAGTGCGAAAAAAAGGGAAACAGGGTGAAGGAAAGGAGACGAAGAAGAAGAAAGAGAAAGAGAAAGAGACAGCGAAGAGGGAGAATCAGGCGAGGGAGAGAGGTCCGTGTGAAAAGGCAGTGAGGAGAAGAGCTAAGGTCGGAGCTTGAACAGAACGCGACCTTCCCCAAGTCGTCGGAGTGCAAGAGGACAAGAGGACAAGAGGATGAACAGAGAAGGAGGAAAGAGAGAAAGAAGAAATTGGATGAGAGGCATGCGTCCGCGGAAGAGCGACTGCCAAGAGAGGAACGCGAGAGTCGCGAGGACGAAGGAGCGACGAAAAGGATAAAAAGAAGCAGAGGCAGAACTTCAACGTCCGTAGAAATCATCCAGGAACATGAGCAGCGAGCGTCGTTCCTCCCCGGGAGAAGCCCGGTGTACGTACACCTCAACCGTTGTCTCTCCCACAACAGAGAGGGTCCGAGGAATGTCGTTGAAATGTCCAGACGACCCCACCAGCAAGACCAGCGCGGCGAAGAAGCGACATGGAAACCGTTTTCTTTTTTTCACTCGTCGAGAGTTGAGCGACCGGACATGCAATGTCGAACACCGATCGCGCATGCATGCATCTTCTCCTTGCGCTTTCTCGGCATCTTGTTCATTCACTCGACGCGTCCGCCAGTGCGTCTGTGTTTTCTGCAGCCATTTGATTCCTTCTCTCTAGAGAAAGGCTTGAAGCGCCGCCTTCCTCCTGGGGAGGCGTCTCCTACTTCCCCAGAACCTGGAACAATGGAGGAGGACTAAGCTGTTCCACCTTTTCTTTCTTCCTCTCCGTCCATCCCTTTTCTCTCCTTTCTGTCTCTCCTCCCTTTCCTGGCTTCTCTTGTCTTCTCTCCTTCTCCTCTCTTTTCTCGTCTTCCTCTTCTCGTTCTCAGGCCTCTTCTCCTCTGCTTCTTCCTTGCCTGCCCCCGGTCTGCCCGCTCGTCTTCCACATCGTTCCACGTCAAAACCAATTCCTCCGCGCTCCTTCTTCTCCCGCTCCTTCTCCCGCGTAGTCTCCCTGTTCTCTTTTCTCTTCTTCTTTCTTCCCTCGGGCAGCTTCCGTTCTGCACCATGCTGGGAGGAGGCGCGTTTTCTTCGGGGGGCTCTGGTGCCGCTGCCGGCGGCGGGGACGAGGGGGGCGCGTCTCTCTCCGGCTTCGTCCAGACGCGGCTGGGCATCGACCGCGCGGCCGTCGACGGCGTCTCCGCAGTTGTGCCGCTGCTGACGGAGGGCATCTTCGAGAACCGGGTCTGGCAGAGGCTGCGGAGTGCGAGGCCGCATCCGGTTTGGGGACGACAGGTGAGCTACGCGAGGAGAAAGGTCAGAGGAAAAAACGAGAAGAGGAGGAGGCCGCAGCGCGCGGAGAACGCGAAAAACCAGAGAACCAGAGGCAGCAGCAAACGAACGCGCCGATCTTCGTCGTGAGGCGAGAGGCCGAAGTCTCCGAGAAAGCCAGGCGCGGACCGAACAGCAGGCTGGAAGGACTGAGGCGCGAAAGCGAGGGAAGGAGGGAGCGCGGAGGGGGGGGGGTGTCGTCCTCACGCTGTTCCAGAGAAGCGAAAGCAGACCCAAGCGGATTGAAGATTTTGACCATAAGCTCACCAAGAGGGAGCATCTCGGCTTTCGTGGTCCATGACTGTGCGAGACTTCGCAGTCTCGAGAACAACGAAATGCGACCGGCCTCGAAAAAAAAAAGCGAACGGGGTGCTCGAAAAAATCCCGGAAAACGAGAGAGACGAAAAAGACGATGGCCTTTCTCTCATTTCATAGAGTGCGACTTCGGCGCGCGTCCTTTGAATCGTCGGACTGCACTTATGAAGGACTTTGTTTCCGGAGGGTCCCCTCGGTCTTGTGGTTTTCTCGGGGAGCGGCTCTCCTGAGGCGCTCTGTGTGGAGACAGCGAGCTCTCCTGGCTCTCCTGCTCTCCTGCTCTCCTTGTCGCGCTTGGCTTTCCGTTGCTCCTGTGGACTTTGTCTCAGGACGCCGAGACTGGCGTTGGGGTGTCTGGGAGCAGTCGCTCCGTCAGACAAAAATGCCGCAAATGGTTCAGAGAGGGTGCCTGTGAAGGAATTGGATTCTCTCCTGTGAAGGAATTGGATTCTCTCCTTTTGTAGACGTTGTGTCTCTTGAGTTCGAGTGCAGCTGCTGGAAACAACGCGCGCTCCAGACGGCTCGGTTCGAGAATTTGCGAGCTTTTTTTTGTCTGCTTTCCGTCCGCATCCGTCTCCCTTCTGTCTCTGTCCGTCTCGCTCGGTGGCTGTCTCTCTGTGTCGCGGCCTGTGCTGCCTTCTGCGACTGCGTTTCGAGGCGAGTGAGTGCCTTGAGTGCCTCGAATGCCTCGACTGTCTCGCGCCGCATTCGCTTCAGGTCTCCTGTCTCTCCCGCGCCTTTTGTCTGCTCGCAGCTGCTGCCGCCCCACAACCTCCCGCCATGGTCGGGCGCCGCCGTCTGTCCGTTCCTCGCCTGCTCCTTCATGAATCGGACGCGGACGGCGTGCACGCGCCTCAAATGGTTTCCCCACGGCCAGAAGCTCTTGGCTGGCACTCAGCCTGGCGAACTGGCGGTCTGGTCCGGAACCTTCTTTGGCTTCGAAGACCTCAAGCGACTGCCGCAAGGCGGCGGCGCGATCACGGCGCTCGAGTGGAGTGGCGGCGGAGACCGGCTGTTCGTCGGAGACGCTTCAGGTCTCGTCGTCGTGCTCTCGCAGGCCCTCAACCCAATTGAAAACGAGCCTTTGAAGGTGAGGAGAGCCGGGCGCGCAGCCAAGAGCCAACCGGTCGCCTTCGCGAGCCAGCGGCGCGGGAGCGCAACGAAAACAGCGGAACCGGGATCCGGGGAGAGAATCCGCAGCGAAACCGGGAGCGTCTCTCCACATGTCGCATGCACGTTCAGGGACAACACCGTTGCGCGCTCTCTGTCTCTCTGAAGGTTTCCAGATGCTTCGCACACAAGGAGGTTAACTGCGCCTGCAAGAGGGGAGAGGGCGGGTGTGGGGGGAGAGGGAGAGGGGCGGCGGATTCGTAAGCCTGGAGCGTGAGTCGTCGATCACAGAGAAGCGTTTTTCGCACAGAGCGAGGTGCCGTCTTCTGACGGTCAGAGGGCAGTCTCGTCCATCAGACGTCGGGACCTCTTTTCGCGTTTTTCGCTTCAAACAAAGGAGAACTTGAGGCCCAGTTCGTGCGACCTGTGTTGCGTTCTGTATCGCGGTCTGTGTTGCGTTCTGTGTTGCGTTCTTTCTCCGTAGTGGGTTCGACCCAGTGCTGCGTTTGCTTCCTCCAGACCTGCAACAGGTTGTCTCTTTTCTCTGTCCTTCTTCTCGGTCTTCGCTGCCTCTCGAGGCCTTCAGCTCCTGGCAACTCGTCGCTCGTGTCTCCAGCGAGACCGTTGTCCTTTCCTCCAGGCTGTGCTTCACCGCCTCTCGTACCTCCTGCCGCCATATGCCCCGCACCTCAAACTGCTCTGTAAACGCGTTTTTGCCGCTTTTTTTCCGTTCCTCGTTTCTTCAGGGCTTGAGTCACCCAGTGCTTTCGCTGTCGGCTTCGCCTCTGACGGCGCAGCTGCTCGCGGGGTGTGCAGACACTGCAGATCCCCTCATCTGGGACGTCAACCGCCTCGCGGTCTCTCGCGTGCTGCGCGCCCCCAACCTCGACAGCGCCTCTTCGACTTGTCTCCAGTGGCACCCTGTCAGCGCGCTGGTCGCCACAGGCTGCAAGTCCAGCTGGGTGTACTTGTGGGATCCGCGCGACGCCGCCCCGGTCGCGATGCTTCAGCCTCACCGGGGCGCGATCAACAAAGTCGTGTACGTCCGGCGGCCGACCCGAGGACGCGTCTGCAGACCTCTCTGCCGCAGCCGCCTGCCTGCGCTCCGCATGCAAACAGAGCTCAACGCTGCTGGATCAAAGTCCCTGCAAAGCGACACATACATCGCTATCCAGTGCTCTCTGTCTACACACAAACGAGGATACGTACTTTTATATGTATACATAAAAATATATATATATATATATGTATATATATATATGTATATATGTATATATATGTCGATGTGTATGTCTGCGTGGATGTTTCTAAAAACGGCGTTTATCTAGGTTGGTCTCTTGGATCCGTGGTTTCTGCTTGTTTCTCGTACAGTCTCGCCTAGACCCACTGCCTGATCTCCCATCCCCCCCTACGTTCCTTATATTACTCAATATAATCCAATCCTTTTAAAACGAATTTTAAAATTCTCGACCCTCACCACTCCCCCCGGAAACCGTACCGTGTTTGATTTCTGTATGTCCACTGATCTCCGCCTTCGTGGACTGTCCTTTACTGTCCTCTCCGATCTATCTCTGTCTACGTCTGTGTCTCGGTGCTTCTTTCCTTTTTGTTTCCCTGTTTGTGTGTGGGCGTCTGTGTTTTGACTCAGGGTCTCTGTTGCGACCGATTCTTCTCTGTTGCTGCGCTGCTGCAGGTTCCACCCGAACGGCTCTCTGCTGCTGACCTGCAGCCGCGACACGCTAGTTCGTTCAATCGATTTGCGGATGTTTAGGCCTCTCCATTTGTTCCGTCTCCCGCGCTCTCCCGCTCCCGCGTCTGCGTCTCTGCTGCCTCCAGCCGAGCCCCTGCAGCTGGCGTTGAATCCGGTGCATCCGAACGTCTTCGTGACCGGCGACAATCAAGGTCGTCTGAGTTTCTTCTCGCTTCTGCAGCCTTCGGCCCCGCTACTGCAGCTCCAGGAGGCTCACGGGACAGTTGGCCCCTGGGCGCCAGGAGAGCGGGTCCCCGAGGGCGCCGTGGTTTCTCTGGACTGGCACCCGATGGGCAACCTCCTCGTCTCGGCCTCGGACGGGCGTCTCATGCGCTTCTGGGCTCGCGGGGTCGGCGGCGGCGTCGCCGGCGCCTCCATGCAGACGGTGAAACTCGTCGACTTCCAGAGCGGAGGGATCACTGGCGACTTCCCAGTCTCTGCTCGTAGAGTCCGCGACCGCGAGGTCGTCGACAAACGAAAAAAAGCGAGACTCCTCGCCACGGGGGGCCTCCTGCCGCTGGGGGCGCATGTGCAGCACGACGGCTTGGACGGGAGCGACGGCGGAGGCGAGACTGGCCTTCGCAGCCGAGGGACCGTAGCTCACACCGAAGATCGACAGGTTGCTGGAAATGCAGAAGCGAGTGGACACAGAGGAGGTGGAGAAGAGAGTGATGAAGAAGAAGACTGGGGAGGCTGGATGGAAAGCGGAAGGGGCAAGCCGCGAGGTCTCCCTCGGATTCGGACCCGTTGGCTAGTTGGGCGCCACGGGCCCGCGGGGCGCTGAGGGAAGGGCCAAGGCGGCGCGAAGAGACAGTGGCGACGGCGCGCAAAGGAGCTGACGCTTCCCCACATCTGAAGGGGGGAACGCAAAGTTTCTGTAGAGACCATTAATGTTCTGAAGATAACTTGTGTGTGTGTTCCTACATCGCAAAAATGTCCCTCGGGCCTCCAGGGCTCCGAAGGGGAGTGCAAGGCGTAGGGAAGAGTGGGGAGGTGGAGGCTGCTGAGGGTGGAGAGAGAGGAAAAAAGCGTGGATAGACGGCCAGAGAGCGTCTCTTCTTTTGCGGCTGAGGACGGAAGTGATGCATGCATTGCCTTTTAAAGTAAATGTCGCTGCAGTGTGGGTTTCCTCTGCTTCGTCGTTGCGAAAACTCTTCTAGTCAAGTCTACTTGAGGAAACAAGCGAACAAGCCGAGGCGCGCGAGGCTCGAAAAGGAACAGCGCTCGAACCACCGGGTGCATGCAGTCCTCTGGACGGCTCTGCGCCACTGTATCGACTCCCCACAAGTCGCTCGGGCCTTCTTCCGAGGTGACTGTCTCACAGAACGACTCACCTCAGATAGAGCGATAAAAACGAACGGGTGCTCCTCGACGCACCAACTCATTTGCATGCATGCATGCACAAACACTTACGTGCATATATGTGTATATATATACATATATATATACATATATATACATATATATATATATATACATATATATATATATATATATTTATAGAGAGAGAGAGTTAGAGAGATGGATAGAAATATGCATGTAGATCGATATAGCTAGATAGACATAGATGGATGGAGAGATACATAGAGAGATAGATAAAGACAAAGAAAAACAGGTATGGATAGATGGATAGATATATATAGATAGAAAGACACACGTAGATACAAATATAAATAGAGACAGATATACATAGGCAGATAGGTAGAGATAGAGAGATAGATATAGATACAGAGATAGAAAGTACACAGAGAGACAGAACGTAGATAGATGGATGGATAGACAGTTAGAACGTAGATAGAGAGACATACCGTCGAGAGGGAGATAGAAAGTTGATGGAGAGATATAACGTAGATAGATAGAGAGTAGTTAGATAGATAGGGATAGAGAGATAGAAAGTAGACAGGAAGTAGATAGAAAGATAGATGGATAGAATGAGAGATCGATGAGAGTGGAAGGTCCGCGTTGTCAGTGTGAAAGGCAGGTCACTCGAAGAGCTGGAAAGGAGGAAAAGCGATACGGGGCGATGTGTAGTTGGCCATTTGTAGAAAGAGCGAAGAGAGGAGGAACTGAAAGAAGCGGGAGAGAAAACAGGGGAGAGAGAAGAAAGGTGAAAGAGCAGAGCATCAGACAAGAAGAGAGGAAGGAGGCAAGAGAGGGCAGAGCCCAGGGACTGAAGAAAAGAAGGGCGGAGAAAGAGCGAAAAGAGTGAACAGGGGAGGCAGAGAAGGAAGAGAGAAGAGAGACAGAAACGGGTGACGAGAGGCTGGAGGCGCAGAGTGAAGAAGGCAAAAGGCGAGCAACAAAGAGAGGGACTTCGAGGGTGTCTCTGGGGCGCCAGGGGCGACCTGACGTCCGAGCTAGGAAGAAGGAGCTCCTCTTCTTCTCCCTCTATTGTGTGTGTCGACTGTGGACAGATGGAAGGCATTTACGAAGCAAACGCAGGTCGCCAGAGTCTCTGCAGGTCTCTCAAGGAAGACGAAGTTGGCAGAGTGTGTACACAGGGGAAGGAGAAAAAGACTAACAACGAGGAGTCCAAGTGACAGATCAAGAACGAGAAAACAGGCTGCATGCACCGGAGTGGGCGACCCAACATCTGATCGCTCTTTCTTCTGCTTGACTTTGTGAAGCTCTCTCCACCGTCGTCTTCTCTCTTGCGAGACTCGCCTCATGTTCTGAAACAATGCCTGTTTCCTCCTTCGTGATGTGCGCCTTCCTTCCACTTCTTCTCTCTCGCCAGTCGCCTCCTTCTTCTGCATGTTCTTTTGATCTCTGCCTCTCGACCTTACCCCTCTCGGTGCCTCACTTCCCTTTCGACTTCGCCCTGAATCGTCGATGCCTCTGTCTCGCTCTGTCCCCACACGGAGGCCTTGCAAGGGAGCGGAGAACAACGAGAAGAGGGGAGAGAAGCGGACAGGCGCAGAAGTAGAGAGACAAGCAAAAGGGAGACGAGCAGAAGCGAGCGAAGACGACGAGCGAGAAGAAAAAGAGAAAAGAAGGAGGAAGAGAAGAAAAAGAAGAAGAGCAAGAAAGGTACAGGACGCTGAAGGAGAGAGAAGTAAACAAAAAAATCCAAGAGACACGGAAGCTGTGCAGAGTGACGCAGCTGTCCTCGTATGGTCAAACGCGGGCGACGGTTCGCCGTCTCCAACTACATCCATTGTCTCCTATTCTTCGGAGTCTACTTTCTCCTTCTTCTGCCTCTGGTGGCGCTCGAGCTCAGCTCGACGGCGGCTGACAGACCTGGGGCCAAGTCGCGCCTTTGCGCGTCCGGTGGGCATCCTCAGGTTGCTGGTCGAGGCCTTTCGCACCTGCTTCGCCTCCCTGGCGCCGCCTTCACTGTCTCCGCTTCCCTGCTCCCTTCCCTCGGGTGTCTCTGCCTTTCGCTTTCGGTGACTCTGAGAGACCGCGCGATGCCCGCAGCCTGTCTGGTGGCTCGACGTCGAGGTGGAAGCCGAGCCGGGGGGATTTCCAGCAGCAGAGACGGCAGCAGAACCAAGGTCTGCGTCGCCCAGCAAGGACGCGCACGCGCCGTGTCTCGAGCCGTTGCATGGGCGGCGAGACGCGCGAGATGAGGAGACAGGCGACGCGGCAAGCGACGCCTTTCGGTGCCCCCCTGAGCGCTTCAGAGAGAAAGGAGACGACGAGGAGACACAAGACGACGAAGATCTACCGGAGGTTGGAGACAGCGACGAGAGAGACGCAGCCTCTTCAGCTTGCCTGGAAGGACGCGCGGCTCCTTCCGGGGGCGTGTTAGCCCGTGGGGGGTCTCCGGTCCCTCCTGGTTTGGTTTCATGCGACAGAGCGACCGCAGAAGAACGAGGCGCAGCCAAGGAGGAGACTGTGCAGGGACAACAAGCGAGCGTCTGCTCGAGAGAGGCACGAGAGGAGCCAAAAGCGGTCGCCTCTGTCGCCAGGTCCCTTCCGGTTTCTCCATCTGAAGGGCGGCCGTTGCGAGGGCTCAAGGCACCCGGGCTGCTGTGGCGCGTCTGGGGAGACCTGCGAGTCTCCTGGCCCTCTTCGCGCTTTCCTTCTCGCTCTTCATCCTCGCGAGCCGCTTTCGCGGCCGCTCGCCGGGCCTCGGCCTCGGTGGGTGGTTCGCCATGGAGGCTGAGGCGCTGCAGGAGCGGTGAGAGGCCGCTGTTTCTGCGGCCGCGTTTCGGTCTCACTCCGTCGTCTTCGCTCGCGCCTTCTTCTCGCACTCCCCACGGGGAGAGACACTCGAAGGGAGACGCGGAGAGGCTCGCACTCTGCACGCGTCGCGCCGGAGCCTCTGTTTCTGTCTCCTCGCGACTCGCGAACGGAGACAGAGCGCCGAGGGCTAGAGGGGCCGGCGCGGCGACGAGGGCCGGCGAGAGACAGGGCAGAAGCGAGGAAGGCCCTGCAGATCGAACTGCAGCCGAAGAAATGGACGGCGAGGAGAACTCCGAAGAGAATGAAGAAGAAGCGGTGGTCGTTGTGGGGCAGGGCTCTTTGGCAGCGCCCCAAGAGGCAGGCAGAGTCGTCTCTACGCCTGACAGGACTTTAGTATCCTTCGCCGAGTGCTGTCCAGCCGAACCTGTTTCTCGTTCTTTTCTTCCTACGTGTCTCTCTCTCTCCTCTGCCAGGCCCGTGGGCTCTCTTGCCTGCTCGCAAGCGGCCTCCCAGGCTTCCCGGTGAGTGCAGAGGGAGACACCACCGCTCAGGCGAGGACCTGCCGCCCTGCGCCTCCAGGCCCCTGGGCCTGCGACCCGCGCATGCATCGGATGGAGCGCTGCAGGCGTGCTGAACTGCATGCTGAACTGCAGGCCCGCGCGGCGCAGTCTCCGTTCGCCCCGCGCCCCCGGACCGCCTGTCTCCACTTCGCGCCCCAGCCGCCACCCGCTGCTTGTACTTCTGCGGCGCGGGGGCGCCGAGAGGGAGAGCCGCAGCCCAGTCCCATCGGCGCCAGGCTCGCCTGCGTCCTCTGTCTCCTCGTCTCCGCTGGGGGCTCCGGCTGGCGAGGGCGAGAAGAACGAGAGGAAAACAGGGTCCGACGACCGTCGCGCTCTGGGGCCCTGGGAGCCGCGGCGGTCGTCGCGTCGCCGAGGCGCGAGGCGAAACTGAGCGGAGAAGCCCCCGCTGGACTGCCGCGCCCGACTGGGGTAGGAGACAGCGAGCTGGCCAGACCGGCGCCCCTCCTGCGGCGAGGGTGGGGTCTGCATCCGCTTGCCGGCGCGAGGCTGGCCAGGTGCCGCCAGGAGGAGCCGCCCGGAGGCCGCAGACCGGTCCGAGTCGGGACCTCTGTCGTCTGACTCGTCGTCTGCCTGGTCGTCGGCAGAGAAGCAGACAGACGGAGAGACCGGGAGGAGACTGTCCTGGTCGTCCCTAGGGAGAGTGAGACGCGTCCGGCCCGAGAGGCGCCAGGGCGCAGGCTCCGACGGAGAGAACAGAAAAGAGACTCGGCCGGCTCGAGGTGGGGACAGACCGGTGTGGGGCCCTCGGGCCGGCGCCGCGGCGCCTCCGTGGACCGACGCATGCTCCTGCTGTTGCTCCACGCGGGGGGACTGGAAGCGCGCAGGAGACTGGCTGGAGACGCGGAAACGCCCGGTTCTTCTCAGATCCAAACACAAATCGCGGGTCACTTCCTCAGCTGTCTCCTCCAGATCGAGGAGGCTCGGCCGCGACGGACGGGGTCCAGAGGCGCCCTCGCTTTTCCTGGCTTCCATCGCCTTTTGGAACGCAGAGAAGAGGCGCGGCGCTGGGGGTGCCCGGGGGGAAAGCGAGAGGTGCTCCGGAGGCAGCCGGACCCACAGAGATCCGCCTTCCGAGCGAGGAGATGCGGAAAAATCGCATGCATCTTGTTCTCTCTCTTCGCCGAACTCGTTGCCATCGTGACCCTCGTAGACCCCCATGTGGATGCGAGAGTCTCCGGTTTGTCTGCCTCGAAAAAAGCGCCCACGGACGTCGCTCCCTTCGTCCTGTCTGCTTCCTCTGCTCTCTCTCTCGCCTTTCGCAGGCCCGACTTCCAGGCCAAGGCGCGCAACTCGAGACGTTCGAGTATTCCGAGGACCGGCGGAATGCGCCGGCGAAGAAGAGAGAAGAACAGAGCCGCTTGGAATCCACGAGCCCTGCTGAGAGTCCCCCCGTCGCCGCAGGTGACACAAGAAGCTTGCCGCCCATATGCGTTCGAAGAGGACGCCTCGCAAGGCCCCGGGAGCTGCACTGTCTCCTCGCAGCTGCAGCAGCGGGCGCCCACGCCAGACGGGAGCGAGTGCGCTGTCTCCGCGCGACCCCACACTTTCGGAAAGGCGCCAGCAGCGGGGACTCAGCCCAAAGCGCTCAGGCGCAGAGAGAGAAGAAGCGGGGTCGGCGAGAAGAAGAGGAGGCAGTTCGCGCGGCGCAGAGAGGGCGCAGGAGCCGTGGGAACAAGGTCTCCAACGTGAGGTGGAGGGGGGGCCTGAGAGGTAGCCCTCCCAGGACGGGGGCCGGCCTGTGGAGTCGTATAGATCAACAAACGCATGCGCGGCCTCGAGTCCCCGCGAAAAGGCAACGAAGAGAAACCCCCACAAGCGCCTGTGGCACAGAGCTTCTACCCAGTCGGCGAAGCGCCGGTAAACGACGATCAGGCCGCCCCCCACCCTCGGGGCGGTGCCCGGATTGTTCCAGCGAGGGCCAGCAGAAGCCAGCGGAGGCCGCGACTCCAGAGAAGCGGCAGGCGCACGAGACGCGGAGACAGCAAACGAAGATGGCGAGACTGGGCAGTTCGCAAGTCGAGGTCCTGCGGCAGACGAAGGGCGTTTCCATCCACTCGGCTCCTGCAGGATGCTCCCCGCGTGAGCAGAGAACGCAGAGGGCCAATCTGCGTTGCTTTCTCGACCACCGCGCAGCCCCTCGGAAGGCAGTGGTGATCCGAAAAAGCCGAAGCTCTCAGCCCCGAGACCCGCAGGCCGGAAGTCGCCCCAGATCCCTCGGTCGCCGGAGCGCGGACGAGCCCAGACGATATCGAACAGAAACGTATTCGTTTGATCGGAAAGGAAAGGAATCGTCTGCGTCTGGAACGCCTGGAGACTTCGGGTCGCCTGCGTCGCGGAGGCGAGCGACTGGGCAGGAGAGAGGGGCGAGACGCGCGAGCGCCCTGCGTGGTGAGGAGACGACGGCGAGGCGGCCAGGACCTCTGCTATCGCGGCCTCGAAAAACCGACCGGGCAGCGAGTTTCTCGCCGACTTCCTCTCCCTGCCCAACAGCGTCTGCTTGTGCAGCGCGTCCACCAGCAGCTGGCGGTATCGCGCCTGAAAGAAAGTCTGTGCCTCTCGGAAGAGATCGGAAGACAATGAAGAGTCTGCAGAGGAACTGAAGGCCGAGGCAGAAGACGAAGGAACTGCGCTCATGTCTTGACCAGTCGACGCGACCTCCAGAGATGTAGGGGAAGCTGGAGGAGGTAGAAACCGCTCAGAGGTTCCCGTCTTCTCTTTCGAGCTCCGCGACAGGTCACTCTCCTCTCGCGTCTCCGTCTCCAATGATGTCTTCGTTCGACCCTCGGGCTCTGCGACAGGGAACTGGCTCCCTGTCGGCGCCTCCGCTCCTTCTCGCCTGCCCCACAGAAGAATTGTGCCCTCCGCGTAGTCGACCCACTCCCCACAGACCTCGAGGGTCTCCGCGGCGCCGGCGAGCGCCTGCGCAAGTCCCCCCGCGCTTCGGGCTCCAAGCGCCGCGGCGGCGCCCGCGGGCAGGCGCCGCAGCGGCGGCTGCGCCTGGCTGTCAAAGAGCCAGACGGACCACTCCCCACAGCCGCTCTCGAGAGGAGACAGGTTTTGGAGACAGGGGGCCTCAGCCTGCCGGCAGTGAGACCCAGGGTCGCGAGCTTTCCGGGCGGAGTCGCAGCTCGCTCCGAAGGCCCCTTCAGGGCCGCGGGAGCCGGCAAGCGAAGGAGACAGCGGGGGCGAGACGGCGAGGAGCCTTGCGGGGTGGGTGTCTCCAGAGGCAGAAAGCGAGACAGGCGCAGAGGAAGAAGGATCGAGGAAGTCGCTCATAGTGCAGTCGAGGAGCAGGTCGGGAAGCAGATGTCCGAGGCGCGAGAAAGCGCGAGAAACACCTGGCGAGGCTGTCGGAGCAGGACAGTGCCGAAGGAGGCGAAGAGATGCTCTGGACGCCTGGCAAAAAGAACAGAAACATGGAAAATAAAAAACAGACACCAGCGTCGAAACCGCCGCAGGAGGAACGTGAGGAAACAGGGAAGCGGCCGAGGACAAGGAGGCAAAGACTGGTGAGAGCGAGAAGCCAGTTGGTTGAAACGAACTGACCCACAGAGGAAAGAGGAACGAGCAGAGGGAGAGTTTAACAACGCGCGGACAAGGCAGCGACGAAGGCGAGACGCACAGAAGTCGAACGCCCTCCTGTCATTTAGGTTGGCTACTTTCCGGAGAATGCCAACAGAGACCTCTGGGAGACGCAGAAGACGCGGGAGACATGTTTTCGCTTTGGATAAATCTCTTACTGTTTCTGCGAAGGACCGTCCCGCTCGGTCGACCTGCCGCAGGCGCGGCCAGTCCCGCGGGTCGAAGGCGAACTCCCAAATGAGTCTCTGGAGAGAGTGGATCTGCGTTTCCAGTGCGCTTCTTTGATGCATGCAAAGAGCCCGAGCCTCAAACGCGCTCCCCGTCCCCGTCTTCGCCTCTCTTTTTCCTGGCTCTTCGGCTCCTGCCCTTCTCCTCGCTTCTTCAGTCCGTTCTGCTTCAGTCCGTTCTGCTTCAGTCCGTTCCGCGTCGTCTCTGTCGGCTGCCTCCCCTCCTTGTTCGCTTTCTTCTTTCCTTGCTCCAGACGACGGAGACTGCAGCAGAGCAGCCTCTGTCTGCAACTCCGCACAGGCGCCAGTGCTGAGCGAAGAGGCTCGACGCTGGAGAGCCGCGGCAGCTCCGGCAACTCCCTGCGCGGTGGGGACTCTACAGACGGTCGGGCGCGGGCCAGAAGGCCCAGGCGCCTTGGCTGAGAGGTCGCGGCTGGCACCGGCTTCAGGATTCACGGTTTGCGAAGGAGCGCAGCAAGGCGCAAGAGAGACTCGACTGGATGCATGTCTTCCCTTCGAGAAAGACAAGCACCCGAGACAGCCGCAGGCGCAGGTCCCAAACTTCGCCGCTCCCTCGGAGCCGCGTACAAACTCTCTGCCTGGGCCTCTGTCTCCGCGCTTCAGCGCTCTCTCTCGCGAGTATCCCCTCTCACCCACGGGCGTTCCGGCTCTTCCTGCGCGGTCTGGCTCGGAACGCGGCAGGCTCGAAACGCCTGGAGCAGACGGAGAGAAACGCAGAGAAGACGCACGAGAACAGCTACTCGCAGAAGAGAGAGAAGGCCAAGAAGGAGCAGAGGAACGACGCAGAGAAGAACAAGGAGAAGAGGCGGAAGGAGTGAGGTGATGCTCCGGTTGTGAGAGGCGACGCGGCTTTGCCAGAGTGCCGAGGGGAATGTCTCTCTCTTCGCTGGTGCAGGCCGGTTTGAGCGTCAGAGTGTCGCCCCTCACAGTCCCTCGCGGAAACGCAAGGCGTTGCTGAGAAGCGATGAAAGACGAAGCAGGCAAAGATCGACGGGCATGCGGTCGCCTTGGGTTGACGCCCAGAGTCGCCTCGCTGTCGGAGAGAAGCGCCGCTTCTCCGAGGACAAAAGGGCCTTTCGACGGGGGAACCTCGAGTTCGGAAGTCTCTGCTCGGGCGAGGGGAGAAGAAGCCAAGTCCGCCGAGAGGCGCATGCGGCGGAGAAAAGGCGTGAGTCCCGATGTGCGAGCCTGGAGAGACAAAACGAGACCGCGCGTCTAGCAGCAACGTTTTACACAAACATGGAGCGAAAAGAGCGATTTGAAAATGCCTTCACATTGTTGTCGTGTGTACCTGGGCCGGCGACTGTGTCCGAAGAAAAAAACGTTTAATTGAAGAACCAGCAGCTGTAGACAAGTTACATAAAGGTCGTCACCTTCACTTTGACACAGGCACTCACGATCTGTTTTCCAGCAAAAAGAGGTGTGTCAATCCTCCAGCAACGAGCTCAGTGGGGGTTGGGGGCCGTTCAAATTTTGGTTTGCCTTACCTTTCGCTTCCTTGACTTCTCTCTGTAGGCTTCCTCGTTGCCGAAATCTCCCTGCTCTTCTTCGCATCCGGAGACAGAGGCTACGCGCCGGCCTTCGTCACGCGCCTCTTCGTCCTCTTTCTCTTCGTCCTCTTTCTCTCCTTCTCCTTCTCCTTCTTCTCCGTGCTCCTCGAGGTCTTCCGCCTGACTTGGGCTGGCTGGCTCCTGCTCTCTTGAGAAGGAAGCGGAGGGGAAGACAAGAGACGAGAAACTACCGGACGACGCCGGGGAAAGGCGGGAGGCGGCGCAGGAAGGAGATACTTCCCCAGCTGACGGAGACCCTTTTTCCACCGGCCGCAGCGACGCCGTCGAGCAGGAGCAGCAGGCGCGACAGCAGGGCAGAGCCGCCAGCGCGGCCTCCCGGAGGTTCTTGTCGAACCACGGCGGCAGAAACTCTGGGGTGAATAGAGGAGGAGGCGAGAAGACACAGTCCGAGCAGGACGCAGAAGAATAGGAGGGAGGAGAAGGAGGAGAAGGAGGAGGCGAGGCGAAGGAAGAAGCTTCAGCGAGAGCAGAAGAGAAAAGACTCGGAGGTACGGAGAGGCGAGAGGCAGCTGCCATGGTTGCGCCGTCCACGAAGATGGGCCGAGACTTGTGCAAGCGATTTCACGACGGAGAAGAAGACGGTCTCTTCCATTCGCGCGAGTCCGAACGCTTCTCCTTCCAGGCAAAAGCTGCGCTCGGAACGGTGGAACTCTGTCCAGGGCAGGTCGGCGCGACCTCTTGACGGCCTTTGCACCAGACGCCAGTAGCTGACGATCGGTGAAGCAGCGTCGGCGAGGAAGGGACGGAGAGAGAGGAAGAGACAGAGAAGAGGAGAGCAGGGAGAGAAGAAGAGGGAGAGAAGAAGGAAGCGGCTCGAGGGTGGAGGAAGGGAGGGAGACGGAGGAGGAGACAGGAAAGAAACGCAGAGAGGGCGAGCAGGCGGGGAGGGAGAGCGAGTCTGTTGGTCTGGGCCGTGGGGTCGCGCAGGCAAAGAAACCGCAGGACAGGAAACAGCAAATGTCGCCAGGAAAGAGAAGCTTCCTTCACAGAGTCAAAACCGGCAGAGCGCGCTCCGTCACGCGAGAGGAGGAGGAGGAGGCAAGACACACGGAAAGCGGTGCAACAGAGGACGGCAGCGAGAAGTTGCAGAGAGAGAGGAAGGCGTCGAGAGCTGAGGAGAACCGCAGAAAGAGCCTTCACAGAGGAACAGAGTGAGAGAGGGTGAAAAGAGAGAGGCAGACGGAGAAGGACATCCAGGGAGACAGAGGGTGAGGCATATAGCTACCTCTATAGGGAGGCTCCCACAGATATATGTGGAGGGTGGACTGGGTTGGAGGTCGAGACGCAGAGAAGGCGTTGGTTCCTTCCTCTTCTTCCACAGGTAAAAAAAAGGAAATTCGTCGAAGGCAAGGCAAAATTCGCGAGACCTTCCGCGCCAGAGGCTTCTTCTTTGTCAAGACAGAGAAACGCCGGTGGGAGGAAGCGAAACAAGGGGGGAGGGTGCGCGAGTCGCGTCCAGCGGTCCACCCACCTCTCGGCTTCTTTGCTCAATCGACAGGCTTTGAAGAAAACGTCTCTCCGCGTTGGCCTCCCTCGAATTTCACATGGTTAGAACGAAGGGATCGCTCTTCTCTCGCGGGCGTTGTTTTTTCCAGAAAGAAACTGTGGGGTTCTCGCAAACGAGGAACGCCTCTTCTTCGCCGGGCGGTGTCTTGCCACCGTCCCGCCCGCGACCTCGAGCTCTGCTGGCATGGCCGCCGACTTTCTCCAACTTCTTCCGCTTTTCTCACTTTTCTCGAGCGTTTCTTTCTCCTGCAGCAAAACTTTAACTTTCGAAGTGGCGTCCAAGTGTGGAAACGCCTGCCCTTCCTGGGGCGGCAAACTTCCACAAAAACTCTACTGCTCAAAACTGTGCCCTCTCACCCCATCGCTCGCCCGGGTCACTTCTCCGCTGGCTTCTTCGGCACTTCTCGTCCAGTTCCTGACCAATACCCGATTTCTCACTGAAAACGAAAGCAAAAAAATATTCTTACCGCCATCCGCGTTCGCCTCCTTCTCCATCACCTGCCACCAAAAACGTAGACAAACAAAAAAAAACATACAACTATATATATATATATATATATATATATATTCACATATATATGAATATATACTTATATGTGTATTTGTGTGTAGAAATATAAGGGTGCACCAGAAGATAGTGAATAAGTCAACGCACGCGTACATAGGCATATGTATAAATAGTTAAATATATATATATATATATATAAACAGTTAAATATGTATATATAAATAAATATATATATATATATACATATATACATGTGGGAAGGAAACGCATCGGGACCAGGAGGTGTGGAGATGCCCATGTGGTAGCCCGAAGATGTCGCACGCTTTGCAAAGGCATCTAACCGGAGGTACGTTGTAGACTCGATCCCATGCAGAAAAAACAGCATAAGCTTGTAAGACATCAAAGACGTAGATATATACATATATATATGTATGTATATATGTATATATATATATATTTATTTATATATTTATATGGGTAATTCGACTCTGGGGTGTTTCAAGGTGCGACTTTTCCGTGTTAGCAGATTTGCTGAGACCATCGTGGGTGGGCAGATTCGGTTTTGTCTCCCGTTGGGCAGCTGGGCGAAGACTTGCAGGTGCTTTCCTTCTGAAGAAATCCGTTTTTTTCAATGCGCAAATCACGCGCGGGGGTCTGACTGTTCAGTTCGGTGTCCACCCTGACCGCAGGTCCTGAGCTTTCTGTGTGTGCCTCCTCAAACAGGAGCTTCTGAAAAATGATTCAGAATGCAAGAGCACGAGCACATGCCCTGGCTGCGGCTTTGAGGCGTTGGAAAGACGCAAGTGTTCGAAGATGCATGCGATCATCTCTCCGTTCATGTCTCTTTTCCTTAGCCACTTCCTTCTCGACATGTCAGCTTTCTGTCGTAACCGGGAAAAAGATCCAAGATCCAGAACGTCATTCCGGCAACTCGACGCATCCGTCGACCTGATTCTCCTCTCTCACGTCTCTATATCTCTCTACACCCACATATATGCATATACAATATATGCATATACAATATATGCATATATATTTCTAATACATGTATATGTATAGATAGGTAGATGCATGAATACACATCTGAATCTATTCGTGTGCACAGATGCCGTGTTTTTTGTTGATTCTTCCTCCTAGTAAGATTTGTTTAAGCTTCTGGAAGCGCAGCTTCTGCAAAGTGGACAGAATCAGGAGAGCCTGTCTGCTCGTCGTCGTCTCGCGTCTGCGTATGCGGTCGATGTCCTTGTCACGCGAACGACTGCGCTTATGTCACTCGGGAACAAGGGCAGAGTTTCGAGTCCACAGCCTCCACCTGGGTACGAAACTGTCTGCCTTTTTCCTGTTATCTTTCGCTCTCCTCTCTCTTCGCGACCTTCCCCAACCCCAGCGGAGAATCTCCCGCGCAGCAGAGCGTTCTCTCCTGACTGAGAGCCGGCAGTGTTGCAAGAAGAGAAACAGGGGACGGGGCGAACAGAAGAAACGACACAGACAAGAGAAGCAGCGAACGCAAGAGAGATGCCGCAGCGCCGTTGTCCAGAGAGACAGCCAGGAAAGAAAGAATTTGGCAGAGGAAGGCAGAGAAAGAAAGACAAAGTCAAAGGCCGAAGAAGGAGGAAGAGAAAAAAAAGTGAAAGGAAAACGACGGACAAGGAAGAGAATGGAAGAGAGAGAACGAATCGATGGCTGACATAGAAATGGTTCAACATTCATTAAAGTGCTAGGGTTGTCTTCAGAAGTGATACCAAGGAGAGGCATTGAGGCACTCTGTCAACTCACTGCACTCACACGGACTTTCGGTTTCATTTTTGAATTTCATTCGAAGCAGCAAAGCTCCGTTGTCTACCGACATAGCAACAAGCTTTCTACCTGCTTTGTCTTGATCCACAGCAGTCAAGCGATTCCCCAGAAAACCTTTGAAATTCTCCCCTCTCAGAGATCGTCACTGCAACTCGGGGTACTGAATTTCACCCTAGCCTCTGGCGAGTGGCTTTCGCCAGCAGTGAACCGCGTACCGGTGCCTGCTCTCTCTGACAGGACGCGAAGTTCCTCTACTACCTTCAATCCTTTCTCTCTAGAGGAAGGTCACATAGAACGCGTTTTCTTCCCTCTCTTGTTGCCACAGTGAACCTTTTCTCTGTTTCCTGTATGTGTCTCCCTCTTGGCCCTGTCCGTCTCCTTTCTGCAACACGGTTTCCTCCCATGTCTCTGCGACTGGTCCTCCTCTCTCTCTCTCTCTCACGCATTGAGTATCGTGCTCTCCGCATGCGTCTCCTGTTCCTTCAACGACCCGCTCAGCGGTCCAGTCCTTCTCCTACTTCTTTTCTACCTGCTCAGTTTTCTTTTTCACAGGTCGGTTTTTCTCTTCGTCCCATGTCGTCTGTCTCGCAGCTCATCTCTGAGAACCACCTGCCTTCTTCTGTCTGTTTCCAGTCTGCGAACTACACGCTTTTTTCGAAGGCTCTCTCTCCCCGAAGAAAAGCTGCTTCCCCTCCCCAGCTCCTGGCCCTCTGCGGATTGCACTCTCGTTCTGAGGCTTGCGTTTCTTCGACGTGGTTGTCCCCTTCCCAATGCCTGTTTGTACGGAACGCTTCCGCCTCCCTATCTAGATAAATTTCCGAGAGTAGTCTTGGCCATGCGCTGCTGTTTACATTTACTGACATATGCTTCAGCCGTTCTGTTGTTTAACCAGGTTGAGCATGGCCCTTGCGTTACATCTCTTCTCTCGCTTTGCCTCGGTCCTGCCTCCGGAGACAATCGCCCCCTTCTCCCCTGTCGCCCTGCGACGAAGATGCGTAACATCAAACTCCTCTCTCTCTCTGTTTGGCTCGTCTCAGCGACTGTGTTTCTCACGAGCCTTCGCTCCCGCGTTTCTGCAACGCGTCGCAGCGCCCACCTTACCGCTTTCCATGCTTCTTCGCAGTCTCCCTTTCCACGCCCAAAGAGCCCTGCCAGTCGGCTGCATGCCCACACGAGTTGGAGCCGTCGCCTCGAGTTACGCAGGGGAATGGCCTGCCGTCTTGGTCCACGAGAGAGGGCGCCATCGTCAAATGCATGACGCATGCGTCGCCTTCAAGGAAGAATCCCTAGAAACGAAGAAGAAAAAGAAAAAACGAGGGGGAGACGCCTGCTGGAGCCGCCACGCAGGGAACGGAGTTGTTTGAACAAAAACAACTCAAGTGCGGAGGCGAGACAGAACGAGCAAAGGAGAGGCAGGAGAGCAAAGATACACACGAGCCTTCAGGTAGAACAGACACACAGCCAGGCGACCGCTGGGTTCTCAGCATTGCTTTTTCTGGGAGAGAGAGGGCGCAGCATGCGAGGAAAAGGATGAGCGACGCGTCGCCACTTGAAACGCGAAGAGAAGAGAGACGAGAGACACACAGGCAAGACGGGGGGTGTGCGCAGCGTAAACTGCGGGGAAGGAGAGTGAGAGAGACGACTCCAGGAATCTGCCGAGATAAAAGAGATAGAGAGGAGAGCACTCGACATGAGACTACGAATTCAGAGAGGTGGAAACACCAGCAGGATACCAAATATCGAGTCGAATAAAAGACATGAGTCGAACAACGGGTGTTCAACCTGTAATTCTCTCTTGTGTGGAGAGCTCTCTCCACTCGCTCCCGGTCGTAGGAGTGGCGAAGCCTTTTCGGCGCCATCGAGAGAGCCAACCGTCCCACCCTGGGAGGCCAAATGGCGTTCAAAGTTCAGATTGTTTTTTCGCGAACGCGTGACTGCATCGAGAGACGTACCGAGTCGCAAAGGTGCGTGGCGGGGACGGCTTTCTGGGCGACGCATACCCACTCCTTGGCTTTCTTGTCTTTTTCTCTTCCGAATCCAACAGGACAGACGAACTGGACTTCGGCGTACTCCAGACGCTCGCAGAAGCCGGCCTGGACGCGGGGCAGTGGCGGGCCGACGACGACGGGGGACGGACTGTCTCCTTTTCGCGAGCCGAGGTGTGGAGCGACGACCTCTTTCGCGCTCTGGGCCGGCAACTCGTGCTCAGGTAAACGATATCCCGTTGGACAAGTCCACCCAGGGGCCTCCTTCACCGTCGTCACGCACCGGCTTGTTGCCGCGTGTAGATCAAAGCCTTCGCTGCAGAGCGCGACACTCGGCTCGAACTCTTCGCGCAGGCAACGCATGAACGGCTGCTCTCCCGCGTCCGCAAAGGAGGCAGAAGGCGCAGAGCCGTCGGCGCAGACCACGGAGACCGGCTCCACCTCCACCTGGGGGCAACGCGACACGGTGGACGGACAGGAGGCGAATGTCACAACGCAGAGGGGTTCGCGGTTCCATCTGGGGGACGGCTCGACGGTAGGCAGACACAAGTCGATGGAGATGCACCAAATGCGGAGAAGGAAAGTGCATGAAAAGAAGAACGGCAGACAACTGGGAGGGGCCAGAAAGCAGGCGGTGGGCGCAGAGGAGGCACAAGCGCCACACTGAGATGGCGTCGACGCCCGTCCCGGTGCTGAAGAGTTCAGACCTCGCACAGGGGAGGCACGCATGAGGCGGGTGAAAGCGTGGAGAGACTGTGCACAGAGAGAGAGACGCAAAAACAATCTGGAGAGAGACTAACTGACACGGATGCACAGTGCTCGATGGGGATGTGCGTGCAGAGTGGCATGCCATGCAAATACTTCAGAAACGAAAGGACAACTCAGTTCTCGAGAGAACCGGGGGCTGAGTTCTGTGGGCAGCGTCAACGCGAACTATGTGGAATTTCCTGCGAAAGCGAACACGCAGTCTCGAGGGTTCCTAGATCCAGTATGGATGCGCACCTGTCGAATCGCATGCACTTTCAAAAGCGAGGAGAAAATTCATGCATTGTGTGAACTGTGGTTTCTTCGTGTGTCGTCGAGAAAAAACAGTCACGGTTCGTTCAGCAGGGAAAAAAACCACGAGTCAGATGTTCGTATGGTCAAGTCCGTCGTCTTGGCAGGGCCTGCCTCTGATGGAGGCCAGCTCCCTGGGTGCAGGTCGGCTGCGATATCCTAGGATATCGAAGTCTCGCCACAGCGGTCATGTTCTACGCATGGCACTTCGCTTCCTGTTGTCACTCGTAACTTCCCAGCGAGAGAAGCCGCCCACTCAGTCGCGCGTAGGATCAGGTGCTTCGTCCTAGGACTGAAAGCGTCTCTGCAGCTCGAGCCTACCTGTTCACATCGAGATGTGACAAATGCGTCATCTGCAACGCGACCAGAAGGGCATATGAGCGTAGGTTTTTTCGTCCTGACTTCCACGCATTCCTTCTCAGAGACGTCCGCCTTTGCCCACCCTCGAGGTGACGCTCCACCCTTCTGCGAGCACGGACCCGGCACCAGGGTGGGCGCGACGACGATGCGTTGTCTGCAGACAAGGCCTGCTGCTGTCTCCTGGGCGAAGAACGTGGACGAAGTCGAAGAGGTCGCCGGTTCTTCGTTGGCCAGTCGAGCCTTTGCATTTGGAGAGGTAGACGTCGCCGTGTGTGGAGGCTTGGAAGAAGCTTCCAGACGCCGAGAGCGCGGCGAAGGCAACCGAGGAAGCCGGTGAAGCCCCAGAGATGCTCGCTGCGTGAGAGCCGCCGTCTTCGCGGAGCCGCCACTGGAGGCACTCGCTGTCGCACGAAAAGGCGCGGATCCGTTTGGGGACGGCGCCGCGCGATTCTCGGAGTCTTTGAGGTCTTTTTGAGGATGCTTTTCTCCCCGGCCTGCAGTCGGCAGGTGGCCTGCCAAGTGCGAATCGAGACGCGTGGTCGACGGGGCTCTTTGCTCTTGCGTTTCTCTTGCCTTTTCGCGTCGACCGTTATTGGAAGGATCCTTCGTCCCGGGTGGGCCTGTCGCCAGCAGGCGTCTGTCTGCCTCTCCCGTGTCGCTGCCATCCCCAGGTCGCCCCCCTCGGCGCAGACTCAGGTCTCCAGACGCTCCAGGCGGCGCTCGCTTTTTTCCATTCTCTGACGGCTTTGCTTCACCCCTTCGATCAACAGCCTGGCCTTCGTCAGCCGCTAGCGTTCCGCCCTCTGGCGGTGCAAGGACCTCTCCGGTATCTTCTCGCTTCGCTTTTCTCTCACGTTTTTCTCGGTCCTCGCGCTCGTCGTCGAGGGCCTGAGCCCCAGCGCTCCGGCCCAGAGCGCTCAGCGGTCGGCGAAGGTTCAACATCTTCAGGCGCGAAGGCGACGTCGAACTAGGGATCGGTTCCTCGATAGAAGACAAGGCATCTGGTGGAGAAGAAGGAAAAGAAGAAGAAGCAAAAACAGCAGAAAGGTCCTCGTCAGCGGGGACATCTGTGGGGGTAACGTGTGGTTTCCGAGTCTGCCCTTGGTCACGTTCGGGGGCCTGGGAGAAGCGGCGCTCCTCATTCAAGACGTGGAAGAGCGAGTCGCGGGCCTCCAGGGAAAGAGGAGAGGGGAAAGAGTGAACTCTTGGACTTTCATCGTCCTGCCGTGAGGCGTCGTGGTCGGTTGAAATGTCTAGGCGTCCTTCTTCTAAAGCGAGGAGCGAGATCAACTCTCCGTGTTCGCAGCCCATTTGTGGAGGCTGAGTTTCCACCGTCGCGCACTGCGCGGCCTTGGCTGGGTCTGCGACCCTCGGGGCTTCTGCTCCTGCCTGGGGACTCCCAGGACCTTTGGAGCGTCGGTCGAAGAACGGAGTTTCTTGCAGCGCCCGCACAGCCGCATCCCACAGTCGGCCCCTGGCGGCAGCGCCGGAGGCAAAAATCCCGGTTACCGAGTCCTCTTCTTCACTTCTCTCGCTTTTTTCTGGCCACAGGTGCTGCGGTCTCTCGCCCTGCTTCCCCGCTTCTAGCTGAGGCCGTAGGTGCCCGTCCATGTCTCCGTCTGGACAGAGGTAGGTGGGCTCCTCCTCCAGCGTGCATTTTCCAGTTTCCTTGATGAATTTCCAGCCTTCTCGACACACAGGCGTCGCCGCATGCGCTCTCACGCGACGGCACATGTCGTCCCAGCGATTGTAGACGAATTCTTGGGGGCAGACAGGCTGCGGATCTGCGAGTTTCTCCAGCACACAGGAATCGCCTACAAGGTGGTAGTCCGCCTCGGGGCACACTCGAGCAGGCGGTGGGCTCCAAAAGGAAACGCAGGTCAACAATCCCGTTTCCGGATCAGGTGACAGGTCCCAGCCTTCCTCGCAAAAGGGGACAGGGTCGACAAAGAGCCGGCGCTCACACTGGTGAGCGGTCTGCAGGCGCAGAAACGAAACACAGGAACGGATCGTGTCGAGGTTGAAACGTGGAACGCGTGAGCCCGCAGCAGAAAGGAACGCGACAGCCAAATCGCACACCGACTTGTTGATGACATGGTGAGGTTCCGCGAAGACTCGGTTCGGTCGCAGAATCGATGGGGAGGCAAACCTGCGCCGCTTGTCACGTAGCGAAGCATCACGAATCAGATCATCCTGCCGTCAGTACACAGGGGACAGTCCCACCAGAAGCGGTCATGGATAGACGTGCTTTGCGCAATTGATTTGAGTGCAGACAGAGTTGCGAAGGTCGCTGAAGAGGCGACGCCCTAAAAGTCGATAGAGTGTTCACCGGAAAAGTTGGAAACAACTGACCTCGTTGAGCTCGAAGCCTGGCGGACAAGACACCGTTGGCTCTTCCTCACTGTGTTTGATACAGAGGCCGAGAGAGGAATCGAATACGCCTTCTTTGCACGTGAAAAGAGGCTCTTCCTCGGTCAGTTTAACGCACTCCGACTCGGAGCCATGCTGGAACAATTGAAACGCGCGAGAGGGACAGAACGGGATGGCTTGAATGAGGTCCCGGCGCAAACACCCTTTCTCGTAGGGCTGATAGCCTAAAACGAAGAAGCAGAAAAAAAGCCTGCGCGTGGGAACGACGGACGAAACGCCTCGACAACCGGCAAGTCAAAAGGCCTCCTTGGCCGCGCAGCAAAAACGGAGCACTGGGAGACACAATCTCTCTCGCGCGCAGAAACAGACGAAAAGGGCCATACAGAAACCGTCGCCTCGTCCCGCGCTGGCAGGCAATTTGAGACATATGAAATCTCCGGAAAACAACATCCAGAACACATGATGTCAGTCAAGTTTTCAGTGCGCCATCCCCTTTTATCGTTCGTCCTCCAAGAAAACTGCAATGATATAAACGCATATACACATGCAAACATTTACAGATACGCATAAACATATACGTATATATATATATATATATGCATATATGCATATATATATCTATATATTCATAAGTGCATATGAATGTTTATGTGGCTACATGTGCACGAAAACGTACGAGGAATGCACATATGCGTAATGTTTCTGCGTCGGGTAAATGGTGAGTGCAGACGTCAATGCGTGGAACGAAATGCATGCGTTGTAGCAACAGGTGAGCTCCGTTTGCGTGGAGAAAAACGCAGGGTACCCTAGCTGCGACGCATCAGCCCTTTCCAGAGAGTAAAAACGCTCTGAAACGACGGCGTCCGAGTGGAGCTGGACGAATTGCGCTTTCGCTCACCAGCCGGGCAAGTGCGTTCTGCGGGCACTTTGTCGACGGAGATGCAGTTGCCATCTTCATTCATGTACGAGCCGTACGGGCAGGATGGCTGAGAGAAAATCATCACGCGACGCTAACGCCTCTCAGAAGCCCAGATGCGCGAGGGATCATAAATTTCTGTACGGCGCATGTATGGTGTAGAACATATCACTGCCTAGACATACACACGCCACCCCCGACAGAGAACCCTATGCGCTTCGATAATCTCTCTATTTATAGGCAAATGCCTGTCCCAAAAAGTCTGTACGAAAAGCGAGGTGACACGAGTGAGAGTACTCAACGGTACCATGGGAGGGCGCAGAACTTTCTTCAGGCACTTGTTGAAGACAAGGTCGTATTCTGGCGGGCACTGGAAGCTCATTTTTCCGAAGATTGGATCTGGGAATACGATGTGCTTTGCGACCTCGAGGGTAGGCGTCTGCACGAGCAAACTGTCATTTGATTTCTTCTTGGTTTTTCCGACGCCGTTGCTGCCTTCTCCAGCGGGTGCAGAAGCCGGCCCCGCCGATGCAAAGAGCAGGCCCGGAAGGAAAGAACGGCAAAGTGTAGACGAATGCGGGAAGTTCAAAAGAGCAGAGCCATTCGACAGGCATGGTGGTGTGTTTGGAAGAAAGGTCCCGGACGGAAAAGCCTCGAGACCACAGGTTCGGCTCTCCACCGGAACAGGCGAGGCGAAATCAGGAAGACGTTGAAAGGCCCCATGGAATGTGTCTCTCGCTGTCAGCGGCGCGCGCCAGAGATCGCTGGGACGAGGTGAAGGATTAGCAGGCGGAGCATCTTCTTTGTTCAAGAGCAGAAGCGACAAGAAAAGCAGAAACAACAAGCCTCGCTTCTCCAGTGGACCAGTGCCGAAACCGTGATGAGTCGGGATGTTTCCGGGTTTCGACATGTCGCTCGTGCGTGGAGAAAAACGGAAAGAT
Organism: Toxoplasma gondii ME49; assembly: GCF_000006565.2. Classification (NCBI taxonomy): domain Eukaryota; phylum Apicomplexa; class Conoidasida; order Eucoccidiorida; family Sarcocystidae; genus Toxoplasma; species Toxoplasma gondii. The sequence goes on from NC_031476.1 coordinate 6,627,207, forward strand.
GGCACATGGCAGGTGCTCTGCGTCAAAGTTTGAAATGTCGGCGCTTCGTTCTTTACTATACCGGTTCTTACGCCTTCATGCGTTGGGCTGGACACCTCGGGAAAAGTGCAGGCCATCCCCATTTGCCGTCTCCCAACCGCAGCACGACCGGTGGGAGAGTCTAACGCTGGCGACAAGATCGCCATGGTTGATAAAGTAGCTTCTTGATCCGCTGCTGGAAACAGTCAGCAGCGTGTTGAGAGACTCGCGAGCAAGAGACAGTCTGCAATTTTCAAAGATTCTTTGCGGAGAGACATTGCCCACAATAGGAGGGAACCACAAACTGCGGCTCGTGGCAACTTGCAGTTGTTGCCTGTCTTGTCGTGACTGTAGAGACCCGTTTGCTGGAAGTCCGTCGCGGACGCAGCTGGTCCTCTCATGCCGAAAACACTCGCTACGTGTACCAACACGTTCATTTCCTCGCATGCATGCCTATCCTAGACCTTTCAACTTACGGGACTGTACACATGCGGATTCTGAGATTAGTCAAAACGCGGAATTGGTCGTCGTGTCTCCACGGACGGACCAGTTGACTGTGGAAATATCGGGTAAAAGCAAGGTACATAAGTTGGTCCTCTGCGTTGTAGGAAAAACTTTGAAACCGGATTCAAGCATGCAGTTGCATATATATTCACGTGTTCAGAGCCGTTCCCTCCATACATAAAAGGATGCAGAGATGTGTGGCGTTTTTCAAGTAAACCAATTGGTTCGTGAAGGGGACAGCGATGCCTCGTGTGCGGGGCAGCTTTGACCATTCGGCTGTGGTTTTCTATGGGTTGCGACAGAGCGTTCTTCGGAAGGCGGGATCTGAGACTAGTCATGGGGGAACCTGCTGGAGTTTATTGCGCCGAATACATTATGCCAGAAACTTGTGAAGTACTGGAGGCGAAAAATATGTCAAAGGTCAGCAAATCCGGAGAGGGCTCCCGAGGCAAGCACTGACGAGAAAAACGAGGAGACTACCCCATCCCTCAAGACCAAGCGGCTCTGAGAAGCGCCGCCCAAACTCGCCAACTATACTACCTGGAAAAGAAAAGAGCGACAAAGGCGAAAACAGAGGAACCGCGTTTTACACAAAAGAAAGGGTTCGAAGAGTTTCGACGGCGAAGAAGGAAGGGATGCATCATGTTCACAGTAATCCCACTTTTGGGAAACAGACATCTCTGCGTGGAGCGGGGAAGTATCACGGTGCCACTGTTGTGTGGAAACAATGTATTTTTCATGGATGCTTTTCTCTACGGTGTGAAGACTGCCGCGCTACACGATGACCGAAAGGCAACTGTTCGAGAAGACGAATAGAGAAGCGCGGGGGCACAATGTACAGAACTGATCGTGTGTCGAATGAACGGCATAAGGAAGTAAACGTCCACACATTCTCGATACTTTCTCGGAATGCGTCTAAAATGAAACAAACATGTCACATGGCACTAGCGAGAGAGCAACAGCTTTCGGGTGTTCCCCGATAAACAGTTTTGAACCTGATCCACGAGAAATGTTTTGCTGAGAGGCACAACGTTGTAGTCACTTGCTCACGCGCGCGAACCGAAAACAAAGCGTTATTTGCACGCAGAGTGGAAAGAAATAGACGCTCAGAAATTCCATGAATGACAGCGAGACTTTGTGCTGGGGGGGAACGGAGAACAAGCTTCGTCATAGTTTTCTCCCTGAAACAAGCCACTGGCTAACACTAGTGATTTGTTCGTCCTTCGTGCCTGGGAGAGTCAAAAAATGGTCAGATTCCCCTTTTCTTTGCGCAATTTTTGGCAGGCGTCCTCTCAAAAATTCAAGCGGGCCCACGCGTGACGCCGAGTTCAGTGTAATCTGAAGGAAGCTGTGGAGGCTACCGATGGCGTGTGGTGCCCTCGAGAGTTCCGTTTCGTTTCGCACCTTTCTGAAGAGGAACGCTCGACGGTCCCTTGGCATTGATACTATTGAGCACCAGCACTATACTGGATCACCGTTGCAACCTACTAAGTGCGTATGCATCTTCACATCCATATAAGTCGATATGCACCGAGTGTGCTTGTGTGCTTCTCGGTCTCAGCAGTTTGACAGCCGCGTTTGGGGTATACAGAATTCATCATAGGTTCGGCAAAGCGCAGCTAAGTTCCTAGAAAGGCGATATTTCTCTGTGAGAAATCGATCGAGTTGGGACTTGCGGCAGATGCTTTTCAGCCTCTACCCGTCTGTAAATCGCACGCACTCAGCAGGCTATATTTGTTCTTCCGAACAGAATTTGTTGCAAGCACTAAGCGCGCCACCCTGGTTGTGTTCAGTTATCCGCTAGTTAACACTCCAGCATTGAAGACCGGGAACTGAATCAGCTCCTTTCGCTCGTGGCTCGTGGAAGAAGAGTAGTTCAACCGGTAGACGAGTCTACCTACGTACAGCGTCCTCTTAGACAGTTCATCCTAGCACTGTGGCATTTCGCCTAGTTCAAACAATCTACAGCTGGAAAAGTATATGCTCAACGGAGTGAGAAAATACAACCCGGTTCAGATGTATCATAATACGTGTACCTGGTAGATGAGACGATGGTCCTCGTGCAGGATGTCTGCGTACCGAACGTAATTATGTTTGCATGAGTGGAGTACCAAGTGGCTGTTTGAAGGGACACGGTCAGCAGAGTCCAAGGATTTAACTTGTGGATGACCCAAGAGAATAAGTTAATCTAGCAAAATCTAGTGAAGCAACGATTTCTGAGGCAGAGATGGCAGTGAACCTGTCTCCCCGCAGCCCCCCAAAGATGGCTTATTTCCTTCCGAGGATCAACAGCCTTGAATCGTTCTTCGTTCGACACCAGTGTTAATCTCACGTTCTTCCGCGTGCGGGAAAGTGCTTTGTCAGTGTCGTGTCTGTTGAGCAGGACATCAACATGCGAAAAAGGCAGTCAGTATATGCCCTTCCACTCGACGTAAGAGCTCAAATGGTGACTCTTTCCGCGCGTCAGAAAACCCGTAAACAAGCAGGACGACGTAGTTGGGATGCTCTTGCAGGCTCTCACACCCTTTCTGGACTCAGAAGAAGGCAAACCAAAGCGTTCTTTCGAGGAAACGCATCCCCGTCAGAACGTCGGTGCTTGGCCGAAAACCGACGTATCCCGTTCGTAGCTGCGATCTTGCGGTAAAGTTCCCCTGTGTCGGGCAGGAAGCACACCGCTGGTAGCTTTACTCGGGCATAGTTTGTGGCCACCAAAAACAAACACGTCATTGTTTCGAGAATATTTTGGCTGCAAATTGTGTACACTTAAAGGTTCCCGCTATGTCTGCTTGAATAATCCAACTGGCATTGCCCATGTTAAAAGCCTTCATCCATTGAGGGTAGAGCGATGTTTTCGTTGTGTCACGTCTGTCGTTTGGTTTGTCCTAACCATTTTGACTGAAGTGGAAACATAAACGGGGAGAAATTGGTGCAAAAGGCAGCATTGTATCTTTTCAAACTGTCTGTTTGTCACGTTTTCGTTCATCTGTTTGACACAAGGAAACGGCAATGTCGAAAAGTAATAAATGCTCTCAGACTCCTTGTCAGGCTTCGCCGGTTTTTGAGTACTTGGTGTTTGTGTTTCCTGAAGGGAACCAATACATAAGGAGAGGAGCTGCGGCTCTGAATTCTGTGTTCTGAACGCAATTCCCTGCTATCAGTTTTTGTGTCCTCATTAGGCAGATTCGCTGTGAGGTGGCAAAGCGCATGCTCCAAAGCAGGCGTATTCCATATTAACAGAGAGACTGGGCCCGACATAAGAATAGTCTCTAAAGTGATCCTGTTTCACCTGCACAATCAGAGATTCTCTTTCAAAGTTATGTGTTATCACCACTTCCTTCTTTGGACCTTTGGCAGAACCGGGTCTTGTTAATAATTCGATTGCTTTGCCTACACTTCCGCCTTCCCCGTTTCTTCTCTCTTTGTTTGACGTCTTCGGCGCTTGCCCGTCCTGCTCCGTCACGTGATCCGTACTCTTCGTCTCAGGCGCTACCGACGGTCTCCTGCCCAGCCCACTAGGTCTCATCAACGGCATCCAGGAAAACTCTCTTTTTCACCTTGGGTCTCCCTTTCGTCATCAAACACGACGACCGCGTGGCGGCTCCCTCTTGCTTCAATGTTCTATGAGACTACCTCCTTGTTTTTCTCTGTCTTCCGGTTCTTCCTGCTCCCCTTCCTCTCGCAGTTCGTGCCCTTCCTCCCGCCGCGCGCTGTCCTTTGCCGAGTCCAGGCCCCTGCCCAGCAGCCAGAACTGGAGACCGCAAGCGCGGGTCGCGAAGCAATTTCCGTTTCCCACGACAGCCGAGAGACGCGAGATGACGAATGAAAAAATGGACCACCGCAAATGGCTAGCACAGCGACCAAGACAACTGACAGAGGCGGCGGACAGAGCGCAAGAGGAGGACCGGAACTCAAAGGACGAGAGAGAAACACCCTGTCCAGGGCATTGTTCGAACCAGGGTAGAGTGTGGACGTCTGCAAGCGTGCATGTTCCAGACTCGGCGTCTCTTCACAGCTGTTGCTCTTCCATCCACCATCCACCGGAGGATGTCCCACCTCGGCTTCCAGGAGATAAAGAACTTCCACTCTTGATTCGCATGACTGACAGCCTTTCGTCGCGACTCTCGCCTTCCTCCGAGACGTCAGTTGCCCCTCCAGTTTGCTCGCCTCTCTCTCGCGCTTGCGCCTTGTCCTTCGCTTCCTCTCCTTCCGCGTCCTGCGCGGCGACTTCAGCCTCTCCCTCTTCTCTGTCTCCTTCGACTTTGTCCTTTGCTTCTCTGTCTCCCTTGCGCCCATGTCAGTCGGGTCCTCTCTACCACGCGCCTCCTCTTCGGAGGTCCCGAGGATCCGACGTAGGATCGGATGTCCTATCGGGATCTTCTGTTGATTCACAATGGAGGCTTCAGTCGCGCCCTTGCTCGCTGCAAGTATCGGCCCTTTCCTGCAGCACTGGCTCGCCGTATCGCTGCTTTTCTCTGCCGGCGTTGTCGCCTGTCGCGCATCCTCAGAAGGCGTCCTTCGCCACGCCTCCGCCAAAAATGTCTGGTGCATCTTCTGCACAACGCGAGGCTTTCTCTCCACTTGCGGCCATTTCTTCTTCTGCGTTCCTCAAACCTCGAGAGAGAGGCCGAGCGCCTCCACATGCTCCTCGCGAGCTGCGAGTCGGGGCATACCATCTTGTGCCTTCTTCTGCAGAGGTGCCCTCTGAAGCGCGTCTCTGCCTGCCTGACGGGCTCTCCTCGAAGGACAAACATGCAAGATACGCAAGGCCGACAGTGCTTCGACACTCGGCTCAGTTTCAGGCGGTGTCTCCGTCTGCTTCAGTTCCTTCTTGCTCACACACAACTTCTCTTTCCTCTCCAGAAAACGCGGAGCTCCCCCGGACGGACAAGCGCGCGCATCCAGAAAAACCTTTCGGATTCTGTTCAATAGCAGTCTCAGAGTGTCTGACCTCTTCAATCGCCAGCGACGAGAGTCTCCACATGACTGCAACTGTCGCGAAAAATCCTCACCTTCCTCCCACTCCCTTCACTCCGTCTCCACCGCCTCCTCTTCCTCCTGAGTTCTCTGCTTCTCCTTCTTCTGTCTTTGCGCCTTCTTCTTCCTCTTCTTCTCTTCCTGCCTCTGAATGTCCCTCCCTTGCTGCTTCCTCGTTTCCTTTGCGTTCTACTTCTCTGTCGATTTCAGCGCCGTACTCTTCTTCTCCCTCTTGGTCGGCGTCTGGCGCCTCCTCCCCACCAGCGACCGCGGTCCATGTTTCAAACCCAGTCTCTCCAAGTCTTTCTTTTCCTCCCTCGGCGGCCGTTGAACAAGGTGGATACTCAGAGCCTTCCTGTACCCTTGGAGCCTCTGCGGCTTCGCCAGCCAGTTGTGGGGACCAGGACGCGGCTCTCCGCGCCCTTGAGCCTTCTGTCGCCTGTCAGCAGAGAGACGAAACGCGTTCCGAGGCTCGGCCCGATTCCCCCCGTCTGCCGCCGGTGCGACATGTCAGATTTTGTGAAGGACGGGAGGAGTGGCTTCTCTCCGAAACCGCCTCAGTCAACAGCATCATTGCGTTGAGTGATGATGGACCTTCTTCTGTCGCTCTCCTCCCTTCGTCTCTCGACGCGTCTTCCCCCTCTCATCCTGTTTCCTACGACGAACGACTCAGCAGCGGTCTCCTCTTCTTTCCTTCCCCTGCGTCTTCGCCGCTCCCGTCGTCCTCGTCTCCACCGCCGTCTTCTTCATTTGCCTCCTCAGGCGGCTCTTTAACCTCAGCGGACGCCTTCTCTTTGCATGCGCCAGCGCCGGGATCTCTCCCTGCTTTCTCCCCCTGGCATGCCTGTCTTCTGCCTCCCTTCGAGAGAGCGGAAGGGAAGGCAGCGACCCCAGGACTCTCGCGTTCCTCTCACGGTGTCTGGAGAGACAGAGGAAGACACAGAGGTACTCGTTTTGAGGCAGCGAGCGAGAGTTGTCTCCTGCTCGATTCCTCGTCTTCAGAAGGGAAGCCTGCGGAGCAACCTAGACCAGAGCGAGAATCCGGAAGAAACATGGATCAGAACGGAGACGAAAAACGACGTGGAGAAACAGACACCAAGACCCGGAGATCCGACGTCTCTTCAAAACGACAAACCGAGTTCGAGACAAGAGAAACCTCAGAGACAGCCACCGAGAGAGAAGGAAGAAGAGAACAAGATACACTTTTTCCTGGTAAGGGGGAGGACCATGGCGATGACGCTCGACTCGACGGACGAGCACGAAGTGGAAGGACAGACGCGGGAGGAGAGACGCCAGAGGTGAGCAACCAAAACAAGCAAGCGGAGTCTCCTTCCGTTCCTCCCTCGAACTTCCTGGATGCCTCCCACCCTTCACCGTTGCATTCTGACTCCTCCCAAGCCGTCTACCTCGAGCAGGGTACGCGACTCGACGGAGACGTAAGCGAAAGCTTGTCTGCTCTTATCCCAGGTGTTTCTTCATCTTCTTCCGCCGTTGTCTGTCCATCCTTGTCTGTTTCGTCTCCCTCGCTGAGTTGTTCCTCTCCTTGTTCTTCCTCGTCTCTCCCCTTTTCTGAATCTTCGACGAAAGACGGTCTCGGTGAAGGGCCGTCAGCGCCGAAGATCCCTTCTGCATCTCGCCCCAAGTCTGCGAGTTCGCACCGTCCTCCCGAAAGCGAGACAGGGGAGACCGTCTCCGCGGCTTTGACCGGAAGCGAAGACCGAGCAACAGGTGCGAGGCAGAGAGAAGGCGGAGAGCAGGAACAACGAACCGCCTGGGCAGACGGAGACAGCAAGACCAGCCACGGGAGACTCGAGCTCGCGGTTGGACGCAGGGACACAGCACAGACAGAGAAGAGGGGCAGGAAGACGGCGCTCGCGAGAGAAATGGCGCAGCAACCCCACAGAGTCAAAAGAGACGCCGGTGGTCCTGCCTGGTCTTTGGACAGAGCTCGAGAGACTGATAAGTTCTCCTGGAAGCCTGCGAAAAACATGGCCAGCATAAATATGGAAAGAGAGAACAGCGACGCTGCCGTTTTGGACGGCTCCCGCGGTCGCCTTCCACCATCGGCACAGGCAAGCGCCGATTGTCCCATTTCGTCCGGTTCGCGTTTGGAGGCGACGCGGAGGAAACCTTTGGCACCTGGTGCGGCAGAAATGCCCTACTCTTCTGCTGTTTTCTCTTCTGCTGTTTTCTCTTCTGCTGTTTCGTCCCCTGCTGCTTTCCCTTCCTGTACCTCCTTTTCTTCCTTTTCGCCTTCTATCACTTCCGCTTCCGCCTCGTCTTCTCCCTTCTCTTTTGCTTGTGCCTCTTCCCCTTTCTGCCCTTCTTCGGCCGTTCGTGCTTCCTCTGCTGAGACCGCTGGGCAGCGTCTGAGAACAGTGCGGCCTTGCCCTGAGAGGGGCGGTCGGTTGGTGACAGTTCGCGGCCCCGACGGAAAGACTCGGAGGCAGTCTCTGCATGTGCCGCCTTCTTTGACGGCGCAGCCTACCAAGTCTTGTTTTCGTCACAGGTCTCCCAGAAGTCGATCCGCTTCTCGTGGTCCCTCTTGGGCGGCTCCCAGAGTGCCGCATTTCTCTTTCCCTCACTTTTCTTTCCTCTCTGCTTCTTCTACTCTCTCCCCTTGTTCGCTTCCCTGTTCGCCTTCCTCTTCTTCTCATGGTTCGTCGTGTTCTCCTTCTTGTTCGTCTTGCTCCTCCTCGCCTTGTTTTGCCCGGCTGCTTCGGCGATCGCTGCTTCGGCGAACAGGGCTGAGAGAACGGCCAGACAAGCGCGAGGGGGGAGGCGAGAAGACTGGAAGGAAGGAGAGCTTTGGAAAGGCGACCTCGCCGGCGCCGTCGCCTTTCCAAAGCCTTCTGTGTAACTCGGGGGCACGGCTGTCTCTTGAAGAGAGGAATGCTGGGCAGGCTGACGCGCTCCCCTCGCTTCACTGGATGTCCTCGCGCCGCTTCTTTGCTCCCTTCAGTCGCCGTGCGAGCCGCGGGGCCTGGCGCCTCGGCCAGGGCGAAACTGAGAAGAGCGGCGACCGAGGGCGACGGCGAACAGCAAAGAAACAGGAAGGGGAAATCGTCGAGAGAAAACGAGGGAGAAAACAGGCATCCGAACGAGGAGCAGAAGGCGAGAGAGATGAAGAGACAGAGAGGGGACGCTGGCGGCGGATGTTCCCAACAGTGTTCACCGCTGAGCCGGCACTCTTGTGTTCTGCATCTTGCGGCCGTTCCTGTGCGTCGGCGCCACCCTCTTCACGGATCAGAGGAGACGCTCGCGAGATGTGCGAAGGAACCTGCTCGCGAACGTTGGTATCGCCTCGCCGCGCCAAAGGAGTCTTCGACCTCGCAGCTTTAGACGAAGACGCGGAGGCACCGCCCGGACAGGCAGGCGCCTCGAGCCTCCAATGGAAGGCTGCCGACCCCAGAAGAGGAGAAACCTCCGGAGACAGTGAAGAGGCAGGCACAAAGCAAAGGGCAGAGAGAGACAGTCCACAGCCTGCAGTGCAGAAGGATCGGGCGCGGGGGCGCGGGAAGGACGAACGACGAGGGATAAGGGGAGAAACGAGCGAAAAGAGGACAGACAAGACGCGAGAACAGGGAGAAAGGCGGGGACAGGGAGAAGAAGAGAGGGAGGGACAGTCTGGAAAAGAGGAGAGAGAAGAAGGAGAGGTTGAAGATGCGACAAGAAGAGAGATGAGGTCGCCTAACTCAGGAATGGGGAAGAACTCCGAAACAGGTTTCCTTTCTCCTTTGTTTCATGAGAGAGGACGGCGCCGCCACACCATCGCAGTCGTTCCTTTCTTCGGGGGTCGCGCCTCCAGCGGAACTTCCACTTCGTTGACTTCCTTTCCTTCTTTTGCTTCGCCATTGTCCTCTTCTTCTCTCCCCGCCGACTTTGGCTGGCCGTCGTTCGTTCTGAAGAAACCACCCTCCTCACGCTTCCACCAGTCGAGGGAAGAGCCCCGGCGCGAGGAGCCGGCGACAGTCCGAGGCGAAAGCGAGGAGACACGGAGACACCCCTCACTCCATCTGATGTCTCTCATGTCTCTCGTGTCTCTCAGTGAGCCTCGGCCGGCGCAGGAAGGAGCGTCTCAAGCTTCGTCGGTCGGCCTCTCGCCCTCCTCACCAGCCGTCCACTTCTTCGACCTCGCGACGCCTCACGGGGCGCCGGACTGAAAGACAACGGATTCTGGGGAGTGACTAAGGGCAGAGACCGCGGCAGGCGGAGACCGGAGAGCGACGCGAATTGCGTACACATCGTGCGTCAATCGACTGCGGAGAAAGACGCTCTGGGAGCTTGCAAGAGCCCTGCAGACTCGCCTGTCAAAAACATACCCTCACAGTTCCCCGGTGTTCTCAAAGCATACGCCTTTCATGTCCACTTCTACATGCTTCATGTCCTTCGCGGAAACGCAAGAACGAAACAAGGCACACGGTCACTCATTTCCATCCCCGGTGTTCTGCTTCTCGACATCGTGTCCATGGATAGCGAGACACAAAGATATACGCATATATCTACGTATGTACAGATGTAGATAGATATGCTTATGCATACAGATCTGTATAAATGTCTGTAAATACGTACATATCTATATAGAGAGATATGATTATATAAGCACATATTTAAATATATATATATATATATGTATATATATGTATATAGACAGGTGTAGAAGTTTGAGGCTTGAGCTGGGATGAGAGCGAGAGGCTGATGGACGGATTTGCTGAAGCGGTGTCAGTCGACGCGAGAAGACAGAGCACCTGAGACTTTGCGTTTCTTTCTTGGGGGACTTTTCAAGTTCGCTGCGTTGAAGTTTTTTCGAAGTCTCTCAGAGTCCGTTCCAGAACTCTCTTGGATTCTTTTCGAGAAGCTCTGGATGTTCTCTCCAGAAGCGTTCGTCGCACACGCGCGAGAACAGAACAGGCCTCGAGCCTCCCTCCCCCGCGCCACACAGTTGACTCGTCGCTGCGGGGTCGCAGGGAATCGAGAGTCGAGAAGAATCAGTGAGACAGCCGAGGGGGGAAAACCTCGTGGGGACCCACCGTCAAGCATGGGATTTTGGTTGGATGCTTCGAATGCAGTTCATCCGCGAACGTTGCTTTCGATCGTGCGAGCCGAGTTGCGCACCGCACGGAAATGTACAAAAACAAGAAATGGCTTTCACACCCCGCAGTCGAGCGCAGAAAACTCTGCAGAGAGCGGTCGCCATTTCTTATAGACCGGGGGAGACGAAGCCGGTACGGAGGACCTACCGAGGGGATTCAGAAGCTTGAGAGCGTACACGCAACAATGTGCAGTGGTTGGGGAGGCGTTCCACTTTCTTTCATAGACAGACTGATCCGTGAGGATGCGGACCTCTCAATCAGGTCACTTGGCATCCGTCTGTGTGTGTTTCTCTCTTCCCGCTTGTGTGCCTCTCGACGTCTCGGACTGGGTCTCGAGTGAGTCCGGAGATAGAGATACGCTTGGTTTTTTCCACCATGTGGCGCATGCAGCAACTGAGCAACAAACGCGTTGGAACGGCAGGTGAAAAAACCTGTTTGACAGAGACGCATCCTTAGAGGTCAGTGTGTGGATCGAAAGACAGCTCTTCGCCTTTGGAGAGGTCTCGCGTCGAGTCAAAAAACGAGTCAAAACGCATACGCAAGCAGAAAAGCAGAAGAAACACAGGAGCCGATCTACGGGTGGACGCGGTGAAGCGTCTGCGTTCAAGTGAGAAGAGAAAGAGCGAGACGAAGACAGGGAAATGCCGCACCACGCAAAAAAAAGCGAGTGAAGGAGACTCAGCGAGACAAAGCAACAGTGCAGCCATCATAGAAAGTTCTTCGAACGGGTGTTAACCTCTTGAGCAACATAGGATCACACATCCTGCAGATGTATCTTCTGAATGTTGTCTCATCCCTGGAAGGGTGGTTTTTCTTCTTTCCTGGACTCAACGGCCTCCGCCCATTCCCTCCTGCGCCTCTGCGGACTGCCAACCGCTTGTCCAGCTCTCTCAGTTCTCTTCTTTCTCCCCCTCTCCTGCACTTCTTTCTTCATTCTCGGCGTCTTCCTCTCGTTCACTCGCGTCCGCGCTGACTTGTCTTCTTTCGCTTTCCTTCAGCCACTGGTCAGCGAGAGCGTCTTGCCAGTTTTGCGTCTTCTCTTTCTCATTCGCAGCGTCTTGCAGTCGGTCCAAGAGCACTCTGACGAAAGGATGGTCGGAGCTTTGTGCTTCTTTCTTGAGTGCTTCTGGAATAAGCTTGTCGATGAACTGCGTGTACCGCTGCTTCGTTGCACTTCGCCTCTCTCCTGGCTCCTTCTTCTCGCGTTTCTCTGCTGCGGCGTCAGTCTCGGCGCTTCCTTCCTTCCCTGGCAGGAGAACTCCGTCTTCGTCTTCTTCCTCGACAGAGGGCAGGCGCTGTGCGTGGACAGCTTCTTCTCTCACGCGCTCGCGCTCGCGCTCCTCCTGCTGCTCTTCCGCCTTGACCACGTTCAGAAAAAACGCATGCAGAAGAGCGCGGAAACAGAGGTCTTGGAGCAGAGGCACGGGGGCGAGACTCCTCGCCAGGGAAGGAGCGAACTTGGTCCGGAGAGACTGAAGGTACGGGTGATTCAACACCTCGGCGATCCCCTTTTCGCGACCCAGGCGACAAGCAGGATCCGCCGCCAGCAGCTCCTCCACCAGCGCCCGCGCACCCGGCGGAAAGTGCGGCGGGAAGTGGAGGTTGCGCGCCTGCACCTGGAGAAAGGAAACGAGGCGTCAAGCCGGAGGCGAACGCAAGAGAAGAGAGAAGGTTCAGGCGGAACAGCCAGAAGAAAAGAAGAAAAAGAAAGCGAAGACGAAGAGAACGAGAGGCCAACACAGCGGAAGAGACAAGATGTACGCAGAGGACAAAGAAGAGAGGAAGATGCCCGCGAAGCAAAGGACGAGACGAAGAAGAGACAAGGGAAGGAGGGGAAAACCGAGGAAGCAGGAACGAAACCGAAACGACGTAAAAAACAGAAGCGAGGTCGACGAGGAGGAAGGAGTCAGGCGAAGCACCACGGAGGCGGAGATGGAGAACGAGAAATGGGTGTCAAGCATGCACCAGAACGAGGGCAAAGAACACAAGAAACAGGACTGAGAAGCCATTTCTGACCTTGAGAAAAACGAAGTAATTCGTGGATGCGTCGAACGGTGGGTTGCCTGTGAACAGACGCCACGAACTGTCACCCTCGGTGTTGGACGTTTTCTCGACTTTGTGCGTTTCTTCCAACTGCAAACCGAAGAATCCCTCCGGTCTACCCCGCGCTTGCGGTTCGTCTGTCCTCTGTGAGTCTCGAGCAAGGAGACTCAAAATCTCTCCCACAGCAGCCTCCTCGCGTCCAGAACGCCTGAATGCGCGTTTCCCCCGCTTCTCCACAGATGCTCACGAGAGACGATAAAAAGAAAACTGAGAAGCAGACGGCCAAGAACGGACAGACAGAAGAGAAGCAGTCGAGGGGGCAGACGTGCGCCGAGGACGACACGAAGGACGAAACCTCGAGAGAGGCAGACGCCGGCATCATCAGGAGAACAGAGGGAACTTGGCCGTCGGGAAACGAGGAAACCGGCAAATAAAGAGCATGAACTCTGTGCGATGATTCGTTTCTCAGTTACCGGCAAGAATCTGGTAGATGGTGCATCCGAGACTCCATAGATCTCTCATTTTCCCGATGTCTTTGTTTTGAATCGCCTCAGGAGGCATGAACTGTGGGGTGCCGATGTGGTGCGCGAACGAGACGCGGGCAGGCCTGGGAAGAGACACCACAGCGCCGGCCGAACGCGCGGAGCCTGAGGCGACCCAGCCTTTTCGAGTGTTTCAGAGAGAGCCGGAACGACTGGATCTCAGTGTTTCGGCGGCTCGCAACTTCGCAGGACTGCGCTCCGCCACAGCTTGAATATGTCAAGGCGCGTTTCACATTAAGACTCGTCTCTCCACTCTCCAGATTCCCCCTGCTTTCCGGACGAGTTCATGCGTAGGTGCAGACAAGTGACGAGCAGCGACCTGCCTCAAACGGTTCTGCCAGAGGCCCTCAAAGCAGACACCGAAGACGGCGAAAAAAGACGTTCGCTCTTCCTTCCGCGCGCATGCTTGTGCCCTCCTGTACGGACGGTGTAGGAACTCACCACGCGCGCCTACTCGACTGCAGCTGTGACGCATCACTCTCGTGGAGACGACTGTGAGAAAAAGACTCTCGTGTGTCAGAGGGTCTAACGCCAACGCAGACTCGCTTTGCGCCGCAGATCCTGAGTGAGAAACGATTCCTCCCGCCTTTCTTCCCTCGTCAACTGGGCTGTGAGCAGGCCTACACTTTTCTGCCGCATCCTGCGGCCGCAAGGGGGGACGGTGAGCCTAGGACCGGCGCCTGGACCTCAGGGTGCTCCGTGTCTACTGCAGTTCCGAAGTCGATGAGCTTCAAGTTTCCGTCGCGCATGACGACGATGTTCTCCGCCTAAAAACGGAGAGCGAGCGAAACAGAAAGACGTCCAGAGCACACGAGACGGAGGAGCGGCCGAACGGAGAGACAGACGGCTGCGACAGAGAGAACGAGAATGAGAGAAACAGACAGAGAACGGGGCGAACCTATCGCGAGCACAGGAGGAGAGGAGGAGCATATGCTTGCCTTAATGTCTCGGTGGATAATTCCTTTGGAGTGGATATACTCGACCGCGGAGCAGAGTTGAAGGATGTATCGAGCAGCGAGGTCTTCTGTCAGAACGCCGCCGTGCATGAGCTGCTCCCAGAGTTCCCCGTTTCTGCGCAAGAACGCGCCACAGAGAAGGCAGTCTGTCGAATCCTTTCAACTGCCCACGAACGGCAACCTTTCAGTCCCTCAGCGGCGAAGGAAACAGAACGGATTCCTTGCTTCGAGGCTCTTTCAACAGACGGCGGGCCGCAGGTCGGAGAAACGCTCCTCGACTTGACTAGGGAAGGCCAGCTTCCAGATCCACAGAAATCCCCTTCTTCGCACACAACACTAACTCGAACGCATCCTCAGGTCTCTGGTGAAACGAAACGCGCAGGTTGACCGAAAATCCACCCAGAGCGAGCAAAAGCGAGGCGAGGACCCTCCGAGCTCCACGGAGGAAGAAACCGCAGCGACCTCCAAACATCGAAGAGTGGAGAAGCAGCAACGCACCGAGACACGAGCTCCTTCAATTTGACACACTGCACAAACTCTCCGCTCGCGACATGCAAGACGCCCCGCGCCGATAAGCTCACCAGTGAAATGCATACCAGAAAGCATAAGACAGTCTCCCCGAATCCGCTTTCGTCCATGTTGCCAGGCAGATAGATAGACACAGCGAGGTACAGAGAGATATGCAGGGATACAGAAATGCAGATGGATAGACACAGAGAGGTAGAGACAGATATGCGTCTTTTGGAAGATACGTCGAGGAAGACCGCCACAGAGATAAAGTGCGTATCCCCCTCACTCGGCGAGTTCGTAGACGATGCAGACTCGAAATTCGTCTTTGAAGGTTGCGACCATTTTTATGACGTTAGGGTGCCCGGGGTCGTTCAGTCGCAGCATGCAGTGGCGCTCCATGAGGACGTCCTGGATCTTGTGGAGTCTCATCACTTGTTTCTGAGAGGCGAAGACATCGAAGACAAGGCGAGGATATGAAGGCGTCTTTAACGGAGAGCATGCAGAGACGTCGTCCTTCCGACCAGAGTGCAGACGAGCGCCGATGCAGAACATGCACTGTAGGCAAGGTATCTGTCGAGTTTTGAGTTGTTTTCTCGATTCTGGATGCAGGCAGACGACGTGAGGCGACAGGGAAGGCGGACGGCGGGGACGAAGCAGAGACGATGAAAGACGAGCAGAAGAGAAGCTGTCGCACAAAGGGCAATCCTTTCTGAAGGAGTTAAAAAGCGAAGCGAGGAAATGGCTGGCGCGTTTTCCAGTTTTTTCGTTCGTGTTCTCACTCGGTCGAAAACCTTAAGCGCGTACGCCGGCCCCGCTGGATCGCTGACGAGCGTCGCCTCGAAAACTTCGCAGAAGTTTCCGCGGCCCAGGAAGCGGTCCAGGGAAAAATGGTCGAAGGAGAACTGCGGAGATCGAACCAACGAATGGAAAGAAACGAGAGAGGTGAAAGCTGGACAGACAGAGGAAACGGAAAAGAAGAAAGAAGGAAAACGGCACACAGAGGCGAGAGGATGGAATGCAGAAAGAGAGAAGAAGAGAAAAAGGGAAGGGAATGTTTGACGACGAGGGAAGTCCGGAGAACACAGACGCACCTCCAGAGTCCGCCTGCGCAGTTGCGTTGCAAAAGAACGCCAAAGAGAGGCTTTTGAGGAGAAGAAGAAAACGAGAGAAAACAGACAAGACGGAGAAAGCGTGATCAGAAGGTGCAGCGGGGAGACGGGAGGCGAAGAGAGAAAGATGCACGCAGAGAAGAAGACACAGGACCGGGCAGGAAAGAAAGTGAAGGCCGCATCCGCGAAAATCAACAGGGTCGGCGGGGAAGAGAAGAACGCAATCGACGAGACCGCACGAGGCGCACAAGAAGGAACAAGAGGAGGAACAGCAGGAGCAAGAAGAGCCATGGAGCTGCGAAGGGGCGGGAGGCAGAAGAGGAAAGACGTTGCGTTGAGGACATTGAAGTCTGTTTCGTCATGTGAGAAGCGTACCTTTCCATCATCTTTGAGACGAGGAGGAGCCTTCGCGACCGAGAGTCGCGACTGGCGAGACGAAGAGGACTCGAGGAAGCCTGCCTTCATCGCCAGGAGTTGAAGAGAAGATGCAGGGAACTGCGAGGCGATGGTTCGCTGGAAGAGAGACGAAAGGAAGACGAACAAGAGACGAGCCACAGAGCTCGGACATCTCCCTTCTCTTCCACGAATGGCGCCTGCCACCGGGAAGAGCGCTGGAGAGAGGCAGAATAGAACAAGTGAAAAGGAGAAGAACAAGTGAGAAAACAGGAGCGCTTAGGATCTCCAAACGGCGAGGGAGTCCGCGAGAGACAGGGAGGGGGAAAGCAGAGGTGACTTCAGTGGTTCGCATCTATCAGCGTGTGTACAGAGTTGCAGGCGAGAGTTGTGGTAGAAGAGAGGCACTGGCCTCCAATCAAAGAGCTCGCTCGGTGAGTTGTCGCAAAGAACGACGGACACAAACTTTTCGTGGAGTCGAGCCCCCAAGAGGAAGCTGGAGACTGCGGGAAGCAGTCGCTGCACTGGACGAAGATGTGGATTAAAGGACGGAGAGGAACCCGACGAGAAAAAGCAGTGAAAGAAGGGGAACTGCGTCATCGACATCTGCCCGGGTGAGCCCAGCGATGGACTTGTGTCCTGAGAAAAGCGCTTTCTTTCTGCGTAAAGAAGCACAGCGTATCGTGACGCGTCGTCGCACTCTCGCTAGCGGCCGTTCGCAGGAGAGCAAGGAGAAACAGAGCCTTGCAACAGAGACCCTATAAAGACTCAAGGAGGCCTTTTCGACGGGAGAACGCGAGAAAAGAAACTTCTTCTGGTCGTGGTTCTCCGCCTGCTTCCGAGCTTGCCGCCAGCTGACTCGCACACAAGGAAAGCTCACAAGACAACCTGTATAATATCGACTCCCGAACTCGGACGGAAGTAGTTTTTCAACACAGAGAGCCGTTTTGGCCGCCTTGAACGGAGTTCCGTTCTAGAATCCCTGCGCTTTCGAGGCCTGCAAGACTGTGTTGCCGAAACTCCTCTCGTGCTTAAGGCTGCCACCGCGAAAAGAAAGCAAATCTGCGTCGTCTCATCCGTAGAGAGAACGGTGAGGAATCTGAAGTGGGCAGAGGAACGCGAACAGCGAATGTCGACGCTCAACACCTCGATCTGCCAGCATGCCCAGTTCACCCATCCGCAGCAAAATGTGAAGTCGATCAGCATCTCTCAGTTCGTCCACACACCTGCACTGCGACGCGCGTAGAGCTATGCCGGCAATTTCACTACTCTCCCTATATACATGCTCATATACATATTACATATATATAAATACATACATCTAAAATCTGTATGTACTTCTCTTAGATTTACGTTTGTTCAGCGTCGACAGCATGCAGTTACATGTACTTTTTTTTTCGACGCTAAAGGACTGTTCTGTCCAGCATGCGCAGTTGTCTTTTTTCGCTCTGAAGTTCTGTCACGGTCGACGGAATCTGATTTTTCTCACGAGGGACACTGGCAGAGCGGGAGACTGGGGTCGACGCTTTTTCTCACGAAGAATTTCTTTCTCTGAGTTGGTCGAACACTGGTGGATGTGTCGCATGCGTTGAGTCTCTCTAGGAAAGCCTTTGAGGAGGCAGACTGTGCGTTTAGTTTTCTCTGTCGCGGAGCCGAGCGCCGTGCTGACGGGCAAGACTTGCCAGCTTTTTCGTCGGCGTAGAAAGGCATGCTTGCAGAAAACCAGACTTTGTTTTTTTCGCTCGAGGAACAACACAGAACCGCAGAGCACGTGCTTAACTGCTGCGAAGTCTCTGCTCGTAGGGTCTAGAAAAGCCGTATAAATCTGCAGAGTCCGCTGTCGAATGTCACGCTGCAAGCTGCAAACGAATGACGCCTTCGCTTGAACTAAAGAATCACGCGGCAAAGCGCAAAGGACTGATGGTGTTTCCATCTGTCCACGTTAGACGCTAGCAACTCCCGGCTGGAAAGAAAACATCCCGTTTCTTCTCTGAAGCACTCTTCCCTCTCAACGGGGGTGGAGAGTTGCTGGAACTCCCGTGTGGCAGTTGCCGAGGGAACGCTGCCCCTGGCCAACGTTGCCTTGTCGCCCGCAGACTCTCACAGTCTGTGCAAGCCGCCAGCAGCGCCCTTTGGGCGAGCTTCTTCTGTGTAGGAGGCAGCAGTTCAACTGCGTTCCACGGTGCCCCCTATGAGAAGCGACTTTCTCGCAGTTTCACGAGACGGTCAGGTTCGACCGGCCTTCCTGGCTGCTCCGAAAAAGGGGGCATTCGCCACGAGATTCCCCGGTCAAGCGCGGGACCGCGACGACATTCCAGGTGGACACTGGATTGTACTGAATGCGTCACGAGCGAAAATCTTTGTACAAATGGTTGTCGACTCCGAATGGTCTTTGCGAGCTAAACACACAAAGCGTCTATACTGGCGACGGACGGTTTGACAGAATCTGCGAGCTCTCCGGAAAAGGCAGAAGCACCGCTCTGGACGCGCGGTGTGTGAGCTTTTTAGCCATTCTCCTGTCACGATCCCTCTTTGTTGATGAACGTTCCGATATGCGTCCGGATAAGTTTGTTGTCGTATACAGTTTGATGACTGCTTCGCTTGCCCCCGTCGTTTCCCTTGCTGAAGATAAGTTCCATCTTTCTTGTCGCGTCCGTCCCTGCAGTGTACTCGCTCTCCACATAAGAGACTCTTCTCTCGGAGAAGCTCGAGATGCCACGAGCGGATTGGTGCCACACCTGAGCTCGTACTAGTTAGAGCATTTGCTTGTCGATCTGGGAGCTCCGGTTCTCTCCAGTCTCTGGTTCCGCAGACAGGACTAGCTACAAGCCTTCTCTGACAGGATGCGCTACGAGGGGAACTCCTCGTGCAGATCTAGAAGGTCTTTGTTTTTTCCTGACTGGAGTTGCAGCCTGTTATAGCTTGGTTAAAAGAACTCTCAGCAAAACTATGCGTCGATCCGGGGCCTGTGAGCTCACGCTTCTTTTCTGTGTGTGCAGAGTGTGAAGAATCACAGGGGCAGTGGTTGAGATGACTGCAGGGTTTTCTTCTGGGAATTCCTTGTTTCGCAGTTTCAGCGAACCAGTGAGGCGACTGCTGAAAAAACCTTGCACTGAGCGCGGCACACAGGAAGGAGGGAAACATTCATAAACTGCAGGGGCCTTTAGTCTAAACGGATCTTCGGAAGTCGCTCTGGAGGTCACAGAGGAAATGTTGCCCCGCACGAGGGCGCATCCGACGGAGCAGAAGGCGAAGAAGTGAGTGGAAGGGAATGCACAGTCACTCCACTGGGAACGCTGCACTGCTTTAGAAGCCCGAAGATAAGAGCACAAGTAAATTATGCCCGAGAAAAGTCTCCGATACAGGTATACACAGGCACATCGACATGAGCAAATACATTTACATATATATATATATATGTATATATCTATATCTAACTATGCATATAGTATACGCATACAAATGCAGATATCGTATGCACGTTGTAGTATGCCTTGAATGCGTATATGCGTCAACAAGGGAGTGTGCGTCTCTCGAACGTGGAAGTGGAAGAAAGTGGAGGCACGGACGTGGATAGAGGCGGGGTATGTTTGCGACGTTTGTTGGAGAGCGAGGGAAACTCGGGGTCGCAGTCCGTCCGTTTCCAAGCTGTCCGAAGCCCGGGGACTCTGTTTTTTTCGCGGGTGAAAAGCGGCAGACAGGTCCGCGTCGGGTTCGCGTGTTGTGGGCTGCGGCATCCGTTTGCTCTTTTCTTTTTTTCGCCTTTTCGCCTTCGAGGATTTTCCTGGGAACACTGAAGGCGAAAAGGGCGCACGCGGCGTGTGTCTGTCTGAAGAGGCGCTGTTCGTCCCGCGGCACTTTTCCGCCGGAAATCGCGAGAGTAAAAAGTTGCAGGCCGCGGCGGCGGGGTCCGTGGATCCGCGAGACAGAGACAGAAGAGAGGCTAAACACTGGCGCGGCTGTGAAGAGACAAAGAGACACGGGAGAGACTGGATTTTTCCAGTTCTTATATGCGAAGACAGGTGTGCACCGCGATGTCTTTCAGTCTGCGAGAGAGAGAGAGTGGGAAGCCCTGGCGCGCGCGCGCGACGGTCCCTTGTGGTGCTTGTTCTCCGAGAGGACGTCGAGAGCACATGCAGGCTGAGACGTAAAGCGAGCAGAATGGCGCAGCCAAGAAGGCGGATGGAGGAAGGAAGATTTTTTACCGTGTCCGCAAGCAGGCGTGTCAGTAGTGCCGAGGCAACGCGCGTCGGGGCAGCAACCTTTTGTTTTTCTCGGGGTTTTTCGCTGAACTCTGGAATCCGGAAGCGTGGCGGCACTCGACGAGACTGGACTCCTCCTCACCCCCTGTGCAGAGAGAGCACGCCGTCCACTCGGGCCTTCTGCGCCAAGTCCAACCTCGCAACTCTGCCTCTTCGCACCCGAACAGAAACTCCACCTCGCGCCCTCCTTCGCCAAAGACTCTTGCGGCCTTTGCAATCAGGTAAATGCACAGAGAAACGCGGTGCTCCTCCAACTGGCGGGGGCCGCGACCGCGCAGACTCCAAACTCGGTTTTTGGCGTAGCACGCTGTCTCACCCTTTTCAGGTGTATGTACACCCCTTGTCTCTCTCGGACCTCGCGTTCCCCGTCGCCTCCGAGTCTCGCGTCTTTTCTCTCTGCCTTTTGCCGCGACCCTTCTCCTCTTGCGGCCCGCCACAGACGCTCCCGCCTCCTTTCCTGCTGTCTTTCCGGCGCTCGTGCGGCCGTCTCTCTCGCGCCCTCTCGGTCGCGGCGCCGCCAGCCTTAGGCTGACTGCTGCCGCACACCGCGCCCGCCGCGTTCATCGCGTTCGTCGCGTTCCTTCCCGCGCGTCTTCCGGCTTTTCCAACTGCCCAGCAGCTTGCCTCGCGCGAACAGCGCAACTCCGCGACGAATCGACGCGGCCTCGCGTCGTCGCGCACCGCAGTGTCTTCGCTTCTCTTCTCGTTGAGGCCGTTCCCCCCCTCTCCACGAAGGAGAAGGCTGAGGGAACGAGACCTCCAAGACCTGTGCCGGGAGGCTTTACACACGGCGCAACTCGCGCGCAGATGACCTGAGTCTGAGGAGCAGCGGTGACGACCTCCATGCAGGCCTTGCGCATCTGTGGAGGCTCGATCCGGTTCGGGAGAGAGGTCTCTGTTGTGTCTATTTGTCTCCCTGGCGTTTCCTCGGCGCCGTTATAGGGTGTGTTCAGCCGCACCACTGGCATTCTGTTTCTTTGTCGAGAGAGTTCTTTTGCCGTCTGTATGTCGCCTTTGCCCCTCTCTCTGGCTTCTCGCTCTCCTCTTCTGAGACTGCAACGGAAGACAAGGAGAGAGGGAAGCGTGGAGAGGGAGGGAGGAGAGACTCCGTGTACTGGCATCGCGGCGCGTCCCTGGCGGCGCTCTGGCTTCTCTTCGTGGCGGGGGGAGAGGCATGAGCGAGAAGAACTCAGAATCGAGTTCTCTCGAAAGAGACGAGGCTCTGACACACGCTGGACAGCGCCATCGACGCCGTCTCTCTGAGGCTGTGCATGCAGGTCGAACCAGTGGTGTGGTGATGGTCTCTTTCCTTCCTAGACGATGCCGGGGCGGCTTCTGAGGGCTACGGGCGCTTCACCGTGCTCTTGTTTCTAGGCGTCCTCAGGCCTCCGGAGTCGGTCCTGTTTCTTCCCCGTCTATTCCTGCCTCAAAGAGATCGCATGTCGGCGTTCTTCTCTGTGCTGTGTAGTCAGAGGTTGCACTCTGTGGCAGGCGTTCTGTCCTTTCTCTCTGAAACCTCTTGCACTGCGTGGGCAGATTTGTCGTCTGGTCATGTCCCCTCGAGCCTCCCGTTTCTGTGTGCCGCCAGTCGCATGCATTTTGAACCGCTCCCCTCATCTCCGTGCGTTTAGGGGCCGTAGATTCGAAGACTGCCGTTTGCTCTTCTTGTGCATGCAGAGTCCTTCTCACCATCTCTCTCGGCTGATCCAGAGGACTCGGTTTCGCCAGCCGTCCGCTCGGTGAGTCCAGTCTACCTGACAGCGTGTAGCTTCGGTGAACGAAGCAGACACTCAGCCTCCGCGCAGTGCCTTCGCTCAGTAAATCGTACCTGTAGTTGTTCATTCTTATTTATGCAGAAATACATGTGTATCTGTATACAGATATATTCATATATATATAGGTATAGATAGAGATAGATGTTTGTAATGCCTGAGAGTCGTGTGTGGGCGTCTGGAGATGCCTTCCAAGTGCATTTTCGCTGTTGTAGTGTGTTGAAGCTGGCAAGAGCGTAGACGTCTGCAGAGAGGCAAGGAGGGGAGAAGTGGAGAAGAAGCAGAGAGGCGGAAGCACCCGTCGCCGCGTTTCTCGAAGCCTCACGAGTGACGAGAGGAAGTTTGCTAACTGTTTCCGTACTCGTTCAACGACGCGATTCAGACGGGAGAACCCCACACCCATGTTTCTCTTGACATTTTTCCTTGACAAGGCTAACATGCCCTGTTCTGCATGGTGAACTCGAAACGCTTCAAACATGTTTTATGACTGCCTGTCGCATTCGGCTTCCAGACGCCCTCGTTCGTTCTCTTCCACTGTGTGCTGTCTGTCGCAATCAAAAATCCGATCGGGACTCTGAGACGTTTGGCAAGCAGTGCATGTTGAGCACAGCCTCGGTTCACATGTCTGATCATTTCCACACGACCTTGTCTTTTCTCCAAAACTCGGCTTCGATGCTGCCTTTTTTTTCACCAGGGTCGTCGCCTTGGCTTCCAGTGTCTTCTCCGTGGCTCGCCTGCGTTTCTCCGGTGTCTGTCGCGACTCCGCGTTCTCCGATTCGCTCGCCCATTTTCCTGTACGCCAGATATCCGGCAGCCTCTGCCTCTCTCCCAAGCATGGAGAACGAGAACGGCACCGTGGGGAGTCCGACGGCGTCGGTTGCCGCCCTTTCGAAGGGGAAAGGTTTGGCGTCTCCGCTGCTCGCCGGCTCTCTGGATGGCGCCCAGGCCTCCGCGCATGCAAAGGAGACCGGGTGCGCGCACCTGGGCGCTCAGGGTCCGAAGGCGGCGAGTCCAGCGCCCGCGAAGGCCGGAGACAGAGGCGTCTCGCAGGGCCTTCCGGGCGGCCTCCCGGTCGCGGCGACGAATAACCTCGCGCCGCTCTCTCAGCCGCTGCCGCACAACGCGCCGCCTGTGGAGATCAAGTTGTTTGTCGGGCGAGTGCCGCACACGGTCGACGAAGAGGCGCTCCGGCCTATCTTCGAGAGCTTTGGAGAAGTCCGGGAGGTCTTCGTCATTCGCGATAAAAGCACCCTCAAACACAGAAACAGCGCATTCGTCAAAATGGGTACGCGAGGAACAACGCAACGACCGCGAAACGTTAAGTTGAAACGTTAAGTTGGGGCCGCGCGCGCTGCTGCGTGAGGCCTTGCGCGCGTCGCCTGGGGCGACACGAAACAGTTTGGCGGCTACAGCTTCCAGGAGACGGCTTTTCGACGGGAAGCGTCGAGGTCCCCTCCTGCTGAATACTCGCCTGGCTTTGGACTGACAAGGAGCGGTGTGAATGACGGCAGCTTCCGAGCCTCGTGGAAGGAGAGAGGGGGAGGGGGGCGGCGAGGGAAGGAAGGCAATATGGGGAAGAGAAAACTGGGGGGGCGGGGGCGCTCTGAACATTTTCAAACGCTCCAGGGTCGTGGAAAACGCGCATCTGAAGTGCCGAGCAGCTGCTTCGGCCGCGCTACATGCAAAGCGAAATGGAGGGATTCTCCGGTTTCCCTTTGATTTTTTCCTGAAGAAGTGCAACGTTTCCGTTCAGCGTCACTTTTTCCCCTCGTGTCGTCTCGCCCTCGTCTGCGTGCAAGGTCGTGGGTTCCCAACTTGCGGTTCCTTCTCTGCCTTTTTTTCTGTTGACTTTGTGTGGTCTCTCTTACAAGTTGAAAGTGGTAAAGGGGGGTAGGCACGGTGGACAGTGAATCCTGCGTAAACGCGAGCGACAACGGACTGCTGTCGCCGTTGCCGTCGTCCATCTCGTCCCTGCACTTCCCCTGTCTGTGGCGTTTGTGCGTCTCTGTGCAGCGTCGTTGGCGGCCGCGGACGCATGCATTCGCGCGCTCCACAGCAACAGAGTCCTCGACGCGGCGCTGGGCCCAATCATTGTGAAGTACGCGACCGGCGAGGCGGAGCGTCTGGGCATGCACAGCCTAGGAATGGGCGGAGAGGGGGGCGGCGTGGACCAGGCGAAGCTGTTTGTCGGGAGCATTCCGCGCACGATGAGTGAGGACGAGTTGCGGCTCTTCTTTCAAACGTACGGCACCGTCGAGGAGGTCTTTGTGATGAAGGACAGCGCGACGGGGACTGGCAAGGGCTGTGCCTTCGTCAAATTCAAGTACAAGGAAGAGGGTCTCCACGCCATGCGGAACTTGAACGGAAAACACGTTTTCGACGAATGCACGCGCCCCGTCGAAGTTCGCTTCGCCGAGAGCAAGTCCCAGCGTCAGCAGCAAATGGCTGGCGGCCAACACAGTATGTGGCGAGGAAAGACGACTCGGGGGTACAGAACAAATGTCTTTGGTCGTTCATGAGCATTTTAGAGAGAAGGCGAACGCTCAACGGGCGCAGCGCACACAGTTTGGAAAACGATGCATCAAACAACCGTCATGTATCCAGCATGTGCGTCAGCTCACACAGACAGTTCACTTTTCGCGTCCTTTCCTGCGCTCACTAAGACGGCGGGAGCACCTCCTCTCCTCACGCTGTGTTCTTGCGGGTCGGGCGTCTTCTGTCGTTCGTTTCTCTGGAGCAGCACTGGAAAAAGGAGAGGAAAACAGCAGCTCTCACAAGTCTGGTGCAACTTGCGTTCACAGTGTGGCTGCGCAAAGGTCCGCTCTGCTCAGCTTGAACGGAGTCGCCAAGTCGGTGTGTGTGTCGCGATTTTTTTCCTGCAGACTTTGGAGGGCTCGGGACTTGGGCGGGGGGCGTGGTGGCGCAGGGTCTCTCTGGAATGGGTCGGAACGCGTCGGCTCTGGGGAGCAACTCGAATCCCCGACAAGCGGGTCAGTGGAAAGAGTACTTCGCTCCCGACGGCCGTCCGTACTACCACAACGAGTACACGAACGTGACGACATGGGAGAGGCCTCCGGAGTTCGATCACTTGCCGCCGCTCGCGAGCCTGGGCTTGGGGCAGGCCGCGATGTTCTCGGGGGTGGGGCTCCACGGGTCGCTCGGCAGCGGAGGCGGTGGCGGGTCGGAGACGGCGGGGCCGCCAGGCGCGAACGTGTTTGTATTTCACATTCCGAATGAGTGGACCAAGGCGGACTTGGTGCAGACCTTTTCTGGCTTCGGAAACATCGTCTCGTGCCATATCGCGGTCGACAAGGCGAGTCACCGAAACCGCGGATTCGCGTTCGTCAGCTACGACAACATCCAAAGCGCGGCGAACGCAGTGAATCACATGAACGGCTGTCTCGTCGCGAACAAGCGCCTGAATGTGTCGATCAAAAAAGGCGAGGAACACCATGTCCAACATCTCCTGAACGTCCACGCGGCCAGCCACGGCCCGGCGGCCCAGGGCGGCGCCGGCCCCTTGGGCGCGGGCGCGCAGAAGAGCCACCAGAGCGTCTCGGGCGCAGGTCACATGCATGCGCATGGCGCAGGTCCTCAGCAGAGCGTGAGCCCAGGCCTTTCTTCCGGGATGGTTGGGCTCGGCAGTCCCCTCCAGCAGGGCGCCGCGGTCGCGGCCCAGGGCGCGGTCGCGGGCCAGGGAGCCCAGAGCGCCGGCAGTGTGCACGGGCACCACGCGTCGCTCTCGCACCTGCAACTCGCAGGCGTCGGTTCCCCGGCGAGCAGCGGGATGGTCGGCAACACTCAGATCGGCGCGGGCCAGGCGTTCTCGGGTCCTGGAGCCCAGCAACAGGCTTGGGCCGGCGCCGCCCCCGGCAGCGGCTACCAGCAGGCCGCGTACGGGGGTGCGGGACAGAGATTCAATGCGTACTAGAGCGAGCGACGGTGGTGAGGGTCGGTGGAAGCAAGGCCCGCGCCGAGCAGACGCGAGTGAGGAGGAGGAGGAGGAGGGATTGCAAAAGGAGAAGGCTAGGGAGGACCCCAAGGGGAAGTTCGGGGAGGCTGAGAGAAGGAGGGACAAGGCGATCATCGAGTATCCCTGGTGCTCAAGGCTTTTGTGTTGAGACTTCGAGGTCCTGCAGAGAGGAAAGACAAACGGGAAGAGTGTGAAGGAGAACGAGGAGTAGGAGGCGTCCTGTGTTTCTCTGGGCTTGATTCGCTTTCGAGTATGTCTTTTCAAAGTCAAGGGACGAATTTTCTTCGACAGAGGAGCTGGACGAGCGAGGAAAGTGTGCACGCTGCGAAAAACATGTGTGTGGACGCATGCCTGTTCTTGTAGCTGCCAGTTAGTGTATGCAGGTTTTTTTGCTGCATGTGAAGATCGGGGCGCAGGGGTTCAAGCGAGGGGGCAGGAGGACGCCGGAGAAAAAGCCATGTGTCGAGTTCCCCTTCCGACTTTCCTCCCGGAGAAGGCGAGGTCAGCGTCTCCCGTTGTACTTGCGCGTTCGCTTGAGTGTTAAAGGGAAGTGGAGAGACCGAAGCGAAGGATGACGCGAGACGCCCCAAAGAGGAAGCAGACAGAGAGAGGCTCCGGCCGCTCTTGTTTGTGTAGCCGGGTGTCGTCCAGTGTCAAAGGTGTGTGTAGCGAAGTATTATACAGCCGATTCGTGAACTCATTCTGTAGGCGACAGAGATCTGTTTCGATGAGCTGGAGAGGCCGAATCTTTAGCCGCCAAAGTGCTACACTGGGACCCGCCATTCTTTCCGCCTCGGCGTGTAGGACTACGCAGAGCTAGGCTCAGACCCACGGCGAGAGCCGCGCCACTCCCGCAGCCTGTACAGAGGACCGGCCACGATCGGGCGTATTTTTCGCAGTTTCCTCCGCACGGCGTTTGTGGGACAGTTCTTTTCTCTCTCCAAGAGGGCAAGAAAAGAGCGAAAGCAGAAGAAAGGCGTGTCAGAGGGGCGAGAGAGGTGCAGGCCCGTCGCCAGCCGGAAAGCCGGGCAGAGTCTTTTCTCGGGGAGACGCGCAGCCGGCGTTGCGTGCCGACTGCGGCAGCTGTGAAGCGAACTGCGCGTCTTTGCGTTTGTGGAGCTGAATCGGGAGCTGTGGCGGAGAGAGCGACTCTCGAGTTTAAGGGGGAGACAGCGTTCGGGGACAGATCGAGAAGGCTCACAGAGGAGTTGCAAGAGACGAGAGATACGGGTGGTGAAATGTGAGAAGAAGGAACGAGAGCGGGTTGCTTTCCGCCGGGTCCGTACCCTCGCCCCTTCCGAACCGCCGCTCTACGCTGAGCTGCTGACCGGAGAAAGGACTCAGTACAAAGCCACGCAAATGCTGAGGAAATGCGATTTTCGTGACGGGGACGAGGACATGGGGAGGTTCCAAACCAGAAGAAGCGACGCAGTCTCGCTTCTCGTGTATTTTTTCCACGGTTCTCATCCGTCGATGTACTGAAAAAGATTGTCCGCAACCCGCAGAGAACTGAGGCTTATTTCTCGAGTGATCAAGTAAACCCTATCTCAACGTAACAGAGACCCGTCCGGGTGTTCAGAGAAAACCAGCAGTAACGGAACAGAACGTGACGAAAAAAACAGAGATGCAACGCGCGTGCGCATGTGTATGCCTGCCCGAGGGACAACTCAGTAACGCCCACTACAGATAAACGCAGATATGAGTCTGAGCTGTAGAGTAGCAACACTTGTTTGCCGAGCCAGCGTCTCCGCTAAAAATAGCCGACATGCGACTAGAGAAACGGGCAAGTGAAGAGAGCCCGAATCTGATGAGGAACTAAAGAGTTTGGCGCAAGTGTAGTGCTTTTGCATCCAAAAACGAGTAGATTTCTCCTGCTACATAGCGCGCAGAGAACGCGGTGTCTACCTGACTCTCCACTGATATGAATCTGAACGGTGTCGTTTGAGCACGAAACTAGATAACGGTGAACCAGAAATACTCTTTTGGATTAAGCTTTCCAACTCTGAAAAAAAGGACCAGGCTTCGCCGGCATCGACACAGTCGAACGCCAGGCTACACATGATGTGCATTCACTCCACTTTTATCCGCTTGCAAATGGGGCGACAAAGCAGCAGGAACAAAGAGAATGAAATCGTTGAGTGGACTATTTCCGCTTGCCAAAAAGGCACTTTCTTTATCGGGTTTTGTCACCCTGGGTTCTCCACCCACTTCGTCGTGGTTACGTGCTTGCGGGTTTACGATAAAGCCTGATTTCGGACCGAAACAAACGATCTCAATGACGAAAGCCGGAGAAAGCAAATGATCCGTGGATCTTTGGTCGTATTCGCTCGCGGACGGTGATAGTCTTCCAGTGGTCATTTTCCTGCGTCAGCAAATGAGCTGGAAAGGCGCGAGAATCCGTCTGCACGCGGCAGCACTACACGAGTGACGGCACCTCCTTGTTTATCTCTGCTACTACAACAAGAAGACCGAATCAGCTGTACGGATCTTGATTGCAATCTTTGCGCCACCATTATCACACGGTGAGTTTTGCTCTGCTTTAAAAAGTTATAGGAGGCGGGAAATCAAAAGACTTCTTTGCTTTTCAAGAGTCACTCCAAGGCTGCAGAAAGCGAAATGGATGTTTGGCGTGTTCTTCATAGACCTTCCCGTGTGATTCCACCGAATAAAGGAGATAGTTATTCCCGAAGCTTCAAAGAAACATCGTGGTCAACATTCTACTCAGACTCTCCAGCTTCTTTCAACGCAGGCGGTGTGTCGCGTATTCCCCGATCTGTTTGTCTCTCTGCCGCTGTCACAACAGAGATCCGGTATCTTCTCGGCGCTCGCCTGATGATTCAAGGAACTTGACAGGAAGCTGGCATTCTGCTTGGCCGCCGTCTACAACTGAAAATGCCAGTAAGGTGGCCGGCTGCATCAAAGGCTCTGTGTTTTCCGCTTCCGTGGCGGCTTTCTGTTCCCTTTGCTGTCCTCCTAGGGCTGGTAACGAGGCGTCGAGAAGGCTAGGGGGCGAAGGGGGTCCCTTCCTGTCTTCCTCCCTGAGCGGCACTTTGCCGAGGTTACTCGGCTGTGAGGGCCGTTCCCTGGATCCGCCGTTGTTGTTCAACGTGTACCCGTTTCCTGTTTCATGCCTCGGAACCCCGTTGTCGTGTTTTTCGCGTGGATCGCCTTTTTCAAAAACGACGCCACCTGGCTGTTCCTCATCTTCCCGCCGAGTTCTCGAGAGTTGTGTGCCCGTGACTGGTGGATGACCAAAGCTGTTCTTTGTGACAGCGCCGAAGATCTCCTCAGACCCATCGATGGGTTGTAGAAAGAGGGAGCATTGGACAGGCGCTGCGCTCCCATCACAGGAAGCTGCGTAGGCGGTTACGATATCTGCATTATTCACAGCCGTCCCGCTCGTCTGACTCGTCTTGCCTATCGTTTCAGGACCTGCTCCACTTGCATCTATTCTATCCTGGTACGGATTCGGAACAGGTTCATCACTTTCGAAAATCAGAACATCCTGCTCGGTGGACGTTTGCTCTCTCGTGTGCATGGGGTTAGCGGCAGCGCTGCCGTCAAAACGCTTCGATACAGCCGTTTCCGGGAGGTTCTCGTTTTCGGTTTCATCTGAATGCCGATATCGACCAGTCTTAACGACAGGCAATCCCGCAGTTTCTCCCTCCAGCTCAGTGGTGGAAAGTGCATGCCCTGACACGCTGTTAGACCCCAGTTCTATGTCCGTTGCACTAACAAAACCTTGTGGTTGTCTTTGGAATTGTTGCGAAGGGCTCTCATCTTGCTGACTCGGCAGATGCTGTGGAGACAGTGGTGGAACAAACAGTTCTGAGCCCTGAACGATCATTAGAACTCCGGTGACGACGGACCACACAACACCAATCACAAGGAAAGAAGTCAAGACCTGACAAATACCTGATACAATCAGGGGGCGCTTACCAGTGGCGAGCCCGCAGACAAGCGCCCCGGTTCCAACAGGAATAAGCAGGTTGAGGATCCCCCCTATAACGAGCAACTGCCGGTCACTTTGTGACTTCAGGCGGGGAACCTGTAGGAGCGCGAAGGACGACAAACAGGGAGAAACAAATGTCTGGAACCCTTTCAGGGTTACCGAAGAAACTTCGGTGACTTATTTCCCTACGTAGGAGAATATAGTGGGTATACATTGTGCTGTTAAATATGCAGTTCCATCTCTTTGAAAAAATGAACTCAGAGTGGGTACGAAGGAGTTGGTTTGCTCCCTGCATGAGGCCGCGCTACACGAGCAAAAGGCAGGCACTCTGCTATTCTATAGTTGTGGCCTCACTGCTTCGATCAATAACATCAATCGCCCGCAAAATAACAGGCTTGCTACATTTTTTTCCTCTGAGCGTTTTTCACGATCATAATATACACAATTTCAAGGCTCGAGTTCACACACAATCGCGTTTCGTGTCACTGAGTTTAACATAGACTTTGTATGCCGCCGTCTGTGTAGTGCCATCACGAAGACGAACCCAGAGATGCCTCCCTGAAACGAGTGGAGAGATATGGACTTTTCTTGTCTTTTTCTTCTGCGAACGACCCGCTGCTTCCTTTCACGTAGAGTCCCGTCTCTCCGTCTCTTGCAAAACGGGTGAGCAGTGACAACGGTCGGCAATTTACTGTCGGTAGCCGTCTGCAGGTGAATACACTTACCCCGCAACACCATTCGCTCTCTCTTGAGTTCTCCATGGTGGCGACAAATACCATTGGGGCACGGAAGAGCCTGCATTAAATGTTCAGAAGAGAACTGCCTGATACTGGTGCCGCGCTGACGTTCGCCCCACAGGAATTCCCTCAATGGGAAAGAAGTTTGTCCTAACGCCAAGACTGACACACCACGTAAGCACCATTTCTTACGCAGGTTTTCTTGCGTACATTGGGGCTTGTTTCGCAGCGTTTCTAAAGCAAACTATTTTTTTCTTCCTCGGTCAGAGGACCAATGCAGCAGAGAATACAGCTGAAGACTGCCCCACAACTGCTATCCATGGGAAAAACTTAGTGGCTATATGAGGTGACAATGCGTTCGCTGACTGTTTTTCGTCCTTCAGACGTTGTATTCCGGATATCCGATTATGCACATGAGAGACAATCATCCGCTCTTGTCCACGGCATCAACAACAGAACACTAAGCCGGGGCGATCCCGAACAGCCTCGCAGAACGCGTTTTGCAAAAGCTGGTAACTATAAGCCTGCTCAGTGTACACAAGAGTGGCTCTTACTCTATCTCTCTCTGTATATGTATATATATATATATATATATATATATACTCATACAGAACATGCATGGACTGTACACGATCTGCATACTGGTCTCGTGCAAGGCGAACGTATATCTGCTGCGTGCGTCATCTGTTCACATATTGATAGCGTACGGGGGATCACGGTCTCTGTTCTTAGGCAACAAGCGGGCCGTATGTGCAGTCTTAGAGTGAAACGTCGCAGAGAGACAAGAAAATATTGAGACAGATGCAACCGGACGACAACAAGCAGGTATTATACGAGCGTTCCCTTTCAGAAGTGGAAGAAAACATCTTTGCTGAGCATATGCCTTGCGTGCTGTACCACCACAAGCAACGAGTATAGACACGGGACTGAGCGAAACAGATGTTCGAGCTGAACAGAGCCAGCGGTTGATGTTCCTGTCGATGCCTGTCATAAGCCTGTGCTGGGGCGGCTCAAATGTCACAGGGCCGTCCGTATGCCTCATCGGCGAATGCGTACTTTACACGAACTGGAGGTGTTTTCCCCTTGATATGACATGTCATCATTTATGAAGATGTAGAAAACGGCGACCCCGATCACCGTACTGTTTGTTGTTTCAAACACAGAGCCACATAGGCGCATTTGCTGCCTTCTATCTCATTGTAAAAACGTCACAAAACCAACCAGTATTTGCTTTCTTATGTCACGTGTGGGTGAGGCTCGACCTCTTACGAACTGGCAAGATCCAGTCTATCGTCACAAGAGAGCGCAACAGGGGAAAATGGAGGAAGATAGAGGCAAACCTGATGTCGAAAGAGTCTGTGTGCTAAATGCGAGAGACGAATTTTCCCCGCTGAATCATGGACACTTTTGGCATATCCCTTGACCCGTAACGACCGGGTCGAACACAGTTCCGTCACTTCTCTGAGTCTTCTTAGCCCTGTGGAACAGCCTGTACTCTGCCATCGACAGCACAAAGCATAACGGCACAGCGTCCTCGTTTGTGATTCTGCCTTTCCGTCGTATGAGTCTGCAACTCCGTTGCCAAAGCGCACTCGCCTTACACAAAACCTTCATTGCCAGAGTCACAGCAGTTCGGGAGCAGAGAGACACTCTCTTAGCTATGCATCCGAACGGGAGAACCAACGACAAATGTCCTGACAACGCAAAAGGTACATCGTTGAGGCACAGAGCACTTCGTGAATGAATGCCCTTACTGCAGATGCGAAGTAGCTACCGTACTGAATTCGATTCACATTTTTGGCAGCCTTAATTGAATTTTTCCCATGTTCGGCCACACAGTTCAACAGAAACGGTCTTGTATGAGATTGAAGGAGGCTTTTCCGCTTGAACCGCTTTATATTGTTTTAATAACGGCAAAACGGGATCGTTTTAACTTGATTCTTTTCTGGCAACCGTCCAGCCTGACACAACGAAGTGTGGAAGTGCAGCGCAGTTCCAGACAAGAATCCTGTCTCTCATCAACAGAGTCTTTCTCCAATTACTTTCTTCGAACTGAAGCTTGCCAGACTAAGGGGTTTCCATTCCCCTTGTTTTGTCCATCACTTTTTCCACTGATTCATGCTCCCTGGCAAAGAAAGGCAACATCTATGGTGTAAGCCGATGTACCAGCGCCGCACGGACGTGGCTAAAAGCGCATTGATGCCTAGCCGATGGCAGGTGCATTCCCCACTCCAAACTCAGCGTCAGATTCTGGATTTCTCTCAGAAAGAATTTTTTTTTCAACTCATTTACTGAGCCCAGCACCTTTCTGATGGGACACAACACCTCTCTCCCGAGAATCGGTGCGTTTTTGAGTGGGGAGAGCATCGACTTCGCTGCAACCACAGGACAGCCACGGCTAGGCGAGCTCGAAGTCGCGTGTCTTGCCTCTCTCGTTTGCTCAGTGAAACTCGTCTTGTGAGATAGTTAGCAAGAAATCACTCCCTCTCCGATGCATTTGAGCTTCGCAGGATCGATTTCGATGCTTATGCGTTTTTGTGTAACGTGGCCTGTCTTGCTGGACGAACCCTCCGTCGACGTTTCTTCGCCCTGTAGTCTTCTCTGCTGCCGTCCACGTCAAGGGCGGTAACATCTCGGTTTTCTGACTCTCTGACTTTTTCGCGATTTTCGAGGAAACAGGGAGCTTTTCGGATTCGCCAGATGTGTGGCGCGCGTTGCCTGGTGACAAAGCGCTCTTGCTTTTGACTTTGTTGCAAGACAGGTCCGTGAGAAACAGAGGTCCTGCGACGAAACGTTCTGTTTCGTGCCGGACGGCAGAAGCGATACACGAAGCAGTGAAGCAGAGAAGCGAGAAGAAATTCGTTTTTTCATGAGTGGGCCCGGAAGCGGACGCTTGCCTTCCACTTTTCGATGCGTGCAGCCGAAAACCGTAGCCGGCTCGCTCTTAGGACTGTGTTATGTCTTGCCGACGGAATCCCAATTCCTCACCCCATGCTCGCTTCTCGCGGTTTTCTGCGTGTTTTCCCTCATAATTTTTATCGTTTTCGTTGCTTATTCGTCCTGTCCTGGACCACGTTACCGCCTAAGCTTCTTCGCTGCCCCTGCCGGTTTCAGCTTGTGCTAGGTTCGGTGATAACGGGTCGTTCGTGATTGCCACGGGACGTTGGAGGACGTTGGTTCTTCCAATACGCCACGCACACGCGTCCGGGACGCTGTTCCCTACATATTTCTGGAGGACTCCCGAAGAAGAACCTGCCCTTTTCTGTCCCTTGTCTTTTCTCTAAGTGTCCTGTCTTCTTGAATTTATTCGACCTTCCTCTTGCTTTGCCTGTGTCTCAAAGAGTTTCACTGAAAAGAGACGAAGCCGAGGGCGAGGCGCCGCGCAACAAGCTGGAGGGTCCGACAGCGAGTGAGGTATCTGCATCGCCCCCTCAAATCTGAAGGGCCTCTGAGCTGAGGCCTGAATCATGCGTCTGACTTCGTTGGAGTTCAATACAGAACCGTAGGCCGTGCATGTTGAGGCCGTAGTCCGTTCCGCTTCAGTCTCCTGCCCTCAATTTTTTTTATGCAGGCAAATGGCGACTGCTGAACCTGGGACTCCTTCTGGAGCCGTCGACGCCTCTGGTCGGGAGGCGCAGGCCGCAGCAGCCCCTAGCGATCTTCACAGTGGCTGGCTGCCTCGCTCTTTCCAGTCATCTGATCCTACCTCTTCATTGTGTCTCCGTCTCGCCGTCGCTGCTCCCTCGCAAGAAGGAAGAAAAGAGGACCTGTCGCCTTCGTCCCCGCCCCCTGCATCCGCGAACCCTGCACCGCGGAGCTCCTTCCAGGGCCAGCCGCCCCGGTCGCAAGCACCTCGCACTGTCAGCTTCCAGCTTCCCTCTGCTTCATCTTCTCTGGAGACATGCTCGTTGCGGCCTCTACCCGCTTCCCCACACGCTCCTCATTGTCTCTTTTCCTCGACTTCTCCCTCGGCGGCGAGGTCTGCTTCGATGTCTTCCTGCTCTGCGTCGCCCGGCGCAGCCCCCCTCCACTCGCGGAGCTCCCCCTGTCTCTCCGGACCGCGGTCCTGGTCCCTGTCTCCCGACTCCGCCTACTCCTTGACGCACTCCATTTCTGCGCCTGTCCCCGAGGCGCTCGCCCTCGACGGAGACAGGGGTGCCGACGCCTTCCGGGGCCTCCTCCGGCGCGTCTCGGACGCCGACTCGGACTGCAGCGGCCATCTAACTGAAGCCTCTGTGGAGCACGGCTCGTGTTGCGGCTCTCTTTGCAGAGGGTACCACGCACCTACGAAATGGGACCTGCATATGTTCTTCTCGGGCTGTCTGCTCGCGTTCGCGTGTGTGCTCTTCTGCGCCGAACATGTCGCTGCAGGCCTCGCCCTCTGCGCTCTCGCCGCCGTCGCTCTCGGCCTCGTCCGAGCGCAACGACGCGTCATATCTCTCCACCTCTTGCTGCTCCTCACCCTCTGCGCCTGTGTCTTGGCTGCTGCGTGGGCGATTCGAGAGGCGCGAGAAATTGAAAGAACGGAGCTTCTGCAGAAACAGGAGAGACTCTTCACTCGACACCTGGCCGCCCTCGAACGGCGTGCAGAGACGCTCAGGGCCTCCGGAGCCGCAGAGGCAGACGTCGCCCGGGAAGCAGCGGAAATCGAAGAAAGGAGAAGAACTGCGCTCGCCTTGCTCAGACAGGCGGCGATGCAGACTCGGAAAAACAAGGCAGCGCATGCACGAGCAGAGAAACCCCTGGAGAAAAGACGACAAGACCAGTTCTTAGGTAAGAGGGGCGACATTGGGCCAAACGGTTGCTGAGGAGTGGCCGAGAGAGATTCGTGCTCGAAAGAAGTTGCTGGAAAAAAGCTTTTGCAAGAAAATAAAAGTTAGGGACGTCGCGTGTCTGTTTTCTCTGCGGAAGCGTTCCTATCCACGTTCTGTCTTCCAGGCGATTCTTCCGGTGTCCGCCGGAAAAACCTGTTTTCTGTTTGCCGCGTCGAGTTCTCGCAGTTCCTGTTTCACGACCAGAATCAGCTTTTCAAAGCCCATCACAAGTACCGCTTTTCCCCGAGTTGTGAGTCCCCTAGCTGTTTTACCGCGTCCTGGAATCGCGAGTGCGCTGCCTCTCCATCGCATTTCCTCCGGGCACATTCTGTTGTCTTGCCTTCTGTGTGCTTTCTGTACACCAGCGAGCAGCATCGCCGTCGTTCTGCTGCTCTTCTCCCTGTTCCTCCTGAACTTTGTGGTGGCCGGGTATCTAGGCTACTTACCTTTCTACTTCTTCGTGTATCAGAACCTCACCGTGGCCTTCTTCTCCTTTAGGGGAGCTTACGCGGGGCTTCTGTGCGGAGCGACGCCGGCGATTTGCTTTCTGCTCTTCTGCCTGAAAGCGTACCTCGCAGCCTGGGTCCTGGTCCCCCTGCTGCTTCTCACCCTGGGCCTCGGCCTCTGCGCCCAAGTGTCTGCTGGTCGTCGTGCGGCGGCTCGCAGGCCCGCGCGGTCGCCCTCGGAGTCAACTGTCTCCTCCGATGCCCGACAGCTGCAGGCGAGTCCTGAGCCGTGCGAGAAGGCCGAGAGGAGAAGGCGACGAAACTCGCTGCTGCGGCTTATCTTTGAGACGCTCCTCGTGGTGGCCGTCGCCCTCGTCATGGTCGTTCACGGGATCCTGTTACCGCACTGCGTTAGAGAGCTCAACGAGAAGACAGATGCCGAGGAGAAGCTTCCTTTGGGGGACGGTGCCGAGGCGCAAGAGGCCGGCGACTCGGAGGCCCAGGATGTCCTTTCTCTCTACAGAGCCGAGGCACTCTTCAGTCTCCTTCTGTGCCAAGAACTTATTCTCCTGCTCTCGCTTCTTCTGCTGCTCCCGCGCCTCGTGTTGATGTGCATGCAGCACCGAGACGCGCGGAGGAACAAGGGGGCGGAGGGCCTTGGGCGGACCCTCGAGAAACCGCGGCGAAGCTCCCTCGCTCTTCTCCTCCTGGGCGCGCCCTGCCCATCAACCTCAGAGAGAGAGCGCATGCACTGCAAAAAGGGAGCGACGGACACAGGGCCGAGACAGCCGTTGACACCCAGAAATCTCGACATCGAAGAAGGCCAGAAAACAGACAAACGCGAGAGTCAGGCCCTGGACGATGTCGAGGCGGAGTTCATAGGCAGATACGAAGTCCGCCGAAACGGGCGCGACGACTCCTACGAGTTCCGGTGAGTTCAGCAGAGTTTCAGCGTTAGTGACGAATGGAAAGTCGAACAGAAACAAGGGGAAGAAACAGGGGCGCAGAAAGTCGTGTCCACCCTGTGTTTGATGGAAATATTTGGTCCCCTGAAACCCCAGAGCCGTTCTGTGGAATCTTCTCAGACGTAATACTGCTACCGCCGTTTTGTCTGCATTCGAGACAAGAAAGAAAATGCGTTTCCGTGAGTCGCGGACTTGCAGAAGCAGCGGAATTGATGCGCATTGCGTAGTACACATACGGACGCGCCCAAATCGGTGGAGCGCGATTTCCATTTGTACATCTGTGTTTCAGTGAGCTGAACCCTTTGCGGTTTCCCGCGCCTAGAAACCGAGTTATTGATAGAAAATGTAGAAGCCAGAAGAACCTCCCAATTGAGAGACCGACAGGCATGTGAACTGTCGAGGGCGCCTACAACGTCACCGTCGTAGAATAACCGTAATGTCGTAGGACCATGAATTCAACGCTTTCAGTTGTCTGAAGCGCTCCAGTGTGTTTGTTTGTGCCGTGACCGGCTACGGAAGGTCCTCAGGGATACTTGACGTTCGCAGCGTTCCTAATTCTCTGAATGAGGGCAGACGACGCCAGCAGGAAAGGGCGTCTCAGCTCAAACAAAGTGTCAACAGTTATCCGGTCTGAATCTGGGTGTGGGGGATTCTCGATATCTCGTGTGTTTTCTGGCTTCCCTCTTGGATTTGGAGTGTGGAGCAACAACAGACGTCTGTCCGGATGTCTTGTGTTTCTCTGAATGAAAAACGAACTTGTTGAGACTCCGAGGAGTCTCTACAGGGAGGTGATGCGACCGCCTACTTTGCTTCAGAAATGTGTCACGCCTTTCCTGCGTCTGGAACTGGAAAATGTCTAAACGGGCCCATCAGTGAACCGCACTGCACGGCAACTTTGTGTCAGCGCAAAAGAATATTGTGTCTTGTCTAAACCATTTACAATGATATGTCCAGGATTCGTCTAAGAAGCGCGGATACTGATCCACGTTACATTCGATCTCTGAATTTGTGTTTTCGACACTCGTCATGAGTCGTCCCAGTGTCATGTGCCCGCGAAAACCAGCAGGCGTAGAAACGGTGCCTTTTGCTGCGTTTCAGCGCTCCTTTTCGTTTGGGGTTTTGCTGCCACGGGAAACCAGATTTTTCCGTGTCGCTGGTCGCGCCATTTCTGTCAAAATTCGTTTCACCTACTGTTCCACATTTGCCGAGGGTGTCGAAACCACGGTCTGTGAATAGAGGGAGCTCGGCAACTCAGTGATTTCCCTTTCCTTGTTGGCACCGACGGACTCCGCACATTTCAACTCGGCTGTTCTCTCCTGTTGCTGTTTCTTTCTTCGTCGACCATGCAAGGACAGCTCACTGCAGTCCTCCGTCAGTGTGCCAGTGCAATGCGTGAAAGGGTAAACCGTGCCAGTCAGCGAGGAAAAGCCTGAGGCACTCGGCCCCTCGAACCGCCGCGGGGCCCCCCACTTTGTGTGCTCTGTGTCCCTTGTTCCTCTCAGTCTAGCGTTTCTGGCCATTAGATGTCCTTTCTTTAGGCTTTGTTTTCAAGAGCAAAAGCCAGGGAGAGGGTCCCTCTCAGAGCAGGGTGCGGCAATCGAGGGATGTCTTTTCATCTGTGTTTCCACGGGTCGAACATTTCGGGATTTTGAGATCAGGGGATTTTGCAGTGATCCAAGCGCTTTCCCGCTGTCGATCTGCAACCCCCCGTCACATCTTTGTCTGCTATCTCATTCGAGAAGCGCTCTTTCTCTAAAACTGGAAAGTTGCGTCTTGCTCCCGGAACGCTTCGTCGCTGTGTTCCCCGGCAGTTTTGCGAAACGTCCGGCCACCCTGTCGAGAAAGCGACTTTCTGTCAGCCAGTACCACGCAAATTCCAAAGTTTGAAAAATTTTTGATTTCGTCCTCCCGTCTTTCAGTCTTGTCTTTTTTTTCACCAGTGGGCACACGCGACTCCTCTGGTAATCGCGAACGCGGCAACGGGCACCGACATCTGGGCAGTCTGGGATTTCTTTGTTGGAGCCGTCCTGAAATACGTTTCGTCTCGGCTGTTTTGATACCTCCTTTCAATTTTTTAAAGTGGAATCGTTTTCCCTCCGGTTTCCCAGCACGTCTACCCCAAAACGCTGATGCGTTGGAGGGTCACCTGGAGAAAGAGCGACCTCGGCAATGCCGTCGATGCTGCCGTCGCCCTTTTCCGTCGGGGTCACTTGTCAGATGTTGTGTGAAAGCAGGGGTCAATTGACTCGTGATCACTTTTTCAGAGAAGAGAGAAAGACATTTCTCTTCAAAAATCCACTTTTCTTGCGGCGATCCGCTTCCGACTGCGAGGTATCCCCACCCGCTCCCGTTCTCGCGGGCGTCCGAGCCCCGCTGACGCCGCGAATCCGCGCACCGACCGCGCGCTGAATTTCGCCATTCGAGAACGACGCTCCGCAACGACGAAGATTTTCTCTTTGACTGGGGAACAGGTTTTAGTGTCGAGTTTTTATTTCTATTTGCGCCCAACTCATGGACCGTTCCTCGATGCGACGCCTATGGCAGGCCTAGAGCGCGTCCTGTCTCTCGGCGAGTTGCGGCCTTCGCCTCTCTCTTCGGCGTCTTGTGTGTCTCCTTCATCATCTTTTTCTTTATTTTCCGGCATTTCTCTTTCTCCATCTTCCTCAATTCGCTCCGTATCACCCGGTGCCTCCCGCCGCTTACGACGGCCTTCTCGACTTTCAGACCCTCCCTCAGAGTCCCGCGTCAACAGGGACTCATCGCTCCCCTGCCTCAGCGAAAGCGCAGCCGCCTGGAGCGTCGCCCTCCCGTCGTTTCCCTGTTCGGTTCAGTGCGCAGTTTCTTCGAAACGCATGTACCCTTGTCAGCTTTGGCTTCGACAACGAGACGCATGCACTCCCGATCTCTCTGGACGGTTTGGGTCCACCCGCGACAGGCGAGGAGGTTCTGAGGCGCACGGAAATCAAACGGAATTGCGCCCATTTGACATTTTTGCTCCGATTGCGGTTCCCGGTGTTTCGCGGCGCTGCCGAGCTTCTCACTCTCTTGCCAGTGTGTTTCGGTTCTTCGCTGTGAACCCCCTGGGGTTCCTTCTTCTGGGTCTTTCTCTTGGAGCGGGCGTCGCGCTCTTCAACTGGAGGAGCTCTCCTTTCCTCTCCAGTCTCTCTTCCTTCGATTCGCCGCTCCTGGTTGACGCCTCGGCCTCGTCCGCAAAGTCCGGTGACGCCTGGGTTTCGCTCGATCTTCCCCACACTTCCCCCAGTCTTTTCCTTTTCTGGAGAGAGAAGTTCTTCGAAGCAACTGCACTGGTTCCCTTGAGCGAATTCTTTTCAAGACTTCGTTCCAGCTTCGCAACGCTGCCTGCGTGGCTAGCTACGACGATATCTGTGGAGTGTCTGTACACCTCGTTCCTCGTCACCGTCTCCGTAGGAACCGCGGCGGCCTGCGCGTTCCTGTCGGCAGCGGTTCTTGCCTTTCTGTTGCCCGTCTCTTTCGCCTTCCTCTCGGCGCTCTGTCTTGCGCCAGTTGCCGGCCTCATTCCTCTTCTCGCGGGCGGCGTTTGCGTCCTGTACCGTGTCACCATCTGCATCGTTGGAGTTTGCTTGAGCTGCATACTTGCCTATCTAGCGATCGTTCTCTGGTGGGCGCTGCTGTGTCTGTTCCAGTGACGGCCGGGATCGGCAGCAGGAGGGGGGCGTCAAAGCAGAGAGACGAAGGGGACCGGAAATACTTGGAGGAGGGGAGACAGGGGAAGTTTCACTACAGAGGTTTGCGCGGAAGAACGGGAACGGAGGGGAAACAGAGTGTGTCGAAGACACAAAGTGAACCGAAGTGGAGGAGACAAAGTTCTAGGTTCGTGGAGATTCGAAAACATCCTCAGAAACGCCAGTTCTCCCTCTCCCGCGGTGGAGGCCAGTGCCTCCGGCGCCTCGACGCCGTTGTGAAGTGGACGACATTCGGTTTCTGAAACTGGAACGCAAACTTGACCGGCGAAACGTCTTTCTGCAGGGAGCGGACATGACGTTTTTCCATGTTTAACTCACGCATTCGTGGAAGACGTTTTTGTCGAGAAAAGCTCCGCGACCGAGGAGAGAAGCATCAACTCGCCTGCCTGTGACGTTGGGGCTACCTCTCGTTTCTGCTTTTCCATGGTTCCTTGATGACGCCTCCGTGTCTTCATCCAGAGACTGTTCCTTGCATGCAGACACCACTCGGCCGTTCTTTCCATTGCCATGGTGTCTCCCCCGCCCGAGCCTCACTGCCTCTCGCCCTTTCCCTTTCATCGCATCTTTTCTGCCTCCTCGCTAGCTCGGCGCTTTGCTTCTGTCTCTCTGCTGTTCCTCGCAGATACGTGTACAGCGTGAAGCTCGTGCGCTTCTGTGACCGGAGCCAGGTGTCTCGACACCGGCTCGCTGCCGTTCGTGTGCCTCCGCCGAAGAAGTTTTTCACTGGCGACGTCCAGCTGGCGTCTCCGCGGAGTCGGTGTCGCGCCGGCGCCGGCGCATGCACAGCCCCCGAGGGCCAGGGAGCGCAAGAAGAGCGAGCGAAGAGGATTCAGGCTCTCCTCCCGTCAGCCGACAGCACAGAGGGCGCCTACGTCTGGGCCAATGCCTCGAACGACCCTCGAAGAGGAACGACTCTGCTGGTGAGCACTTGCTTGTCGTTGTGTGTTGTTGCGAGAGCGGGGCGACTGGGCGCGACGTTCAAGCCCCTGTTGATTGAGAAAAGGTCTCGGTCCGTTGCGGGTCGAATCAGCGAATGGCCGTCTCTGCACGAGCCTCCGCATGCCGCGCTCAAAACTCGGAGATAAGCCGAGCTCCCCAGGCCCCACCCCAGAGGAGCCCGAGGACGCTTCTTCGCATCCCATCGTGTTCACACTTGCCGACTTGCGCGGCTTTTTCCGCCATATTCTTTCTTCCCTCTCCAGGGGTGGAGATCTCCACCGGTGCGGCTTCCCTCCCTTCTTGCTTGCTGTGTTGGGAAGGGTGACTGAGAGCTCGCCGCAAATATCCAAGCCTTCAAGCGTTCAACCGCAGCGCGGGCCTCTCCCTGCCCTCCCCCCTAAGCGTCAACGAACCCAAAAGAATGCTGCTTCTGAAACAGTCTACACGCTCAGCGACCTCCTCACCCACGTTCTAGGAAAACATCTAAAGTCTCACAAAAAAATACCTATCGCACATACACACACATACATATATATATATATATATATATACATATGCATACATATAATAAGTAAACATATATATATATATATATACATATTATATATATATAATATATATATAATATATATAGTTCTATGCGTGCTTTTTTTGCCTGTCAATGTCAATGTCTCTACTGAGGTGTGCATGTGCGGGCGCATTTGCAGGCGAAGTCCTCTGTGCAGAGTGAAGCGATTTGCTTCGCGTTTGACAAACATCTCTCGTACTGGGAGCAAGACAGCCACTACCGCGCGCGACCCTCCGATGTGAGGACCTTGCCGAGTTCTGGTCCTCGGGACTCGCTGGACCGTCAGCCGTCGCTGAACGAAGCCTGCGCTCTTGCGGCCTGTAAATCTCCCGAGGGAAGCGGCTCGCCGAACGCTCCAGCGGCGCTTGCAGAGGCTGGAGAGCCGAGCGAGGAGGACGGAGGCCGGAACCGCGAGAGAGGTCGAGAGGCGAGTGCAGAGATCGCGGCGGGGTCGACGCATCTGCAGAGAAGACTCCTTCCCGTAGATTCTTCCCAGGAGACCGCGAAGAACGACGAGGGAGAATCCAGCGAAGAAGAACGGAGGCAGGAAAGCGTGGATCCGAGAAGGGAAGCTGGACAGGAGACAGGAGCTACGCTGGAAGAGATAAGGGAGAGCCTAGGTGAAGAGAGCGAGGCCAGACCGGATGCGGCCTTGCGCGTCTGTGCGTCCT
Organism: Toxoplasma gondii ME49; assembly: GCF_000006565.2. Lineage (NCBI taxonomy): Eukaryota > Apicomplexa > Conoidasida > Eucoccidiorida > Sarcocystidae > Toxoplasma > Toxoplasma gondii. The sequence continues at coordinate 6,670,173 of NC_031476.1, forward strand.
CCGAGGAGCTGAGCCTCACACTAGCAGAGGGCGTTCAGTCACCCTTCTCCTTCAGCGGCCAGAGGGCCCTGTCGCCGCGACTCGAGGTCGAAGCGGCGAGCCTTGGAGGCGAGAGCAGAAACGACGAAGACCTCACCGTCTCCGCCTTCTCAGACGACGAGGGTGAGCAGACACCTGCCAAGGCGGGTGCAGACAAGACTGCGGAGAACGGCGAGGTCGCTGCTGCAAGCTCATCGCCGGCGGCGAATTTTAGCGCTGAAGACTCCCAGGTTCCGCCAGGCTCGCTGAGGCGCCCGGCGGGTGATGCCGCCCGCGAGTCGAGCGCAAGCAAGACGAACGTGTGCTGCCCAGCGGCGCTGGACAGCCTCGACAGAGACATCGACGAAGTTTGTAGACTGCTGGAGAGTCGCCCGGCCTACTCGTGTGGCGCGCGAGACTCTGAGGGGGAACTCGAGAAGGAGACAGGAACTCAAGAGGAGAAAAGCAACGCATCGGAAGACCGTGCTTCCGAGCTGAGCGTTGAGGCGCCGCTTCCTGTTGCGAGCGCCAGAGGCCGGCGCAGAGAAAGGGAGGAAAATAGAGACTTGGAGAGCAGAGCAGAGTTTGTGCGCAGACGTCACGCGTCCCTGGCCGCCATTGGCCGTCGCGTCAAGGCCGACGCCGCCAAGCGGCGCCACCGGTCTCTGTCCTCCCACCGCCGCGGGTCTGCCTCTGAGCTCGCCTTGGATTCGTCTCCTGCTTCTCCGGCGAGACGCGCCAGCCTGGCGACGCTCGTGATTGCACAAGTCCGGGAGGAGGAGCGCGCCAAGGTCCGAGAGGCCCTCGAGGGTGGAGCGGAAGGCGAACGCGGCCTTGCCGGGTCTGCGAGACCGAGACGCAGTCGCACTCTCGAACTCTCTCGCCTCGGCACAAACCACGACGCGTACGAGGCGGCGTACCGCCGCATCCTTGAGGGCTGCATCACTGTCAAGGAGACTGACTGGACGTTTCTCGCCTCTGGGGAGACTGGCGAAAGCGAGAAGCTGGCCTCCGACGGCCGAGCGAGCAGCGAGGACAGTGGATGCAGTGGAAACGCGAGCGGCGCCTAGGCTAGCCGGAGTTCAGAGAGCACGAGTGAGTCCGTGACTCGAGACGGATTTTTCCGCAGGGGAGAGTCTTGCGAACCAGCTGCTGGAGTCTGCTCAAGGTGCTCTGGGGAGCTTTCCTGCGATTTCTAGGAGTTCAGCCTCTCGCCTGCCTCGTCCTTCTTCGGACTGCCTTGGAGCCCCCAGCGCCTCAGAACGCCGGTGGCGGCAACCAGACTCAGGCCACAGTGGGAGCCGTCTGCACTGAAGCGTTTCGCGGAGAGAACTCAAGCGGCAGAAAAGAAGGAAAATGAGGCTCGACCGCAGCAGTGGAGAATGGAACAAAGCCCAAGGCGATGGGCAGTTCAGGATGGCGGAAGGGGGACGCGCGGCGTGGATCCCCGTGAGAGATGCGGGGACGGATCGTGAAGAGACCGATTTTCCTCAGGGGCGAAACGCGTCGCCTGTGTCGCACGAGTGCCTGCAGACTGCTGAAGGGAAAAGGACGCTTGGTGACGAAGTCGACGGTGGCGGAGAGCGCAGCTGTGAGGAGGAGGAGGCTGGAAGGCTCACGGAGATGCAGAGCGAAGACGACATCGCCTGGGCGCTTGCAGACCCTCTCGGGGGAGACGGTGAAGGTCCTGGGAACAGGCACGAGTCAGGACGAGGAGCTGAGGGGGGAGAGGTGCCACCCGTTTTTCGAGGCGCTTCGAGGAGACCCCGAGAGGAAGGAGACAACGCAGACGAAAAAGACCGTGAGGGAACATATGAGGCGAAGGCGAAGGAGCTGGGAAGAGACACTCTGAGACTCCCTATGGGTGCGTTGCTTCCGCGACCTTCAGAGACGCTTGAGCGCTCGCATGTGACAAAGAAAGCGCGCCATCAAAATGCACCGTAACAATCCCAGTGATCTCTTCTCTTCCTGGCCATCGTGTTCAGATCCCCAATTACTTGCTGTCTCTTCAAGTCTCCGTTCAAGTGTCTCCACATGCTCCTTCGGGTGTCTCCAGCAGGTCCTCTGAATGTGCGTATACGACGTCTCCTGTATTCTCTCTGCCACCGATCTCCCCTGTTTCAGGACTTTCTGCCGCGCGCGTTCTCTCATCCTTGTCTTTCTTCTTGTTCCTCCATCCTCATTTTCGTTTCCTGTCAAGTTGGAGAGAGGCGATTCGCTGAAGGCGGCTCGCGGTCGGCAGGTTGACTCTTCAGCTGCCGCTGTTGTTCACGAACTGCGCTTACCTTCTTCTCTCGCGTTACCTCCCGCTTTTCTGCGCAGAGGCTCTGAGCCAAACAGCGACGAGGCTGCTCGAAGCATCACAGAGAGAGAACAGAGAAACGAAAAACGGTCGCGACGACAACTTTTGCCAAATAGGAGACACGAGTGCACCCGCCGTAGAGCAAAATCGAAACAGTTCAGAAAACGGAGACAGCTCAGAGAGACAAGAGAGTTCAGAGAAAGGAGACTCTTCAGACAAAGGAGTCAATTCAGAGAAAGGAGACTGCTCAGAAAACGGAGACAGTTCAGAGAAAGGAGTCAGTTCAGAAACCGGAGAGCGTTCAGAGAAAGGAGACTGCTCAGAAAACGGAGAGCGCTCAGACAACGTAGAACGCTCAGAGAAAGGAGGCAGTTCAGAAACCGCAGCTCGGTCAGAGAAAGGAGGCAGTGCAGAAATTGAAGATCGTTCAGAGAAAGGAGTCAGTTCAGAAAACGGAGAGCGCTCAGACAACGGAGAGCGTTCAGAGAAAGGAGGCAGTGCAGAAATTGAAGACCGTTCAGAGAAAGGAGACTGCTCAGAAAACGGAGAGCGCTCAGACAACGTAGAACGCTCAGAGAAAGGAGGCAGTTCAGAAACCGCAGCTCGGTCAGAGAAAGGAGGCAGTGCAGAAATTGAAGATCGTTCAGAGAAAGGAGTCAGTTCAGAAAACGGAGAGCGCTCAGACAACGGAGAGCGTTCAGAGAAAGGAGGCAGTGCAGAAATTGAAGATCGTTCAGAGAAAGGAGTCAGTTCAGAAAACGGAGAGCGCTCAGACAACGGAGAGCGTTCAGAGAAAGGAGGCAGTGCAGAAATTGAAGACCGTTCAGAGAAAGGAGGCACTTCAGACAACGGAGAGCGCTCAGAGAAAGGAGACTGCTCAGGAAACGGAGAGCGCTCAGACAACGGAGACTGCTCACACAACGGAGAGCGCTCTGAGAAAGGAGACTGCGCAGGAAACGGAGAGCGCTCAGACAACGGAGACTGCTCACACAACGGAGAGCGCTCAGAGAAAGGAGACTGCTCAGAAAACGGAGAGCGCTCAGACAACGGAGAGCGCTCAGAGAAAGGAGACTGCTCAGAGAAAGGAGGCAGTTCAGAAAACGGAGAGCGCTCCGAGAAAGGAGACTGCTCAGGAAACGGAGAGCGCTCAGACACCGGAGACTGCTCACACAAAGGAGAGCGCTCTGAGAAAGGAGACTGCTCAGAGAAAGGAGGCAGTTCAGAAAACGCAGCTCGGTCAGGGAAAGGAGGCAGTGCAGAAATTGAAGATCGTTCAGAGAAAGGAGACTGCTCAGAAAACGGAGAGCGCTCAGACAACGAAGAGCGCTCAGAGAAAGGAGACTGCTCAGGGGAAGGAGTCAGGTCAGGGATAGGAGGCAGACCAGAAAACGGAGAGCGTTCTGAGAAAGGAGGCAGTGCAGAAATTGAAGACCGTTCAGAGAAAGGAGGCACTTCAGACAACGTAGAGCGCTCAGAGAAAGGTGTCAGTTCAGAAACCGCAGCTCGGTCAGAGAAAGGAGGCAGTGCAGAAATTGAAGACCGTTCAGAGAAAGGAGACTGCTCAGAAAACGGAGAGCGCTCAGACAACGTAGAACGCTCAGAGAAAGGAGGCAGTTCAGAAACCGCAGCTCGGTCAGAGAAAGGAGGCAGTGCAGAAATTGAAGATCGTTCAGAGAAAGGAGTCAGTTCAGAAAACGGAGAGCGTTCAGACAACGGAGACAGTTCAGAGAAAGGAGTCAGTTCAGAAACCGGAGAGCGTTCAGAGAAAGGAGACTGCTCAGAAAACGGAGAGCGCTCAGACAACGCAGAGCGCTCAGAGAAAGGAGACTGCTCAGACAACGTAGAACGCCCAGAGAAAGGAGTCAGTTCAGAAAACGCAGCGCGTTCAGAGAAAGGAGTCAGTTCGGAAAACGGAGAGCGCTCAGAGAAAGGAGACTGCTCAGAAAACGGAGAGCGCTCAGACAACGGAGAGCGCTCAGAGAAAGGAGACTGCTCAGACAACGTAGAACGCTCAGAGAAAGGAGTCAGTTCAGAAAACGCAGCGCGTTCAGAGAAAGGAGTCAGTTCAGAAAACGGAGAGCGCTCAGACAACGTAGAACGCTCAGAGAAAGGAGGCAGTTCAGAAACCGCAGCTCGGTCAGAGAAAGGAGGCAGTTCAGAAAACGGAGAGCGCTCAGACAACGGAGAGCGTTCAGAGAAAGGAGGCAGTGCAGAAATTGAAGACCGTTCAGAGAAAGGAGGCACTTCAGACAACGGAGAGCGCTCAGAGAAAGGAGACTGCTCAGGAAACGGAGAGCGCTCAGACAACGGAGACTGCTCACACAACGGAGAGCGCTCTGAGAAAGGAGACTGCTCAGAGAAAGGAGGCAGTTCAGAAAACGGAGAGCGCTCAGAGAAAGGAGACTGCTCAGGAAACGGAGAGCGCTCAGACAACGGAGACTGCTCACACAACGGAGATCGCTCAGAAAAAGAAGACTGCTCAGAAAACGGAGAGCGCTCAGAAAACGGAGAGCGCTCAGAGAAAGGAGACTGCTCAGAAAACGGAGAGCGCTCAGACAACGGAGACTGCTCACACAACCGAGAGCGCTCTGAGAAAGGAGACTGCTCAGAGAAAGGAGGCAGTTCAGAAAACGGAGAGCGCTCAGAGAAAGGAGACTGTTCAGAAAACGGAGAGCGCTCAGACAACGGAGACTGCTCACACAACGGAGAGCGCTCTGAGAAAGGAGACTGCTCAGAGAAAGGAGGCAGTTCAGAAAACGCAGCTCGGTCAGGGAAAGGAGGCAGTGCAGAAATTGAAGATCGTTCAGAGAAAGGAGTCAGGTCAGAAACCGGAGAGCGCTCAGACAACGGAGAGCGCTCAGAGAAAGGAGACTGCTCAGAGGAAGGAGTCAGGTCAGAGAAAGGAGGCAGATCAGAAAACGGAGAGCGTTCAGAGAAAGGAGGCAGTGCAGAAATTGAAGACCGTTCAGAGAAAGGAGTCAGTTCAGAAAACGGAGAGCGCTCAGACAACGGAGAGCGTTCAGAGAAAGGAGTCAGTTCACAGAAAGGAGACTGCTTAGAAAATGGAGATCGTTCAGAGAAAGGAGTCTGTTCTGAAAACGGAGAGCATTCAGAGAAAAGAGACAGTGCAGGCAGACTTGCAGTTGCGGGAGGAGAGGCGAGACGCGCCTCCGTTGAAGAGACGAGTTGTCCATGCGAAAGAAGAGATAAACGCGGGAGCGACTGTGTAGAAGAGAAGATAGACGACAGAGAAGCAGCCCCGGAAGAAGGCACAGAAAGCCTGGAGACGAAGGTGCAAGAGAGAGAAATGGCGAGAGGAGAAATGCGAGTGTCGGCCGTGGCGAGGACACAGCACAACCTCCCTTCAGGTCTTTCAGAGAGTGGAGAGACGCGTACAGACGAAACGCTGACAAAAGACAGGAAAGAGGCGAGAAATCTGTCAGGTGACTAGTCCACCTAGAGCGAGCGCACGATGCCACAAAACCAAGCAGTGTGGGGAAAGAGACAAAAAAAATTCCTGACTTCTGACAGTCTTTCATTCTCAATTCACCACTAGAGTCACTTGCCCTGCGATGGGGGTCTTGACGCTTGCGAGGGACCCGCATCCACACCTGCGGCATAGCGAAACGTGTAAAGGCAAAAAGCCAAGAACGTAAGGAGAGAAACTGCAGGCACAGAAAGACACAGCGCAAACGTATCTGAAATACGTTTCGAGACAAAGGCGGCACCAAACGAGTTCGCCGTCACAGAATGCTGCGGGGCAAAGACAGCCACTTGGGAAGTGAAGAAGAGCAACGGGGACGATTAGTCGCGAAACCTCCGGGAGGAAAGAGAGAAGAGTCCGCGAGACTCGGAAACCCCTTCGAGAAGAGAGACGCTGAGATAAGGAAGTAACTTGCTTTCAAGAAAGGGGATGAAAGACATTTGTTTGAGCTTTTCTGGCTCTTTCCTCTCGAGGTGCACTGCAGGCGTTGGACAGGCTGTGGAGCACCTGTCGGTCGGACTCTCAGGGGTCTCCCGTCAGCCTCGCTGGGAACGTGGAAACGAAAAAAAACTGTCCACTCTGACGAATCGTTGGCCATCCTTTCTTGCATGCGATTTGCAGGAGAGGACTCTGCACACTCCGTCCCCTCCCGGCTGTCTTCGGCTGAAGTCTCCCTCTCACAGCTTCAGCACCCTTCGTCTAGGTGTCTCCTTCTCGGCGCGAGGCCCGGCGCCCGAACGGTTGATGTGACGCCCCGAAGGACAGAGGCCAAGAGAACTTGTTTAAAACGGAGGGAACTCGAAAGTGAAGAAACGGAGACAGAAGAGATAGCGAACAGAGAGAGAGGAGAGAGGGAAGAGATAGCGAACGGAGAGAGAGGAGAGATAGAGAAAAAAGAGAGAGAAGAGAAAGAAGAGACAGAGAGGGAAGAGATAGCGAGCAGAGAGAGAGGAGAGATAGAGAAAAAAGAGAGAGAAGGGACAGATGGCGATGGGAATGGTGCTAGAGAGAGAGAACAGAGTCACGAAACTGAGAGAGACACGAGAGAAGAGATAGATAACGAAAAGAGTGAAGGGAGCGAGACAGGGGAGACAGATCTACTTTCTTCACAAGACGAAGCTTCGGCGGACGCCAGGCTTTCAGAAGCAGATCGCAAACGCGTGGAAGGACACAAGCTGGATCGAGAACCAGACGCAACTGAGAAGCGTCCAGACGACGACCCGCGAGTCGTCTACCAGGAGCCACCATGTGGGGAACGGGCCAGCCGCCAGGGGACAGAGAGACCGTCTAAGGAAGCGCTTACCAAGCACCGAGAGACGGACGACGATAAACTGTCTCCAGAGGAAGGAAACGGTGTCAAAGAGAAAGAAACGGCAACGTCACAGGCGCAAAAGGAGAGGAAAGGGCACAGCGCGGGGAAGGGTGCGACGGACTCGAAGGCAGGCGACAGTCGAGCGGTCGAAGCGAAGCAAGCTGAGAAGGCGAAGAAGCCGCAGAACGGTGGAGACGAGAGAGCGAGTGTAGAATGTGGATCCCCGAACGTGGAGCAGAGACAGTGGCTGGCAAGCGAGGCAGGCGAGAGGGAAGCGGAGCGGAGACGAGAAATCGAAAAGGTCGCGGAGAGTGGCAGAAGCGCAGTGTGTCGCCCCGACGCGGAGCCCCCCCGCGCTGCAGCCTCTGCTGTGACGAGGTGGGGAGAGAAGATCAAGTCGACCGAGACAGATCGAGAGGAGACCAGCATTCAAGAAGAGGACGGAGAGACTCCGAAATCGCAAGAGCAGGCGCCCAAGGTTGGAAGAAGAGAAGATGTGGTAACGCAGGTAGAGTCTGGGAGCAAGAGCGAGGAGAGCCGAGAAGCAGAGTGTGGCGAAGGGGAGAGAGACGGAAGTCTCCAGGAAGCCGAACGAGAGCTTGGAGACAATCGGACGGCACCTCAGCGAAGTCGAGGTGAACCGAGTCCCGAAAACGCTGCTGAGGAGACAGCAGGAGGTGCAGAACAGGACTCAACAGGCGACAGACAGTGCGGCAATCGGGAGCTAGATTGTCCAAAGAATACGTCTGAGACTGGAAACGGAAACAACACTGGAGGGACGACAGACACGCACAGAAAGCCTGGAGAAACGGGAAGCAAAGCGCGAGGAGACTTGCCCAGTAGCTGCGACAGGCACAAGATACTTCCTCTTGATGGAGAAGCGGAAGAAAGTCAGCATCAAACGGACAGTCCAAGAGAGACAGTCGACTCTGCGAATGCAAAGCCTGTGTTCGTAAACTCCTTGTCTTGTTCTCCGGTGCCCCTGCGCTCATCTTCCAGCTCTGCCTTAAATCCACCACGTCAATCGTTCCAGATGAACGCATCCTCTCCGGAACAGGAATGCAAAGTCACTTTGTCTTCTTCCCCTTCTGCTTCTTCCCCTTCTGCTTCTTCCCCTTCTGCTTCTTTCCCTTCTGCTTCTTTCCCTTCTGCTTCTCTGTCTACTCCGCGTCTTCGTTCTTCTCTCTCTTTCTGTGTTCCATCGTCGACTCGTCCTTCTTCTTGTCCGGCGTCTCAGCGCCTTTCTTCTCCTCCATGTTCTCTCTCCTCTCTCTGTGTCCGGCGTCCACCGACCGGAGCGTCTCTCGGTGCCTCGTCCATCCCTGCTTCTTTGACGCCCTTCGCTGCCTGCCTCCTCGGTGCGGCTCAACCTCCAGCGGAGGCACAACAGCTCGCGCCTGTCTGCGCTCCTATGCAGAACAGAGACGTCGCGCGCCCTCCGTCCCCCCCCTACTCGCGTATCCTCTCGCAGTCGCCACCTGCGGTCGCTTCCTCTGGAGACGCTGCTTCGTCTTCTGCACCGGAAGGCCTTCTGGGGGACAAGCAGGAGACGCTGAACCGCGGGAGGAAGCCTCAGCTCCCGAGAGGGGAGATGCTCGATGTCGGCGAGAGAGGCGAGGAGAGAAGGCGAGTGTCGCTGGCTGTGGGGCAGGAGAGCGGCGCTTGCGATCCACGCATCGATGCACTTTCTGGGGGACAAAGAAAAGACTCTGAACAGGAGAAGGACGCCCAAGTAGCCGAGGCACCGCAGCACGAAAACGACGAGCCGCGCAGCCGGGGGACGGCTGTGGACGCAGCGAAGGGGGAGGAGACCGTCCAGGAAGAACAGCGGGGCTTGGTCTGCGTCGGGAGACAGGCCATCGACCCGCGATCATCGAGTCCGGATGAGGCTCAAAGAAAACAGGAAGAAGAGCCGAATAACCAGACTGCAACTGAAGAGAAACACGAGGCCGAGAAAAACTCAGAAGCGAGCGCAGTCTTGCAAGAGGCAGAGGACGTTCGATCCGCGGGGAGCGGCAAACGCAAAGCAGGCAGAGAGGAAGACCGCGAGACCGAAGGCGACGAACGAGGTGGGGAGGCGGAGATAAGTGACGTTTGTGAGGCTCCGAGAGATAGGGAAGGACAGATCTCAGGAGTTGAACAAGAGACGCCCTTCGCATGCAGTTCCGTCGACGCATGCCTCGACACTGAAACAGCTGACGCGACGGCTGCGAGAGACGGAGAGACCCGCGACAAAGCAGAGGAGCTGGAGAAGGCTATGGAACTCGCAGACTGGATCGACAAATCGCAAATGGAAGAAGGACATGGGGAAGAAGGGAGAGAAATTGTGATGCCGGCGCCGGCAGCCAGCAACCTGCTGTGTGTCAGAAGTCCTCGGGATTGGGCTGTGGAGCCCAGACCGACGGGGCGAAGTATCGCCTCCTTCTCTTCGCCGTGTGACGCGACTTCCGTCTCGAGTTTGCAGTCTGTCGCCGCCCCCCTTGCTCCTTCTCTCCCTTCTTCCTCCGCCTTCGCTTTGTCCTCCTCTTCCTCTCCCGCTGTCGCCTCGGCGTTCGCTTTTTCTTTCGAGCCCCGGCGAGACGCCTGCCTCTCTCTGTGCAGCTCGGGAACGGTCGGAGGAGCAGAGGTCCGCGGTCGCCCGGACATCCGCGCGCGGGGGGGGACTGGCGATCCTCAGGCGGACGAGGCGAAAGAGGCGGAAGAGGCGGCGCGCGCGAGGGAAGAGCGAAGAACTGGGGCGAGTGGCGAGGGGCAGTCACCGGAGACCGTTGAAGTTGCAGACGCAGGACGCGCGAGGAGTCCAGGGAAGAGGGTATGCGACGCGCGTCATGACGGGGCAGAAGACTCCGGACCTCGAGGAGAAGAAGTCGATTCGGGAGACCGAGTAGACGAAGCTGTGGCTGAAGCTGAGGAAGCAATCAAGCCGGACACCGAACTGCTTTGCCGCAGCGATAGTGAACACGAAGAGAGCCCCGTTTCCGGATGGGAGGAGAGCTGGATCCCTTTTCAACAGGCCTGGCGAAGCTCCACAAAGAGCAGCAGACCGAAACCGTCGAAGTCCTTCTCGTCTCCAAGAAGGCCGAGCCGTCGTCTGGGACCTCGCTTGCGCCGACCGTCTTTCGCGCGAGTGCCGAGGGCTCTCCGGAGCGAGAGGCGCGGGAGAGGCGAAGGGAGCTCGAGAAGAGGCGAAGGGAGCTCGAGAAGAGGCGAAGTCCCCGTGAGCCGCGCTGGAAGCAGAGTGCAGCGAGACGACAGAGACGAAGGGAAGCTCACAGGCGACGAGCAGCGAATAGAAGACTCCCCAGTCAAGACGCGCGAAGAAGGCAGAGACACTGAAAGAGGCCGGCACCGAGACTTGACGCAAGCAGAGGAAGCATGCCGAGCGGACGCGGAGACGGAGAGTCGAGGGTGTGAACAGGAGTTAGGCGCAGCGACGAGACATCTGGCCGAGAACGAAAGCATGGATCGAAGAGCAGACGACGAAGGAAGTGACAGAGAGACCGATGGCGACAAACGAGAGGCACAGGCAGAGGCCGAGACCGGAAGGAAGCGGCGAGACGCAGGGCGAGAGTCCGACGAAATCAGCGAGGTACCCAGAGGTCTCGATCGACAGCGTGACAAGGAAGCATCGAAATCTGGAGAGACGCCAGGTCGAATGGCGGATTCGAAACGGGAAGAGGTCCTCAAGGCGATACAGCACACAGAGGGCACCAGCGGCCTCGGAGAAGACAGAGGAAAGGAAGGTTCCGCTCGGCATTCGCACCCCGACGAACAGTTGTCAAGACACAGAGAACAGAAAAACGCAGCGTCCGGAACGAGACATCCAGGCAGAGAGAGTCGACGGGAGACGCGAGAGACGCGAGGAAAGAATAAATGTGAAGATCATCCCGTCGCAGCAGACGAGACGGCGACCCAGACGGCGCAGCGGGTCGCCGTTCCACGGGATGTCGTCGCCCCGGTGAAGGCCGCCGAGGAACTCGAATGGAATCCGAGAGAGAACGGAAAAAGACGCGCAGACAAAGATGAGACGTCGACGCGCGAGCAAGAGTGGCATCGGGACAGGAGCAGCCAACGGAGAGAAGCATGGGAAACGAAGGAATCCAGACACCCCTCATGTGCGTCTTCGAGAAGTTTGTCGGCAGTCGGAGACAGCAGCGAAGAAGATGTTCGCCTTCTGGAAGAGGCTTTCGAACAGGGCGAGAAGCATCCCCATCACGAGAAGCAGAAACATGTAAAACAGGACGTGGAAGAACTGCGCGAGCGAGTACGGCACCCCGCCGCGGTGACTTCCGACGCGGCGGCGCCTCTAACGAAGGCGGAGACAAAGACAAGAGAACAGAAGGAGACAAAGATGAGGGAGGAGAAGAAGAGCGACGAGGAAGCACAGACTCTAGGGAAGGAGACAGGCACTGGAGCAGAGCGCTACGAGACCCCGCACAGCGCCGTAAGCGAAAACGCGGAATGCATGCTTTGCACAGAGCAAGGGAGCCCAACCACGCTAGAGAGCAACGAGGCCAATCGCAAGCGCGCGCAGGCATTTTACGTTCTTCCTAACCAGGGGAGTTGTAACGTTCTTCGCGGTGTCCCTTCACTGGCGCTTTGAGAAGGAACCTGGGAACGGCTGGACGCGAGAGGACCGCAAACGACGACGGTGATCGTTGTATCAACCGACCCCCCGACGTGGATTCTCCCCATCAACGCACAGAAGCAGACACACGCGGCTGTCGATCTGCAGTTCTTGCAGTTCTGCAGGCGGGGCATGCATGCGTTCTCTCCCAAAAGAAAGGGAATCACGATTGTGCACTCAAAGCACGCAGACACAGATTTCTCTGCAGACAGATCTGTCGGTCTCGGTCACCGTCTTGACTGCGTTTTTGTTTTCTCGGCGGTTACACGTGGAGAGTCGCCTCGCATGCAGCGTGGACGGACGTGAGGAGCTAGCAAAGCAGCAACCGCGAGCCCTGTTCTCCTCTCCACCTCCCAGTTCTTGTTCTCCACGATCTGGCAGATGCCGAACGACGAATACACCTCTGGATTCCGACCAGTTCGAAAGAGTCGTCTTCCCACACGAACAAGCTCCACACTAGGCGCGCCGATGCACATATCTATATCTATATCTATCGATATCTCTCTATATAAATATCGATAAATATACAGCTATAGATAAATATGCAGGTATAAATATAAATATAAATATACAGATATAGATATATATCTACAAATACGCACATGTTTCATGTAGGACATGGCAAGAAAGCGAAAGAAGGTAGACGAAGGTCGCAGAGGAGAACGTGGAGAGACGGAAGTTGTACCGCCCGTATGTGATCTTTCGCGGCACTTGCTGCTCTTTTTTGCAGAGTTCTGGAACTGCCGCGAGTCTCACCTCCTCTGATCAGCGCGCCAGGCCCGAGCCGCAAGTCCCCGTCTCTCGCTTCTCCCTCGCTTCGTTTCTCTCGTTTGCGTCGTGGCTTGCGCGGCCGAAACAGAGCGAGGGCGTTCGGTCTCCGACGCTTGCAACGCTCGACGAGCAGCCATCAGCTGAGCAAAGCGAGGCGAGAGAGAAGCGAGGGGAGCAGAGTGGCAACGAAGACAGCGAAGCCATCGAGGCCTTCCTGAGCGCCTCTCTGCACGCTGAGACAAAGTCTGGGGTTGTACAGAGGAGACACTCCCGGAGAGCGGCGGAGTCGCGAGATAGCGTCGTTCCTCTCGATCGAGGACGGCAAGCAAGGAGCTACTCCGAAAAACGCCCGCCAAATGCCCTGCAAGGCAGAGGCGACAACATGCAAAGTCTGACGAAGAAAGCAGCGCGCTGCGCTTCTCGGGAGAAGCAACAAGAAGAGCGAGGAAGAAACGAAATCGTGGCAACGCCTTTTATCGATCTCCCTCCGCTCTTCTCACCTCCCTCCTTTAGCCTAGCCTCCCTGTCTTCTGACTCTCTTGCTCACCCGTCCTCTCGCGGTCGCCGTTCTCATGCAGTCCCGAGATCTCCTTCCTTGCTCGTCCGCGAAGCCCCAAGTTCTTCTCCTCCCCCGCCTTCCCGCCGCTCTGTTCTTGACAAGGCCGTCGTCTCCTCTTCATCTGCCTCGTCAGGCTCTTCCGCGAACTCTGTCTCGCAAGCTTCGAGTTTTGCTGCTTCTTCCGTGTCTGCGCTCACGGCGGCAGAACCTCCTGCTGCCTCGGGCCTGTCTGACCTGCTCCAGCTCTGGATAGAAGAAGGGGAGAAGCTCAGACGCGAGGAAGCAGAATCCCTCGATCAGTCGGCGTTCGAACACTCCCCCACAAGAGCGCAAACTGAGGCAGACTTCCTTGAAGCTTGCAGCCGCGGGGGGCCTCACCAGACTCTTAGGCCTATCTCCCTGGCGCCCGTGGCAGCGGATCGAAGGCAACGAAGCGTCGCTTTCTGGCCGCCTGCCTCCTCGTTCTGTCTCCAAAGCTCCTGGACTTTGCCGCCTTCTTCTTCGTCTCTACGTCCAGTTGAATCCGACGCACTGAATGCATTTCGCCAGCAAATGGAAGATCCGCGTTTGCTGCCTTCCGCGCCTTTACCACTCTCAACCCCGCATGTCTGCGGAGCCGTTTCTATTTCTTCCTTTTCGCCTTCTCACGCGAACACTCTGGATGTCTCCTCACCGTTTCCGTTTTTGGCCGCGAGCGCTCCGGTTGCAGAATCAAAGCCTCGCGTCGTCTGCTTCGGCAAGCCGTCGACTGCTTCTCCACACATGAACAGCGAGCTACGCGGGTCCGCAGCTCCTCGCCTCTCCCGCTTCCCTCCAGACAGACTCGGTGAGCATCCGAAACCTCTCCTTGGTCTCCCACCTGGGGTGTCACTGGAGATAGAGCTAGTAACCTACTGACCGGATGCCTCGTTTAGTTGAAGTTTGCCACCCTAGAGCCACCGCCTCTTCTCGGGGCTTTCTGCTGCTCCGCATGTCCATGGGAAAGTGCCTGCGTCCAACTCGACTCCAAGCGGAGACGCTGCTGTGCTGAGAGGACAGTGCCGTCAGGTTTGTGTTTTGGGTTGAGTTGGAGCGACGTTGCAACAGAGACAGGGTCTATTAATCTCTCGTTCCTCTGGCCGGTGCCTTAGGTCCCCGAACATCAAGAAGAGCACGTCCAAAAAAGCGAAAGCAAACGATGATGAAGCGCAGTCCATACCTGTAGCCTACGGTTGCCTTCGATGAATCTCTGTGTAAAAGAATGAGCTCACAGCTCGCAAATGCACCTCCTTGGCAGGGCCTTCGAGTTCCTCTCCACGCGTGGAAGGAATCCCTTTATCCCCTGCAGGCTGATGGTCAGAGAACGAGAGTTCACGAGAGGTCGTAGCGAATTCGCGAGGGCGGTCGTTCCTGGGGAAACGACGTCAGCGCGTCTGTCGCCTCATCACCACACTCCTCCCAGAGCAGAGAAAAAACCACTTGACTAGTTGTGACTTTTCCGTTGGGAGAAATGCAGGGGGGACGGCGTTTACTCCTTCGCTTTCCTCTACTACAGTTGAGTACGTTTCACGACGTGACGCGGTTTGTGGTGCAGACAGAGACCTCGCGACGAGAGAAGAGGAACGCCGGCGGATTGTGCAGGTGAGCACGGCGGCAGTGAGTCAAACAGCGGCCCCACAGTTTGACCAGGGGAGACGCCAAGGCTAAGCATGCGAACCCCCCAAGTTTTTTACGGTCGCTCTGAGACAGACTTTGCCTGCGAAGCCGTAAACGAGAGATTGTATGGTAAATGCTCACATTCAAAATGCGCTTAAAGTCGCCGTTTACCCTCCCAGTTAAATGACAGATTCTCCAACGGTCCAGTGCATACTTAATATAGTTCATCTTCTTGCAAGCGGCCTTGTGGGTTCATGGCAAGTACCTGACCGAGATAACGCAACACCACTCACCGTTTCTCTTGTGCGAGGACGTGGTAAAGAGGTCCTGGATCTGGAGATACCGTGACTGGACGCAAATGCGGGAGAAGGCTCTGTATTACGGTTCTCCCGCAAGCCGTTGAGAGGCCGAAACAGAAGAGTCGACACCCCTGGTAGATCGAGAATGCACAAGGCTGAAGGACTCAAAAAAGTGAAAACGTTTTCTGGACGGGCTGCGAGCGAAAGCGGGGGCGAGTCAGGATGAGGAAGATGAGGAAGTCAGCCAAGCATAACTCACGATGAGACGCACACCCCCTTACCCCCTTAGGCACGAAAAAATGGGCCATGTGGAGGAGCTATCTTTCCGTAGGAGCAGCTCGAAAACGTAGATGCGGACACACACGCTGGCAATGCGACCGAGACCGAGAGAACTGTGGCGTAGTTTTCAAATCGAAAGGGGAACGTCCATTCCAAAGGAGACTCGACGAGAATGCGTGAGCCCTCACCTGTTAAACGCGCGTTGTCGTGTCTCCAACGCGCCGCATTTCCTTGCTTCAGACGCTTGCTGTTTACTCTGTCCAGCGCCGGAGGCCAGACCGAACTGGCACCAGCGAGAGTCTCTGCGCGCCTCCAAGCGTCTATCGAGGGCCAGAGAACGCTCCACGTTCGCCTCCTCTTCCCTCTCAAAATGTCTCACCGGATGTCCTCCACGTCGTCCACGCCTCTTGTCTCTCGCCTCTCTTGCCTACTTGCTCGGAAGCCTTCTTCCCACTTCCACTTCCGTTTTCCCCCTCTCCAGCCCCTGCGTCACCCTTGCTCCTGCCTCGTCGTTCGGAGTCATTGCAGGCTCCAGGACTAGCGAACAGCGTTGTTTACCCTCTGGACGAATGCCCAAGTGTTCAGGTTTCACCGCCGTCTCCGTTTGCCTGGGCCGCTGTAGAGACTCCCCTGCCTGGTGCCCCGTGGATCTCCAACGCCTCTCTGGACGCTCAGAGGAATGCTGAGGGAAATGCGCCGCGCGTTGATGGTCCTTGCGACGCAGCTTTTCCTCCAGATGCCCTTGAGGTGGAGGCGGCTTTTCTCTCCGGCTTCGCGTCGGGGGGTGAGGCCAAGAACCTAGGTTCCGCCATGTACGTCAAGAGCTGGAAAGGGAAACCACGCGTACACAACGCAGAGGCAAGGCACGCAGACGAAGAGCGACTTGGGGGCGAGAAAAGAGCACCGATAATTCTTCGCCGGCCACCGAGTGTGGGAGAAGAAGAACGAGGAGATAGTGGAGACCGCGGGGCGAGCACTTGCCTACCACATACGGTGAAACAACGCGAAGAGACGAGATTGGGTTACCGAGGCTTCGCGGCGGATCCTTTTGTTTTGGGAGAGGCGGAAGCGCAGGAAAGAGGACAAGGGCGAGAGAGAAAAGAAGAGATGAGGGAGAAGGAACAGAGCCGGCGGCGAACGGGTCTCGGTTTTACCATGTCTCGCTCCAGCGCCGAGGCCGCACAGCCTCGACAACAGCATCTCTCCGCCGCGAGTTCGTCGCGAAGGCCTTCCTCTCAGGAGCCGCAGCCGAGGGTCGGCGGCGACGCTCCAAGCGCTGAGTCGAGAAACTCGGGGCACTTGGGAGGAGAGGCAAGCGGCGCGGTTGGAGACTCACAGGGAGGTCATCTGTGTTTCTCACGTCGAGACGGGGGAGCTAAAGGTGAGGCGCGAGAACGCATGCGAGCGGTGGAAACGGATCGCGGAGAAAGCTCGCAGAGAGGCTCGCTCCGTCACTTTCCACACGCAGAACGGAAGAGCTGCCTTATGTCGAATGTGGAGCGCCCTTTTTCCTTCGCACCCCACGAGGAGGCGCGGCAGGAGTGTCGCGTTTCTGTCCTCTCTCTGCTTTGTTTTCGTTTCTCTTTTCTCCGCGTTCGGGGGCTTGTGTATCCGTCTGCCTTTCGTCACTCGCTTCACACTCGTGCTCTCCCCCTCACGAGCGCCTCTCTCGCTGTTCTTCTCTCTTGGACTGCGTCGGCGTGTAGGGACAGCTGGGCGGCCGCTGCGCGCCTCGAAGACCAGCAGCGAACGAGGGAAAAGACGAACCAAGAGAAGACAGACTTCCGCAGTTCAGACGGAAGAGACTGGAGACGACGAGCCGTCGGATGTAGCGTTGATTTTCGGGTCGGTCGTCAACTCTTCTCGCGCCTCGTCGTTTGCGGACGCCGCCGCTCACCCATGCGTTTCGCCTGTTCCCCAAGAGGGGACGGGAGACTCTGAGCGCGCAGCCCAAGAGCAGAGAAAGGCAGAAGCCGGAACAGAAGCGAAAGGGTGGAAAACGGACGCTTCCACGCAGGCGCACGACGGCAGCAGCCTCCGGGGAGACCGGAGCGAGGGGAAAGGAGGTCGTGACGAAAAGGTAAAATGCATACAGCGCTCGAGCGATGTGCCTTCTTCGCCCACTCCGCTCTTCTCGAGGGCACCTGCCTCCGAGTCGCTGAGCTGCCTCTCGAGACGCAGCCAGGTCTCGCTGCCCGCTTCAAGTTTGGCTTCCAGCTTTCACCCGACTGCGTCCTTGCATACATCTGGAAGGACTGAGGGGAAGGGAAGCGCTCCGTCGCCTGTCATGCCCGCAGGCGAGAGCAGCGGCCGAGCTCTTCCGTCTTCGCTCGCCTCGTCGCTTTCCTTCCCCCTTTCTTCGCTCTCGTCTGCGCTCTCTTCTCCCCTGCCTTCTTCCTTCTCTTCTTCTGTCTCTTCCTCCGCCTCCGGACCGCCTCGCGTCTCTGTGGGCGTCAACGCCGTGAGCCACAGAGACGTTCCGCTGAGGCGGCGAACGGAAGAGAAGAAGATGAACAGTGTGTCGAGACAGTGGGTGCTGGCGTCTTCTCCACAGGAGCAGTCGTGGCGCGGCGAGGCGACGAAAGGCGAGGGAGAGAGGCGAAGAGGAGAGAAGGAGAGGGAGAGCGAGACGGGAGGCCGGCGAGGGAGCATGAAGTCACCCACCTCTCCTTCAGAGGGCGCCTCGTTCTCTTCGCCTTCCCTCTTCTCCAGTTCTGCCTCGGTTTTTCCTTCGTCGGCCAGCCTAGGTGAGAAGCGAGGTGCGGAAAAGAGGAAGACACACCGGGCTCGGCGCGAGAAGGGTGAGGTGAGAGAAGAAGGCATATCGGTGTTCGGACCCACTCCGGAGGAGATCATCCAGAGACAGCAGAAGGAACTTCAGGCAAAGCGAGAGAAACAGGGAAAGCGAGAACGCAAACAAAGTCCGCAAACTGCTGCGGCCGGCGCATCAGCGTCGGGGGGGTGCGTCGAGGCTCTGCAACCTCATGGTGGCATGCGGCCAGAAGGGATCCACGCTTCCTCCACGAGTTCGCTTTCTGCATCTCATCACTCCCCACCCGGAAGGTTATTCTCTGCATACTCCCGCCTGGCTCTTGAGAAGGAAGACGAAGAATACCTCTTCTCTCTTCCTATCCTCGATGATGCTATGGGACCGTCTTCGCGAGTCGTGCGGCAGAAAGGAGAGACGGTACGAAGCAGATGGAGAAGGTTTGAGATGGCGCTCGACGGCCAGAAAGAAGCATGGCGTTCCTCCTCTCGCCGCACTGGGGCGACAGCGGAAGCTCTGCATGCAGCGAGCGCTAGCGAAGAAGCGCTGAAAAGGCGGCTTGGTGTCCTTCGTGCTCAGGGGGAGGAGCAGCGGCTCCGGCTGGACAGACTGGAGAGACAGAAGTCGCTGCTGGAGAAGTTCGAAGAGGAAAGAATGGAGAGGCAGGCAGTGCTCGCGAGTCTCCAGGAAGAGCGACGAAGGGACGAAGAAGACGCTCGGACTGCGGAGCGCCAGGCGCGACAGCAGAGAGCGGAAGAAAAGGAAAAACATCCTAGAGAAGCGACGCGAGGAAGGCCAGCTAAAGACAGACGGCCGAGCCGCACACGACGCCTGAGTGCAAGCGCCATAGAGGTTGTCGCTTGGCTTGCCACCGAGACAGAGGAAAAGGTCCGGAGTGTCTCAAGACGAGCCGCGAGTCGCGTCAGGAAACTCAGACGAGGGAGAGATTCGGATCGCTCTGCGTCTGCGTCTCGACCTGCAAATCGCTCTCCAAATGCGCAACACGGCAACCGGGGACGCATCTCCTTCCAGGATCCACATCTGCCGGAAGTACACCCGACGAGCGACTCGGCCTTGCCCGCGCGGCTGCCGCCTCACGGCATTCTTCTCTCTTCTCCCCGGCCCGGAAGTGAGTTTGATTGGACGCGAAGAACCTCGACGGGAGAGCGAGGGCAGGCGCATGCATCTAGGGTAAATGAAGTCACGTATTCATATGCGGAACAAAGAGCAGTGACCGCGTCAATCGCGGACTCAAAAGACGCGAAAGTGATTCGAGAGGAAGAACTCGCCGACACCACTAGTTTCGAGGTATACGTCCACCGCTCTGAGGCTATCGAAAGTCAGCATGGGTGCGAGGCGACAGAACGGGGACGAGCAGAACGAAGCGCATCTGCAGGAAGGAGAGGCAGCGGGAGAGTCTTGCGTGCAGGAGAAAGTGGACAGAATGAGGATGGGGAAGCCGCGAGTAAGCAAAGGCGAAAACGCGAACTTCTTCGCCAGGCAGCCACAGTCGCGAGCCTCACTGTGGCGACGGCCACTGTGACAGTGGCTTCTGCTGGCGCGTCTGCTGTTCAATCGATGAGGGGAAAACTGCGCAAACGGCGAGAAAGAACCGAGAAAGAAGACTCTACACGTTGCTCGTGATTGACAGTTGAAACACACTCATCTCTTATCAAGAGAAGAGACAGCTTATGGCAGAAACAGTTACCCATAGGAAGCCGAGTTAATCCCCGATACGACACTCTCACGCCGATATCGACGATCTCCAATTCGATCCGTGTCTCTGTTTTATTTTTTTTCTCATGGGAATGCATGCATCTCCGGTGTGTGTACAAATGGGAACGTTCCTTCGCATGTACATTTGTCGGTTCGCTGGGTGAATGTTGTGCGCAGTCCTCCATACACACGTCGACGCAGAAATGCATGTGGGGGGCGTTCCCCTCAATGGCAAGAATGTGCATGAACTTAGGCGAGTGAGAGTATATACCAGCGTCCAAAGTGGTCTGTCTTGCTTATTGGTCATGTGGTTTCTTATGGTTTGTACTAGACAGCCTTTCCTTAGTCTCTAGAGCGACTTGGGTCTGTGGTTTCTCTGTCCAAACACTGCCATCCCTGTCCTCGGTAATCCTCTACACCACAGGCAACTTCTCCCGAAGGAAGCATGGAGAGGTGAAAGGCAAACTGAAAGTGACAAGAAAGAATAACATCTGTCCCCAAACGTAGTGCTCGTCGTTAACCGCGGGATGCATGAGTTTGAAGTCTCTCTTACAAAGTTTCTAGGACGTGACGGCACTCAGTCGCTTGGATCGCCGGTGCCAGGGTCATGATACCGGTCGTCTTAGAACCGAATTACCGAGCTGTTTTTCCGTAGTTCACTTCTCTGAGCAGTTTGGATTTCCCACGTGTGAGGTTCGAGGCGCGGTAGCTGCTGCCATCTTATTTTCACAGGAACACCTACCGTGCATCCCACAAAGCTTCGATCGCGTGTGGATGGCCGTTGTGGCCGAAACAAAAACGAGAGGGCCACACACATTCTACATTTCAGCTTACGTACACTGTCCCTCGGGTGCCAACATCAAACATGTTGAATGCCATCGTTGAGCAATTGCATCAATCTGGGACAACCTTAAGAGTCGGATTTCTCTCAAAGCGGGAAAATCAAAACGGGTGGGTTCTGTTGCCTCTGGTCTCTACGGCCCACTTGAAGGATTCGAGTGGATGACTGAGCATAGTGGGAATGCTTAAAACTGGACTGACGGTCTCTAGACAAACAACCGTTGCAAGGTGCCCAAGGCCCCATCCATACAAATTTTCTACTAGAGCACCGAGAGACCTGATACTGAATGTATCCGTCCCTCCTGGACATAGCTTCATCTACGGGTGAAGCCGTAATTGGCGCATGTCTTGATTACTGATGCACTTTACAGAGCAGCACACACTTGTTTCAGAGCCTTACCTTCAGGACAATGTTTTACACACGCTCGTCGAACCTGACATCAGCTTCCATCGATACTTCGCCCAGGTTTCGTTTATTCACGGTTGATAAGATTGTGGGTGTCATTAAGCCTTGCTGCTGTCAAGAAAGCGGTACAATGATACGGGGAGCAAAGGTACGTCAAACTGTCGTGCTCGGATGACATGTCAAGAAGCTGTCCGTGTTCTCCATTTTCCGCCAGCGGGGGCGAGCGGAACTACTATTGTACGCTGGAGAAAAAGGGTCAAAAAAAGCCTCTGTTTCGCCAGCCTCCCACGTGTTCCCATTTCGGCTTCCGGAGCCGGTTTCCTGTAATTTTCGATGCTTTAAATTCCCCATGCGACTTTGTCTCCCTTCGCGCGTACCACTTTGTTGACCGGCCATATAAACGCCCTTTCGGTGTTTGTTGCTCACAGCTTTGACCAGCTTTCAATCTTCATTATATGGCCCCTCTGCCATCAGTGTCGTTCTTGAACCGATGTGTCGGTGCCGTCTTGTCGGTTTTGTTGCCTGTTTCCCGTCATCTGCATTTCCTTTGTGGTTTCTGTTCATCAGCAAGCGGGTTTTACAGTAAACCAGCACAGTCGTAGTACCCTTGCACACGTGTGTGTTGAAGACCGTTGGGTCCTTTCTTGGCTGTTCATTCATTCTTGTCACATGCATAAAATCAGTATCATCAACAGGCTTTCCGTCCTTTCCTCTCGGAATGTGTCTTTTTGTCTCGTGTTGTTTCGCAGCGAATCATCAAATTCTGTCAAACAGATTTTTTCTCTCCTCCGCACTTGTCGCCTTGCCTCTCTTCCATCTGTCGTCCAAGCATTTTCTCTGTCGGGAGAAACGTTTCAAGTACATGTATTTTCACGGCAGTACTCGTCTCTCGCTGTGGGAATCACCATTGTTTCTTGCGCAGTTTAAGTTACACCGGCAACCGAGTCAGTGCTGGAGGTCTTCTGCGTCCGTAGGAGGGAACGCAACAGCGTCCAAGCATGGGCGAGGACACAAGATTTCAAGTTATTCGTAGTTTTCCCGCTATCTCAGAAAAGGGAAAGCCTTTCAGATTTTTTGATCACGGACTCTTCGTGCTCTTACAGAAAAAAGAAACTCTGTCACCGTTTCATCCCCTGAGCCGTGCAGATTCGTTTCTGGGAACGGGAAGTGTAGGCGACTGCAGAGGAAACCTGGCGCCGTTCTTTTTTCTGTTGTTTTTCGTCAGACCACACGCTTCGCTCCTCTTTCCTCTTTCGTTTCCCGCATACCTTTCGTCGTTGGTAAGCTTCTCATGCGCCTTCTCGTCTCCGCTCTGACGTATCCGGACACGACGAGCTACTATTGAGGCAACATCTGAAGCCGGTCTGTTAATCTTGACCTGCGACGGGGAATATTGCTTGTTCAGAAGACTCGGAAAAACGCCAGCACCAAAATTTGGGGGTTGGGTCGCTGCACTACTCTGTAAGGATCCTGGCACAAACTGTGCTGAGTAATACTTAATGAAAGCCCTGTTCTTCAGTAGCGTGCGTTGCCTCTACCGGAAGCCTGCGAAACCGGATTATCTATCTAAAGGTATAATTGCACATGCACCGATTTGTTGACACACATCTCTTTAGCCATCTAGTGATGGTCATATGCGGATGACTGGGGCATCCTTGTCTCTCTGCAAGCACTTCATCGTTAAAAATCTGAGATCGTTGGTTTGCTGGGGGGGGGTCCCTCCTCTATTTGCTCCCTCAAGCTGAGATAGAAGGGTCCGATGAAAGACGCAACAGACCAGGCGGAAGAAGACAGATCAGAACCGTAGCACTAGAAGAAATATCAAGGATTCTGAGAATGAGAACTACCGTTAAAGAGAACTCGGAAAAGACACTCGACGATATCCTCGTTTCAGTGTTTCGTGGAACCTGACAGCGGGCAGGCTACTGGCCTCCCTTTTATCCCCGAAGAAAGGAGCGCCAAAAGCGGTGCATGAGTCGGAAACAGGAGGAAATAACTGTTGTTTGTTCTGAACAGAACTGGAAACAGTGAAGTTACAGTTTGCCTGAAGTTTACCCCTCGAGAAACGTGATGCCCTGGATGCCCACAACCAAGAGGGAACGAAGGAACCTGCTGTACTTAAACGGCACTTCTTAGATAACCCAGTCCTTTCTCGTACATCCGTTTCCTCTGAAAACTATGCGAGGGTGGTGATGGCTTCTGTTCGCTGGCGCGTGGTAGAGACGGGTGAAGAAGCTCGAAAACGAACAGGCACAGCGGAGGCACACCCCTTGTGCAAGAAGAGAGTGTCAGATTAGACGAAGTAGAAACGGAACTGGAGACGGAAGTCCGGCGCTCAAGAGACGACGGCTCCAAGAGCAAGGAGAGCGGAAAAAAAACAAGGCCGGGAGGCAAAGGAGAGGTACCCACATCAAGACCGTGGCATCCTGGTGGCACAGACACTCCAGAGCAACAGCGGCAAGAACCCAGTTGTTCTGTGTGTTTACACTGTAGATTCACCAAGAAAAGAAAATACCCGGAGACAAGAGAAACGTCAAAGGCGATGCGACGAGACCCCCTGCGACCCATTCCGTCGGTTCCAGTAAAAGAAGGCGCGACTGACAAACTCTTGGGGCACCGCATGTCGCTTGCGGCAGAGGAGGGACTGGAACGTGGAGAAAATGAAGAAACAGACAATGTGAAGGGTAAAGAGGGTCATTGCGGGTATAGAATCGAAACGAAAACACCGCAAAATCAACCGCTCTCTCGGGGTGGCAGGGATACAAGTGCTCCACAAACAAAGTCAGGCGAGGACCTAGAGAAAACGACAGATCGGGAATTGCACTCAAAGACGACCGGCAAAGAAAGTCGGGTAGAACATGATCGCCAGATGGAGACAAGCGAGAATCCCAATGCGGCCGAAAGGGCAAGAGTAGACACTGCAGCCACCCCCCATCATGATGACCCTTTGGCGGGGATTTCTCAAGCGTCTCCGTTGTTTCCGCTGCCTTCTGACGATTTGTCGTTGTCCTTAACTTCTTGTCCACCGGGGGCTGATCCCGAAATTCCCTCAGGTTTTACAGCATACTCGCAGTCTCCGTCTCCAGGTGAACCTGATACCTCAGGCCAGTACCCTTCGTCTACGGGGGACGCGGTTCTCTCCAGTCCTGCTTCACTCCTATCTCCGCTTATCAACCGCGTATCTCCAGCTTTCTGTCTCTCCACGCCTTCTCCGGAGACGGCTGCGACCTCGACTTTGCGTCCCAGGAACAGCGGCGACTTTCTTTCGGTGATTTCGTCTCCTGTGCACTCTCCCCCTGCGTCGCCTGTCTCGTCTGTGTCAATTGTGTCGTGCTCGCGCGATTTACCCTCCGCTCTGACGCCCTCGTGCTTCACGTCTGGCGTTCCTCGGGAGGAGAAGGATGGTCGGCGCCTTGTCGTCCTCGGACTCCATTTGACCTCGCCTCGGTGTCTAGACGGAGCACGAAGGGTGGAGGTAAACTGCGCAGCTCAAGCCAGCAAAGAAAGGAACAAGGACGAGGTCTGCATGCGCAATGACGGCGCAGATCAGAGGAACTGCGAAAACGACGGCAGGAAGGAAACAGCGAGGAAACGTGGAAAAGGACGCGCGTGCAGGAGCAAAGCGGAGTCAGCAGATGGGGCGCAGCAAGACCGAACTCCGGAAAAGGAAATGCACGACGAGAAACTGGAAAAAAGAGAGACACTGGGAAGCGAAGTTGAGAACCATAGCGACAGCGAAGACAGCACGCCGGGGCCTGAAAGTGAGGACGACGGTAGAGGAACGCAGCAAGCGCGAGCGACATGCAGCAAATGCAACGGAGAGACTCATGTGCCTCAGTTCAGTCAACAGAGTCCTCGTCGCCTGTTTTCGCGTTGGACACAACACAAAGAAAGAAAGACAACAGTGCGTCGGACGGGCGCCAATGCAAGATGGAGTTTCTTCTTGCCCAGCCGAAAGAAGAAGCAAGGAGAAAGCCGAGGTAGCCGGCACAACAGAAGGCTGACTGCGGGGCTCGAAGACGAAAGCAGGCAAAAGAGCGAAAGTGAGAATTGGGAAACTGATGGGGAACGCGAACTGGAGGACATGAGACCATTCACTGCGTCGAACGACTCCAGTCGCCTCAGAGGCTGTCTCCGAGCCTGTTCGCCCGCTGATCCCCTGTCAGCTGGTGAGTGGGGAACTCTCACAGTAACTCGTGAGCCGTCTGACGAAGAAGAAGAGGAAGAAGACGAAGATGAAAACGATGAGGAACGAGACGAAGATGAAAACGATGAGGAAGGAGACGAAGATGAAAACGACGAGGAGGCCGACGAGTCGATAGGCTCGAAAAGGAGGGAATTCGAATCGCGGAAGCGGTGGAAAACTCGTATGTTCGCTCTTCTTTTGATGATTCAAATGACACTTAATATCGACAACGGCGTCGTGCCTGCAGTCCTGGCAGATCTGGGGCGCGAGTTTCACGCAACTGCATCCGAGCAAGGTAAGCGCAAGCACGCCACCGCAGGCAAGAGAAGCAGGAACGACGGCAAAAACAGAAACTCTCAAAGTCAGGCCATGAACCGCGGACACACGGCGCGGAGATGCCTGCATGCGTCAGCGTATCCGCGACCCTCCAGAGCTGTTGACGTTTCAAAGAAGACGCCGGAAAACGCCTCATAACTCGACAGGCTTGTGTCGTCGCCTTCCCCCGTAGACACGGCCGTTCCGGTTTTGTCCATTCTTCCTTTCATTGCTTCGTTGAGCACACCTCGAGACTCGAGTTCAAGCCCCAGTGAAGGCCCCAATGGTGAACTTTTGTCGTGTGCAGCAACTGTTTCTCTTCGCGGATGCGGCATCGCCGTGAAGGCGGAAAACGTCTGTCCTTTGGACGTAGCTCTTGTCGTTCTCCCGTTTCTTGCCCGCTCCTGCAGGCCTTGTCGGCGCCCTGCCTCACATCGGGATGCTCGTTTTCTGTCCGTTTTGCGCCCGGTGCCTCGAGGCTGTTGGTCCCCAGCGTCTGCTTCTGGTGTCGCTTCTCCTCAACGCCGCGGCAGTCGTCTTCTTCGCAGTGAGCAGCTCCTGCTTCTCACTCTTTCTCTCGCGCTTCCTCATCGGCTTCTCGCAAACCGCTTTCGTCGTCTACGCCCCGGTCTGGGTGGACAAGTTCGCGCCTCACAAGCTCCTCACCGTCTGGATGGGCTTGACCCACTCCGCCGTCGTCGTCGGCGTCGTGGTAAGAGGCGCTTTGGCTTTCTCACAGAGGGTTACAATCGGCCGAAAACGCACAGGGGGGAAATCCACAGGGGGGATGCACTCGGATGCTGCTGTTGGACGCGCTTGCAAGTGTTGCTCCACAGAGAAACGATTCAGACAGGGCAAAGACATCGACGCAGAAGTCGAAAGTGATTCCTCACGCATCAAGTCAGACAGTCGTAACCACGCTTCGAGGCATCTCCGTCTCTGTGTCTACACAACTATGTACAAAAGAGTATGTTTAAGTAAATGTCCATGTGCAACTGTGCCCACAGAAACATAAACGATGTTTGGCGGCTGGACAATCCGTATCTTGCTGTGACTGTCACACCTGTCAAGTCCATTTTCCACCCCTCTGTGGCGCCGGTGTCTGTTATCGCTTGTCCTTTTTTCTGTCCGTCACGGATCCTGATTCTGTCGCCTTTCCAAAGTCTTTTTTTCACCGTGTCTCGGCTTCGAATGCGCTTTCGCTTTCTCCGATTTCTCTCCCCTCGCTCCTCGCCTCGCAGGTGGGCTACCTTTTCGCAGGATTCCTCAGGCAGTCGAAACACAACTGGAGAGGCGCCCTTTTGTTGCAGGTCGTTTTGCTTCTCTCTCTAATTCTCGTTCTCGCTTTCTCCGACTCCGTCCATGTCGACGTGTGGGCTGACGCTGAAAGCAGCGCGGCGAATGCGTCGCATTATCGTGCAGCTGCTGTGCCGCCACTCCAAGAAGGAAAAGAAACCGAGGAAGAAGAAGAGGAAGAAGAAGAGGAAGAAGAAGGGGAAGAAACAGGGGAAGAAGAAGAGGAAGGAACGGGGCAAGTATGCAGGGAGGAACGTGAATTCAGAGACAAGGCGGAAGACGTGGAGGCGAGGCAAGAGGTGAGGAGAACGTTGCAGCAGAAGGAAGAGAAGACAACAGATCTCTGGGGGAGAGCGGAGTTGCAGGGTGAAGCATCGACGGGGGCACTGGAAGCCCGCGAGGCTATCAAGGGAAGGAGTGGGGAGGTAAGCGAGTCCAGGCGAGATGAAAAGGAAGACAGAGAGGTACCGCATGCAGTGGTTGTAGAGAAGGGCGATGGGGACGACGAGGCTCGGAAAAAGGGGGAAGAAGAAGGCAGCGAGTGCGAGAGAAAGACAGAAGTTCGTCCATCGGGTCAAAGAGAGACGCGCCATTTCGAGAATCAGATGATGAGTGCGTTGCCTCCTTCTCCGCCTGTCTCCTCGCCGAGGCTCTCTTGTCTCGTTCGATACACTCCAGATCCCCCCCGTGAATCCCTTCATGCAGAATCGAGCGTTCATTCTTCCCACCGGAAACGGACTTTGTTCCGCGCATTTTCT
Source organism: Toxoplasma gondii ME49 (assembly GCF_000006565.2). Classification (NCBI taxonomy): domain Eukaryota; phylum Apicomplexa; class Conoidasida; order Eucoccidiorida; family Sarcocystidae; genus Toxoplasma; species Toxoplasma gondii. Next base: position 6,697,743 of record NC_031476.1, read on the forward strand.
TCCGCTGGCTTCGTCGTCACTCCTGTCTCCTCCTCTTCTCAACCTACCTCATTCAGGCCGTCTTCCAGCGCGTCTCGACTGTCTCCTCAGTGCCCCCTCTGCGTGTGTTCTGGTGCCTCCTTCTGCTCCTCGTCTTCCACTTCTCGCGTCGTCTCGCTCACACAGACAGACGTGTCTTCATGCTCTGTAGCACTGTCTGCATCGTCAAATGGCGCTTCTTCATCTTCTTTCTCGTCTTCATCTTCCTCAGTTCTCCCTTCAAACGCTGCTGCGTCCTCTTTTCCCTGTAAAGCTTCCTCATCGCTCTGCCCCACAAAGTTTTTCTTAGCAGCGCCTCGTTCCCTCTCACTTCATCGCTTGCCGCCCTCAGCGTTTCCACTTTCTTATTCAGCCTCTTCGTCAAGCGCAGCGTTCTTGTGCCCGTTCCTCTCCTGCTTCCCTCCTCCCTCTGTTCCTCGAACATGCATGCGCCTCCCAGATAAGATGCCGCGAGGCTCACAGACAGTCCCCCCCTGCGGCAAGGCTGAGGATCTTCTCAAGAACGAATGGTTCTCTTCCTCAGAAAAGGAGACACTTCCAGGAGCGCCCGACCGCAGCGAATGTCCCCCTGGTTCCCACCATTCTTTTCCAGCTGCAGAGTGGAGCGTGGCGTCTTCCTTTCCTTGGGTAGCGACGACTGTCGCCGCTTGCTCGGCGTCCAGAGCTTCTCTCACCCTCGACGAGCCCCACCGCCGGGCCGGAGGTGAGGAATCTCTGAACGGAACAACGAGAAGCGATCTGGAAAACGCGCAGCAAACGTCGTCTCCTAGATCTGTCGCGAACGCAGTTGTCTCGCGCTCAGAAGAAGCGGAGATCATGGCGAGTGGCAGGAACGGCAACGAGCGAAGCGCCGCAGTCGCCCAAGAGAGTACCGTGAGGACGGCCGAGGCTGGCCGAGGAGGAAGTGTGGAGAAGAGGACAGAGGGACCGCGACAGGCGCCAAGAGAAGAGGCAGCAAGGCTGGAAAAAACGAGGCCTCTCAGAGGCACCGCGTCGCAGACCCAGGAGAAGCAAGTGTCTTCAACTCAGGCCAGCTTTTCTCGGTCCGCCTCCCTCCCCTTTGGGTCTTGGCGAAGGCGACTCGAGGGCCGCGCACGGCCCCCGCGCTTCGCCTCTTGTGGAGAGAACGGCAGGGCAGAAGAGCGACAGAGGACGACGAAGAAACGGAGAGAGCGAGACGCAATTCTCGCCGCTCTCGCGCATGCATACTACAGTGAAGGCCGACCAGACGAAGTGGAGGCGACATGCAGAGGAGGTGAGGGCCTCCGTGGACGCTCAGCAGAAGCGAGGAGCTCCCAGAAAACCGAAGAGCGCCGAGTGCGAGCGCGGGCGACTGAAGGTGGAAGCGTCGACCGCGCCAAGGCAAGAAAAGGACGGCGTCGCCTCGGAGAGACACTCGAAAGGGGGGAAAAGGAAGAAGAAAAACGAGTTCAAACGGCGGAAATGTTCTGCAGCAAGGCTGGTGACAGCGAAACCATACCCGCACAAAGCGAAGCGGCGAAAGAGCGACGAAAGCAGGTGGAGGAACGACTTCCAGACCTGCAGAGCGTGTCAGTCAAGAATGACCAGAAAGGTCCACTCGACTCTTTGCTGGACGCGCGAAGGCAGCTGTCTCGGCCTGTCAAGCTGGTCAGTGGAGAACGCGATTCTGAACGGCATGACACACTTCCTTGCTCGATACGAAACCCCGCGCCTGCACGTCTCCTTCGACGCTCCACGTCTGCCTCGGCGTCGGTGTCTTCGGCTCCGTTCTCGGCTTCCCTCACCTCCCTTGGGACGCGCAACGAAGCGAAAGGGCGGCTGCATGTCTTGCGGCCTGCTGCGAAATCTCTTCCGAGAGCCCACATTGTCTTCATTCGTCCGGCGAGCGGCCAGACAGACACATCTCAAGCGGAGAACGAGAAGGCAGATGGACGAGATGCTGTCGACAGGCCTGAGACGCCAGAGAGCAGTTGTTCTGCGTTGCATGCGCTCCAGTCTGCATGCAAGAGAAGGAAGCGAGACGACATGCGATGTGTCGTAGCTGTCCACACGACACCGTCCTCGCATTCAGAGCTTGTCTTCAACGCCTTTCTCCGAGGCACAAAATTGCTGCTTTTCACTCCGCCGATCGGACTGATGCTTTCGTCCTCGGCCGCGGCTCCCCGGGCTGGGAGCCAGGAAGCTCATCGCAGCGGGTCGAGGAAGCGCGCGCGTGAAGCGACGCAGGAAGGCGGGGGACAGGAAGAAGACGCTCGAGGCGACAAACGGGGGACAGGCATGGCTGAGAGGCCGAGAAGAAGAACGCAGAGATCCCGACAAGAGCAAGCGCCGGCAGCGAGGGAAGACGAAGCCAAGGTGGGTGGCAAAGACGCGAAGGAAGCCGGACAAAAGGAACGCGAAGAAGCTCTAGAAGAAGGCGAGCAGAGACAACGCCAAAGGGGCAGAGCAGGCGAGAGGACGAGAGCGACAGTGGGAGACAGCGGGGCACAGAAGCGGACTGCTCGAGCAGAAGAAAGCGAAAGGTTGCGTCTCTCTCCTGGACGGCTGGCCAGTGGCTACCGGAAGCAAACGACTTCAGGGCGCCACGAATCCTCAGCGCGGGCAGAGTCGCGGACCTGCGAGGAAGCAACTGAAGGCGAGACAGGTAGAGACAAACGCGAAAAGGAGACTCAACGAAGACGAGTAGAGAGGGGGTTCATCGAGGTTGGACGGGATCGTCATGTAGGCGACGGGGGGAGTGTTGAGACAGATGCGTTCGGCGAGAGCGAAGGCAGACAAGTTCCGCGACTCAAGCAGATGCGCGGATTTCCTTCGTGGTGCTACTCTTTATTGCGACTTCCCAGTGAACGCCTCCATGACCCTGCATGCTGTCCCTGTCGGCGCCGAGGAGATGGCAAGGACTGCCGGCACCGGGCGGTCGTCAAGCGCGCGACAGAGACCTCGAGTCGAAACAGAGGGAGAGAATCGAAGAGGAGAAACGAGAGTGAGACAGAACGAGACGACAGCGACGACGAACGCCTCGGTCTAGCTCACGCCTTCGTTCCCGCGCCTCGGCTTGCGACAGGGTCCTTTTTTCCTCCGCAGTCTGTCGCGCGCGCTGCGGAGCTAAGACAAGGGCATTCGCATGCACAGCAGCTTCTCTCAGACACAGCACCTGCATTCTCCCAGGCTGGTGCTCCGCCCTGCTCTCCCGCTCTCCTCCCCAAAACGCCCTCCGCAGAAATCAGGGAGCAACCGACCATGCTTTTCGAGGGATCTCGCCAACTTCATTCCCTGCATGTCGTCGATCTTTCGTGCCAGACTTATCACTTGCCTTCCTCCGCTTCTGGAATTCGACATATCTTTCCTCGCTTGCCGGCCTCGCCTTCGGCTGCCGCCACGAAGGCAGAAGCTGCTCTATCCTCACATATGTCTTCGCCTTCCTCTTCCTCTCAGTCTTCTTCTCCTATAAGTGCCTCTTCTTCCTCTCCAGTTTCACACTCTTCCTCGCTCGGTTGGCCTCCCCCAACGTCGTCGTCTGGAGGTTCCCTAAACGCCTTTTGCAGGGCTCCGAGGGTCGCTGCGGGGGCTAGAGACGGCGTGAGGGAGGGCAGAACGAGAGTCGAAGACGAAGCAGAGAGAAGAGGGCAAGCAGAGTGGGAGGCACAGCCGAAAACGCAGAGGATAGGAGAGGGGACGAGAGGTCAAGGGGATGGAGAGGAAAGACGCTCCATCCCGGGTCTTTGTCCGGCGCATACGCCGCTGCTTGTTGCCGTGCATGAAGAGGCGGCGGTTGCCACTGCTGCCGTGTTTGCAGCGCCAATGTGGACAGAAGAAAGCCCCGCGTCAGAGAAAGAAAAGGTGAAGAAATGTCCGTGGGCAACAGATATTGAACAGGCAAAAGTGCGAAAGACAGAAAATCATGAAGACGAGAACCGGTCAGAAGACAACGCAGGGACCTCTGGCGGTCGATCGCACACCCACACACTGGCCGTGGTGTCTCTGCGGCAAAGGCCTCAGGCCGAAGATAAGTCGAAGAGAAAGGCTGAGGCAGGAGCGACGCGGAAGGGGAAACCTGCTAAAGAAAAAGAAGAGGCTACGCTCCCGGAGAAGAATAGGGAAAGGCGGAGAGAGAGACGGGGTGACGGTGACGGGCAGATTCCCTGCGGATCGCCTCGCACTGTTTTTTCGCCTTGCAAACGCCTGAGTGAGGAGTCCCGCCGAGAAGAGAGGGAAGAAGATGAGGCACAGAGCAACCAGCCAAGAGGAAGAGATGGGCGCGCCGCTGAAGTCGAGGGCATCGAAGGAGACAATCCAACAGCAGACAACAGACTTCAGGAAGAGTTTTTCGTCCACACAGTTTGCGTTGACCTGCCTGCACTGCATGTGTTAGATGGAGGCGCTAAGGCAGGCGACCAAGAAGCAGGAAGAGAATACAGCAAAGACGGAAGAAGCGAAGAAGGAGAAAGAGCATACAAGAGCGGAGGCGAACGCATGAAGACGGTTGTTGTGACGTCTCACCTAGAAAAGACGACCGACGTTATTTTCATTGCAAGAAAAGAAATCACAGACCAAAACCTGGAGGGGCAGAGCCCTAGTGGGGTGGCAGTTGTTGGTGTGGAGCTTCAGGCCACGGCCGGCGACGACGCCGAGTGCAAGCCAGCTAGCCACGAGGACGACGACCCTGGCACGAGAGACGAAGAAGCGAGGAAGGAAGAGGAAGCGGCAGACGAAGGTGTCAAGGGAGACGCAAGCACACAATCGGCGCGAGGGCTACATGAGAGAAGAAACCACGAGGTGGCGAACGGAGGAAAGATCCTCGGGATAGAGTGGAAGGTGAAAGGCTGTCCGACGGGACAAGAGGCAATCGAGGCGACAAGGTCATGTGAAGAGGTGGGAGACAACCGACAGCAGGAGGCATACAGCGGGAATGGGGACGAAGACGATACCAGCGACCTCAAGCAACCACACAAGCGCAATTTCGGGAACCTAAAACAATGGCGGAAGAAGCGAGGAGTTTCCAGAGAGGGGCGCGAACCCCGTAGGCAAACACATGCAGACGGCCCCGCTGAAAAAGACAAAAGACCCCAAAAACAACTGGAAACGAAGGACGCGGACGAAGGAGAGCAGGAGAAAACGCGCGACAACACTGTCGAAAAACAGCAAGACGAAGCCTCAACTTTGTGTAGCAGCAGAGAGGAAGACGACGAAGACAGCCGGGTTGCAGGCACTTGGAAGAAGCGTACTCTCGGGCGTCTTTTGACGTGAGGCGTCTATACCGAGTGCGAAGCGGAACAGTGGAGACATGCAGATTTTTCATTTACAGACAATGTGTGCATTCAATACTTCTGAATAGAAACGCAAACACCTGCTGGGTTTGGAACCTCTGGGGGGTCACTGTTTGCCCGGTCATGATTCACAACTGTGGAAGTCCATTCGGCATGAATGCAACGCCTTACCTATCTGGACGCAGCATAAACGCGTCGAGAGAAAACTCGGTTTATTTGCTCATGGCTGAATCAGCATCCGAGGCAACGCACACAGTGCACGAAGGCAGCAAGAGTATCTCTCTTCTCGATGTCGTTTCGTAGTCAATGTCGCGGCTTAAATTCGGCCCGTGGTGGCGGAAGATGTGCGTTCCTCTCTGGCATGTACAGGCGTCCAATGTCGAGGCAGCGTAAGGCAGTTGTGCTCTCTGTTGCTTTGTGTCTTCCTGTGTTCTGTGCTTCGTGCAGCAATCCACTCTACGTCTGTCTCACACTGGCGCTCTCGTCCTTGTTCTTCGAGGTGACGGCCATCCAGTTCTGGGCAACGAGGTACTTTGACGAAGAACTGCATGTGAGAAGCTGGAGTGACAAGAGGCGACCGCATCGGGGCGACGCAGAGAGAGGGGACACTCGACAGACGGGGAAAGGAGACAGGGATGTGTGGGGCAAGAGACCCAGAAAAGGAGGGGAGACAGAAGTGTAGCAGAGAGAGGAAAGGAAAGGGACTCCGAGGGGAGAACGAGTATGAACAGAAACGGAAGCGGAGTGGGACTCCCGGAAAGACCCGTGATCATGGAAACAGCTCTTCCAGGACCGCGAAAAAAGGATATCGAGTTTTTCTCGACAAGAGCGAATCACACAGCACGACGACTCGGGGAGACAGGCGGGCTCGGTTACTTTTGCAGGTTTCACCAGGGTCCACTAGGGTCCGACACGAAAGACAAGAGAGTAGGAAAACCGTACCAAGCGAAGGGTCTAGGTTTACGTTAACTGCTTTTCCTTCTCTTCATGTTCCGCTCTTTGCTTGTCCTTCTTCGTTTGCCCGTTTGCCTTCCAGGCTGACACAGGTACAGTCTTAGTGAGTTTCTCGGTTACGGCAGCCACCGCGCCTGCAGTGGGAATCCTTGTGGGAGCCGTTCTGATGGACTGGCTGGGGGGGTATCGAGAGACCCCAGAGAAGAGGCGACGCGCTCTCTTCTGTCTCCTCGGCCTTTCGCTCACATGCGTCCTTCTCGGAGTCTTTGCCGCTTACTGCTCACTGTCCTTCTGGCCCTCTCTCGCCTCCATCTGGTTTATTCTGTTCTTCGGCGGGGGCATCTTGCCGATTGCCAGTGGCCTGCTCCTCGCCACCGTCGATGAAGAGTTACGAACGAAAGCCTCGGGCGCAGCAACGCTCTTCTATACGCTCTTGGGTTACACGGCAGGGACCTTTCTCCCCGGAGTAATCAGCGACTCGATCGGGACAAAGGGAGGAATGCAGGTTCGCAGATGTAACGACACAGGAGCGTGCAGTCTTCCGCGCTCCTAGACATGTCTGTTTTATTTATATGAGAGAGAGAAAAGGAAAGAGAGAGAGTGCGATACAAGGGAACAGCTGATAGGTACGTGAAGGTATTTGCAGCGGTACAGAATGGTCGATGAACAGAAATAGAGAGAGATCGACGCATACCAGTAGAAGCATAGACAGATGTGAATATCGAGAGAGACTGATGTAGGCCAGTACAGATACAGGGAGACATGGAGGGGTGCGTTCACGCCGGAAAGCAAGTCTGAAGGCACACGAACTCCGGGTGCACACCCATTCATGTGAACATACGTAAATATGTACATATATATATACATATATATATATATATATGGAGACATACGTGGATGTATGTGGATGTACATTTGCAGCAGTGCAAGGTATTCTGTTCCCAGGGTGGGGGTCCCTACCTATGCCGATGTCTTTCCCTTAAAGTACGGTCAACGTGGTCTAGGTTTACTGCGTCCAGGAGGAAACGGTTAAGAAGTGGAAAGAGACGTTAGAGAGGGTGGGAAGAAAGGATCTCTGGAACGACAGACCGTCGAAAGTCTCGGGTCCCGAAGCGACTCAGGCCAGAAGAAGGGGGAGCCGTCGAGGGAAGAGAACATGGCTTTTTCACGAGCGGTCTCCCTGGTCGCGTTTTCCCTGTTCGTTTTCGCTGTACAGATGATTCTTCTTTGGTCGCTTTCTGGATTTGCTTTTCTTCTCCTCGCCACCGCCTTTGCCTCCCGGATTCTCAACACCAAAGGAGCAGAGGGTGGCGAAGAAGTGGAGGCAGGGGAGGAGGCAGAAAAAAACCGGAAATCGCTCGAGGCACGCGGGAGGCCAAGACGCGAAAGGCGGGCGAGAAGAGGGACAGATGGCGTTTGAGGCAGGGAACAGGCAAACAGGGAAAGGAGTGGCGGGCCTAATGCGATGGGTTTCTAAACAGGAGAGATATTAAAAGAAAAAGTTTTTCATCGTGGTCAGTCTGGTGGCGGGGTAACTATGTCGTTCGTGACTTTTTGTCGCCTCGTTCTCCTTCATTTGTTCACTGTCTTTATCTTTCACTGCTGAAAAGCGACGCTGAAGCTAAAAAAAAACTGTCCGACAGAAATGTGATTCATTCCGTTTCTCGTCGGCCCCAAGTTCCCCCGGCCTCTCTCGTCTGCTTTTCCCCTCGCGCTGCTTCTGCATCGACGTCTCTGCTCTCTCGATTCTGCTGAACAAAACTACATGCACCCTGTCGCTGTGTGTTGCAACCATTTCTCTTGCTGTCTGTTCTCTGTGCACCCCACGCCTACTCAGCTCCCCGTCTGTCGTCTCTCCCATCAAGGCGCCGCATCTCGAAAAAGTGCGTCCCTTGCTCACGTTGCGAACACATACAAACCCGCATTTACACACACAAACACAAATACCAATATACATATATATGTATATATATAAATATATATAAATATATGTTCAGCAGTGTATGTCTTGCCAGCCGACGCGGTCGCTCTGTAGCCTCTTATTGACCATCTTGCCTCTCCGCTCTGTCACTCCTTCTGCTCTGTGGGTGTCTCCTCTCTGTCTTTCCTGCGCTGCCTCCCTCAGGAGGGACAGCAAAGAAAGGAAATGTACGCGTTTGACAAAGAGACGCAGGAAGCGCTGAAGCGATTTGAGAGCCCTGAAAAGCTAAGTGGCGAGTGTGGTGGGGAGGAGTCCCGGAGAAACAACGGACCGTCAGTGTTGTGAGAGAAAGGAAAAACTAAATAAGTCGAGTCTTAAAATTCTTGAAGGCTCCCTCTCGGGTGCTCACATTGACACGCGCTTTCGCGCACACTGGCGGAAGTTTCTGCTTTTCGGTGAAGAAAAAGCAGCCTCGCCTTGACACAAACACTCTTGACCCTACCGTGGAAAAACCTGAAAGCGTCACATCTCGTTTCTGGATCGAAACATGTGAACATGTCTTGATCTTTGTAGAGATAGACGTTGATGACCGTAAACACATATATGGACACAGAATCGTACGTGTAGCTACATATCAACGTATACAGACGTATGTATATCTCACATTCTTTGTTGTTCTGTGTATGTGAAGCGGCACTGGCGTCACTGGGATCTGCCGACCACACTCGACGGTTTCTCCTGCTATGCGGGACTTCTGCTTCCCTTCTGCAACCCCGGTCGCCTTCTCTTCTCTACCGCTGCGCGACTGGCTGAGAGGCCTTCGCGCTTCACTTGGTGGAGAGAAAGGAGATACTGGCCGAGTTTGTGGGCCGCGAACGAGGAGCAGGTGTCTTCCCATGTCCATTTTTCCTTCTGCTTTAACGCAAACAGATGCAGAAACAAGATGCCAGTCCGACCCCAGAGCAGTCGTTCGTTCTTGCTCAAAACATGCGCCTCTTGCACGCAAATCGAACGCATCGACTCGTCGCCAAGCGCCCCCAACAGCTGCCAAGGCGGTACCTCTGCCCCAGGCGGAGACTGAGGCACCCCACGAAGTGAAGAGGGAGCAAGCAGAGGAGACGAAAGAGAAGAGGAAGCCCGCGCAGCGGTGGCCGATGTCATGTGTTCTTTGTTGAGAGATTTCGCTTTGTTTTCTGTATTCTCATCCTCGTGGCCACTCTCCGTCTCGCTCGTCTCGTCTCCCTCCTGAGACGTCTTCCGCCTTTTCCTCGCACCCTCGTTCTCGTCTGCTTCCGGATCCTCTGCGCCCTCACCTCCGTCTTTCACAGAAACGTCAGCAGCGCGGGACTCTCCCTGGGGAGAGCTTGGCGCCGTTTCCAGTGCAAGCCGCTCCGCAGCAGAAGCCAGCGACGCAGAGAACGAAGCGGAGAGACCGTGAAGCGCGCCTGTGAACCACGCATGCGGCCGCCGAGCCACTGACCCATACCCTCCACACAACCCGCTTACCTCGCAAGAAGAAGCGAGACAAGCCGAGGGAGGACAAGAAGCCGACGGGAGAGAAGAAGTCGAAGGTGGCGAGACCCCTGGACTAAGGAGACTCGAGCTCGGGGCAGGTCCGCTGGGGGGCAGATTGTGGCGGAGACGTTTGTTCCGGTTCCGCCGATGTTCGGCAGGGAGGTGGAGGTTAGCGAATCCCGGGAGGGCGTCGATGAGATCGAAGATCGCGCGGCCGGACGCAGAGACGAACCAGGCGTGGCCGAGAGCCTCTGCAGGCAGGAGACGCTCTGGCGCGTCGTAAGACAAGAGCGAGGCTAGGATGTTCCAGAAGGCAGGAGAGAACATGGACGACGCGCCAGACGGAACTGCGATTGCCGAGTCGCGTTGGAGACGAGAAATCCGTTCTGCGAGGCTGAAATCGCACAGACAACAAACACAGGCAGAAGAAACGTGAGACAGAGACATATACATACAAACACACACACGGGGTCTCTCCCCTTCTCTTTCTACCGCTCCTGTGTCCTCTGATTCACTTCACGTTTCTCGTTTCTTCCTCTCCACCGGCGCCATTGCCCGCGGCGGTCTCTGTCTCGAGGCGCTTGCCGACCTTGAAGTTCCCTGGGAGATCCGTCCTCTCCGGGCGCCGTTTTAGTTCCACGGTGGTTCTGCGCGTTGGCTTCGCCTCTCCTTTATTTCTGCATCTGTCGCGTTTTTCTCAGCATGCGCCTTTCCTCGCTCCTTCCTCTCTCTCTTCTTCCCCGTGACCTGTCCCCTTCTCTCGTTCTTTCCGTTTCTCCGTTTTTCTGCGTCCCTGCGTCGCCTCACCTGCAGTCGCACGTCAAAGCGGTTTGGCGCGCAATGACCCAGTTCCAAGCCATCTTGTGCAGCTGCCTTTTGTCCTCTTCGTCGAGTTCTTGGGGCGTTCTGCCGATCCACTGCAGAGCGTGAGCCTCACCCTTCTTCTCGAGCCGTCGATGCTCCTCCTCGTTCCGGATGCGGAACAGTCCGTGGCCGACGGCCTGACAGACATCTTGAGCAGCTCTCCAGTACGCGCCCAGCTCATCGTGTTTCTCTGCCCACGCCGCGACAAAGGAAGGGATGGGCGGGAACGTCGAGGCTGCACACGAATCGCCCAGCTCGTCCGCTTTCTCTCCTGGAGGCAAAGCTGCCGCAGGGGCGTCCTTGGAGGACGCGGGCGAGTTGGCAGAGGGTCCTGGTTCGCGGTCTGCACTCGCGAGCCTTTTCTCCTCAGGCCTGTCGTCTCGAGGCTCTTCGGGTGCGGCTTCGATACTTGGCGCCTTGGCTCCGCCTTCACGCGAGCGGCACCGGCCACGTCGCTCTCTCGCCGGCAGCTTTCTTCGCCCTGAGTCGCCCCTTTCCGGGGCCTGAGAGACCCCACAGGCCTCACTCACGACCGCGCCGGCCTGTCGAGCGGCGCCTCGCGTTCTCGGGACCGTAGGCAGCAGGCGAGCAGGCGATGCTGCGGCCGCCTGGTCAGCCGTCTCGTTGGTTTTCTTAATCAAGACCTGAGAAGGCGAGGAAGAAGCCTCCGTGGGGGTGTCTGCGTTGGGTTTCTGCTTCTCGTCTTTCTTCCTTTCTTCTCGAAGACGGAGGAGCAGAAGGCGAGCGCGGCGCTCGGCTTCCTCAAAGTGTCGGCTGCCCGCTGCAGTGCCGCAGAGACAGACTTCCTTTTGCTGAGGCGCGAGGTCCGAAACTGGCGATCCAGAGCACCGGAGGAAGGACGGCGGACAGCAGCACCCGCCGCCCTTGGCCAGCTCGGCCAAAGTCACTCCAAAGCTCCAGGCGTCCGCGTGCTTCGTGATGGGGAGATGCAGGAGTTCGGGAGCTGCAGACGCGGGTCTCCTCGTTTCGCGGCCTCCCTCCTGTTTCTCCTCTCGTTTTCTCCAGGTCAAAGCATTCGCTGACACGGCTACTGCTTCTCTTTCCTTCTTCAGCCTCGCGGGATCTGCAAGCGAACGCCGGGGCTCCGGTGTGGGTGGATGCCTGACCTCTCCGTTGTCGCTCCGCGCTCCGTCTTCTCTCGCGCCTTTTCCGTGGCCTTCGGCTCTGGTCTCTTTCTTCGCTTCCTTTTCTCCTTTCTTCTCTCCGTCGTGCTCGTTTCTCCTGTTTTCTTCTGCCTCTGCTCCCGTGCCCTCAGGCTGTCCCTCCATCCCGCGACGCGCGCCTTCCTCAGACTCCCTGCGCCTCCTTTTTTTGTCTCCTGCTGCGCCCCTCGCGTCTCGCTGGGCTGTCGCGTCCACCGCGGAGAAAGCTTCAAGGGCCGCCGACGCCCGGGAGGACGCGGCCCCCGGCGCCACAGGCGCCTTGCGCAGGCCCACAGAGAGCGGCAAGATGCCCTGGCACTTCTTCAACTGTCTGAGCCAGGCGCGCTCGCGCTGTCGAGCTGTGAGATCTTTCTGCGACGTCGCCGTGGTGACCGCGTGGCGACTGCCTGTGCTGAGGAGCGACGAGTGGCGCAGCGAAGAGCAGGACCGGAGAGAATGGGGCGCCGATGACGCAGAGGCCGAAGGCGAGGCGGAAGACGCAGGGCGCGACGCCGCAGTGGGTCGACTCGGCCTCGCAGCCTCACCGTCGCGTCGGAGGATCGAGCATAGGCTGCGCCCCCTTGGGTCCATCGCCCTGCTGTCGCCGGACCGACGCGCTTCCAGGAGGCGCCACCTTCGCTCTAGATCTGGGGGCGCATCATCCGCCTCCCGCCGGCGCTTGAGGCCCTGCGCCTCTTCGCGGTCCCTCGTGCCTCCGTTTCTGGCTTCTGCCCCCCTCTCGACCTTTCTTCGCCTCTCGATTCGCTCGCCATCTCCCTCTATCCGGCTCTTCCCTACGGCCTCAGGCTTTGCGCCGGCGTCAGGCAGGCCTCTGTCTCGGCGCGCCTCCTCGGCGAGGCGCGCCTCGGAGGGGGGCCGCGCCACGCCCGGCGGCAGGTCGCGGAGTCTCCCGAGTTTGTCGAAGCGCAGGGCCTCGGGCGCATTCGTGTAAGTCGTACCCTGGTTGTAGGTGGTGAGCTGTCGCTGAATCTGCAGGCTCCACTGATGTTTCTTCTCCTCGCGGCCTGCGGACCAGGGCGTCGAGGACGCGAAGTGCTCCGTAGGGTGCAGGACGAGGGAGGAGCCAAAGTCCGCCAGAACGAGGTGCCATTTGAGCGGGAAGTAGATGTGTTTCTCTTCGCAGAAAACCAAGACGTTGGAGACCTTGATGTCGACGATGCGCCCCACATCGGCTTCGCAGCAGCACTGCAGAAAGGCTCCGCCACTCAGCAACTGTGCAAACAAAAACTTCATTTCGAACTCGGTCAAACCTGGAGCGCCCAAGAGACTCCACAGCGGGGCGTCCACACAAGACGTGACAAGACGCTCACGACTGCCGTCTTCCGTGTCGGGAGACGTTTCAGAAGAGGGGGCGGGTCCCCCTTCGCTTGCCGGAGAGGCGCCGGAGGCTCGCTGCTTCCGCAGCCACTCCTCCTCCCAGGCGAGAAGGAGCTTGACCTTGGCGCGACGCACAATCAGACGCTTCAGCATAACCATCAAGTCCCCCCGCGCGCGAGGCATGAGGAGCTGGAATTGTCTTAGCGACGAAGCCGGCGCCACGGCGTGGAGCGGCGGCCTGACGCTCTTCGCCTCCCGTCTCTCCTCCTTCTTCCTGGGCAACGCTCCCGCCCCGCTTTCTCTCTCGGCTCTCGCGTCCTCGCCGCGGCCCTCTGCCTCCTTGTCGCCCAACCGTTCGCCCGCCTTCTCGCAGGCTTCTTCGCACGCAGCGGACGCAGGCGCCGGTAGCGCCTTCCGCGCCGCCGAGGAGCCGAGCCGGCGCGAGGCTGCAGAGGGAGTTACAGCGGCGAAGGCGTTGATGGTTTGAGGCTTGTAGGACCGCGTCGCCAGCGGCCGCATCACATGTGCGTTGAAGTGACGCATGAAGGCTTCTTCTCGCAGAAACTGGAAAGGCGCAGCCGTCTGCGCCTTGTACTCCTTGATTGCCAGCGGGATCCAGCGCGCGGTGGAGCAGAAGCACGCGCGGCGTCCCGCCACAAAGGGGGCCTCCGCCGGGGCGCCGGGAGAAAGGGCACCGTTCGCAGCGGCCTCTTCAACTGGCGCATCTCGCAAATCCTGCTTGCCTTCTCGCTCTTCCTCCGCTTCACATCGCGCACAGCAGAAGGACGGCTGGATGCTGCGGCGCCACCTGGCCCGAAAGACGTTGCCGAAAGTCCCGCGGCCGAGTTGAAGCTCGCGCGAGCTCTCGATGAAGCCTATGTGTTCCCACCACTCCGTCACCCAGTCCATCTTCTTCGCTTCCCTCTTCTTCGCCTCGGCGACCCCACACGCAGGCACAGAGGCCTGCGGCGAAGCCGGCGAAGGCACCGTCGGAGCCACCGGCGCGTCTGGAAGAGTCGCACCAGTCGCCGCCGGCGTCTCGCGCTTCTCGGCTGCACTGCTGCCTTCCGCCGGAGGCTCTCTCCCGTCCTCGTGCTCCCTCTCTGGAGCCCCTTGGCCCGGGAGGAAAGGCGAGGAAGAAGCGGAAGTAGGTGAAGACGAAGCTGAGGAAAAAGAGGCAGATGCGGGATGTGACGCACAAGACGGGGGAGCGGATATTGAGGCCGCGGGCGCACAGGACGGCGACGGATCAGGGTCGTCGGAAGGACCTCTCGTCACCTTGGGCTCCTCCTTTGCTGTCTCTGTCTCAGTTTTCGTGTCTTTGCCGTTATCACGGCTTTTGCTTGCTTTTTTTTTCCTCTTGTCTTGTCGCCGCTCGTTTTCATCTTCGGTCTGGACTCGCGGTAGTCGAGTTTCTCCCGTCTTCTCCTCGGGAGGTTTGTGTGCGAGAGCCTCACCCTCGCACTCCTCAGGCTTCGCTGTAGCCGCCCTTCCTCGCAGGGCCTTCGTCTCGCTCCGAGTTTTGACTCTCTTTCGAGACTCCACCGACCCCCCCGCGCTCTGTAGGTTCCCATCCACCTCGCTCTTCTCGCATCCCTTCTTCCTTCGCCGCGTTCTGTGTGTCTTCTCCGGATCCGTAGGACTCGCTATCTCAGTCGCCGCAAGCTTCAGAGCGTCATCCGGCTTCGGGGGTTCTTCTGTCCCCGGATGCTCTCTGCCCTGATTGCCCGCTGAGCGAGGCGAACGGCGGAGCCGCGTCTGCGGTCGCCTGGCCGTCGTCGCGGTTCGGGGAGAAAGCCGTGCTTCTCTCAAGGGCGAAGGAGCAAGAATGGAGGCGGCAGAAGCGGGGGAAGAGACGGGAGCCTCTGAAGCGGAAGTCGCGCCTGGGCGAGGTGACCTGAGAGGCGTTCGAGTCCGATGACCAGTTGCTCTTTCTGCTCTCTGTTCTTCAGCTGGAAAAACAGGCTCTGGCGTCTCCCGGGCCACCCTGCGACTGCGTCGCCTCGTCAAGGTTCTGGTCTCTGCTCGTCCCTTTTCGGCCGCTTCTTCCTTGTCTAAGCATGCATCTTTCTGTCCCCCTGCCACCGATTCCGCTCCTTTATCGTCTTTCTTTTGCGTTTCAGTCTCTTGCCCGGACTTCTGCTTCTCTGTAGCAGTTTCATTTGCTTCGTCGAGGCCTTTTCGCTCCGCGTTTTCTCCCAGGAACTCTGCGTCTTCGTCGCGAAGCGCTGTTCCGCTTTCCTTCCCCTTCTCTTCCCTCTTTGGCTCTCGTCTCTCTTGGAGCTCTCCCAACTCC
Organism: Toxoplasma gondii ME49; assembly: GCF_000006565.2. Taxonomy (NCBI): domain Eukaryota; phylum Apicomplexa; class Conoidasida; order Eucoccidiorida; family Sarcocystidae; genus Toxoplasma; species Toxoplasma gondii. The sequence goes on from NC_031476.1 coordinate 6,713,082, forward strand.
TCGGTATTCTCTTCATTTTTCGCCGTCGCGACGCTCCGGTCCGCAGAGAGTCTCTTCGGTTCTTCTGCGCGTTCCGGCGCTTCTGTGTCTGCTTGTTCTTCTTCGTTCCCTGTCTCGCTGTCACGCTGTTCATCGTCTTCGGTTCGCGTGCTATCTACCACATCTTCTTCTCCTATTCTCTCTGTCCCTCTTTCCTGTTCGCCTCTCTGGCCCGGTTCGCCCTCTTCTCTTTGAAGAAGGTCTTCTGTAGGCGCCTCACATTCCGCCTCCTCCATCTTCCTTTCGGCATCCGCTGTCTCTTTGACATCCCTACTCATCTGGCCCTCCTCCCGCGCGTCTTTGCTCGACTGCTTTTTCGTCTTCGTTTCGTTCACCTCCCCTCTCTGTGCTTCTTCGTTGCCATCAACCGGACCATTGCCTCCACCAGTCTCCTCTTCGAGGCCATGTTTCTGCTCAGTTTCAGCGTCCGCGTTCTCCCAGGTCGCCTCTCCTCGCTCGCTCTCTTCTCTCTTGTGCGCCTTCGTCTCGCTCTCCACATGGACTTCCTTACTCTGGGGCTCCTCCTGTTTGCGCCGCTCCGCTGCCTCCCTTGGACTCTCCTCGCGGAGCTCCTCTGTCCCCGGGGCTCGCCGTTCAGCGCCTTCCTTCTTCTCGCTGTCTCCACTGTCTCTCGCTTGCCCCAGAGTCTTCAGCGAGGCTCGCAGCCGCGACCGCCGCAGTGCCGCGACCGCAGCCGCCGCCGCTGCTTTGACTACGGACTGCTCCACTAGCGACGGACTTGAAAACGAGGAGAGACGAGGAGAAAAAGTGTGAGCGGAAGACGAGGGCGACTGAGAGGGAGGGACAGAGTGGGAGGGGAGGGAGGAGAACGGCGAGGATGCGACTGAGAACGCCGTCGACGAGGGACAGGAGAGGAGACACTGTTTCTCTTCGTCTCGCGCATCTGAAGGACTCTGAGACAGTTCGGAGTTCTCCGTAGGACCAAGGTCGATTGCTTCGCAGATGCCTCCGGTCTTCCTCAGGCGCTCGCCTTCAAGCAAGCGATCCCAAGCGTAGACAGACGACAGTGGACAGCTGGAGAGGGTGGAACGAGGTGAAGAAGGCGGCCTAGACCGTGTGTCGAGAGGAGAAAACAGGGAAGGAGAAGGAGAAGAAACGGAAGAAGCAGGAAGGGGACACGAAGAAGGAAACCGAGACGACGAATCAGCTCCTTCTCTCCGAGTCGCTGCGCGTCGAACGTTCTCCCGAGACAGACTGTTGCAAATGAAGGGAGTGGGCGAGTGCAGTTTCGACCTCGGGAAAGCCATAAACCCTTTTGGGTCAGATTCACAAGGCTTTTCTTCTTCGGGAGACGACTGTCTCCCTGACATTTGGTCTCTCTCTTTTTCTTCGCTGATCCTTCCCTCTCTCGTGGTCTCTCCTCTTTCATCTCCCCTCCCGGCGCCTTGTCGCCCTCCCTTGTCGAGATGTGTATTGTCTCCCGGCCATTCTTGTGTCTCACTCGCGATACTTGTCTCGCTTCCTCTCTCTCGCTTGCCTTCCCCGTCTCGGGTGTCTCCGCCGTCGCACTCTCGCTGGTCCGAACCTGCTTTTCTCGCGCCTCCACAGGCTTCCGAGCAGCCAGCGACCAGAGTTGGAGCCATGCTCCCAGAAGCAGCCGCGCCTGAAGAAGCGAGAGCCGAAGCCGGCGGAGAAAACGGAACTGGAAAGCTGCGTCGCCGCTCCTGGAAGTTTCGTCCCTCGACCTCCGCCGTCCCCACCTCGCTGGCCACCGGCAGAGGCGCCGATGTCTCAGAGGAGGCAGCATGAGGCAGTGACGACGGAGCCGCAGGGTAATCCTTCGAAGTGGACGGCGAGATGAAACACGGAGCATACTGTAGACCGGCAGACGAGGAAGAGGAAGAAAATGAGGAAGAAGAGGAAACCGATGGAGAGGAAGAAGACGACAAGGAAGGAGACGAACGCTGAGAAGGCCAGGCAGAACCTGATGCAGGGCGAGATGAAGAGGAGGCTGCAGGGGAGGCTGCGACCGGCAGAGAAGCAGGGGAAAAGAGAGGAGGCGAACACGACGCAGAGAAAGAGGCAGAAGTAGCAAGCGTAACAGAAGGCACAGAAGCTGCAAACGTTGCTGCGGATGCGAGCTCCGCTGACCGCGAAGCCGCCGGTCGCACCAGTTGACTGGGGGGGCCGTGGGCTCGCGGTGCCGCGTCGAGAGAAGACGACCCGCGAGGGAAACCGCCAGGAGTTCTCGAAAACGGCGAAGATGGAGACGAGAATAACTGTGAGGAAGACGAGGGAGAAGAAGGCGAAAACGAAGAGGTAGGAAGCGACGAGGACGAGTGAGAAGACAGACTCGATGCCACAGACGGGAAAGAAGACGGAGAGGCTCCCGCGCGCAAGAAATGACTACGCCTGAGAGGCGACGAACCACCGGATTGGCCTTTGCTTTCGCCCTGAGGCGCAGCCATGACGGTGGTTGGGGACTCCCAGGCCCCTCGGGTTCTCTCTCCCGCAGCAGTGTCCCCGAATGTTTGCCTCTCCACATACCCATCCCTGTACCTGTCCTGTTTCTGCCTGGGTTTCCCAGTTTCTCGCTTTTCCGGCAGGTCCTCTGTGTCGCGACCAGCTGTCTCCTTCGTCACGGTTGGCATCTCCCCTTTGTCTCTGTGCCTCTCCAGTCTTCTGCGTTTCTCTTCTCTGTGTCTTCTCCTCTCTGCTCCGCCTTCCGCGTCGCCCTCTGCACTCGCACTGCTCCCAAGGCGTCTCACCCTCTGCTCGGAGTCGCTCGACGGCCTCTTCCTTCGCCGGCGTTCACTGTCTCGGCCGTGTTCTCTCTCCTCGGTTTGCTTTCTTCGCCGCTCCTTGCTGTGTTTCTTCTCGCTTCTGCTGCGTCGTCTCTCTTCTTCTCGATCTCCGACGTTGCCGGCCAGGTGCGGACTCGCTTCAGGTTCGCGCCGCCAGGACGGGACTTCTTCTCGAATTTCTCCCTCTTCTTCCTCGCTAAGGTCGACGGCGGGAGCGAGCAAGCTGTGGCTGGCTCTCGACGCGAAACCCTGGGAAGCCGACTGGGGGTTTTGGCCGGTCTCCACGCGCGCGCGGTCCGTCAGCGTCTTCGCGCATTCGGCGTCCCTTTCGCTTCGGTCTCCTCCCTCCCGTCCTCGATCTTCTTTTCCTCGATCTCCTCTCTGACTGTGCTTCCGGTGACGGTTCTCTCGGTCCCTTCGCCGGCGCTCTTTCGTGTCACGGTCCCTCTTCTCTCTTCTCTGTCTTTCCTCGCCGGACTCGGACCTCGCAGCTCGCGCCGCGCCCCGCGCCTCCACAGGGCTCGAAAGCGAGAGGAAGGAGGACGCGCGCGGAGGAGACAGCGTTGCCTCGCGCAGAGGAGACGCGGCGGTCCCGGGAGAAGAAAACGCGAACGCCGTCTCCTCAGGCCCCGCGTCTGGCCACGCAGTCCACCGCTTTCCGGCCTCGCCAACAGGCGAGTAAAACCAGGTCGGAGCGCAGACAGGGGCGGCCTGAGACAGCGAAGCCATGAGGCAACTCGAGGTCGGCCCTGCCAGCGCGGGGCAGTTTGTCGGGGCCGTGAGCATCCGCAAGGCTGGGTCGCAGACGAATTTCGAAGACGGTTCTTTCCTTCTTTCGTCTCTCTCGCTTGTGTGACTCCGCTCTTCTCTGTGCCTGTGGGAAGCCCTCTGCTCCCGCGCGCCTTTCTCGCGGCGCGACTGCGACTCATGCCGCCCTTCCTTCCGCTCCCGGTCGCCGGCGTGTCTCCCGCGGTCCTGCCTTGTCTCTTTCTCTTTCTCGAGTTTCTTCTCTCTCTCGCTCCTCCTCTTTTTCCTCTCTCTGTCCTTCTCGCGCTGTTTCTCCCGCTCGCCCCCGTGCGCCTGCTCTCCCGTCTGGTTTTTGTCGCGGCCTACGCCTGAGGCAAGAGGGGCCGCCGACGGAGAAGAAACGAGGCTCGAAGCAAAAGCGGCAGTGGAAGAGGAAGAAGAGAAAGAGGCCGGGAGAGAGGAGGTGTGCAAGGCAGACGAGGTTTGCGAGGGAGCGGGAAGCAACGAAGCAACGCGGGAAGACGAACGGTGAGGAGAAGGAGAAGCGCCAGGTGTCGCGCAGGAAGCAGCGGGAGAGAGAGGCCCCCCTGGAGTTAAGGCGGGGGGCGACTGAGAAGAGGTCGAAGAAGACAAAGACGACAAAGACGAACAAGAGGCAGAGACAGCAGACGCACAGGAAGAGACAGACGCCGATGACGGAGCCACAGAAGACCACACTCGCTGACTACGCTCAGGGGGAGGTGGGGGAGAAGCCAAAGCAGCAGTTCGCGTTCCGCCCTTGACGCGGCTTTGAGGAAAAAGAGGAAAGCTGGAATCCGCCATCGCGTCCTGCGAGCAAGTCCGCGATGAAGTCACCGTCAACAGAGAGAGTGGAGCGGAAGACGGGTGGACGGACGCACCCGAGGCTCCCGCAGACGAAGGCGAGGGAAGCGCAGACCAAGAAGCAGCGAGAGGCGCAGCTACAGAGGAGGCGAGAGACGAATTCGACAGGGAAAGACAGTTCGCCGACCTGTGATGGAGCGCCGAGGAAGCCAGAGGCACCGAAGGGCTTGTTGCAGGGGGTGCCTCCAGTTCCTCCGTCTTCCTCCCGGAAAGAAAAGCGGGAGCCGACGGGCGTCGTCTGTCGGCGGGTCGCACGCGATCACCATTCCCAAACCGCTTCATCGGATTCGAAATGAGGAAGGAGTCGCGCTTCTGTTGGTTCTCTCCCTTCCCGGTAGCCTCGCCGCTTCGCCGGCTCTTCCGCTCCTCCCGCGAAGAGATTGGACACGGAAGAAGAGGCGGCGAAGCTGAAGAGAGGCGTCCAGAAGCAGACAGCGAAGAAGCGCGCAACGCTTGGGCCGCAGAGTGAGACTCAGACGCTCCAGGGGTCCCCACGGAGAGCGGGAGAGGGCGATCCAGAGATGGCGTGACGGACGAGACGCGGGGAGTCGCACCTTCTTCCTCGACGACCCATGGATCCTTCTCTTCCAGTTGTGTCTGGCGTCTGTTTGTTTCTTTGTGGCTGCATTCCTTTATTCGACTGGCTTTGCTCTCCGCCTCCACAGAGAGCGTCGGTGAGGGCGAAGACGAAGGCACACGCTCAGAAGGCGAAAACGAGGCGGCCGGACAAGAGATACCGCATTCGGCCTGATCTGGATCGCGCTGCTTCTTGGCCGTTCTCGCCTTGAGGCGGGGGTCTCTATTCTTCTGCTCGGCTTCGTCTGTAGGCTTCCTTCTCGCTTCCATTTCGCTGCCAGGGGATGCCCAAGACGAACATGTCGACGCGTCGCCACCTGGACCCGAAGAAGGCCCAGAGGCGACGGGTCCTACCGGCGGCTGGCGGGGAAGCACGCGAGAACAGGTTTCATCTGAGTGCGGTCCGTGTTCAGACGCAGACGAGGCGCGGTCTCGGAAGCCGAGACTCGGCTGGGGCTCGGAGCCCCGCCGCTCGCGGTTGCTCTCTTCTCGCTCTTTTCGGCCTAGAGGAGGGTCCCCCGAGGGCGGCCCGCGACAAAGGAGCGGACCAGGGGGAGAGAAGAAGGACGAAGGAAAGGGGGAGAAGTACGGAGGCGGTAGAGGACAGAAAGGCGAGGCGTAGGGAAGGGACGAGCAGGGCAGAGGATGTGGAAAAGACTGGAGTTGGAAGAAGGACGCTTGGGGTGCAGAAGTAGCTGGAAACGGAATGAAAGGCGGGGGACGTGCCAGGGGGGGAAACGACGGAAGGGCGGGGCCTTGCGCGCTGCCTTGCTTCGAAAACGACATGCGTCTCCCTCCTGCGCGCTCTCGCATGGACTCTCTGAAGTAGTGGGCGCTCCCCCGCCTTCGGGTCTCCCGACCCCGCGGCTTCTCAGAGTCGACTCGGTCTCCGACCGCAGGCGAGACGAACTGGCTCGCCTCGCTCGCCCACGCCCCGACCTGGGCGCGGTGTCTCTCTCGCACGTTCTCCTTACCGTCCTCGCGCGCAGAGAGGCTCTCGGGCCCTCGCCCCGCGTCGCCTCGGCCTCCGCGCAAGACGGTAACCTCGCCGCCTTCGAGAAATGCCATCGCGAGCGAGTCGCGAGCAGCCGTGGCGACACTTTGGATTCCAAGTACACTGGACTCACGTCCGTCCAGCTCCTCGCTCGCTTCTCATCCTTTGCAGAGACCCATGCGTTGCCAGGCTTCTCTACGGGGGTGAGGGGACCCACTGGGTGCGTCAGGTTCGCCAGTGCATCCGAAGAAAGGAGCGATTCCCTAAGAGGTGAAGTGAAACCCAGTTGGGACGCGAGAGAAGGCAGACTCAGAGGGAAGGCGCGAGAGAAGAGGAGGCAAGACGACGCCGGGGGTTGTGAGCGAAGACACAGCCGCGGGAGGAATACAGGGCGCGCGAGAAGGAAGCGTCAGTTCTTGCTGAAAAGGGTGGAAGACGGGACAACGAGAGACAGAGTGGCAAAAACGAAAAGAAAAAACAGCTTGCCAGCACATACAGAGGATGACGTAGAGCAGCCTAGCAGCCAAAAAGGTTTGGACCTCCACCCCGAGGTCGAGACAGATCTGGTCACCTGTCAAAAAAAAAGGAACGGTTGTCACGGGCCGCACCAAGCACCCATGAGCACATTTATACACAAGCTTAGACGCATGCGCATTCAGGAATGGGCAGTCGCTCTCAAAAGTCAGACATTCCGCGTGTGCGTTCTCAACGGGATTGTGAATCTCGGGATCAGCTGATGCGGAACCAGGATCATTCTCTGAAAGACCTGGAGTTGGACAATGTGGACAAAGAGAAAACGGAAACCCGCGAAAATGTTCGAGGGCCGACAATCAGCGAAAAAGAAAACGAGAAGCCTCTTTCATAAAAAAACGAAAGTGGCTGCATATACAACCGACGCCGTGTGTGCGTGCACCGCCGTAAAGGGGGGTGTCACTGAAACGACTTTGCAGTTTCCCGACTGAAGACTGCACGGCCTTGAAAACACAAAAAAGAACGCAGTGGAAGGAGATGCCTTCAATTTGGGCCAACTCGATTTCTGGGAAAAATCATCTCGTGCCTTCCTGGAAGCAGGAGATATGAAGACAACGCAGGTGTTGGTCCATTGTACCAGAGAGGACACGAAACAGAGCAGGGCGCAGGGCGCGCTAGAGCTTCGCAGCTTCCTTTGGAGGGAAACGGGAGGGACGGAAATATGAAGGACAAAGACGGAAAGGAAAGAAGAGAAGCCACCGGGAACCTGACGAGTGGAACTGGTTCCACCGCGCAAAGGGGGGGCTTCGGTTGTGTAACGTTCGAGTTTTCGCACCGTTCCGCGCTTGCTTCTTAAAAAGAATGTCCTGCTTGGCAGCACAACAGCGAGCTGCAGAGAAAAGGTGGAGACGGCTTCCAGTGCTTGCGTTCTCTGGCCAGAAAAAAACGCACAAGAAGGCGAAACGCACCCGGGAAACGTCGAACAGGCGCTTGCTAGTCACCGCGTTTTCTCCGCGGGTTCACACGTTCCGTGGAAGACAGCAACAGCGGACGGCAGCGGGGAAACAGAGGGTGGTGTGTGGTGTGTGTCTCGTGTCTGGAGGGGGGAAACACACGCCAGCTGAGCGAACAATCGACAGGTGCCGGCAAAGCTGCTTGTGTTCGAGAAGAGATTTGAAGCTGGTACAAAGATATCGAGTAAGTCGAAGAGCCACCCGTCCCAGTACTTTCCATGTTCTGTTTTTAGTCCCCCCCTTCCTAAAAAGGAGTAACCTTCCACCAGGCCGAGACAGCGAGCAAGAAGGTGCCTACGGAGGGAGACGTGACTAGCGTCAGATCGCAGTGTCAGTGGATACAGTCTCCGTACAAATGATCCGCGATGCAGAACTGTGAAATCTAAAGCTCAGATCCAAATCTGGGTCACAGTCCTCTGTTGTTCTGTGCTGACGAGAGACCAGAGTGTGGAGGGAAGAATCTCTCATGTCCCCTGGGCACTTACGCCTCATTCGGCCCGATCATCTCCCGTCGCCTGTACACGACGACGACGCTGCTTCGCACCATGCTTAGAAACCATTTTCGCGCGAGAGCATTCACTGAACATAAATGCCCAGTGCTGATTTGTATCAACACCCTTACCACGATGTGTAGCGGCACCCTCGCTGATGTGTCGCGTCGTGCATCGATTCACGAAGTGACACCAGAGAGGGTTTCAGAGTCTATGTAACGAGTGGCTCCTTCTTCGGCTCTGTCTCAGAAAACATGAAGCTGTTGTGCTCGTGCTACGTTTTGCTTCAGAGTGGCCTGACAAAGCCGGATGACCTGTGAACCGATTCGTTCACCGATCGCAAGGCGCGGGGCTGCGTATCGTGTTTGAAACCGAACGATCTTTCTCTCCACACACGCACAGCGTCAGATTCGTAGTAGGTCACAAGCGGGCATGAGAATGGCCTCTTGTCTAGCAGCGCGAGTGTCTCAGTGGCTCCTCCATAGTTGTGATGGCCGAGTGAGTGTCGTTCCCCTTTTAGACAAAAGCATCACCACGGTTATACGTCGTTGCGTTTTTGTTTACACTCCAGTATTGTCTTTGGCTGTTGCGTCTCTGCTTCGTTCGAGGAATTGTTTGACATCTACGCAAGACGGAAACTGCCCGTATTGCCACAAACAGCTCATGTCGGATGTCTCTCGCACGCCCCCTCTGGTCTCCTCGTGTATGCGGCCTGCTCACAATTTTTCGCTCTACTAGCAGCGTTTTGGTGCGATGTTCTAACATAGTAGAAGGGTTAGCAGCTCGACACACTGCTCGCCGGTGGGGGATTTGACCCTGAGAGTCGTCTCCAGTGCGCTCTCTTTAGACATTGTAGCATGCCTTTGTCTCTAGGCAGAGCCTCAAAAGTCAACAGGGACGCAAAATAAACGAAAGCTAAGCAGTGTGAAATGAAAAAGGCAACGATGCCCAGAAACCTCAGGAACAGACGCCTGACAGGCGTCATATAAGTAGAACAGCCACCCTGTTTTCCTATTGGCGGACGGCTGCCTTTCTTCCCCATCATCTGTTGATGTCTCTGGCAGTGTCGGTTCTAGCGCGGAAGGGTGGTCAAATTTGTAGTTGCGTTTTACCAGTGTTTTCCACTAAAGCCCCGCCCCCTAGAAAGGAGCATCCCCCCTGCCTTCTGTGCTGGTCGCGTAAATCTGAGTTAATATCACCATCTTGACAGAATACCAACACACACTGTTCACCGCGTTAAAACACAAACTCATCCTACACGGTTCTACACGTGCATGCGAATGTTTCCGGCACGTTGCAGACGTATTCTCATCGGTGATGCAAGCTGTGGTTTTTCCTGTTGTATTATTAATTGTACTAAAGTGGCTTTTTTCGTTCATACGAGTGCTACCGAGTCGATCCGGTGAGCGGCCCAGTTTCCTGAGTGAAGCGTCCGTGCGCCTTGCTCCTGAGACTGTCGAAAAGGTGAATCTTTTTGAAGAGTGTAGAGCGCCAAGGTCGGAAGTGACGAAGGCGCAAAACCTATGCTTTCTGTCTCGCTGGGTGTCTTGAGCAGACGTGCGGTCGGCTTGCACGATTTTCCCCGGCTCCGCCGCGGTTGCGACAGAACCCAATGCGTGCAATAGGAGAAAGTGTGTAAAGTGAAAAAAGTGACGACTGCCCCATCACGGCATGCCGTTCTCGCGAATGACACAGATTGAACAAACGGGAACACTGGTTTTTTGCCTGTTAGTCAAAATCGATGTCATATGTGCCTGAGAACTATCTCTGTCGTTTTCCGGTTCCGTCTTTCCTCCCTACTCCACATTTTTCCGTTTTTCTACAGACTTCTCCACAGGTCTTCAGTCCGGCCGGGAAAAAGGGAGGTCCTCTCGCCCGCGAGAAAAGACTCCCGCTCGGGCTGTTTCTCTTGCGGTTCATTTCTCTATCGAATTTCGTTCGACCCTACAGCGCTCAATCTGGAGAAAGCAGCAATGGTCACGGCAAAAGCTCTTGTGGTAGCTGTCGCCGGCACGAGGCCCAGAAGCTCCTGGCGTCCATGGCACCGCAGGATTGCGTCTGCCTACGACAAAGACTGTCCCGAGGGCCCCCGGCAAACAAAAGCATTCAAAATCTAAAACGGTAGTCCAACCAGCAGTGTATAATCATAAGAGACAACCTATAAGCAATCCTGTATCACAGAAGATTACTTCCAGTACAGTGGCGCCGATCATACCAGCACCAGAGTAGCGGATACATCCCTGGTCGCGCGGCCTCATCGCCCGAGAGCAGCCAACTTGGAAATGCGCAGAGGCAGCAGCTGGAGCGTCTGTTCGCACTGAAAAAACAAGACAAGGATCCAGAGAGTAAGCGAAAGGTGAACGGTAAAACGTCCAAGCCAGGCCGTGCTTGTGCTGGACTACGGACGTTCCCCAAGAGTCAGAAGCGCAGTGGACAAGGTTGAGGGCGCGGAGACACGCGTGCAGCAAGAGAAGGCGAACCGGGTCTACGGAGTGATGAAGGACGTAGAAATGAATGCCGGAAAAAAGGGCCGAGGGAGAAAACAGTTCAGGCGAGAATGAAGAGGCAGCTTCCGGATACGCAGGAAAAGGGGAATTGCGTCTTACCAAAGAGAGCTGCCGAAGCAGGAACGAGTCAGAAGACTCGGTCTCACGCTGGGACAGAAAGTTTCTCAGCCACTCGTACTCCTGTGACCAACGAGAGCAAAACACGGAAAAAGTCCGTTGTCATACCCTCGCAAATGTACGTTTTCCTCGCTTCTCGCGGGACCAACGGCGACGTACAGAGATAGAAACGCTTGTCCTTATACTCGCTTGAAAGCCGAAATGCCTCATATCAAAAAATGACAAAAGGCTTCACTCATACATATATTTCATGAAGCATGAAGATATGGGTAGATGTTGACATACAGCTGCATCCGCAGCTAGAGGGAAGAATATCCATACGCGTACACAGAGTTCTCTGTTTATAAATAGGTATGCATGTACACTTTGTAGGCAAACACACACTGGGGGGCGGATCAAAGCGATTTCTCTGTGGTTCTCCCACGAGGACAAGGCCGCCCGTGAGCGACTCCGAACAAGGGAAAACACAGAAGAGAAGTGTCTTTCGTGGAATAAAAAAGCAAAGGACGTACCTTCAGAGAGCGAACCATGCCCTGAATCATCTCATCGCGATCTCGTCCGAGTCTCATCAACATTTTCGCTCGAGTCAGACGCGCAGCAAGGTAGAGCGGCAGCAGCTCCTCGCAGACTTCGTTCTCTTCTGTCTTCTGGCTCCGCGACGAGGCTTTCTGAAAGGGCCAGTGCGTAGCGAGAGAAACAGGCAGGCAAATGAGGTTGCTGAGCAACAGGTACGGAAGGCCCAAAGCGGCGCGGACACAGGCGGGTAAAAGCAGAGACGAGCTCTTCAATCTCCCTGCCAATTGGATAGGGAAACGCGAGACTCGCGGATAGATGAGGCGACGCAAGTACATGCATGAACCAGACAGTCCAAGCGTGAATGACACACATATAGGCGCAAAGCACAGGCGGCAAGTATAGAGGGAAAGGCAAGGAGAGATAAAAAGAGCAACAGAAAGACAGAAAGAACGTGTCAAACAGAAACACGGAGAGACGAAGGGAGCGAGAGACATACAGAAAGCGTCAGGAATCACAAGAGTACTCTCGAGCACAAGTTCGCGCTGGTGAACAGGGAGGCGAGTGATATGGTGTGAGAGGAGGAAGATGTGCTTGAGTTTCAGGCGCATCTCTTCGGTAAATTCCTGAGAATTCTCTACCTTCTGGAAAGACTCAATGAACTCTGAGAAGTGGGCGACGCTCCGCTCGGCGTATCCGTGCAATTTTGTACTTTTTCGCATACCTAGCAGAAAAGCCAGAGAAGAAAGGAGACGCTCGAGACGAATGAAGGTCAGTCCAGTTGCGAGACAGCGAAAACACGCGAAAAGAAAAGTGGGCGAACATGAATAACGCCGGCCTCTCTCCTTCAGTACAAGGACTCACTATGTACATCCGTACATCTGAGCTGGTGCTTGGCTGTATACGCTAGACGCTAATCTCCCGGCTAAACCTCCCTTTTCTTTGAAAAACAGTTCCGTCCTCGTTGTTAGTATGATTTCAAAGTACCAGAGAAGCCTTGAGTCTCCACTCATTCGGAACTATACATATATGTATTTATGTATGAATACGTACACTTCGGTACGTAGACGTATGCATCAATCGAGAGACGAAGAGAGATAATGAGGGAGGAAGGCAGTCTAGTAAGTCGGCATCACTTCTGTGTGTTTTCACAAACGCAGAGGTGCGATCCGAACAAACGAAAGCATGTGCGAACAATCGTGGGATGCCGTAAGGAGACTGTCGCGGCGATCGATAATAGAAGCTCACACGAAAAAATGCCAGGGGCGCGGGGGGGCTCATTAACTACGAAGTGAGTGTGAAGAGAAGAGAGACACTTGAGACGCGAGGGAAGACCAGGAAATGAGGAGGGTATAAACGTGAACGACAAAACCGACGCACAGGCCGCAAAAGAGCGAAGAAGGCGCGAGCTTTCGAAGCGACCCTGAACATCGCCTATCTGCGACAGCTGCTTCCCTGCACTCTGAGGAAGGACCTTCGTTTTTTCTCTGGGAAAACGCTTACGGGTGACTTCCTCCCGCTGGACAACATCCGGGTTCATTTCAGTGACATCTGTGAAAAGTTAAAACACAAAGACCGCCGCTCAATCTCTCATCCCCAAGGCCACTTGGGAGAGGCTTGCGAAGAGGAAAGCACCTGAGTCCCGTGGCGATTCTCCCGCAGGCCACCGACATTGTGGGGTCTTCTTCACTCCCGCCTCCCATCGCTCTCTGGTTTTCTCTGACTCGCTTCATGGTTTTTGCTGTGGTGATCATCCTTCTTCATTCTGACTTCCAGGGTAACTCCGTCTGATTCTGTCGTTCCTCCCGTCCTTCTGTGCTTGGGTCCCTTCTCTCTCAATGCACGGTTTTCTCGGCTTCCTTTTAGCGGGCACCCCACTCGTTCGTTTGTCATCCGACACTGCGTCTCTCTCATGAAGTCTTGGCAATTTAAACTAAACCGCATCCGACTGGATTCTCACTCGCTGCCTCGCGAGGCTCCTCTCCTCGCGGGATTCACAGAACTCCTAGATCCAGAAGGGAGGACGTGCATGCCAACGAAACAAACGTTACATATAAGAAGACTAATCCAATGTTTTCATCCAAGCTGGGTGTTTCAAGAGGCTCAGCGCCAATCTAAAATCTTCCGAAGCGCTTCGTCTCGTTCCCCCGCCTTTACCGTCGTCGAGGGCGGCATCCCTGTTTATCTGCCCCGTCCACTTGACGTCGTATATCTCCTTGTAAGTCTCGCCCAATTCGAAATGCATCTGGCGCCTAGACGAGGCAAGAATAGAAAAAGCAGAAAGGGGAGATTGTAAACGCCAGTCGAATGGAGGAAACACGACAGAGAATCCGCGCCGTGTCTCCAGGGCCGGAGCATGAGGCACTGATGACACCCACGGCCAGCGGCCCGGAAGGCGAAAAAATTCAGAGAGACAGTCAAGAGAGAGAGAGACGAAAACTCGCGAGCGAACTGCCAGAAACAGAAACTGTGGAAAGGGGAAATGACTAACGGCAGGTTGGGGGGAAGCGCCCCGTGGGTTTCGTAGCAGAGCCACCGATGTAAATCTGTTGTAATGCAACATATACAACGCAAGATAAAATGTAGTGCGACGAATCGTTTGACGGTACATCAGATGCATACAGAGGTTTCTTAGCTGCGACGGCCTCGTACTCCGCATAAATACAGGTATCACTCTCGCTTTTAAATAAGTGCCTCAGAAGCACCTTGTGCATCTGCTACAGCGAACAGGAAGTCCGGAAAAAAACGTCTTGCATGCGACAGAGGCTGCCTTACACAAGGTCGAGGTAGTGCTGAGGGTTCAGCTCCACGACAAGCGCAGCGAGCAGCTTTGCTCGGCGAGAATGCATTGCCATGTACCGCTGGACGTCGTTTTCAAAGAAACTCAGCTCCCTGAAAAGACAGAGACGAACAGCCGAGGCATGGGATACTGGTGACCGGATCAAAACGGGGGACGAGGAGTTTCTCCGGATCATTCCTGAAAGAGCGTTTGAGAAAGGACACCTGGAGAAAGAGAAGTACGAAGGAGCGCGGGAGAGTTAACAGGTTTTTCAAAAGTCAGTTGCGATGCCAGGTGATGGAAAAGAGGATGTTACGCGTAGGATGTGTGTGAACGAGGCGATAGCTTGCAGTAGCACCCTTTGATAGTGAAATGGGCCCTTGATCTCTTCTGTAGGTCCGCCCAGCCAGAGATGTCCACGCGGAAGCGTGACGTCTGAGATAAACAAGCGTCTCAGAGAATACACAGCCAAAAGGTGAACAGCTGAGGCAGACGACGAACAGGGAAGAGGGAGAGAAAGAGCTGTAGGTCCTTACTTGTACAGGGCAGCTTCGCGAATGATCAACCGCGTGTGCTCAGTCGTCCAGCCATCCAATGCGAAGGTCTGCAGAGACGCACTTGAAAAACAAGTGAGCTGTGAGAGGCATCGCATGTTCCCACGGGGAGTAGAAGATCCCTCGCAGCTTGGCTTTCGCCTCACTAGCCGCTGACGGCGCCTCCCCCCCCCAGCGAACTCCAACGCTGGCGAGTCCGGTCTCTTCCAGGTCGTCCTTTCTGTTTCATGCATGACGTTGCCCCCCAGCCCTGTACCTCTCGCGCGTTTTCACTCTTAAGACTCCTTTAAGCCATCGGCCCTGCTCCCCCACAATTTCCTGTCGCTTTTCCTTTGCTAAGCATATGCTCCAACGGGCCCCGGTGCGCCTGCCTGGCCCTGTGGCGAAGTGCTTCCTCCAGTTGAACATTTGCAGCCAATATTCTCATTTCCCGGGATGCACCAAGAAGCTTCCCTTTCTCATTGCTCCACGTCTTCTTTTCCGTCCGGTCGTTCTCTCTGGCAACGAGAAAGGATTGCTTTCCGTTTCGCCGCCTCGTCTGCGTCACCGTTTCTTCCCTGCCTGTCGTTTCTCGCGCGCATGCTCCTGCCTCTTTCTCCTTCAGGGTTCTCCCTCACCTTCAGCGCTGCCTGAGCCTCGTGGTTGGCCATGACAAAGAGACATCGAGGCGCTGCGAAGTCGTCGCAGAGAGCGAGTGCCATCAAGTGCTTCGAGATAAATGTTCTGCAGCAAAGCAGGCATCATGAGAAAACGGACAATGAGGGCTTGTTGTTTCACAAAAGCACCACAGAGCGCCGTTCCACACAACTGTCAAACGTGAGTTTAAAGATACGGCAACACACGCTGCTGACAGCGATGCCTTGCACAGGTGCAGCCACGCAGACAGGTTCTCTCTAATCTCGAGTCTTCCTGCTGGTGAGCCTAGCCGCTCGCCGCTTCTCGCTTTCTTCTGCTTTTCCCTGCCCCCGCTCAGAGACAGAGCCGCGGACTGTCACGAGCCACATCGCTTCCGACAACTTCTCTGTCCCGATCTGTATTGATGGTGGGCAACCTCCTACTTCCTAATACTATTATCTTTTGTGTGAGTTAATCGAAGCATATGTTCCGAATTCAGTAGTGGTCTGGGTTACACAACGGTTGTGAAGTTCCCTGTCGAGGAAGAAAGGCGTTGCCGAGGTGCCTCCCCGCTGACGCTCCCAGAAGAAAAGCAGTGATTCATATCGGAGACGAGATACATCGGAAGCCGCAGGAGAGAAACGGGCCCCCTGGGAGGCGGTAGAATCGATATCGACTGTCTGCGAAGAAGCACAGCTCACGCGTAGGGTCGGAGAGCAGGAGGCAGGCTGTCCAGTTTGGCCACGCACTGGAGGAACTCGTAATTCATCTTCCTCATTTTCTGCCCGACCTGGAAATCGCCAGAAGAAAGGGGAATATGTATGTCAAGCGACATGCCGCATCCACCACATTTGTGAAAAGGGCGATCCAAGAGTTCTCCTCGACCTTCTCAGTCCGTCCACGCATTTATTTCTACGGGAAAAGAGACTCGTGTGTGAAACCATACACGGTGGTAGATGCAGAGAGACACAGGTACCCGCAGGTAGATGCAGATATAGGTAGAGATAGATACGCAGATAAAGATAGATAGATACACAGATAGATAGACAACGATAGAGGCATATATATATTTATATATATATATATATATACATATATGCACGACCCTCCCCCCGCCAACCATATATAGGCAAATATACTTACACATATTTGTACACAGGCATTTGCAGGCATGCGCTTGCCTGCGCGAATACAGCAGCGATGTCATTGTCAAGCGCGAGTTGCACGTAACGAGATCGGATGCCGTTTCTTCAGTCTCACTTGGTGATGGAAGGGTGCGAATCGCACAGCGCAGCGGAGGTAGAGGTCGTCTGTGAGGCGGACCAGCCTGAGAGAAGGGCAAGCGATAAGAATACAGATCTCGTGTCGGGCTGTCGAAAGTCTTTAAGAGGAACCTAAGGAGATCTCTCTGACTGCAGACGGCAGAACAACTGGCAAAGTCGCGTTTCCTACGCGAAGACGCCCGTAGCGACTGCACTAAATCGGAAGGAGGCGACGCGAATCGAACGAGAGGGGAAAGGTGTGCCTATTAAAAAGAACTTCTTCTCCGAAATACTAGGACTGGGAAAGTGTGTAGGGGAAAGGGGAGGTAAGGCTGTCTCTAGTTAGACAAGTTGTTGCTTGGAGAGCAAGAGGGCACAGCCAAGGCGACTTGGTTCCGCGCGCGCTCTGTCTGAGACGCGCGACCGTTCTCTGTAGGTTCCCGTATTCATCTCACCACGCCTGTTTCCGTTCTTTCCGCCCTCCCTTCACTCTTCGTGGCTAAACACCCAGGAAAAGCTTGTAGACGATCCTGTCTCAGAGATGGCCATGGAGACTTAGACGAGCGTGGGGGCCAATGGCTGCCCTCTCCCTCGTCGGCAGTTCCCGTCTGGAGAAACGGCGCCTGCGTCCTCCTCCGCCTCTCTTGTCGTGTCTAGCATTGTCTTTGTTCTGCGCGATGTAAAAAACAAGAGACTAACCGGTCTTCCTCTCCCCGGAGAGGCCTCCAGAATGTCTCTTCGCTCGCTCGCAGAGCTTCGCTGCAGCCTTTTGCTCGGCTTGCATCTGTTCTGTGGCCGCCAAGGAGCAGAGCCGCGCCGCGTTCCACGGACAAGGAGAAGAAGTCTGCTGGAGAAGCGACACCGGACACAGGTGCAGAAGCGGTAGGCGAATAGGAAGCACAACACGAAAAGGCCGACATCCGAGGCCTGTCAGACACCTCTGAGGCAGACGCCAGGGTGAGAGGCTGTGCCAGACTCTCTGACATGTTAAATGCTGTCCCTTCTCCCCTCCTACCGATGCCTTCCTGCTCCCTCGTACGCTCGTCAGGAACCACCGGTCGCATGTCGCTCTCCGCGCGTGAACTCTCTATTGCTTCCTCCACCGCGTCGCCTTCAGATCCTGTCGCGCGCTTGTCGAGAAGTTTCCGGGCGAGGAATGCCTCAGGGAGAGACAGGAGCGCAAGACAGTCTTGGGCGTCTTGGAGCACAGGAGGGAACTGCGTTGTCTGCGAGGAAGACAGAGGCAAGAGGGTGTAACCGGAGAACGTAAGTAGTGAAACGCAGACAACGACAGGCGATCAGGAAACGCCAAACGCTCCGAGAGAGGCCCGAGACGACCGCGGACATAACGCGCGGCAGTAGGCAACAGGGAACGCACAGTGAGAGGGTGAGAGGCGCCTTCGAAGCTAAGACAGGGTCCATCGGCGACCATTTGCAACCCAAGACTGCCAGCCACACGAAAACGGAAGATCCGAGAGACAGTCTAAGCCTCATCTTCTCCGTATGAACATTACCTGTTTTTCAAGGAGTTCAGCGAAATATTTGTTCTCCTTCCCCTGTCTATCTGCCCGGGTGGCCTCAGCAGCGCCTCTCGCCTCGCCCTCACTTGTCGATGGACGGTCGTCGGACACGGTCTCCGTCGCTCGGCCTTCTGTCTCTTGTCTCTTCGTGAGAGGGTCCAGGAGCCCTGCAGGGTCTGAAAGAACGTCTCTGGAGAGCCGGAGACGCCGAGCGTAAAGGAGGCTCTTGTCCCTGCGTACTTCGGCGAGAAGTTCCTCGAGCGTCCTCGCGTCGGGGCGGCAGATGCGCGCGGTGACTTCTCCGCCTTCGCGATCCATCTCTTCTTCATCCGACTCACTCTGGTCTCCTGGAGCAAGCTCGGGTCCGGCCCTCTCGTCTCCGGGGGGACCGTTTGAATCGACTTCGCAAGCATCGCTCTCCGGCACTCCGCTTGTTGGTTGCGCCTCCGTGGCTTTCTCTCGTCGGCGTCTCGCCTCACGTAGGAGACGCAACTCGTTTAGGCGCTTCGCCTCCTCCTCAACCAGACACTCCGCAGTCTGCAAGATGTACTCCGCTGAGAAGAGAGTCACCAAGCCGCGGCCTGAGCCGGCCAGCGAGGATGCCGACAGAGAAGAGAAGCCGTAGAAGGTCGCGAGCGAGAGGAGGTTTCGAACGATCTCTTTGGTGTCAACCACGAATGGCGAGAAGGAGAAGAAGGTAAACACGAGGCTGGGGAGCGAGGAGGCAGAGACTGGGATGCGGGACACATCAGAACGAGAGGAAACGAAAGCGAAGAGATTGTCTCGAGCCTCGGATCCCACGGCTTCGACCGGCTCACCTCTCTTTCCGCCACCTGTGTTTTGAAGCGCCTCCTCCGTTGCGCGTTCCTCCTCAGGCGTTGCACTCTCCCCTCTGGCCAGACTCTGCTGCTCAGCTTCCTCCCGCTCGCGGGCTCGCTTAAGCAATCTCTCTCGCTTCTCTAGCAACTCCCCCATAGCTGTACACGTTTCCTGTGCGGCCTCTTCGGGACTCGCAGACCCCCCGTTCTCGGTTTCACTGCCCTCAATGGGCAGCATCCACACTTGCGCCGAGACGCACCTCCGAAGAAAACGGAGGGAGTGAATTACGAGGCCCAGGAGACGCGCCGCCTCGCGCGTCTGCTCACTCGCGCTACATTGCGCCTCTGTCTCCGCGTCTTCTGCTCCCTGCGTTGGACCTCTGCTATTTGCGCAAATAAGCCCCGTCCACTCCTCCTCGAGATCGCTCTCCGCGAGCGCGAGGAGCGGCGCCACGCGCGACAGACACGTCCGGGCGTCTCTGCCTCGCTGCCAGCGCGCGTACAGCCCAGAGAGGTCGAGGAGCGCGAGTGCGACCCGTACGCGCAGAGCCGCAGGCGAGAAGAGCAGAAATGACCACACAGAAGACTGCAGACCAGATTTAGAGCCGAAAAGAGGCTGGTAGAGCGCAGCCGCCTTTGCGATGAGTTCCACACACTTTCGCAGCCGCCGCTCGCCCTCCGCAGTCTCCTCTGTGTTGATGTAGTTCTGGCCCAACAGTCCGTACAGGTGTGCCAGGCAGAGCAGGATCCGCGTCGCCGACAACTCTGGAGCCTCCACGGACTCTACCGCGTCCACGATCGGCTTCGCAGAGTCTGCAGAAGCGAGAAAACAGACGGTCGCGAAACGCGAAAGTCATAGGGAGCGAAGAGGCGAGGAACGAGACAGACAGAGGCGCGACAGAGTCGGAGAGGTCACAGCAAGGCAGAGGCGCAGCGAAGGAAAAAGAGAGAGCCGGAGAACTGGAGAAGAACGCAGCGAAGAGAAGGGGAACGGAGAGGGGCAAGGCTAAGCGGATGGAGAATACCACGAGGAAACGGAGAAAAGACTGGGAATCAAGACGCAGCATGCTCTGCAAGAGTCGAATCGAAGTGTGCGGAGGAGCGAAGTCGAGACAGAGCAGCACAGGAGTGAGAGCACGAAGAAAGCATCTCGAAAAGGAAGAGGTGCACCATCAGTGCTCATATAGAGAGCGGATATCATTCACATTAGCAGTCAGCGAAAAGTGCTACAACGCTAGTATGATCAGCACTGTCGTACTCGGAGTGATCACTCGTGAGACAGGACTGCTGGACCGCCGGTTGAGATCTTGAAAATGGACCGAAGATGTCAGGGTCGAGCCTTTCCCCAGCCTCTCCCAAGCGCCGGCTTTGTCAGGAACACTTCAGAGGCATATCCACTGCAGGTGCTTGAATTCGAACACAGAGTTTCTCCTTTGCGAAGGATCCCTCCCCGAAAACGTGGTTGGTCGGCCAGCAGCACAGCGCCAATCCATGGTCAAGTGTCTCTGGCTCGAGAGAAGTTTTGTCTCACCGTTGCGTCTTGCCGCCTCTCTCCCTCGCTGGAGGCGATAGGCCCTATACAGGTCCTGAGCAGTCTTCTGGAGAAGCCTGCGGCCAGCGTACTTGGGCCTGAAGGGCGCCAGGAGCTCCGCAGGCTTTCTGCCTCCGGGTGTCTGGCTTTCTCCGTCTGTTTCTTCGCCTTCTTCTCTCCGCTGACTGTCTCTGACGGCGCAGAGGGTGGCTTCAGCCGCTTCCTGTTCGTCAGGGTCGACGGGGTGTCCGGCCTTCTCGCGCTCGAGAATCGTTCGGTACTCCGAGACCGTTTCCCTCATCAAGGTGGAGAGAGGAAAAAACGGCAGAGTCGGCCGCGTTCCTCCCTCATGATGTGTGGAGAAGTCCGAGGCATGCTGCACAGCAGAAGAGCCCGCCAAGGAGCCGGAGCATCTCTCTCCCAGAGCCGAAGAGAAAAAGAGAGACTGGAGGAGACGCAGAGTCTCCGCCGCCCTTCGGGGCTCCTCGTCCTCTCCGAGCTCTTCCGTCAGCTTTGGCAACGAAGAAGCTGTAGAAGCGGAGGAAAACAAGAAGGGTTCATCCTTTTCCCCCCCCGCTGACTGTGACAGTTCGATATCGGCCATTTCGTTTATTCTGTTTCGCAGCTTGTCTCCTTTGCCTGTCGTGCCGCCTGCCGCCAAAGAGTCTTCCGAGGGCTGGACGACCGCCGGCGTGTTGCGTTGCCAGAGTTGCGGGTGCGGTTTTGTGTACGCTTCCCTTCGTTTCCAAAGATAGGCCCCGCAAACGCGCAAAATGCCACCGATCTCATCTCACTGTACTTCTTGGTGTGTGTCGAATTGTGTGCCAAACATCACAGCCAGGTGACAAGACATGAGTCGAGGAAGAAACGGGTCGTCGGCTAGAGTTCTCTGGGGACGCCGCCTGAGCTGGCCGGAGCTGCAGACGGAGTACAAAAGCCAAGTTAGAATCTCTGGAAGTGAGGGAGAGAAAACGAACAGAAACTAAAGACAACGGATTCCTGAGGAAAGAAAAGCTGCATCCGCGGACGCACTTGCAGTTACTCGGACTTCCACAGCAACCGCTGCACTTTTCGTCCGACAAGACACACCGACGAGAGCGGACACGCGTGTGCGAAATCGCGTCGCACGATGGTCAAAACTCTAACTCCAGTTAAGAGTTTTGGAGTCAAAGTTAATTAACTACACAAGAATACGAAAGAAACTCGGTTTCCCAGTCATGGAACGCATTTTCGCTTCGTCCGCTCCCCAACGAAGATGCGTGTTGACCTCATTTGCAGTTCTTTCACTGTCGTCCCTCCGGCATGTCGAAAAAATGCTGTGGAGGATCGGGGATCTGTGAAAAATACGGGCGTGCCTGAAGCGCGTCTGTAGAGTTTCAATGCCCGAGGCAGAGTACAGGATTGGATTCCGATGGAACTGTACTTCCAACTGTACTTCCACTTATAAGAACCATAGTCTAAGTCACCAGGTTTGCAGTGCCGATTAGATGGTAACAAAAGCCAGACTCCATGTTAAAGAATATAAAGTGGGATTCTTAAGCTTCTGTAAACCACCCTTTCATCAGGAATATATACTACATGGGGGAGAGGGGTTCGGAACGAAAGAGCTCCTTGCCGAACATTCACACATCGCGGCACCTACAAACAGTTTATGCGCTTCCAACTCTCTCGCGCATCGCATCCACGCAGAAATGCCGGTATTGTCGTCCAACGGGTTGCGTTTTACAAGTCTATGTAACTGCAGCTACATGTTTGAATGTTTTAATGATGTGATATGACCGCCTGCCTAGCCCTAAAACAACACTTCTTTGGTCAGGCCCCCCACTTCTACCTGCGCTCGTATCGAGGTGGAAATAGAAAAGAATCACGGACACAGGGAAGTGCTAGGTGTTGAGGATAGCACTGGGAAAGGGAAATATACAGGCAGGTAAGACGCCACGCAAGATACCATATTTTTATACACATCGGTGCACGCACTGTCGCTGGTGAGCTGGGGCCGTAATACAACGGTAAAGTGTTTCCGGCTTGTGCGAGCAACGCGAACGAACGTTTGCACACAAAGATGAGGAGGCTTGTTAGACCCTACTTTTCAAGTGTCAAAAGGAAAATTGAGTTTTTCGCATGAATTGTCATGCACAGTGGCTCACAGGTGGGGGGTCTTTCTCGTGTACAGGGTCACACGCGTGGACTTGCGTGTCCACAGG
Organism: Toxoplasma gondii ME49; assembly: GCF_000006565.2. Taxonomy (NCBI): domain Eukaryota; phylum Apicomplexa; class Conoidasida; order Eucoccidiorida; family Sarcocystidae; genus Toxoplasma; species Toxoplasma gondii. The sequence goes on from NC_031476.1 coordinate 6,735,480, forward strand.
ACGAAGTCGTTTTGTGCCTGTGCAGCTTCATTGTGCAGCTTGTTACTCCTGCACAAGGTTTGAGGATGTCAAAGCTACTGAGGAAAAATTGGAGCAACATCCTGGTGAAGACTGCAAGAAGTTGTGAGGTCTGCACGCGTCGGAACTTCTAATGGGACGGCATATGGAAGAACCCATTTCATTTTTGACTGCTGATATTGATCTCCAGACGCGCATCGACCGCTCCGTCGGGTCGGCTGCAGAACCGCGCGGAAGGGTGGGAGCCGGGACTTTCATACTGCAAATTCACTAGCCACGCAGCAAGTGCAGTTGATTTTTGTCGAGACACACGTGTGGGTGGTCGCCACCGAAGATGTCGTCAGGGAATCGTTCGTGGCTCAGAAGCTGAAGCGTGATGCATCCAAGCTGGTCGAGCGGACGGAACGACATGTCGTTCCCGGCCTGTTGTGCCTTGGGTCATCGAAGCGCGAATCTCTTCGACAGACACTCTGTTTTTTACCGAAGCCAAGAGTACTTTAGTCAAGTCTATGACTGGAGACACGAGGCTGAATTGTCGGGCTTTATGTGTACGAGTCCAACTCGAGACTTCGTCCTCCCCTGGTACTAATTTGGGAAGACAGCTGCCGTTAGCTCAAGCCGCTCCTTCTCCCTGCGCCCCCTCCCTTTCTGTCCTGATTCTTGACCCTTTGCCCACGTCTGTAATCTCGTCTACTGTGGTCTGTTGTCCGTGCCTTGCCTTGCATCCACCGCATTCCTCATGGCAGCTCGCCAGCTGTGCGGTTCTGCGTCTGGTAGAAGACAAAGGGAGAGCGATCAGAAACAAAGGTTGAGACGAAGGCTCGTGCGGATGTCACGCAGAATCGTCAAAAGAGGATAGAGGAGGGGGGACAAAGATGGATTTTCCGTGGGGTCTCTTCCTTTCTCTCATTCCCCCGTTGTCCTCAGCAATCAACATTCGTTCTGTACATCTATCGTGGCACTGGGCATCGCATTCTCTCATCGTCTTCCATGAAGGCCTTTCCATTTAAAGCAAGATCAACACGCAGCTACTACGTACGCTAGCAAAGCAGGTGACCTCACCGCCGCGAGAACTTGGCTGGATCGTGTGGGAGCGAAATGTAGAGTATGGTGAGTTTCCTCCGGTGCTAAGGGGTAGAACTGCATCAACAGTATGCAGGCAGCTCCTATACTTCACTTACTGAACCAGAACAGTGTCTGATAAATATCTGTGTGCACACGTGTCACACAGAAGTCTCTGCATCCATTGTGTGACGCCAGTGTGCACATACGGAACCAGAATGAACTTACACTGAGCTACCACAGTGGTAGGGAATGACGACTTTAATTTATAGAAGTTGTTGGCCACTTCGCGGTACACTGTGCCTCTCTATTACTTTCTCGCTGGCATAATCCATTGTTGGCATACTTCTCTGTAGAACCACTTTATATCCGGTCACGGGACTCTCGGCGCCAGGCAATGGTTTTGGCGAACCCGCTGCAGAAAGACACGCCCCCCATCGCTCGACGGGGACCGTCGAGCATACATATGAAGCTGACGCGAGCAAGCCTCACATAGCGAATTCGATGGCTCTTCTGCCAAGGACTCGATTATTATGTCTGTGCGACGAAAAGTCCCTCATCACTCGCTTGTCAGGCGCAACTCTGTCCCTCCCCCCGATGCAGTTGCATCACTGTGGTTCTGGAGAATGTTCCCCACAAACGAAAACGTGCGTGCTCGCCGTTCTTAGAATGACGACACAATCACCACAATGGTACCGAAGACGACATCTCCGTTATCGCATTGTCGTTTGAATGGGGAGCATCAACATATTGATGTTCAAATCACGCGGACTTCTCTATAGGGCTATCATCTCAAAACTAGCGCTATACGCCGACTTCAGCGAAATAGCTCGATGAGTCTGGAGGCTTGGAAGTCGTGATTTGCTACAGAAAGGTGCTCATAGGTTGACAACTTGTGCTCATAAGAATCCAACAAAGAGGTTCAACGGGCATATCCGCTGCATCATTTTGCCGGTATGTTTCACCGTGAAGCCTGGCTCGGGGAACATTGTGGCGCTGCTGACCGCTGCATTGTCTTTTTCGGCGAGGAGTCGGCTGTTTGGCCTCTACGATACCAGGGAGTAGGCGACTGGAACCCTCTCAGAGCGGATGAGCCTGAACTGGACTCAGAGCCGGCTGAACATGCCAACGAAGCCAATTCGAGTGTTCGATCTTTCGTACAAACTCCAACAGACAACCAGTCCAAGGGGCGGGCAGGCGAACCACGCGACAACGGTTTTCCTGCAGGTCCAGGGGCTGCGGAGCCAAGTGGGCCGAGTGTTTCGATGTGAAGGCCGCCGCACCAGAGGTGAATGCACTGTCGTTGATGGTGGGGAATTGAAAGTCACTGTCTGACGAGACAAATCAGGAGGGCAACCTATACCAAGAGATCATCCATCAGCAACTTGTCCGTCTGGCCAGGAGGTAGCCCCTTCACTAGAACAGCCACCCGAAGCTCTTCCGATTGCCAATCCCGGAGGCACATTGCCAGACTTGCCTCCCAAATCCCCTCTCCCTGAACGACATGCAACCCCACAGAAGTCATTGGTGCCCTGCAGAATCCTGCCATCGACGTGGAGCGTTTGTGAGGATAGAGTTATCAGGGCAATGACGAAACCCAACTCAAGGACCCGGAAGAGTGCTGCCTTTGAGATCCCGTTCTGTGCGCCTCAGAACCTCCCCTGATTGGGGTGCAGACGGAGTAACCCATTTCCTTCTGGACTGTCGATGCAACTCCAGACGCGCATCGAGCGCTCCCTCGCCTCACCACGGAGAACGCGGCAGTGCGGGTCAAACATACACCGCAGCGAAAACCACCTCATCTCTCCCTCCTTTTCCACTTCTCTGTCTTCGAAACCTGTCTGTTTGCTACCGCCGTCTCTCGAGGGGGAGGGGGCAAGGGCGGGGGGCTGTTCACTTCTGATTTGCCACGTCCGCGATCTGTGTTGACCACTTCCTTCTGTGATTCGTGCTACGCCCGTCTCCCGACCTGTTTTTCCGCTTGCTCGCTCAAGCACTCTGGCAACTCGCTAGCTGCGCGCTCCTTAGTGGTTCTGCATGTGGTAGAAAACGAGAACCAAGTGGTCGGAAAAAGATGTTGAGAGGGGAAGTTTGTGCGGACGCCGCGAATGCTCCTCAGAAGACGGCGAAGGCAGGGGCACAGAGGTGGTGCTACGCCACGGAGACACTTCGTTCTTTCCACTCTTCTCGGTTTTCCACAGTAGAGATTCGTTCGGTGCGTATGTCATTTCCACGAACATCGCAGTGCGTAGGCCCGTCCATACGCCACGTTCAGTTAATAGAATATGAGCATGCGATTGCGGAATAAGGCAGCGCCGCATGTGACCCTCATCGCCACCAGATCTTGCATGCATCGTGTGGATGCGAAACATTCGAAACGGTAATTTTCGTTTTGAAATCCGGAGCTAAAGGGCTGGACTGCGTCAGCAATGTGCAGACAGGTTCTACAGTTCAGTCGTTAACGCGCAATACTGCTTGCTAGTGAGATGTGTGCGCAAAATGTCGGACACAAAACCCTGCCCCCTCCCCCCGTCTGTGACGCCAGAGAGCACACAAGGCGTCTGAACTGAGAGATGCCACACTCGGAGGAAATGATTACTCACAAAACGATGGTACTAATCAGGAGGGAATGACGAGTACACGCCCAACGTACAGTCTGTCCATGTACAATACATGATCCTTCGTGAACCTCCGGCTGACAAAAGCCAATGTTGGTCATACGCTTCTCGGGACTCCCATTAGTTCTTGGCTAAGTGAACAAAAAATTTTTCACGAGTGCAACCAGTGAAGGTTCTTTTGATTTTCGTGATGAGAGTCGTGCCCATCGAGTGAAACAATGTGCTCCAACGCTAGTCCACGTCTCTAACATGCCTTTTACCTACAACTTTACAGAACAGCGGCTAAATCTCAAGTCAAACATGCAAGTTTTCAGTTGTTCCATAAATTTTTTTTGGAACAGGAGGCATGAGGGTCCTCCTGGCAGCGGGCCGTGGATTTGGCGAACACGCTGTTGACTAGACAGGAACTAGTGAAGGCCCCGCTAGCCACGCAGCTCCTACCACGACTCAATCCCGTCAGACAAGGGGCAAAGACGACGCAAGACACGAACGTAGACACTTCATAGTAGTTCACGTTATAGAGGCATTTGTATTTCAATGCTCTGGCTGGAAACAGAGGGCCCTCGTGAACTCTCGTGAGTTTCTAGTCTCTCGCAGCTCCCCCGTTGCAGTTGCATCGCCGTGGATCCGGACGGAGTTCCCGCAAGGCGAACTTACTCGCGACCACTTGCCTGTCTGACGACACCGCTGCCACGGTTCGGCCGAAGAAGGCATTCCATTGTACCATTGTCGTTTGAATAGGGAGTATTGATTTTTACCCATCTAGCGGCTGTTTGTACAGTACCTGCTGGTGCGTCAAATCGTAGCGCTAGGCACCGGTGTTGGCGAAAAAGCTAGTGCGTTTGGATGTTTGCGCGTCGTTACTCGGTACATAAAGGAGCATTACGGGTGAGTCGTTGCGCTCTGGAGGATCTGAAAAAAGCATTTTGCATATTTTCGTCGCTTAATCTGTTTCTGTTTCTCACGATGGCACCTGGATTGTCGCACTTTTTGTTGCTGCTCGTCGCTGGGCTTGCGTATTTCGGGAAGGAGTCGACTGTCTGGGCTCTTCGGTACCAGGCAGCAGGCGACTGGAACCCCCTGACGGACAACGCACCTGAGCTCGCCTCGGACCCGGTTGAGAATGCCGACGAACCCTCTTCGAGAATTCAGTCGTTCGTGGAAGCTTCAAAAGACAACTCATCCAGCGGGGGGGACCGGGACAAGGGAGAAGGCGACAAGTCCCCGAAGGGGATCGGGGAACGCCTTCGCAACTTTTTTTTTGTTCGCAAAAGCGGAAGTGGCACCTCTAAAGGTAATCGTGACATCAGCGAATCACATCTAGGAACCCCAGGAAAGTACACACAAAAAGGGGGTTCGTCATCCACCACTTCTCTGCGTGGTGCAGGGGGAGGCAAGAAGGAGACGCCGGCAGGCAAGAAGGAGACGCCGACAGACAAGAAGGAGACGCCGACAGACAAGAAGGAGACGCCGGCAGCCAAGAAGGAAACCCCGGAGGACAAGAAGGAGACGCCGACAGGCAAGAAGGAAACCCCGGAGGACAAGAAGGAGACGCCGGCAGGCAAGAAGGAAACCCCGGCAGGCAAGAAGGAGACGCCGGCAGACGAAAAACCCGAATCTTCAGATAAGCAAACGACGGCTCAACTCATCGACTCGCTATCGAAGCAAATGATAATCAAGCTCAATTATGTGGACAAGGAACTGACTGGCAAAGTGTTACCTGATGACAAGCCAAATGCAGAGGCAATAAATAGTGACTTACATCTTGTAGCTATAGATTATAAGTACGAAGTCTGCAACATTCTTCAAGAAGTTCGTGAACTCGAGAAGGATCCCAAACTGAAACCAAAGCAGAAGCTGACTTTGGCTGCAACGGCAGATCGAGCCACGCAGGCTCTCGACATGCTCAAACGAACATTCGATGAAGACAGACCCGAATACTGCACAGACTTGTGAAGATTGCGCGCCTCGGAACCTCTCCTGATTGGGGTGCAGACGGAGTAACCCATTTCCTTCTGGACTGTCGATGCAACTCCAGACGCGCATCGAGCGCTCCCTCGCCTCACCACGGAGAACGCGGCCGTGCGGGTGAAACATATTCCGCAGCGAAAGTTACCTCGCCACGGGGAGGGGCAGGAATGTTTAGTCTCGAGCATTAAGGTTCCTGCTTGTCTGCATCCATCTCTATCTGTGCTTCACCACCCGATAGTACCACTTTGCGAGGTCAAGTGGTGCGAAATGATGCCGTTTCTTCTTCTCTCCCTCCCTCTTCATCTCTCCGTTTTGGCTGCTCCCCCTCTACCTCTACCGCAGCGAAAACCACCTCATCTCTCCCTCCTTTTCCACTTCTCTGTCTTCGAAACCTGTCTGTTTGCTACCGCCGTCTCTCGAGGGGGAGGGGGCAAGGGCGGGGGGCTGTTCACTTCTGATTTGCCACGTCCGCGATCTGTGTTGACCACTTCCTTCTGTGATTCGTGCTACGCCCGTCTCCCGACCTGTTTTTCCGCTTGCTCGCTCAAGCACTCTGGCAACTCGCTAGCTGCGCGCTCCTTAGTGGTTCTGCATGTGGTAGAAAACGAGAACCAAGTGGTCGGAAAAAGATGTTGAGAGGGGAAGTTTGTGCGGACGCCGCGAATGCTCCTCAGAAGACGGCGAAGGCAGGGGCACAGAGGTGGTGCTACGCCACGGAGACACTTCGTTCTTTCCACTCTTCTCGGTTTTCCACAGTAGAGATTCGTTCGGTGCGTATGTCATTTCCACGAACATCGCAGTGCGTAGGCCCGTCCATACGCCACGTTCAGTTAATAGAATATGAGCATGCGATTGCGGAATAAGGCAGCGCCGCATGTGACCCTCATCGCCACCAGATCTTGCATGCATCGTGTGGATGCGAAACATTCGAAACGGTAATTTTCGTTTTGAAATCCGGAGCTAAAGGGCTGGACTGCGTCAGCAATGTGCAGACAGGTTCTACAGTTCAGTCGTTAACGCGCAATACTGCTTGCTAGTGAGATGTGTGCGCAAAATGTCGGACACAAAACCCTGCCCCCTCCCCCCCGACTGTGACGCCAGAAAGCAGACAAGGCGTCTGAACTGAGAGATGCCACACTCGGAGGCAATGACGAGACTGGTGTGTAGAGACTGTTGGTCTGTTCTTGGCATCCCACTCTCCTGCATTAATCTCTCGATGGCATTGTAATCCATTTTTTGGCATTTGCTTTTCTAGGGCCATCATGTGTTTGGCCACTGGGCTCTAGGCGGCAGGTCGTGCATCTGGCGAAAAGTGTGTATACAATCCCCATATCTACGCTTCTGCTCAGTCGATTGTATCGCTCGATCATGGACCCAAATCTTAGACGAATTCGGAACTTTAGTGTTCTTGCCTGCACCTCATGTGCCGAGCAAACACTTCTGATTGTCGAATCCACGTGTGCATTACTGTAATGAACGACTGGGGGAATGTGCCTGAGAGATGGGGTTTTGGCAGTTGTCCGAACACTTAACACAAACGTTTCTGACAGTCTCGTCGGCTTCAAGATTCCACATATCCACTTGACCTTAAGTTCTTCAGTTCAGAGCGTATCCGTGTCCTTGAGTGTAACGGAAGTGTAAAACGTGATCGTTACTCAGTATTCAAAAATGTAGCTGGGAACAATGAGTGAAGGCGGGGGCCTAATGCTTACGCATCGTTGCGAAGCAGACGTAAAACCTGCTAGGCCTGTCGCGGAGGTTTCCTCGCACCCACTCGGACACTTCGTCTTTCTCTCTTCGAGTGGATCGAGGAACCTGTGCCGGAAGGAGCACTATCTGCTGCGGGAAGCAACGTTTCCCCACGCTCTTGAATGTATGCATGGCCTGGGTTGTCGGCTAGTGCGGTGGGACCCCAGGGAGCGAGACAGATTCTTAGCCCACACAGGGCAACATCACGGCAGACCTCCTGTCTTCTGGTCTTCGAGCAGCCACCCTCCAAATCTACACAAATCAATCCGAACACTTGTACACATCAGACGCGTTCTCGGTACCCCCTCGCCGGCTGTCAGGTTTCGGGGCTCCCGTACCGTGAGGAAAGAACACACTGATCCGTGAGCCCTCACCAAGGGACTTCTCCGAGTCACTCATCCTTGACAGAAATGTTGTTAGTGGAAGCCAGCTTTGTTGTAACATTCGTCGCTTGGCCGCGCGCAGTTCGAGTCCGTGTCGACCCTTCGTATTAGCAGCGAGTGAATTCGAGCGCCAGCAAAACCGAATTTCGTGTCTTGTTTGGTTTCACTAGAACCCTCTCCACGATCAAATGAGTGGATGACGTTGCAGTTGTGCCCTTACATGAAAGCGATCACGTCTGTAACCGTTAAAATTACGTCAAGCCCATCCGACTGGAGAGCCGCAAGCATTCAGTCATGACACGCAGTCCTTGTCTTGACGTGCTTGTCACTGTGAGCTCTCTCTGTCGAGCTAGAGCAAGACTCTTCTGCTGTCCTTGCCTCCCTGCTTCCCGTTGCGCAGCATATTTCTTTCTCCTGGTTGATAACAGGACAATAACGGCGTTGTTTCCATTTCTGTTTAAAACGGCGAGCACTGTCACGACAGCACGTATGTATCTGCAACGGCTTCCCCACCGCGACAGCGCGGCCGCATGCGATTCCTGGCACACAATTCAAGCCGCTGGCGTTTGTCATTCGAGCGCACTAGATCCAGCTTATATACTTGCTTCTGTGTAGGTAGAAACTCTAACAACCTCCAGGCGATGAAAATGTTAACCAAGCAGTATTTTTCTGCGCGGGACTCGCGATGGTCTTCCCAGATAGACATTACTTGGTCTCGTCCTCGCCTCGTCGCTGTTGATTGCAGTTCGTGAAGGCAAAGGTGTAGCTGCATTCTCTTTTATTTTAACGGGCATGTCTTTCCGACTTTTTCTCGTACGAGGCTTCGTCTCTTCCTTTTGCAGCTCGCTAACGCTGCTGTCTCCACCCTCTCTCCTCATGCCTCTGCCCATCGACGATCTTTCGCGTCAATTTCCTCTTTCCCGCTTCTGTCTCTTCTCTCCCGCTTCACTGTCTCCTCCTTCGCTTCAGTCGCTCTTGTCTCGCTTCACCACTTTATCTCTCGCTCTTCCTCGTTTTCCCCTTCTGTCCGACCATCGCCCGTGCACGCTGTGGCGCGTCGTCGACGAAGAATCGCGCGCAGGGCCAGCAGGAGTCGCGGAAGAGAAGAGGATGCAGTAATAGCATCGGTGCAAGCGCTGTAAAGGACAGTTTTCCCAGCGGTCAGTCTTCCCCGGTAACTCATGGCTCGAAGGGGGACGGCAAGTTTTCGTGACCCTTTGCGGGAGTCGTCGTATTTGACGAGCCATGTTTGGCGTTCTGGGGAGGGCACTCTGCTCCGAGGGCCGTCGACCCTTGAATCTGCATACGCCCGAGGTCGGCGGAAACAGCGCCGCTTAGGTCTCTCTACGACCGATCTGCGTTTTTTGGCGCATGGCGCCCCCTATTGTGACTCTCTCTTTCGTTCCGCTTCGCCATCCTGTGCCTCTGCTGCGTCTTCAGCCCTCGCCTCTTCCTCTCCCGTCCAAGTGTGCTGCGCCTCCCGCTCTTGGGGAACCGAGGCCTGGAGGCGGAAGCATGGAGGCAAGCAGAGTGAGGGCAGCTGGCTGCGGCGCTTCTCGTGTCGCGTCTGTCTCCTGCCACAGGCTTGTGTCGTTTACTCACCGCCCAGGACCGGGGAGGTCTTGGAGATGTCTCACGTTCCACGTCGCTCAAGAACTCGCGTCTTGTCCTTCCTTTCGTCTCTCTATGTCTTGCGAATCTCCACCGCCTCTTCGGCGCCCGCGTCACCTTCCTGTCTCCCGCCTTCCCCGCACTGTCTGAGTGTCTCTCCCTGTGTAGGACGGGCAAGTAAGAGGACCTGGGGAGACGCGAAGACAGCTCTTGGCGCGCCATTTGGAAACCAGCTATTTTTTCCCCCCTCTATCTTCTCTCCCCAACGTTTCTATTGTTTCTGCTCGGAGTCGACGTCGCCTCCGCCGTCCGATCCTCTGTCCCCGTCTTCCCAGGCGATGCCTGCCGAGTGTCCTGTTGCCACTGGCAGAGAAGAGGATTCGTCTTCGTCTCCTTCGTTGCCGACCCGTGAGTCTTCCTCTTCTTGCGAGCTCTCTTTGTCCTCTCCTACGACTGATGGTCCACTTGTATTCGCTTCCAGTTCCTTTCTTCCCTCCTTTCTCGCGCCGTCATTCTTTCGCTCGCTCTCGCCTCTGGCCTCGCGGTGGATCGCGTGTCTCTCTCCACTCCTCCAGGCACTTCCTCCCCCCACACTTCGTCTGTGGGGAGGCAGCTGCTGTGAACTCAAGCCGCTTCTCCTCCCCGCCCCTCTTCCTCTCTCCGTCCTGCTCCCTCACCCCCTGCCGATGTCCGTCCTCTCGTCTGCTGCTGTCTCCTCTCCGTCTCCTGCGTCTCCTTCTCCCGTGTCTTCATCTCGCCAGCCTTCCTCTCTCCTCCCGCCGTCTGTCGCAGTCGCACTTCACCGCCACTGTGGCGCGTCCGCTGTTTCGCCTCTTCAGCAATTTCTTCTTCCGTTCCTGCTGAGTCCTTCTCACGACCTCCTTGTTCTCTCGCGTGTGCAAACCGGCAAGTCGCGAGCCGTTCAGCTCGCCGTTGTCCTGCGTCTGCTGGAAAGCGATGGGATCGCGCAGCCCAGTGAGGATGAGCTGAACGCGCAGGCGGACGCGACGCGGAAGCTCCAGGGGATGGAGCAAGCGGACGCGGGGTTCCCCAAGTGCCTCTTCCTGCTCCCCACGCGCGACGCAGCCAACCAGACTCATGCAGAGCTCCTCGCTCTTCTGCGCTATACGCCGCAGCTCCGCGTAGCTCTTCTGTGCGGCGAAACTGCCTTCTACCAGGCGCAGCAAGAGGCGCGAGAGGAGCGGAGCGCCAGCGGTGGGGGACAGAGGGCTGCGGCCGATGTCGCCCGCGACGATCCCCAGGCAGCCGAGTGGGCGGGCGAGCCCCGAAGCATTTGTTCCCGGCGAGGCCGCGCTGTGAACGTTTTCCACCGAATTGAGAAGCTGAGGGCACACATATGGATCTGCACACCGGGGAAGCTCGACGAGTATCTCGGCTACCTCAGCTGGAAAGACAGCTTCAGAAACGGCGCGGCGAGCCGGCTGACTCCGACACCGATAGACAAAGACGCGACAGGCGAAGCGGCGGCGACGACAGAGGATACATACGAGGACACCCGACAAGGTAGAAACAGGAGCTTCTCTCGCTGTAGCTTGCTGGTTGTGGAAGACACACCTGCGCTCTTTCAACAAAGCGACAGAGGCAGGCAGGCGACCGCAGCGTTGCTCAGACTCAAAGAAAGGTTGCCACCAGGTGAGAGAGAGGCTCCGCGATGCGAGTGCAACGGAAAGACAAGGCCCGAGACAAAAAAACACTCCAACGAAACGATCGGGACAAAGAGCTTGCCTCCAATCCGCCTCACACGGGGTGGCCGTACCTTTACGCAGTCCGAACGGCTTCTCAAGAGATCAGCGCCCTGCCACGTCTCGCGATTCGGACTCTCGGGAAACAAGGGCCCATGCTGCTTGTCTCCATCTGGCGTTTATATCTGAACTAGAGGGCACACAGGAAAGCGCGGGCCGCAGGCCGTCGGAACTCTCCGTGTCTAGTTCACCGAAAATCAGTTTTCCGTTTCAGGCGTAGAGAGGCCGGTGTGCAGCTCGAGAAGACCTCTGTGAGGGGGCAAGTGTCTCTCAGCTCAGCGGCTCATGCATCTGTAAATGCGTCTTTCGAGGGCAGGTCTTCGAGTTACAAACTCGCTTGTTTTTCTGTGTCTCCTTTGTAGGTCACCAGACTATTTTCCTGTCATCGTGGCTGCCTCCGGATCTTCGGAGCGTCTTCGCTCGTCTTGCGCGGGTCAGGTCCTTGACTATCAACGCCTTGGGGACTCCCTTCGTATCACCCGTTTCTCTCCTACATTCCGATCAAGCTTCTGCTGAAGCCGTTGGTGCTGCGCCCAGCCCTCCGCTGGTGTCTCCCGTGTCTCATTCGGCTTCTTTGTTTGCTTCGGGTTCCACTCGCCTCTCTCGCCTGTGCTGTTCTCCTTGTTCCGTTCCTCTGTCTCCTCCCGGCACCGCTTCTCTGTCTTGTCCCCTTTCTTCTGCGTTTTTGTCGCCGTCTCCCTGTGTCCCGCGGAAGGACGGGGACGCGGAGGAAGAGCTGTGTCTTTCGCAGCAAACGCCCGAGACCGGCGAGAACGAGGAAGCACACACCGCCGCGCTTCTCCGCCAGCCTTCACTCTGTGGTTCGCCACACAAGGAGACGGGGCCGCCATTTTCGCGGGGTCCTTCTCTTCGCGAAAGCATTCTCGATGTGGAAGAGACGGCAGGATTGTGGGGTCCCAAACGAGCGTCCGAGTTCCTGGCGAAAAAGCAGAGACAGTGGAGTGAGCTTCAGCGTCGCCGGTCACGCTCCCACCACAGCGCACAAGAGCGGCGAGGAAGCGACTGGAGCAGGGAGGAAGAGGCAATAATACGGGGGGAAGTCGTTCGCTCGGAGTTTGCCATTTATCCGGCAGACTTGCACGCTCATGTGCTGTTTAACGTGTTGATGAGTGAGGCGAATCGAGTTGCGCAATTGGAGACAGCAAGAGAGGGACCACACAGAAGAGCCGAAGGACAGATGGCAGGGGACGATCAAGCGTGTGACGTGTCTCCGGAAAGCAGAGACAGAACTTACCGAGTCATTGTTTTTTTCTCGACTCTCAAGAGTCTACAGTTCCATTATGTCTTCTTCAAACACTATGTTTTTCCGGCGCTCCTCACGCTGAAGACAACGGACCCCGCGACGTTTTCCGCTCTGTCCACGTACCCATTCGTCTCCTCTTCGTCCGGTTCTTATTTATCCGCCACACATTCGTTCCCTTTATCAGTTTCTTTCTCTTCTTCGTCTCCCTCTGCTTCGTCGACGTTTCCTCCGCCGCCGCTGGTCCCCGCGCGCCTTCCGAAACTCTCGGCCCTGCATCACGGGCTCAGTATCGAGAGACGTCGTGCAGTGATCGAGGCTTTCTCCTCTTCATCTCTGGTTCCTACCTGGTCACCTTCTGGGGTCGATTCTGCTGCTCTCGCGCCTTCGCAGTTCGCGTCCGGGTTGCCGACCTCTCTCGTGGGCCAGGCAAGCCACAGGCGGCTCTCAAAAAGCGGGAGAGAGCGACAACAAGGATCTCTTCACGGCCAAGAGCCGCTGCCCCAGGTGTCCAGCAATCCGGGCTACGAGCTTCGCATCCTTTTTGCCACAGATGTCGCGGCTACAGGCGTCAATGTGGGAGTTGTTGACTCCGTTATTCACGTAAGGAAGGTAGAGGGAGGCTGACAGGGACATGGCGTTTGAGGGGAGAGTGACAAGCAGCAGCTTTTCAGTTTGCCGTCGGTCGTAGGGATAGGGAGCGCAACTTTTGTGCCGTTTGGGTGGGCGGGAAGCGAAAAGCTTTGTTTGCTTCTTCTTCGCCCTCTTCTTTATTGTTTGCACACCTTTCGTGCAGGGTTTTGGGAGACGCAAAGAAAGGAACCATCTGTGCAAACTCAGTTTGATCCCATTTCTTCGCCATCTGTCCTGTTGAGTCCGCCACTTCCTCGGCATGGCGTGAGCGGCCTCAAGCCTGTGTGGGCTCTTCTGTGGGTCTCCCCTGGTGCTTTATTGCGTTACTTATCGTGTTTGCCGCAGCACACTTTTGCTTGTGCTAGCTGATCAGTCTGCTTCCTTTCTCTCTTCGACCCTTCTTCGCGCCGTGCTTAGATGTTCTCTGCTTCCTTCCCATCATCCCCTCCACTTCTGGGCGTGGTCGTCTGTATCGCTTTCTCTCGCACGCTACCTGTCTGTTCTCCTGCCCGCCCCATTCACCCCCTGCCCGTGCTGTCTCTTCCAGCGACTGCCTCGGTTGCCTCTTCTGTCTCTCCATGCTGTGGCCGCAGGCCGGGATGCCCCGTGACCCAGAGCTTCTCGTTCAGCGTCTGACGCGTGTCGCGCGGTAAGCACAACCTTGGCGGAGACTGCGAGATGGCAGGGAAAGGAGGCGGGCGAGATGGAGACACAATGACGGGGAGATGAAGGTCGAGAAGGGAAAGCTGGTTGAAAAAAGCAGCAGGGTCAACGTGAATACGAATGCGAACGGGGAGCATCATCGGAGTAGGAACACCTGATATCCTGCCGCAGGGCGCCGTACGGCGTCTTCGCTTAATTCACACGTTTCCAGATCTCATAATTTCATGTTCTCCCCCCTCCCCGATGCGCTCCGATTTCTACCGGGTTCTGCTGGCTCCGACGACCGCAATCTCTGCACATGGCTTCCCGCTTGTCGCCTTTCGGTTTATCGTGTCGTTTGTCTGCCTCAACTGCTGGCGTCGCCTCCCACTAGTCCTCTCTTGTCTGTTCTCGCTCGTATCTGTTGCCTGTAGGGCACGGGGTCCAACTACTGCGCCTCTCTCGGGTTCAGCAGCCCGTCCACACGCGTCTTTCACTTCATTTGCCTCACCTCCGTCTTCCTCGGGCCGCGTCTCGTCGCCACCATCATGGGTTCTCTCTGATGCATGTTCCGCCTCGCCTCTATTTGAACTGTCCAGTGAAACATCCGTTGGAAGGCAGGGACGAAGCGAGGAAAAAGAAAACGTCGAAATCGAAGAGAACGACAACCATTTTTGGCGGCTCCACGCCAAGCGCGAAATCGGGAGATCTCTGCTTCTTCTTCATGACTTAGAAAGCCACTTTCTTTTTGAATGCTTCTCCGAAGGAATCAATCTCACTGAACTCCATCCTCGGTATGCGTTATCTCTTCTGAGCCCGAATCGTGCGCTTACTGCGGTTTTAAGTCAGAGAGGTTCGAACGAAAGATGTTCCAGGAAAAGCGGAAATGGGAGGACGAGGGACAAACTGAAAGGGAGACTGGAAGCAATCGGGGCAGGCGAGATGGCGGCAACAAAAACAGAAGAACCCATCGCTCCCACTCTCTTTTCATCCGTCAACGCGGCCGTCAAGGGGCAACGTGTAACAGCAAGACACAAAGAGACGTCGAGAGCCTCAAAACAGGAGACGACTGAAGAAGACGCAAAGATAAAACCCCGGAAGGATTTTCTTACTCCCCCGCAGGCAGCTGCATGTCGGTGGTTTTCGGGAGTATGGTGGCACGAGGTACCCTCCCTGCGCGCCTCTGCCGACCTTTTTTACCGCTCGTTGCTCGGCTTCTACGCCATGCAGTCGAAGCGCCTCAAAATCAACAAGTAACGGAAGCAGAATAAAGAGTTTTACATTCACGTGGGGATCCAGTCTCTCACGGAGAAACGTGTCTTTCCACTCGCGAAGTCCTCCGTTTATGCGAATGCATGTTTGTCCGTCTGCGACGAAGTCCCTGCATGGGAGCACCTTAGCCCATCGTCTGAATTACCAGTGAAGGCTCTAGGCATACGTGACTGCAGTTTTACGGGTTCTTCGATTATCACGAGTTTCTGTGAATGTCTTTATGGTAGTGCACAGATTCGTGGATACACGCATGTAAATGGAAGTCTGTTCGTGGGCAGTTTGGCAAGTGTGATTTGGACAAAGAGGTTTCCTTGTCGAATCGGGTATTATTATCAGATGGAGGAGTCGGCATGTATATACCAGCATCTTTCCGTGTATATCCTTCCATGCGGAAACGCTCTAGGACAGATGCTCCATTGAGCAGATCTCTGCGTTTGCTTGTATTCTTTAGGTGGCAGGTACCTTCTCTTGTCAACGCCATTCTCTCGTCTTTTGGTTTACCGTCTCCACCTTCTGTTACTAAGCAGTTTGCCGCTCGACTTCAACTTCTGGATGCTCCTGGTAGGAGGGGAAGTTGTGCTTAACCCTATGTACGAAACTGAAAGTGCTTGCGTGTGTAACTCCACACGTTTATGCGTCTGGAGGTATATGTGCTTGCATAGGGGTTACATCGTTCACGACAGAGTTCTGTGAATACAGCTGGCTATGTATGTGACTGAATGATCATTTGCTTGTTTGTTATGTCTGGCACTTCTACGCGTGACTCCTTCCCTGCTTACTCCTCCGGTTCTTTCATATGTATACACTTTGGATGTCTTCCTTCAACAACATTCCTCCGTACTGGAGTATGTAGGTCTGTGTTGCTTCCGAATTTGCGAGTCTGGCCTCCACGCAGTTGCTTCCCCTCTGAAGATAGCTCCGTGTCTTCTCTGCAGCGGCGTTTCGTGCATTGTTCTAATTGTTGCTTTTTGTTGAATGTTTTTCTCAGGTCTTCATGTTGACTATTGGGCTCACCAGAAAACAGATCTGCTGGCCAGCTTGGCTGGTTACACGGCGTTTGTATCTCGTCATAGGCAAGTCACGTTAACTGGTGGAGTTATCCTTTCGCCTGTGTTGCGTCTGCATTCCTCCGAGAGAAAAGACATTTTTTTGCAGGAAATGTCGGAGGAAAAGCAAACGCGCGAGCAAACAGGAAAAATATTCGGCAGACCGCAGCCGCGTGCTACTCCGGCCGCTTCTCGTGAGATGAAACAGAAGAACCAAGTTATTGTTCCTCCTACTCCCCATTTTCCATCAAGAGTAGCGAACAAGAGGAAACTGGTAAATACTGGAGAGCTCCCATCGGTGTGGGAGTTCCTTTCGCCGAGGGAGAAGGACATCAATGGACAAGGAACAAGAAAGCAAGAGACCCTAGAGTCAAAGAACACGGTGTTTTTTGACGAAGTAGATGATGGAAGGAACGGAGACGCATTATCTGTAGACGAAGACAGGGCACAATGTGACGTCACCTGGCAAACGCTCTACCCTCCTCCTGTCCCTCTCCACTTGGTTCCCTCTCCAAGGAAAGGACCACACATTGTATCAGACAAACCGTGAAAACTGATGTCAACAATATCGAATAATTTAGACGGTGGGACAACCCTTGCGTGTTTCCTCCTTGTGTTGTTCACTGAGTCGTTCAGTATTCGTCTTCGTGATTCTATTCTCTCGGCACTAAGTCTTGCGTGGCTGAATGTGGAGAGAAGCATGCATATCATGCGTGGCTCGACTCGGGGTATCATGGTAAGTTTGGCTGGTGTATCTACCTGACGCTTTGCTTATTTCGCTCCTCCAAAAGTGTTCTAGGCAAGTGCCTTACCAAAATACACATTAATACAGTTTTGGGGAGTTCATGTTCTTCGTTGGTTTAATTGAGACGGAGAATTGTGCACAGAAGTCACCATATCCTCCGTACAAACCGGCACCCCACTGGACTGCTTAAGACAGCTAAAAGTGTTGAATTTCAGTATCCTACCGGACTTAATGTTTGCTTGGAAGCTGTAATGTACTGACTGAGGGGCATTGAAAGGGTAGGAGGCAACGTGCGTGTATAAACGTGTACCGACATGTCTGAAGTCATCTGTGCCGCTGCATCCTAGACTGCAGCGCACTGAGCTTGCTGTACTCTGTAGAGCTGCGAGCGATGAGTTGCGCACTGCGCCACACTCAACATAGTGGTTCGCCAAAAAATTATTTCGACGGACACAAGCATGCGTTTCTCTTTGTAAATCCATATGTAGGGGTAGGGCAAATAATATACATGCGTAAGTAAAGCGTAAGTAAATCAATCGCAATCTAACAACTTTACATGGAAACCGGCAAGCAATGCCATGCGCGGGATCCCTCAACTCTGTTCGTGTCTCTTGATAGCGGTTGCCAGCAACGATGCTGCCTGGCCGTTCGGCCACCGCGTCTGCAGAAGAAGAATGATCCTTATATCCATTATCATCGCCACTAGACGGAGATCGAGGTCACGCCAGGACACTGGAGTGGTGGGACGAGGAGGATTGAAGATACACAATTGATATGGAGAAGGCCCCGGTATACCCTCTTTCTCCTGTCTTGGAACCTCAATGGGGCAGCATGGCAACACTCAAGCATTAGTGAGATGATCCTCCTTGCACGTGGTCGTCACACCCGTTTGACTACCATCATTTCCTAGCATATACTAGTAACACCAAGACATGTCCCAACGAAAGAGTCTTCATGCCGCCGCGGATGGATGGTGCTTCCTTCCTCGAAATGTTTAAAATCAAATTACCTAGAAAATACACGGTGGCGTAAATGGCCACATCTGGTTGTCGGGTCAGTGCGCGCATGGGGACAGCCTTCTGTGAACCTCCATGGAAGAAGGCTAAACCAGAATCTCAGAATCATGTAAGTGGGCGAACCGGCATCACGCTCAGCCAGCGCACGGTAAGTAACGTCGCTTCAAGCACACAACCACCCCTGTGTGAATAGGTAGATCTCTGTCAAATCTCTGTACCCAACTAGCCCCACACTTTCACTCAAAAAAACGACGGCCAAGCTGCTGTGTCATGGTCCAGCTGTCGCCACACGTGGTGTGCCCATGTTTCCTTTTCTCGCCGTTACCCCCTAATAATGCAAATCATTCACTATCGCCACGCTCAGGAGTCACTCGTCTACACGTGTTCACGGGCCTCACGATTTCGTGAGAAACTGTCTGGTCTCCTTTTTTCGTTCGTGGGCTGTGACATATACTGGCCACCGGCTTCCTGAAAT